>NC_056726.1:1178011090-1178708590 GCF_019279795.1 Protopterus annectens | reverse complement strand
GACTCCGAATAACACCAACACTGAATCCAGTGTATCTGATTTTTCTCCAAAAATTTCTAACATGTATATGGAGAGTGAGACGATAGATAATTATGAAAAAGTATAACCAGTGTATAAATCATCAGTAACCCCTTTAGAAGAGGAGGTAGAAAACATAATAGGAAGAAAGCTCAGAAGTAATATTCAGATGCAACCTGAAAAAACAATAAAGGACAATAATGACGTTATATCTGAAGGCCAATTAGTTGTTAAATTAACATCCACCATTTTATCCAAACATGAAGAAGAAGTGTTAAATAAAGGCTTACGTTTTGTTCTTACATTTTTGTCTCTCAGCATTCTGTTGTAATGGATTTGAAAAGATTTTGCCGTAACCTAAATCTTAAGTCTTTTTTTACAGTCAAAAGGATATTGGTGATGCCTATAGTGAAACATTTAAGTTTAGAAAGTCTTTGTTTCAGCCTCTGTATCATCCAACAGTTCATATGTTTCAACACTGTGTGATGTAAGACTTGTGATGTGAGACTTGCATGCAAGTCAGAACCATATTTTTAATTTTTTTCTTATAATTTAAACAAGCTACAGAAGGTTGCTTTGAATAATTTGAAAAAGACTGAAACTATGGCAATAGTAAAATCAGATAAGGGGTGCAGTTGTTCTTTGGGAGCAATTGTTGCTTTGGGATTCTAATGATTATGACAAGGAGGTATTAAGACAATTGAATGAAGTGAATTCTTATGTTGTCTTTTAACACCTTATCTACATTTAAAACTATTACAAACACATTTCTTAATGACTGTACAAACGAGGGTATTAGTTACAATCTGGTCCAACAACTGACACGTGATGAGCCTAACCTCCTTATTTTTATATCTTGCCAAAGATTCATAAAAATATTAACACCCCCCTCCCCAGTAGACCTATTGTGTCTGGACAGGGGTCTGTAACAGAACCCCTTTATGTATATTTGGAGTTTTTGTTGAATTTGTTCTAGCCCATTTCTGAAATACAACACAGTTTTTAGAATTGATGGAGGATGCACAGGTTCCTGAAAATTTGATGGTGGTATAGGTACTGTGAAATTTTGGAGTGCATTCTTTCAACAGTTTTGAGATGGTCAGATTGAGTGTTTGTTGAAATTACTGAAATTAATTCTAGAACATAATGCGTTCTGCTATAAGAAGGACTGGTATCTCCAGATTAAAGGGAATGCTATGCATGTCACATTTGGCCCCAATTTATAAGGATTTATTTATGAGTTTTTTAGAGTATAATTTGATCTGTACTGACAATAACCTTTTTAAGAAGAGGCTGAGTATGTGGAGATATTATCTGGATGTTTGTTAGTGTGTGTGTGGACTAATTCTTTGGATTCTTGGCAAACGTTTTTGCAATATTTAAATGCAAATGAGTATCATGTTAAGTTTGTTGGCAGGATACAGATGTTTAACATCAGTTTTTTAGATCCCAATGTAACTAAGGTCCTAATGTAACTAAAATGATAGATGGCATGATGGTCACTAGTTTATATCACAAAGCTTTCACAAAAATATTCAATATTGGAAGCTGACATTTGCCATCCTAGTCATGTGGTTAAGAATATACAAAAACCTCAGTTTTTAAGACTTAGAAGAATTTGTAGTGATGGCTGTACTTTTAATGTGGAAAATGCTTAGATGCATAATAGATTTCTGAGGCATGGTTATTACAACATCCTGGTAAAAAGAGCACAAGACTTTGCCACATGACAATCTAGAAATTTTTTTTTGAACAATGAGCACAGTAAGATGTGGAATATTTCTGATGTTATAAGATTTATTAGCACATATGGCTTGAATACATTTAAAATCAAGGAAATAATTCAACAGAATTGGCATATTCATAAGGCTGATACGTTTCCTCAACATATATTTTGTGAACATTGCCCATTTGGGTATAGAAGGGGTAAGATTATAGATGAACATTTATCTGGGTTCAAAAAGGTTCATTTTGGTGGATTTGAATTGGTGAATATATCTAAGAGTAATACTTTTTGTGGTAATTGTTTATATTCTAAGATTTTCTCAAAGATAAAGGGGGGGATTCACGAAGGCTTGCACGGAGTTTAACGGACGTGTAATGCTCCGTGCAAGCCTCGCGATCCAGGAACAGCCTTAAACTCCGTGTAAGAGACCAGCTAAAACGTCTCTTACACGGACTGGGCATGGATATGCTAAATATCCCATTTGCAGCTGAAAGGCATGCAAATGAGGTATTTGAGCGATCCACAAAGGCAAAACCAGCCCGTGTAACGGACGTGTTAGCTGCAGAAATGTATTCATTTGAGAACTGAGTATGTTTCTGCAAAAAACACACCGGAGCCATGTCAGCTCCAAATCAAGCATGCATATGAAAGAGGCAGCATGCCAATGGCCAAATATGTGGCCATTGGCAAGGAAGCAACATGCAAAAAAGTGAAATTAATAAATTTTTTTTTCGGTGATCGCCGATGTTTAAACTTAGCGCAACCCCGCGCAAACGGGGTGCACTTCATAAAACATAAAAACGAGGGTTCTAAACCCACAGATGTGGGTTTTATGCAATACATGAAGGGACAATGCAGGGACCAGGAGAGCTAAAGCAAGATGGCCACCGTTTAGTGGTTGCTAAGGGGGGAACCCGAGTGTAAGACATGTAACTAAGCATTAGTAGGCAATCCTATGTAAATGAGTGTGAGGATACTGAATCCCAATGTCACATAGCAAATGAGCACATTCCGTGTAGTGTAAGACTTACAAAAGGGGGTGGAACAGAGTAAGGGATAGATGATATCACAGGGGGGAATGTCTGAAAGAAATGCATTGTATTGGAGAACAGTGTTATGTGACAGATGTCAGACACACATCATGGAAAGGGGTGTGCCACAGGCAGAGCATGGGAAAGCCAAGAAATGGAAGGTGTACACTGTTGCTAGACCCAAAGTTTCTTGCAGTGCATGCATGCATGTGTGTGCACGCCAGGGGGCGCGAGTAGGGCAGTGTGCGTGCGTGTAAGTGGTGGTGCACGCGTGTAAGTCACAGTAAGCGTGTGTGAGCGTGTATGAAGGCGTGTAAGGCTGTTAGCGCTAGTGTGCGTGCGTTTAAACCCGAATAAGCACAGTAAACACCGTGGAAGCATGTGTGCGTGCGTATAAAGCACTGTGAGCGTGTTTACACTGAAATGTGTGTTGCTCAACCCAGAGGAAGCAGAGAGGAAAAAGGAAGCAACACAACTAGTAGGAAGTACATAAGGAATACTGCTGGAGCTTGCAGGTGAAAACAATTAGGAGCAGTCAATTCCACAGGCAGACTTCTAGCCCAGCCCAAAACTTTAAAACACTGCAAACAGCACAGTAGTATGTTTCTGTCAAGAGACACAGTGCAACACAGGAGTAAGCTATTGAAGTGAAAACTAAAAGAGCTTCACTCAGATATATAATGCTAGAGGCTGCCATAGCTGTCATAAGAAGACATAGGTGACTTGCTGAGGGTGGTGACAATGCAAATGCTGCCAGACAACCCACAGTGAGGAGACGGAGAAGAGTGTACAGGCCCAGGGTCACCTACCATGGGTTACAAGAGCTGGAGATAGTGGAGCGCTATACAGTGGACAGAGACCTCCTGCAGAAAATTGTTGAGCTGTGCAGGCCATGCCTCACACACAGAACCAACAGAGGGGAACCCATCCCAGTTGAAACAAAGGTATGTGTTGGCCTAAGAATACTAGCAATAGGTACCTTCCAGAGAGCAACTGGAGATTTGATGGGGATCTCACAGGCATCAGCATCCAGGGTACTGCACCAGTTCCTGAATGCCATGTCAGCACATGTCGGAGATCACGTATACTTCCCCAACTCCCATGAGGCATTGGCCAGTAATATGCGTCTCTTCCATCAAATAGCGGAATACCCTGAGGTAGTGGGTGCAATTGACTGCACGCACATATGCATCAAGGCACTGGCTGGTGAATGGGGTAGGGCCTACATCAACCGCAAGGGCTTCCCCTCCATCAACTGCCAGGTTGTGTGTGATGCCCAGGGCATAATTACCAATGTGTGTGCTGGCTGCCCTGGAAACTACCATGACTCCCATATATGGCATCTGACGCAGCTGTACCAGTCATTTGCCACTGGGGACATCTCACATGGTCATTTAGTGGGGGATGCCGGATATGCACTGGAGCCGTGGATGATGACACCCATCAGAAATGCACACACAGCTGAACAAGAACGCCATAATGAGGCACACACACAAACAAGGAATGTAATAGAGCATGTGTTTGGGTTGCTCAAGTCACGGTTCCGGTGTCTGGACACATCTGGTGGAGCCTTGCAGTACACACCAACTACATGTACCCAAATTGTCATGGTGTGTGCTATGCTACATAACATGATCCTGCGTAAACAACTGTAGCAGGGCCAGAAGAGGGGTGGGCCAGGCAGCCCCCCACCATTGCCAAGGCCACCACAGGACGAGCATGACTCGGAGGAGGAACAACCAGAACCTGCCCCAGTAGGCAGAAGGAGGCGTGCCCAGTATGCCCTGGCCTTGGCGAAGAGGCAATGCATAGCACATACACTGGCACAGTAGGAACCCTGGGAATTATACTCCTATCCATCACACTAATATAGTAACAGGGATGCCTAACATGACCCAACCTGTAGTCCAACATGTACAGGGTGTCTGGTATGTGCATCCGACATAGGCAGCCTTGCAGCACCACCTGAGGCAAGAATGCCATGTGTTAAGCCACATAACACTGTCTAGTATATGCAAACATGACATCCCTCACAACAGCCCACCTGCACCCAGCACGATGCCCCACTACCAAGATATGACCCAGGACAATAATTGGCAGAAGTAGTTATGCAAGTCACAGGAAATAAATGTCTGACATCCTTGGATGACCTGCTGGACAAGACAGAATGCACTGCCTGCCAGGGATGGCACACAGCACACCAGAAACAACCGGGCCCCCCCCGGGGGTTTTTTGGAAAAAAAACCCCTTTGGGGCAAAGGGCCTGGTCGGGTTTAAAACCCCCCCCAGGGGGGTTCCTTCAAAAAGGCAAAGGCCCCTTTGGGAAAAACCAACAAAAAAAATTTCCAAAATTGGAAAGGAACCAAAACCAAAGGAACCCCCCTTTTTTGGCCCAAGGACCAAAACAAAAAACCCCAAAAAGCCCTTTGGAAGAATGGTTAATATTTTTGACCTGAAAAAACCCAGAAACCAAAAATTTTTGAAGGCCCAGAAAAGAACCACCTTTTAAATTCCCCCTACCAAGTTTTTTCTTTTTGGAAAAGGTACTGAATTTTAGGTTTACACCAAAATATTGGGGGCAAAACAAAGGGGGAAATTGGGGTCCCATTGGGCCCAAAAAAAAGGAAATTGTTTGGGGAAAACAACCCCGGGTAATGCAAAACCTATCCCAATGGCCAAACCTGGAAAAGGGGGGCCCCAAAGGGCAAAATTTTGGCCCCTGTTGGGGGGCTTTCCACACCACCCAAAGGGGGGGTTTTATTTCCCCCAAGGGCCCAAGGAACCCCCCAACCTGAAGGGGGGCCCCCCCAACAAAATTGTAACTGTAAAAAATGTGAAAGTTGGTAGGCCTTAAAACACAAATGTGGTCCCAAACCCAACCCTAAATTAAGGCCATCCCTTGGCATTGCCTTTTGTAAAAGGCCGGGTTCCTGTATGGTGTGTGTCAGCTGGTTTGTAGGTCACTTCAGTCCTTGGAAACTTTGCGGGGCCAAAAACCACTCCCCTTTTTTTAGCACAGCATAAAGTAACAAGGGTTAGGCCGGGCTGTGGGCACCACTGTTTTTTGGGTGTGTGTTACAGGAATGTTTATAAAATTATGTGCCCGTAGGGGCCGGGTTTGACCCCAGGAATAGTTCACTTTTAACGCTGGCCTTTGAAGACCCCCAGTGGGGAAAAATGTTTGGTTCCGGCCCAGCTAAGCCTTGGGGTTAGGGAATCTTTCCCCCCACAATTGGTTTCTCCCTGACTGTGTGGTCTCCAGGTTCGGCAGGGGACCCCCTAATTACCTAACGGGGTGGGACAGGGTGTGTATTCCCCAACATTTCTGGATGGGTTCCATAATGGCTTTATAGTTTTGGCAAAGACCAGGTTTTGGTAAGGTTATGGGGGGGTTTTTCCCAGGGCTGCAGGTCCTTGGAAAAAAGTGGGCATTGCCCTTTGGGGTTGTAAAGTGTCGGGTAATTACCCTGAAAAGGGGCTAAGGTGAAAAAACCGGTAGGGTGTGGGTGCCCCCTGGGGTTCATGATACCCAGCCTGGGTTTAGGCGCCCAGGAAAACCATTGATGGTGGGGGCCCCTTTGTTTTAAAGGGTGCTATCAGAATTGGATGACAGGTTAAGTGGGGGCTGTAGTAGGGGACATCCTTGGGGCGGGTTTAATTTGGTGAAATTTTTTCCCCCTGAACCTTCAAGGCCAAAAATTGTTTTCCCCCAATGGTTGTATTTCAGGAATTTTTTGGGTCGGAAAGCCCAAAGACCTATCGATTTTTAAAGCGCCCCAAAACATATGAAAAGGCCTATGGTAATTTTAGTGCCCCCCTTGGGGGATTCCCCTCAAAGGGATGCCCCTGGATTGTAGGGGGGGCTCCACTGCCCTCCTAGGGACACAGAGGCCCCCCCCTTTGGACTGTTTGGGGACGGTTCATCCCAGATTCCCACTTGGGGAAACAATCCCCCCATGGCGCCCCCCCTCCAAAAAGGAAAAGCTTGCGGGGGAGGGTGTTATGGTTTACCGGGCCCATCCTTCCGGGGTGCCCATATAACGAGGAAGGGATAAAAACCCTTGCGGATTTTATCCCAAGGGGGGTTAAAGAACCATCGGCGGGTTTTAAAAACCCGGGGAGTGAGTTTGCCTTTTAAGGTTTGCACCAAGTTTTTGTTTGTGGGGTTGTAGGTGGGAGGGGTAAAACCATATGGGCCAGTTTGCAGTCCCTGAAATTTTTTGCCAAACCTCCCACTTTGCTTTACCTCGAAAATAAATCTGAACAAGATGCCCAAACAAAACGTGCGGGAAACCCCCCTTTTGCCGGTTGTCTGACAGGGCCCTGAAACCCCCATTTGTCCCCCGTCCGAGCCATTTGAGCCCATCTTTTGACATTGGGTTAAGCGGGGGAACCCTACAAAGAGGGCCCAGTGGGAAATTGTGCCCAAACCCCGCAAGGGTCCAGTAGGCTTGGGACTCCTTTCCCTCATCAATGGTTTTGACTGTTTGGAAAATCAACAGGTTAAAAAGGCCCAGGACCGCCCTTACAAAGCTAACTGGGGGTAGTTTTAGCCCAATTTTTAAGGCCCCCAAATGTTTTGTGTAAAAGGTTTTCCATGGGGGGATTTCCCAAAGGGTTGACAGGCCCCCCCAGGGTTCTTTGGGGTTTTTGAAAATTTGTCAGGTTTCTGTAGAAGGCTAATTTGTGGAGTGGGACCCGGGGTTTCTGTTCCCCACCTGGGGCACATACCTTTTTGGTGAAGGGCTGAGTTGCCAGCTGGCTTTCGGTTTACTTACAGTCGGGAAGTTCTTTGGGGGGGATGAAGGGGAAAACGCCAACCGGGTCCCAGGAAACCCAATGTTTTTTTTGGTTTTTTGGGGAATTTCCCCTGAGCATACGAGGTTTCCAGCCAGCCCTCTGCGGGGAAAAATAGGGAAATTGTTATTTTGGGGAAAAGAGGGGTTTTGGGGGGACTGCACCGTCTCCCAGGTTTTCACAGTGCCATTCGTAAACGTTCTGGGATTGCACCCCAAATTGTTAAAAATTGACTGACCCAAAGGAGTTGGGGTAAGGTGTTGGGGGAGGTTTGACTGCAATCCGGGCCTTTTGGGTTATATAAGTTTGTAAATAAATTGCAATTTTTATAATCACGGGTTGCCTCCCCTTTAAAAGGGATATTTGTTTTGAGATTTTTCCCTTCTGTTGTTTTGTTGTATGGGGGGTTTTTTCCAAACACACCAGGACACCTAAAATTGGGAAATTTACATTTGTTGTTTGGGATAATCCCCCAAGCTGGTGAATGTCAGGGAATTTTGGTTTAAAGGGTTCTGCAGTTTGAACCCCGTGTGTGGCCTTTGCCCCCTTTTAAAGGACCACTTTGTTCTTAGGGGTAAAGTCGGGGGTTTTAAAAGGCCCATGGGGGGTTTTTAAAGGGCCTTTGGGTGTGGTGTGCACTACTTCCCTTAAGGGTGGGGGTGACTTTTAGGGAATAAAAGCGGTGTTGAACATAGAGACCCCATGTTGGGTAAGGATCAGGTGAAGTAGTTGTCCCTCTTGTGGGAGTGGTGACTATTTTCCAACCCTTCAGTCCAATTGCCCAGGCCTGTGGGTATGTTGCTGGGGCCCCTTGTGACTGCCCCCAGTCAATGTTTGAGTTTGAAGCACACATATAATATATGGGATTGGCTGCTTTCACATGTGCCCAAATGGTCCCAGGAAGCAAGTGGGATCCCTGACGGGTGAGGAAAGGTGGTCGGGTAGGAAAACTGTAATGGAATATCAGTTGTGCCCCTGTTATCTGCCATTGAAGGGGTCGATACTTTGTCAATGCCACTAACTGTATGTGGGATTCCCATATTAATTTTGGAACCCCAACCTTTGGGGTTATGTCTGTGTTTGGCCCAAAAGCAATGATCTGATTGTATGGGGCCTGGAGTGCTGGTGGGGCTCTGAATCCTTGAACAGGTCTGTCACTGCTTTAGATATCAATGTTCCCCTACTGAGGCCAGCTTGGGGTGTGCATTTGGTTGTTTGGAAGTACACAGGGCATGCTTAATTGTCCATGGAGTGTCAACAGGTTTCATGTAACGGGCATGTACACATAGGCCATTTAAGGGTTCAGCGATGAAAATATCTGCTTGTTTGGAAACAGGTCCACAAGTTGTTCATAGAGATGGGTGCTGGAAATGTGCAAAAATGCCAGGCACAGTAAGGGTATGGTGTGTCAAATTTGAGAGAATTCCTGTTTTGAACTACAACCCCATTTGTAAACAGTGATGTGCACCCTATGTAAAGGGGACTAAACTGTCAGGCTGCAATGTGCCACTAATTGCATAACCTAGTTAGGTAGGGTTGGATCCTGCAAGTGGTGTTGTGTGTGGTTTGGTGTGTTGCAAAAGGTAGAAAGTTGTCCCTTTGGCAAACATTACAACTGTGAAAATGCAGTCTGCCCACGTGATGTGCACCCTTAAAGGGTACCCGAGAGGGAATATACCGTAATGCAGGATATGCATAAAGTAAAGCGCCCCCTCAAGGTCATGTTAGGTAGGGATGAACCCAGCAATGGAGTGTGTGTGTGTCTCAAATGAGGGTTTGTCATGGAAATCTTTTGAAATAAAGTCCCATTTTGTCATAGGAAGGGAACTTCAAAGCAAGCATTCCACTTAGACCATGATGATGTCAGCACAATTACAGGAAGAGAGACATGTCAAAATAATCATTAGCGCTCACTAATCGTCATGTCAAGATCATAACATAGTTAGGTAGGGTTTGAATCCAGCAAATGGCAAGTGTGTGTGTGTTGAATAGGGTGTTTGTCTATAAAACTCGGAAAGAAAGTCATTTTGTCAAGGAGAGGACTACACAAGAAAATTTCCCCTTTGCAAACAGGATGATGTCAGCACCAAGTACAAGGGAAAAATACTAAAGTAATCATATAGCACTCAGCTAATGCGTCACTGTAAGTCATAACATAGTTAGGTAGGGTTTGAATCCAGCAAATGGCAAGTGTGTGTGTTCAAATGAGGGTTTTTGTCTATGGAAACTGTTGAAAGTAAAGTGCATTTTGTCACAAGGGAAGGAACTTCAGCAAGCAAATTCCCTTTGCAAACAGTGATGATGTCAGAAACCTAAAGTACAGTGGAAGACAGTACATGTCACAGTAATCCAGTAGATCCCTCAGCTAATGCGTCACTGTAAAGAGTCATAACATAGTTAGGTAGGGTTTGAATCCAGAAAATGGTGTGTGTGTTTGAATGAGGGTTTTTGTTTGAAACTCTGTGTAAAAGTAAAGTGCATTTTGTCACGGGAAACACCACAATTCCCTTTGCAAACAGTGATGATGTCAGCACATAAAGTAAAATTAAGCAGTAAAAATTATGTGCTGCTAATGCCACTGTCAAAATCATAATGTTAGGTAGGGTTTGAATCCAGCTCAAGTGTGTGTGTGGTGTGTAGGTGTGTAATTGCAAATCGTGGGAAAATCATTTTGGGAAACTAGGAAATACACAGAAGCAAATTCCCTTGAAACAGTAAAAAAAATTAGTACACAAACAGGAAGACAGTACATGTCAGAAATCCAGCACTAGCTAGGCTACTGTGGTCAAACCATGTTGGGAAGGTTTGAATCCACAAACAATGTGTGTGTGTGTCAAGGATGGTGTGTGTGTGGGCTTGGTTTAAAACCGTGGAAAGAAAGGGCATTTTGTCACATAAAAACTTACGGAAATTCCCTTTTTGAACAGGAGGTGCAGCACCACTACAAGTATGGAAGACAGTACTGTGCATATGTTGCATGGTTTGGTACTGTGATTAAAACATGAGTAGGTTAATCCACATGGTTAAATGAGTGGCCTATAACACTCTTTTGTGAAAATAGGCATTTTTTTGTGGGAATACACAAGAAATTTTTGAAAAGTGATGATGTAGAACTGTCAGTACGTGGGACAGTAATGCTCACAAAAGGGTTAGCATGCACATGTATATCATATTTTGGGGGGTTTGATCCGCAGTGTGTTTGGGGTTGTAAGCATTTTGTGGCAAATGTCTTTTGAAGAGGCAAACACATGAGGGGCATATCTGAAGTTCACCACTGAGGACAGTGTCCGGGTGGCATACATACCGTGTTGTACTGTGTCTGTGAAGCAACTGTATGTCCATCAATGTACACCTGTGGGGTGTCCTAATGTTACCTGTAGGGCATTATGTGTGTAACCCAGCCATGGTGAAGGACCATGTACACATGAAAGTGGCAAACATCATGTTCTAGTGCACAATACCCCATCATGTGACAGCATTACAGGCATACAGGAAACATTGCAATACCCAAGTGTATGGCACCACTGTTAGCACATGTCATGTTCCCTCAGTGTGGTGGCATACATGTGGTGCCATGTCATGGTGCTTTCATACGTTGTGTGCCATCTGTGGATGTGTGTGCTACAATAATGGGGGCCCAAAGTATGGTCTGGTGCCATGTTTGGACATTGGGCCAATCTTGTTATGCCAGTGTTACAGTGTGCCACTGTGTATGTCATTACAGTGACAGGGTATGCACATGGCCTACAGCCTCAGTAGGTAGATGTGGCATACCTGTGTGTCCACCATGCAGAGGGGATTGCCATTTTGGCGGGTCTGTGCAGCATAGATTTACACATAGCACCTGGGGAGGTGTCCATGTAATTTGACCTGCATCAAAGGCCATTATGTGTGAACACCAGCCATTGGCAATATAGAAAGGACCATGGGTGCAATGCAAGCTGGCACCAACATTCACTGTGTCTTCCCCAGTGCACAATACTGGCCCACGTGCATAGCACTGTGACAGCCACCCTTTACAGCCTGTCCTACAGCACAACATTGCAACAGCCAGGAGAGGTGCCTGGCACAGCTGTAGCACATCTGTCATGTATCCCTGCAGCCTGTCGGTGTTTGGCACACACGATGTATGTGCCATGTGTGGCATGTGCTCTGCTCATCTTATCGACTGTCTGTGTGCCATCTGTGGATGTGCGTGATGCTGAGGCGGAATGAAATGTGTGTTCCCCAAGTATGGTCTGTGTGTCCATGTGTGTGGACATCTGCCAGTCCTTGTTATGCCAGAATGTTACAGTTGTCGTCACTGTAGTATGTCATAACAGTTGACAGGGTATGGCACCACTGGCCTCACACTGCTCAGTCCCCAGGTCAGCTATGTGTTAGCATCACACACATGTGTGTTCCATCCATGGCCAGGGGAGAGTGTGGATTGCATACATGTGGCAGCTGTGTCATCACCAAATGAGCAACATTTGCCACGACTGCACCACAGAGGTGATACCCAAGTTAACCTCACACATGCTACCATGGTACTGTGACAGGTGTGGGGATTACCCCCACACAGGGCCAGTAGGGATCAACCTACAGCAGCTGGGTATGTGTGTGTGT
Organism: Protopterus annectens; assembly: GCF_019279795.1. Lineage (NCBI taxonomy): Eukaryota > Metazoa > Chordata > Ceratodontiformes > Protopteridae > Protopterus > Protopterus annectens. The sequence goes on along the minus strand of NC_056726.1, from coordinate 1,178,696,410 downwards.
CATCCTCCCAATGTTCTAGCGCTGCCATCAATGACTGCACATGTGGCCACAAGCCAGGTACCGCTCATGCAAGGTGTCACAGGCACCGTCTATGCGACCAGGGTGGACATGTGTGTTCAGCCAGGTGGGACAGTGACATAGAGTTAGTGAAGTCTGCAGATGTCGGCATGCCTCCACAGAGGGTCTGTGCACATACCTGGCAAGTGATAGCAGTGTTCCAGGGAATGTCAAGCAAACATGCATGCAAACACCACTACAGTATGTATGTCTGGAGGTGGACCATTGCACAACATATACGGAGTAACAATACCAGTAGGTTACACTGGAATATCCAGGTACTGTGTACATGTACCCAGGAATGAACAATTACAATGTCCATGTTAACAGACACGTTAAGTCATATTTAGTGTAATAGCAATTCAAGTGGTACTGCACAGTTATCAAGATACCCTCCCCCCTGTGCTACCTATGTATGTGGCTATCACTTGACAACCTCACAGCAGTATGCAAGGATGTGCATCTGTCACACTATGGTACCTACAATGGGTGTATGTAATGATCCAGGACAGTCATACAGTTACTGCATCAGGCATGCTGGGATATACACACAATCATATCAGCACACTGTACTGTAATACACGTTACCATCATTACAACCCTATGTGGTCACCCTGTGCATCAGCAACATGTTACCCTGTACCTGCACTGATGTTAGAGATTACAGGTGGCGGCACAGTTTCATCACATGCACAGGACGTGGAGTAGGCATGCATGAGCCAGCCACTGATACCACCAATTGACATGTATGTGTGTGTGTGTGTATGTGAGGGACAAACGGAGTGGGTGTGCCGGTGTTGCTACGGTGTGTGCGTGTGTGCGGTAGCCCTACTTGTGTTACGGTTGCATGTGTGTATGCATGCACACAGTACCACCACATGGCTGCCATACACTAGTTGTTGTGGACAGCCACAGACTGCGCCTGCCAGGTCATACAGATCAGTGTCTGTGGCCATGGACACGGTACCTGTGCCTGGCAGGGGTGCTACAGAATGTATCCGGTACCAACCCTGACTGGGTACTGTCATTGGAAGCAGGGGTATGTTGACTGGACACAGGTCCCTGTCAGGCCTGTCCAGAGACATGTGCACGTGGTCTCCCGGGCCAGTCTAATGACAGCACAGACCCAGCATTGCTGGGGCTGCTGCTGGCATTATGTGTGCGGCCGCGGGCCTGTTGTCGTCCACGCTGACTGCCAGCAGCAGTGGTTGCTGGCATGCGGCCACATCGACGCCGCAACCATTCACCATTGCCCTGGCTCATGGACGTGACGTTGTGGACCTGCTGTAATATGTCCCCACAATGTCAGTCTATGACGTTGGTGAAATTGCGGATAGCATCCGCAATGTCACGCATACCGTCTGTCATGGCGGTGCGACATGCTCTCAGCTCCCTCAGACCCTGCCTGGTGTACCTTTCCATATGAGACTGTGTCTGCATGACAGCCCAGAACATAGCCGAGGTAGATATTCCTCTGTGGGCACGCCTGCCAGGGGCTGTACGTCCACGGATACTCCCCCGAGAACCCATGGGCAACTGTCTCTGTGGTAGCACCGGGACCATGCCCATGGCTGTTGTGTGGTGATGCATTTGCCACAGCCACCACATCACCCTGGTCTATGCCCACTACAACCTGTCCATCACCAAGGGACATTGGTGACAGGGGGTGTATCGGCAGGACTACTCGCATCGATGGTGTGGACAGCTGTGTACTGTCAATTGGCTGACCAATGACCACCCCGACACACCCTCCTGTGCCATTACACAGGTGTCATCATCATCCATACCAGGGCACCAGATTCAGGTTCTCTGCTGCAGGACACAGAGCAGCAACAGAACCTGTGGGGAAGACAGGAACCATGGTTTACAATCTGTACCCAGTTAACTGTGATGCACACATGCACATGCCCCGCCATGATGTGCAACCCTGCACACATGCACACCCAAGAGCACACATGCACACATGCACACATGCACATGCCAGGAGTGCACACATGCACACATACACACATGCACACTGCACACCCCTGCGCACTCATGCACATGCACACACCAAGTCATGCCCCATGCCCCTGCACAAGACAAGAGCACACATGCACATACATGCCAGGACGCACATGCCCCATGCATTCAGGATGTGCACACATGCACACATGCCCCCCAGAAAGCACACATGCACACAAAATGCACATGCCCCACCGCACAATGCCCCATGCCCCATGCACATCACACTATGACTACTCAGCACAACTGCAAGACAGTAGTATGACTAGCGCTAACCAAAGTATCTTACAAATTGTTAATACACACTCACCAGCCTGGATGGCCTGCCCTGCTGCGACACCGGAGGGACCTGCAGACATGAAAGGAGTACTGTCAGTGGGCACAACTGTGCCATTGATACAGCGTATACCACAGTTCAATACTACAATAGTTGCAGTTGGAATGGCATTTGCTGTTAATACCCATAGCACACATGCACACATTCACACTGAGGTGGCAGATACACACCGCAAACACGCCATCCACATGCATCTACTAACAGTGTACAAGACAGTGAAATATACATATGGTATATTACCTGCACGCTCCATATCGTGCTGCTGTGTGGCTCCAGCCTCCAGCATAATGCATGTTTGATGCTGCAGGTGTTCCTGGGCTGGAGCCACAACACTGAGGAGCAATCCCTCCAGTCTGGTGAGGGGGGGATGTATGGCCACCCCACCCCCTGTGGTGACCTGTTGCCTGTGGATATCTGTGGCACGCTGGCAGAAATTTCAGATCAAATCACTGCAGTGATGACGTACCTGCTCATAAGTCCGATTGTGCGTGCCAATCTCATTTATCCGGCAGACAAGGTCATGCCACATTGCTGCCCTCTCCTGCTGATTCTGGCTGGGCGGAGAACAGGGTGTTGTAATCCTGCACCAGGCTCTGGTGTAGTTCTTCGCCCTTTTGCAGCAGAGAGGCTGGATTCCTGTGTCGCATTTCCTGAAAGTCAGGAAAGGTTAACAGAACGGTATTACGCAGCATATGGCACACATACTAGACATGATATCAATATGCTGTTATCATACACAGCCATATGTAGCATGTGTGTCTCTTGGGGATACACATGTACATGTGCAGATGTCACTGGTGACCCGATGACTGGCAGGGGGATGTGTGATACTTATATGCTGACATATGTTTGATAGTCAGATCATGTAGTACATGTATCCCACATATCTGTATATCATGTGTGTTTTACATATGTCTAGATGTACATATTATATAAATATCTGTGTTTTGTCTGCCTACATCCCTGTCCATCTCTGTATACAATATGCATGTCATATATATATATATATATATTTATATATATAAAGTATATATATATATATATATATATATATATATATATATATATATATATATATATAATGTAATACATATAGTGACAGACTTACATACATATACATATGGGTACATATGTGAGTCAGCATGTTATGTTTTGGAACTGTATACCCACACTGACAGACTGGTAAATGTCTTGCTGTTAACCCACCATTTTGGTATACCACATTTATATGTGCACAGACATGCCTTCACATCAAATGTATATCCATCTTCATGTATTGAATATGCCCTGTCCTTCCACATGTTCATAACATCTGAACAGACCAACTATTGGCAGTTCACACTATTCACATATGGTTTCGAATTCATTCCTTGGGATTTGGCGGCCTGCTGTGGGGGTGGGGGTGTGTGTGGTGTGGTGTTGTGTGTTGTGTTCACTTCTGATGCTATCTAATCATGTTGTGCTGCTGCTGCTTGGGCCATGGCTGTGTATATCCAACTGAGTAATGCTTCTGCACCTGTACTGCTTCCCTCTCAACTGCAATGAAAAGTATTGCATGTGTGGATTGTGTGTCAGATGCTTTCATAGGTATCTGTGTATGTCCATGTGATGCCTGTGCACCAAATTTTAGTCAGCATTTGCTGAATGCATGCAGCCAGTTGGGTACTATTGCAGTTCTCACTGTAATTCAGGACAGTGCTATATGAAGTTATCTAAATGGGCATTGCCCTTCACATATTATGGGGGACCATGCTGGTATGCTGTGGACATGTTTTGGATTTAAATCAGTATCTCTCCATATTTCCAACTGTGTTGTAGGTATCCCCCTGTTATATGTGTGCTTCAACTGCTAATTGTTGATATCTAGTACTCAGCTAACATGTCTGTTTCTGTTTACACTGTACTATTCAGAACTCACCTACAGTTAACATGTTAACACATAACATGCTTTGTATGTAAATGTTTTATTCCTCTACATGCTTTCCTACTAATGTATGATATATTTGTTCTACTCGGGTTTGTTTTATTTCAGTATGTTTTACTGGTAGGTATGAGACTAATGTTTCCAAGATCTGGGTTCAAGGATCACAATGGATTTTATTTTCTTTGAGCTGGTACAGGCCTTGTCAGTCAGAGTACTAAGGCATTTTAAGCATTCTAGGGGTTCTTACAACCAAACTACCAACACATAAGCCTGTCCAGCCTGGTCTGCAAAGTTGGAAGGGATCATTATGGAACTAAAAATCGACATTGGAAATAAGAACTTTCCACACATTTGGCTTTCTTAGGGTGAGGTGCCTTGAACATGTCTATTCATCACTCAGTCACTACACCATTTTGCCGGGAAAGAGTACATAAGCTTATGGACTTGCCTAACCTTCAGCACAATACCCACTAGGCCCCATAGACTCACAAAGGGTTTCATGTTAATACATATGTCACAGCTGGGACAAACGGCTACAGTCCATACGTTGGCATGGACCATTCAAAGTCATGAGCATAGGTCGTATCCACAGGTCTGACCTTGGAGCCCATTTGGCATTTACTAGTGTGGAAGCCAAAATGGAAGGGTTGTGGATTTACATGTTCCAGATGACTGCAAAAGGGCCTGTTGATCACCACTGACACACACTCCTCAGTAAGACCTGTCACTCAGCTGCTCCAGGATCATCCCACATATGGCATGTACTTATAGTATATTTGGGACATTAAAACAAACATATATAGACAGTACCACTGGGGGACAGACAAGTTGATAGACAATAGGTATCAGGTCGATGGTACCTCTAATTTACATACATTGATGACATGATTATAAAATTTCTACCTTCATTAGATGTCATGTTTACATAAATATTCTACACATCTCTTTATCATATATTATACAATCCATGTGTATTTAACCGCATACAAATAAACAATAGTACTCACAAGGATAGGTGTAAATATGTATATAAAACTACAGAGATAAGGGTTCTACATATTATATTATAACATTAGCAGGGGTATGTGGATATATACTGATGGGAACTGCACAATGCAGTGGGGGCAGCCAACACATTGGTGTACTTAGGTGACATGAATGGGGAGGGTACTGTGACACGGGTATGGAGTTTTACCCGGGCACTGTTTCAATACATCTGGTACACAGTCCTCATCAGTATAGATCTCTTTCATCTTGTTCTATTATATATATATATATATTATTAATATTATTATATTTATTATATAATATATGTATAAATATATATATATATATATATATATATATATATATATATTATATTGTATTGTATCTATCTGAATGTACTACATATATATAATAATAATAAATAATTTTATAAGTATAATATATTTATATAAATGTATTATATTATATAATTATAAATATAAAATATATAAATAATATGTAATAATAATATATATAATATATTAAATATAATATTATCATATATATATATTAATATATATTATATATATTATATGAATTTTACATATATATATAATATACATTATATATCTTAATATTAACATAAGTTTATACATACTACAGGATGATGTTTTCATTCTATCTGCTATAGTCTGGTTGACAGCAATTGTTGTAATGGCTCATGGAAGGGATTTTGTTATTATTATTTTGTATTACTTTATCTATATCTGTTGACCCAATCCCTGAGTATATGTCCATTAGTATTGCATGTTATATAATTTTATTAGTATTTATATTTTATGTTACACCCATTATTTACAAATCATAAAATATAAGTGATATATTTTTAGTTTAATAATACTTTTCTTAACATATTTGGAATAAATTAGTACTCTACATTCATGTGGTAGATACTTTGATTTTGTGCATGCTTCAATTACGCTTATTCACTGTAGCTACCCAATACTCCTGTTTTTACACCTACATTGGCAATTTAGTACAGAAACAATATATTTTTGCCAAGATGCTTAACATTACTTTCATTAACCTACTGTATTGCAATATTTTATTTGTGTTCTCTTTCTTACATAAGGTTTTGGTAAGTACTTGGGTTTCAGGTTGGTTCAGGACTATCTTTTACCTTTCTCCTATGTCCCCGACAGGATGATTCAGTGTGACTGGATCAGGACTTTCCCTGCTGTAGCTTCCTGGCTTGCACTCATTGTTTGGGCCCCCGTCAACAAGGAGGATTTGGTTTCATGTTTGGCCTCTTCCTCTCCTACATTTCTTTTTAAAAATCTGGAGCAGTGGTGAAAGGTATATGTGTGTGGCTGGGAAAATCAGGACTTTACAAAGTTTGTATTGTCCTGTGCACCCTATAGTGACCCATTTCCGTTATCAGGACAGTGCTAATAAATTCTATGTGAATTTAACCCACTTTAGATTGTAGGGTGGGACCTGTGGTATGCCTTGTTAAAAGTTTCATGCAGCAGTGTCAAAGGGCAGTTAGTATTTTTTGGGTCAGATTCAGGGGTGTATTCAGATTACTAGGCTTGAGTATGTGGGTGGTGGTTGCAGGTTTTACAGGACATGGGAACACAAACTACCAGTCTTGCTGTCACTGCTACAGTGATACTCATTTTAGAACATGACAATTTGAACTAGCACATCTTAAGTCAAAATTTAATGTAAACCCAATCCCATTTCATTGCATGATTTTAATATTATGTTTTGCCTTTACTGGTAGGGGGTCAGGCACTGTGTTGTCCAAGGTCCTGGGCTGACAGGGACATGACAGATGGGGTATTTTTCAGCACACGGCCTTGTTTTATTCAGAGTATGGCTTTTACAGTTGTAAGGGGTGAGTTGAGTCACACGCAAGGACACACAAGGCAGAGGTCAAGCCGGGGAACATGACAAGTGATCGGGCCAATGGGTAAGTGTCTCTGGGACACCGCCCCTGATTTGTCTTTTAAAGGGTTGAATGGGTGTTAGTGGGCAGTCCTGCAAAAGTTGTCACAGAGCTGGCTAGGTAACACTCCTGATTTGCAGGACGGTACAGAAGGCCCTAAGCTTTCAATTTTAACCCAGCAACACTTCAACAGATCAGGTGAATTTGGCAAACCTCACGGTGGGTGATGAGGCACATGCCTGTATCGATAAATTTAAGAAACAGTTGCATTGTCCAGTAACATGCATGAAATTATGTACACATCCATTAGTGGGTTATTTATTTTGGGGAACAGGAGTTTCTCCTGTTTTTACAACGTAAATGGTAACAGATACAGGTGTTGTTAATTGAAGGTAGGTTGGTGAGGACGGACTGAAACAACATCATTTAAGCATACAGGACTTGGTTCAAGACACATTGGTTATCCATTTTTCTGGGATGGATTTTGTTTGGATTTCTCTTAGGATTCATTAAACACAGATCATTACCCGTGTGAACTAATCCCACCATATATTTCCTGTCTGTCCCTTTCACCACTAAAATGCTTTTAGGGAGTTTTAATTAAGCTTTGTTAGGAGCATGCTTTACACACCTGCACTTTAGTTTTGCTGGCACAGGGAGCTTTGGGGATACAAATTACAACTTATGTTTAACAGTCACTCAAGCTTGGACACCAAAACCGGAATATTTTGGTACCTCTTCACTTTTGGCCCCGCTACTGCAGGAGTTTATTAGAGCTTTTCAATTTGTTGGAAAAGGCCTTTTCACACCTGCACTTGTTTTAAAGTGACAGGATCTTTTGTGTTGGGGTACTAACCTTGCCTTGTGGCCCTCGCCAACCTTTTGGTGGATTGGCTCTGGGAATTTGTCCTTTCAACTGTCATTTGTTTTGTAATTTTAAAAGGTACTGCTATTGGAAGAAATTTTTTTCATGTTATTCATTTCTTGGGAATACAATGATGTTTTACTCAGGGCCCCTTTATTTGACAGTAACAGAGGTCATACCTGCTTACTTTCAACCAACAGACACATTCACCCCCACACCAGGCACTTATATGAACTGCATTGTTCATTAAAAATGGGAATTTCTCTATATAAATATTTAGAAACCCGATTGGACCCAATGTCCACGGCAACAATGTCCACTTGACATTATTGCGAATTTCACATACAGTTACTGTGAAATGGCCATTCTATTAAAGGTTTCCGCATTTAGTGTGTTTGGGGGAATATACTTAAACCGCTTCATTCCTCTTATTCTTAAATGGTATTCCACATACGTTGCTACTTTTACTTCACTATGTGTTGGATTGGAAGTCTCACAACTTTTGTTTCTTTCTTCTAAGATTTCTCTTCAGTTACAGCTTGCTCTTCCATTTAGGTTGGAGTGATGTTTGTTTGCACAACCATATTTGGTCAGATACTATCCAGCTTGGACCACATCTTTACCGGTTAATTCCTGTACCTCCACTTCTTTTCATGTCACTCTAGAATGCTTTTTAATTCAATTTTTCTAAAGCCTTTTCAAATTTAATAAAATAGATTAAACTGACAGGTTCTTTTTTTGTTTTTAAAATAAATTTTTCCAACCTCTTCTCTTGGCCCGCTAACGATTTATCCCTTTTTAACTGACTTTGGTCTTAAACTGCTACTGGGTTAAGGCACCACAGCCCTTCAAAGTTTTTATTTTATTAACTCATTTATGCATGTTTTCGTGGGGCAGGCATTTTTTTGACATTGAAGGGGGTCACTCTGCCTGTGGGCTCCAGCCTAGTTCCCCTCTCTTCGGTCCGTAACTTGGCAGCTGTTTAAATAAATGTACTCATGTAATCACTCTAATTACGGACTTTTAAAAATTTCTGTTATACTAAAATATGGCGTTTTCATTACGTCCTGATGGGTAATTCCTGTTTACCTTAGGTCGCATGAGATTGCATTGCCCCAGTCGAGAATTCAGTGACTTGAGGTTGACAACTGCCAGCTGAGAAAAGCCACGAACTGGTTTCTGGTTGGTCTAAAATTTTACAAAGAGAATGTATTGATTTAAGGGCCAACTGGCTTGAACAATTGTTTTTTGCTTTACTCAGGGTACTTTAATCAGGTATCTGTGTTTCGTTTGGTGCTTTTTCCTTTTTCCACATGTGTTTGACATTGAATTTTATAGCGAAAAACTGTTTGTTCTCTTTGCATAAATTCCTTATGAGTTTTTTGATCCCGTTTTAAATGTCATTTGGTAGTGCTTTTATGCATGGTGATGGTATCTGGATTAAAGGCTTGGATACTTTTTTGCTAAATTCTGTTGAACAGTAGCTCTGAAGCGTTTAATTATTGAAAATTAAAGTAGCTTTGGAAAATTTTATGCGATATGCTTTCAGCAATATTAGCTTTCATGATTGGTTAAGGCTTCTGGCACATTTTCATGCGATTTTGTTAAACATTTTTATAATGGGACCCTTTCTACCTCTAACAACTTTTAGTTTTAGAGTGCTAACTCTTTTTTTTTGATTCTTTCCCTTAATAGGGCTCAATTATGGGTTTAATACATTTTAATTTACATAATATAGATATATATGGGCATGTTTAGGTTGTTCAAAAAAATAAAAAAATAAATTGGTCTGGGAATTGCCCTTGTCCACTTTTTATTTTGGGGCAGTACAATACGCTTTCTCATCCCGCTTTTTTGCATATTGAGTTAGACATTTTGCTGCTTTGGTTAAACACACACACACACACACACACACATAAATATATATATATATATATATATATATATATATATATATATATATATATAGATAGATAAATATAGATAGGTTTGCTATCAGATGTGGAAAATTAAAACAATTTTCCACATTTTGATCAAATTAATTTTCTGAATTTGGTAATACAGAATTTAAAAAATGTCAGAAATGGTAACCACAAAATCTACATTCAAACACCGGAGGTTCCAGTGTCAAAAGTCTGTGTTACTGGTAACCTCTTACAGGGGACAAGCCTCCCTGCACCCCCTACCCATGCATATTATATATATTCCAACTTAAAGATCGCATTACTGTGAGGAAAGGGGTAAATTTCCCAATCTGCACTATAATGCAATCTGTTATCAGAACATAAAATGCACATTACTGAATGTTCACTAGCATGCTAATGTGCATTGGAAGATTTTCAGAATGGCATTACAGAAACTGTAAAAGATACAATCGACCATCCCAGTTTCATGTTGCACATTTTGATAGTAAATCTAAATATATATATATATATATATATATATATATATATATATATATATATATATATATATATATATATATTTCTAGCTCTTTTGTAGTTCACTGTTTAAAATCCGCCTCTGGGTGTTTTTTTCTGGCTATACTGCTCAGACAAACTCCACGTGGGTTTACAGAGTGGTCCTAGCAGCAGGGAACTCAGAAAAGTGACTACCTTCTGGATTTAAGTATCTTTGCTTTTTTTCACTTGGAATAGCTTCTGTAGCTTACCTTGAACTAGCCTGAACTGTTTTGTAACTGATTGCTGCATTATTTTAAAATCTGCACTTAAAGTTACATTTTAGTCGAATTTGATAGAAAGTTTGCTTGTTTGTTTGTTTGTTTAATTTAACTGTGGAGGCTGCCCACTAAAGTGTGCTAGCCTGTGTAACTAACTTATCACTGTTTCTGCATTTTCTGTGTGTTTCTGCCAAAAGAACAAAAAACAAAAAATTAATCCTTGTTTTCCCGCCTTCCTCGACTAGTTTAGACCAGTTTACAGGCATTGCTGTATTCTGGGCTGTGGTGTAGTTCCTGTGTTGTCCATTATCTTACTTGGATAGAAGGAAGTTACTTTGCTCACCAGTGGGAGTGGGGAGCCTTGAGCAGCCTACCTGTCCTTGGGGGAAGTTACCTCAGCACAAGAAGCTGTAGTAATTGGTTGTTTTAGACCATTTCTAGCTCTTTTGTAGTTCACTGTTTAAAATCCGCGTTTGCACGGCTTTGCGCAGTTATGCGCATAGCGCAGCGCTGGTTAAACAATGTTAAACTTTTTCTGGCTCCGCCAAGTCTGCTCTTCAAATTTTCTCTTAAGGAAGCTCTACTCTTAGTATAACCAGACTACTCACTGTATTATAAGCCTAGCACTTGTTCTCAATACTTCTCTACTAAGTAAGCACTCTCGTACTAAGTAAAGCACTACATCTACTTACCACCCCTGTGAATATCCACTTCCCTTAAAGGTACAGCACTCCCTTATACTGTTCTAGCATGTCGAGTGGTAGATTACTGGCGTCGTCTCCAGTTCAGCTGGTCAATCTGGGTATCTTGAGACAATGCTACAATTGTCTCATGTACACAGACAACCCTCTCCTCCTCCCAACAAACACAAATACATGTGAGAGATGCAACTATATAGCCAAACTGGAGGCTGAACTCTCTCAACTCAGGGCTGGCATGACCAGACAGGAGGAGATGGCAACCACACACACAACAATCCCAGTCCCACATAGTCCTACCACAACTGCAAACCAAACACATAAAAACACAAAGACATACCTGGAGGCTCTAATAAAAAGCTTACCAAAACAACAGAGGCTCCCAAAGCAGACATCCAAAAATCCACCACCTCAAAACAAAACACATTCAACACATACTTCAATAAATCAGTGTGTCAACCAATCGCAGCCCTTAAGGCCAAACACCTTGCCTGATACACTAGTAATAGGTGACTCCATAGTCAGACACACTGATGACCTGCTGACCAGGCTGAACAAGGAGAAGGTGACTGTGAGCTGTCTATCGGGAGCTAGGATCTGCCACATAACACACGCACTCAGGACACTCCAAAGCAAGTACAAATATGACTCTGTCATTGTCCATGCTGGTGTGAATGACCTGAGACATACCTCCCTGGACTACATGAAAAGAGACATAGAGGAGCTCTCCGATTATGTAGCCCAGGCTGGTATGACCCTGACCCTGAGCAGCATCTTGCCCTCACCAAGAATGATACCACAATACAAAGACAAGATGATCAGCTTTAACAATTGGCTCAAGTACTGGTGTCATTCTAAGGGGATCCAATGTCTGTCTGCTTGGGATGATATGTTGGTCAAGCCATGCTGCTTCGCAAGGGATGGCTTACACCTGTCACCACTGGGCTTCCGGATATTGGCTAAGGCTCTTGTCACCCCCATAGTGCCTTTTTTAGGCAAGGCTCAAAAGACAAACCCACCACCTTAGAAAACAAAAATGGAAAAAAACTAAGGGTAATGCTGCTCAACGCCAGAAGTCTAAATCTCAAGATGCAGGCACTTGATGCACTCCTTAGCATGGAGAACATCAACGTCTGTGCAGTAACTGAAACCTGGTTCAAGGCTCCTGAGAGCACCCCAGCACTACCAGGCTATACCTCGTATCATGCTTTTCGGCCCCAAAACCCGGGCCGAACCACAAAGGGAGGGGGAGTGTCCATATTCACAAAGGACACCCACACCTCCAGGTTAGTAGCAACACATGAAGCATCAGAGACCATACAGGTGCAACTAATCATAGGCAAAACTGCTATACAACTGGTAGCATGTTACAGACCACCCTCTTAATCTCAAAAACCCCACTCAGCCTTCCTGAAGACATTGGAGGATATGAATGTATCACAAAATACCATCATACTGGGAGACTTCAACTACCCAAACATAGATTGGGTACATTATTCTAGCCCTAATACCCTAGCCTAAAGGTTCCTGGAATTCATAAATTCAAATGCACTGGAACAACTAGTCACCTCTCCCACTAGGGGAGATAATATACTAGACCTGATCATCACAAACATGGGGACAAAATGCTCCACACTGGAAGTATACCCCTCACTAGTGAGATCTGACCACAAACTAATCACCCTGGATATACATATCCCACCTCCACCCCCAGCACAAAAGACCACAGTGAAAAACTTCTCAAAAGCAGACTTCACTCTTTTTAAGTCTGAGATGGTATCCTTTAAGCCCACTGTGCCAGTGGATAGCACATCCCACAATGCCGAATCCTTCACAAATGCTTTCTATGGACATCTCCAAGAATGCATGGATCATGCAATCCCAAACAAATCCAAGTCCCTCTCCACCAAATGTAAGCATCCTGTCTGGTGGACCTCAGCCATAAACAAATTGTATAACAAAAGAAGGAAGCTACTGCACGTCAGAGTGAAATCCCATGAAGGGAAGACATCTCTGATCAACATTAGCAGAAAACTACGTTCTCTCATAAAAACATCCAAGGCAAACTTTGAGAGAAAAATCGCTAAGGACACTAAAGATAACCATAAAGCCTTCTTCAGCTATGTTAGAAACCTGGGCGGAAACCCTCAGATATGCTCAGAGTTGGTTCACAACAACAAAAAATACACTTAACCCACAGATATTGCTAACATTCTGGCTGACAGGTTCAGTGCAAATTTCTCCCCTCCTTCACCCCCAAAAGAAGAAATACTTATCCCAGCTGAATGTAATCTCCCTGTCATCTCAGATGTCCAAGTGAGAACCACCCTAAACTAAGCAAAAAACACAGCATCAATGGGACCTGGCAGTATCCCGGGGTGCGTGTTATGTGAACTCCAAGAGGAGCTAAACCCACACATAAAAATGCTATTTAGCCTTAGCCTTACTTCGGGATATGTACCTGAACACTGGCGTACAGCAACAGTGGTCCCACTCCACAAGGGGGGTGCTTCTACAGACCCTGGAAACTACCGCCCCATAAGCTTAACTAGCCTGGTCTGCAAAGCTATGGAAAGAATCATTATGGAACTCATAAACAGAGACATAGGGGACTTACAGACACTTGACCCCACCCAGTTTGGCTTTGTAAAGGGCAGATCCTTCCTTTTAAACCTGGTTGACTTTTTCAAAACAGTCACTAGAGCCATTGATGAGGGCAAATCAGTCCATACAGCATACCTGGACTTGGCTAAGGCCTTCGACACAATACCCCACTCAGGCATCATAGATAAGCTAAACAGCTTAAAAGTAAACCCTTATGTCACTAGATGGGTTGCAAACTGGTAAAGGACAGAACCCATAAAGTTAAAATCGCTGGAGCAATGTCAGACTCAAAGCCAGTCACAAGTGGTGTCCCACAGGGATCTGTCTTGGGACCCCTCTTGTTCGGCATTTATTTCTCAGATGTTAAAGCAAACATGGGAGGGGTGTGGCTGACAAAGTTCGCAGATGACTGCAAACTAGGCGCCATAGTCGATACACCAGCAGACACACACATCCTACAAAAAGGCCTCACTGAAATGGGCACCTGGTGCCGTAGTCACGGCCTTAAACTAAATGCCAAAAATGTATAGTCATCCCTTTTGGAAAAAACAAAGTACCCACAAATTATCACATAGACAGCAACCCACTGAGTACGGAAAAAGTAATCAGAGACCTAGGGACCCAAGTGGACAGCGACCTCTCATTTGACACCCACATTGCCAAAGTGGTTAGAAAAACATTCTACCTTGCACACCTCATCATGAAGGGATTCACATCCAGATCCAAGGATGTCAGTGTACCCCTATATTCCTCCCTCATCAGACCCATGATTGAGTACAATGCCCCATTTGGTATATACCTCACCTGGCATTTGCAACAGCTGGAGAGACCGCATAAGTACCTCACCAAAAGGATCAAGGGTCTCCAACATATGTCTTATTCTGAAAGACTAAAGAAACTTCAGCTCTTTTCAGTAGCATACCGCCTGCTCAGAGGTGATCTCTGCCTGACGTACAAGGCCATGTCCAATCAGGATCTGATGGACATGCTCCACCTCAAAATATCCAAATCCATCAGGACCACGAGAGCTAAAGACTTAAACCTCGGCACAAGTATGAATAGGACATGCTGGAGGGATAGATTCATAACCCAGAGCCTTTCCATGCTTTGGAACAGGATCCCAGTTCGTATTAGGCAGAGCCCCTCACTGACTCACTTCAAGAGAAATCTTGATGAGTGGATGGGAGATAAGTTTACCCCAGGGGTCACATCTGTGTCACTGCTAGACAGGGGCACAGTAAACTAATTCTATTATATAAGGGGACCTTCATTGTGTCACTACTAGACAGAGGCACAGTATTCTAGATTTATTCTGTACATTTTTGTACCATTTCATGGGGTGTCAAAAGCCACATCACTATGGCTAGGCTTACAAATGCCCCAGGGCAGATAGCCTAGGTCTATACTATGAAACTATGAAACTATATATACACACACATATATATATCTATATATATATATATATATATATATATATATATATATATATATATATATATATAGATATATACACACACACACACACACACACACATATATATATATATATATATATATATATATATATATATATATATATATGTATATGTATCTTATAAGCAGAGAGAGAAGAGACCTATCCATAGATATAGATTTATAGATATATATTGTTGTAAAATATTTCCTCTGCCAAATGTTTAAAAATAGGATATGTAATTGTTTTTTGAGCAAGTATTTTAAACTTAAAATATATAATATATTAATACACTCAGATTCAGAGGTAGAAAAATTATTCAGTTTATCACGTATAATAAAATATGCATGTGCATACACACACACACACGCACACGCACACACGCACACACACACACACACACACACACACACACACACACACACACACACACACACACACACACACACACACACACACACACACACACACACACACACACACATGCGCACACGCGCACACATGCACACACGCACATATGTACACCCCACATACATTCTTTTAGTTGTTTTGTTATTGCTTTATCTGTTTTGTTTTTACCCTCACCAAGTCAGCTTTATAAAACCAAGGTTAGCAAGGAGAAAGGAGAAAGTTAATGGTAGGTCCTTGTAGGTAGTGTTGCTGTAGTAACTATGTTTTTCCTATGTCTTCTTCTCATTATCTGTGGCTTTAGAACCATATTTACCAAGTGTAAACAACACAGCGGCCATTTATTTCCATCTGTTCAACACCCCCAATCCAACATTAATAATTCAGTAAAAAATAGATTTATAGAAGAGGTCAATCAAATGCTAATATATACATTTACTTTGTTTATTTAAGGAGAAAGTTTATATGTAGGTAAACATCTGCAATTATTTGTGTTTTTATTGTGATTTTTAGGACTTCATTTTTTTAATATGAAGGCTTATAAATAGTATGTATGTATGTGTATATATATATATATATATATATATATATATATATATATATATATAAATATGTTTTAGGATTAGCTAAATGTTTCATGTTTCAGTACTTGTCCGGTTTAAATTGAACATATTCATATTAGTACTGTTACTTGTGAGAATATATTACTACTATTACTTGTGAGCATTATTCAAAAGAATTGCAAGAGTGATTCAAAATAATATATTTTAAAAATGTGTTGGTGGAGATAATTGTTTCACGTGATATTTGGAGAGCATTTTAATTGACAGTGTCTTAAAATTAATATTTGTTCTAAGGAGGATTCAAAATGTATAGATACAAAAGAAGTTAACTTAATAAATTCTTGGTAGTCCACAATTGAAAGCTGTATATTTTTGTTGATTATTTGCTCACTATTTGCATACTATATCCTTTTCATCATTTGGATTTTTTTTTTTTGCTTTTATATTTCTTTTTTGGCCATAACTGAATATAGTGAAGAGTTTAACAGATTTTATGTTACTGTTCAGGAATTACAGGATAACCCTACTAAATTATTTTTGAAACTTTTGCAAAACACCAGTATTTTTTAATAGAAATGTTATGGCTCCTTCCTCTGGTAGGCATGCAGCAGCTCTAAAGAGCAGGACAAAACCAATACCCAAAGTAAATTCCCAGTTAATAACAGATTGAACATATACAAATGATTTATGTTTTGAATGTATTAGTGGAAAGTTTTGGACTCTTAGTTTAATAAATCCTTTTTATTTTCCAGAAATAAGGATAATAGTTTTAACAATGCTAATACAACTCAGACTATTACTTTTTTTCGATTAATTGACTTTGGTGGAGACACAAAATTATTAAGTTCAGGGTACTACAGTTGAACAGTCTATTTTCTAGGCAATGTATAACATGGAATAGTGCTTCTGAATGACTTCTATTTTGAATGGTTCTTAATAGCTTGAATGAAAATTCAATTTTTCATCAAGATTTATTGGGATTATTTAATTTCACTTGATTGAGATGATAGAAATGTTGTCTTGTGATAACAAAAGAGAGTGATGGATAGATTAAATGAGGATATTAAGAAACGCAGTGCCCAGATTTATGCAGATCCCTTATTTCCTGTAAAACAATGTGTTTATAAAGCAATTCTTTCTAGGATAAGTAATAAGTTTGAACTTATTCTTGCCTGTAAAAATAAAAACTTAGTGAAGGATAAAAAGGAATACAGACATTGGTCACAAACTTTGTCTAAAGCATCCTCCTGTAATAACTTACGACACTATCAAAATTGTTGCTAATGAAAGAATGGTTAACAGTTTGTAAAATGACATAGAAACAAGGAATTCCTTTATGATGAAGGATACTTTTAAAACTTCCTGGTACTTATGTAGTCTGAGAGGCTGGCAGCAAAGAAAACAATTTCAAGTGAAACATGTAAGATGTTTTATGTGCCAAAAGGGCATCAGAAGATCAACAGAGGAAGAGAGCACAGGTGGAATTTCAACCATAGTTACAACCAATTTCTCTTGAATTAACTTGTTTGAGCAGCCAAGCTTGATTTTTTATATAAAAAAATGGCTTTAAGGTGTTCAATTTTTAGTGACCTTGAAATTATGGATGCACTATTGGATGTTATATGTTCACAAATTAAACCATAAGTTGAAATTTAATCTGGTTTGTATTTCAGGTACGTGTGTTAATGAATTTAAATGATGTAGTATTGCTAATCCACCATTGCATCCAATGCTGTTGGCATTTAAGCAACATTGTGAGATAGAAATAAGAAAGTCATTTAAGGATTCACAGACAAATACATTTTTTTCTTAATTTTACCAAACATGATTGGGATATTATTAATAACTTGAGATGCAAGACTAAGCCCATACCTATATTTGACACTGCTGAGCTAACCCTCACCCTTCTCAAAGCTAACAACAATAAAAGTTTATGCATTGCCACCCTGTATATACCACGTGGTAACAATATCCCTATTCTGAAAGATATTCCCTCCTGGTTCACCGACATAAATAATGAGACGATAATTCTAGGTGATGTCAATATTAACTGGTCTTCCATTGCTTCATCGATCCCTTCTCAAAGCATTAACCTATATAAATTCACACAACTAATCAAAACTCATACTAGACCAAATAAAGATTATACCACAGGTAGCATTCTCAACTTGATACTAGTCTCCCACCCAAACCAAATTTCTGATAGTGGCACTCTCGCTGACTCCCTTAGTGGCCATCTCTTTACCTTTGTACACAATTCCCCTTCCTCCCTCCTTCTTCAGCATAAATATATTACAACCCACACCATAAAAAACTTCAGTATCCAAATCTTCTCCATTGCCTTAAAACAGATAAACTGGAACCCTGTAAAGTCCCTTCCTTTGGACGCCACTGTCTCACACTTCAATACAGTTTTCTCAGATCTACTTAACTGCTTTGCCCCATGCAGAACCAGAAGACTGAAATCCAAAACAGCCCCCTGGCTAACCAAAAACACAAAAATCATTATGCATCTCTGAGACAAAACCTGGAAATACTATCAAAAATTAAAAACTCCCAACTGTCTTGCTGAATACAAGCAACTACGAAATCAAATGAAAAAACAAATAGCCATCAACCATACATCCTACTATCTTAAACTTCAAAATAACCATAAAACCAACCCCAACAAATTCTGGACTAGCATCACGTCAATTCTATCTTCAGGCAAGAAAGAAAACCCCTGCCCTGACCCAGTCTCCCCTGACCTTCTCCTAGCTAACCAATTCAACTTTTTTTTCATTGGTTCCATAGCCAAACTTACTTCATCTTTCCCTAATAATATCCCCTCCAACATATTCAAAACCATGGCTTCAACCTCCAATAACTCTTGGTCCTCCCTTTCCACCCTCAAATCTATTCCTACCCATAATATAAAAAAATCTCCTACTAAAATTAAAACCTTGTTCTAATGCCCCAGATGACATTCCATTCAACTTTCTCAAACTAGCTGATAATCGCATAGCCCTTCCCATCAGCATCCTAATTAATTGCTCCATCCAAGAGTCCTATGTACCACTCCTCTGGAAAAAAGTCTTAATCATCCCCCTCCACAAAGGAGGTAACAACTTTTCAATCTCCAACTTTCACCCAATAGCTATCCTGTCCCCTATCTCCAAGATTCTTGAAAAATGTATCCACCTGCAACTTTTACCCTACCTACTTGACAACCAACTATTGACTCCAACACAACATGGGTTTAGACCAGGATATAGCACCACCACTGCCCTCCTTTCCTTCCTTGAAATCATCAACTCTGCTCAAGACTTTAGTAACATAGTTTCTACCCTCCTCCTCAACTTATCCAAGGCCTTCAATACTGTCTCTCATAAGCTCCTCCTTTCTAATCTCTCTCATCCTAACCTTTCCTCTTCTTCTATCAACTGGTTCACCAGCTATCTTTCAGCCAGGGAACAAGAAGTAAAATGGAACAACTGTACTTCATCTTTCCTTCACACCCCAACAGGTGTTCCTCAAGGCTCTATATTGGGTCCCTTACTATTTAATATTTTTGTTAATGACTTCCACCAGAAAATCTCCAATGCTAAACTCATCCAAAATGCAGATAACTATCATCTGCTCCACCAAAACTCTGCCCAAATTAATAAACCTTACTCAAGAGGCCTTCTCATCCACCGAGTCCTGGATGTTTGACAACCATCTAGTCCTTAATGCCTCCAAATCCAAAATAATGATTTTCCCATTCTAGACATACTGCTATTGACAAATCATCCTTCTCTATACTCAGTCTAAACAAGACATCTATTGAAATAGTTCCCCATGCAAAATTTCTGGGCGTCCTTATTGATGGCCAGCTAAAAATTGACATCCACCTACAAACACTACGCTCCACAAATCAAAACCTCTTAGAACTCTACAAACCTTTACATTCACCAGGGCAACTCTTACTAGCCTTCTCCCTTGCTAGATTATGGAACTCTCTTCCCCCTCACATTAGAACTACCCAGAATCTCCCTTCCTTTAAAACCTTACTCCACTATTATCTCTTCTCTCTCTGGGAATGGTACTGTACACATCCTTCCTGATTCCTGACACCCATCTTTATCCTATCCTATTCAAAACTCAGCCATTGCATAAATAATTAAGCATTAATTTGTTATTCTTCTAAATATCTTCAAAATGCTGTACTTAGTTATTACTTTTGAATGTTGCTATAATATTGTCTTTCTGTCTGGAACTTTTCTCATTGGGCCTCCACTGAAAACAGGCTACATTGGCCCAAACAAACTGCAATAAAATAAAATAAATAATAAATGTAATAAAAGTGTTAGAATTATAAAACCAGAAAAGGGAAACAGGGTTGTTTATATAAATAGTGGTAACTATTCTGATCAGATGTTGTTGACTGTATCAGACAAAGACTATTATGAAAGTGCATTTAAGAATTGTGTTATTATATGTAATGGCAACAGTGATGTTATATTGAATTATTTATTATTACAAGGTCTTAAAGACAACAACAGCAGCATTTTTAGATTTTTGAAGGTTGGAAACCTGTGATCCCAGACATTTTGAGTATTCTGAAAGTGCGTAAATCGTCCATACAACCCTGTTTTGGTGGATACTGTATTCTACTGCTTGTGGATATAAAATAAAAAAAAATAGATACTCAAGGGCTGTATCCTGAAGGACTGAAGGACTCCTGGCAATTTTGAAGATTTCTGAGATAACTTTTAAAGACTTATTAGCTCTATGATGATTTGTTATTTCTAACATATCATATAACAGAACTTTAAAATCAAATTAGTTTTTAATCTAATTTAATTTAATGCAAACTGGAATTTATTATGGAGACATTACATAAGGAAAATATTTAACTAATATTGATATAAAATGTTATTATTTTGTTTGGAAACTGTAGTTACACATATTTTTATGTGTAATTGATAACTAACTTTAATCTTTACAAGCCTAGCTATCAACATTTAAATATTAGGCCATCCTATTTTTCACAGTTTTCATTTCCAGCTTAAGCTTTACTGTATTATGTAGACAATAGCATAAACATTCAAAATTATGTCACTGATTTCAGTGCTACAACTATTTTGTAGTTTAATCCTCATCTGATATATTGATAATTTACCCAGTAGTAATATAATATTTTTCTTGGTTACTTCTCTCTAAGAATCAGGTGATCTACTGGATTACTGTATTTACACTGAAGTAAAAAAAAAGCAGGTTAAACTATGAATATAGTCTGTTTAAGTGATTTGGTTGGAATCACAAAGTACACAAAACTTGGTGGTGAGCATATATCCTTCATATTCTGCTGTAACTATCAACATACATTTCAAATACGCAAAAGTCAAATAAAAGGTATCATCAGGCTCATTGTAATAATATTTCAAACATATCAAAAACTTTTTACAAGCAGATATATTTGTATTTTTCATTGATATCTCACATGCAGTAAGACACAATTTAAATTTTACATAGAACAATACCCCATTAATTTAAAATGCTGTATATCTTTCCATCAAAGAATACAGTCTTATTTAGTCAGAAGTTATGTCTCCAGATCTCATCCTATCTGACTTTTGTGCCAAACAACAGAGGCTTTAAAAATTCTTAAAAGGGTGGATTTATATTTTTCCGCTGCGTGTGATATCTTTCTTTGCTGTTGCTAAAAGACTCTATAATAGAGGATAACATTGCATAAATACACAGATTAGAGAGTGAAACAGAAGTATCTGGAGATAATAAAAGTATTAGTCTGCAATACTTTCATAAATACTATTATTTTTATTTTAAAAACTTGTTTTTTTTTAACTTCTTTCTATCTTTCTTTCTTTTTTGTACTATATGTTTTAAAAGTGAAACATTGATCAATGATTTTAACCATAATCCAATCAATTGAATCAACTCATTCACATCCAAGTATCCAGTTGTAAAATCATTTCTATTTTAATGATCTGCAAAATCCTGGTTAAATGCCATGGGAAAGACCAAAAATTCAAGTTAAAAGGATATATGTATACTATATCTATATCTATAGATATATCAATATATATATATATATATATATATATATATATATATATTATTTATTTTATTTTACATTTGTTGAGCGGGCTAGTCCAGCTGGATATATGTCCATTTTCAGTGGAGGCCCGGGGAGAAAAGCTCTGCAAATTACAACAACATAAAAGGTCAAGACAAAGACAATAACAGTATAATTTGATACATACGAAGTTTTAATAATTATAGTACAGGCCTAAGATTATATATTTTATATTTCAGTAGGCAAGAGGAAAAAATTATCTAGGAATAGATGAATAAGACTAATACATTTGCATTAGAAATGGTGTAGTGCAAATCTTTATAACATATTACAAAATTAGATACACCTAGTAATTTATGATAAGAGATACTAAGGTCACACAAAAACCTAAGAAAGAAAAACACTAGAGATCAATTGATAGAGTATAGAAGATCAGCAAACAAGGATGGATTTCTAGTGATATTTAACACAAAGGTTGTGATACTATATGAAGGTGTTTGATCATTCCACAGTGTATATATATATATATATATATATATATATATATATATATATATATATATTAATGAGAAAAAATCCTAAGGAAGGTTAAGCTCACTAAGAATTTGTGAGACAACACAAGATCATGATCATGGGAGGCTAGGAATTGTTGGAGTCTAGTTAATAGTCAGGTGCTTAGTCTGGGTTAACACAGGGGCATAGCCAGTGTGATTTAAGGTAGGGTTTAAGCTTGCTTTTAAATAAGCTGACAGAGGATATTGAGGTTAGCTGGCTTGGGAGGATGTTCCAGGCTTTACCTACTGTATTGGAGAACAAGGTGTAACCAGCTAAGTTGTTGGATTTTGATATTTGTACAAGTAAGTTATTAGCTGAGCGTAAGGTCTTGAGGTTATTATAGGGGATGACTAGGGATGTAAGTATGGGTGTATTTTGAGGTAAATACAGGATCTTATGGGATACTATTAATTGATTGAAAAGTATTAAATTTGGCAGCTCTAACCATCCTAACTGATTCAGATTGATACAGTGATGAGTTCTATAGGAGGACCCAGCTGCAAATCTGGCAATATTGTTGTAGGAGGATGTAAGTTTACTCAGATTACTTCTACATATTTTGGTATAGATAGGGGAGGCATAGAGCAAGGTAGAGATGAGGTGGGTACGAGCAATAGAAACCCTGGCTGGAGGTGTAAGAATGGGTTTTATTCTATGGAGGGAACCTAGTTTCTTGTTTACTATGTTTATGGTGTTACTAATGTGAGGTTCAAAGGACAAGTTGTTATCTATTAGTACCCCGAGTAGTTTGGTGGTTGGTTCAGGAGATATTATAGTTCCGTCATTTAAAGTAATAATAAAGTTAAGTGGGGAGGTTCTGCGGGTGGGGGTAAATAGTAGCATTTTTGTTTTTTTGGGGTTAAGGATAAGACATCTTTGTAGGAGCCAGTTTTCAACTGTACTAAAGGTCATTTGGGTTAGTGACTGAAGTTCTGATTGAGAAGCAGCAGCACATATGAGTGTGGAGTCGTCAGCATATTGGATAAAGTCAGCTTGAGGAATTACAGAATGAAGGTCATTTGTAAAGATGGAAGAGAGTAATGAGCCTAATATAGATCCTTGCGGGACCCCTAGAGTAACTGGGATGTGGGAAGATAAAGTATTTTCCCATAGTACAGCCTGTTGCCTGTTATGTAGGTATGATTGGAACCACTGTATAGTATGATTGTCCAATGACAGGTTTTTGAGTGTGTCTATAAGGAGGTGGTGATTCACCATGTCAAATGCTTTGGACAGGTCAATAAAAAGAGCTGAGGATAGAGTATCAATATTACAATTACTGTTATTATGGTTAGTGAAGGATAAGAGAGCAGAGGTGGTGCTATGAAATGGTCTAAAGCCATGTTGACAGGATGCTAATAAATTGTGATCAAGTAGGTAGGTTAACAGTTGTATGTGTATACATTTCTCCATTATTTTTGCCAAAGGAGATAGAATAGCTATGGGCCTATAACTGGACAACTCTTTGGAGATGTTCACCGGGCTATGCTGCTGCAGTCATTACTCTTGGGTTATCCTGCCATCAGGCGCACCTGCAGTCGGCCAGAATTCCAAAGTCTTGGTCTGGCATCAGTTGTCGTCACTTCCTCCCTGACGTCAGTGCAGCAGGGGTATAAAAGAGGCAGCCGACGCCATTTTCTTCAGTTTTTCTTGCCGCGCGGTGCCCGAAGCAGAAGCAGTTCAGTCGGCCAGCTCCTGAAATTTCCGAACAGAATTTCAGACCGAAGTCTTTTAAAAAGCTAAGTACCCCGTTGGGGAAACTTTCTTGCCTCAGTCTGATGTCAGACAAAGTTAATAATTGTATTTCTTGTGGGAAGCAAATACCTCATAAGGATTTTCATTTTAACTGTATTCCTTGCCTAGGCCCAGACCACGACGTCTCCGGTTGTCGGTTTTGCACTAGGTTCAATAAACGCACTAACAAGCGTCAGGCCAATACAGTCCGCCACTTTTTTGGTAGAAGATTTAATTATATTATGTCGTCGGATCAACCAATGGCTACATTCAAAAACGCAAGGACAAAGACAGGCAGCCTAGGTCTAGACCAGACAGTGAGGCCTTACTTAGGCCTACCTCCGGATTCCCGGTGCTCGGAGAGGTGCCTACGCAGCCTCATTTTTGCCAAAGGAGCTAGAATAGCTATGGGCCTATAATTGGGCAACTCTTTGGAGTTACCACTCTTATGCAGGGGAATAATGTGAGAGCCTTTCCAGATTAGGGGAATAGATCCTTCAGAAATAGTTCTGTTAATGAGAATGGATATGGGGTAGGCTATGACTTTAGCAGCTTTTTGCAGGTATTCTGCAGGTAATTTATCAGCAGAGAGAGTAGTGGGTTTAAGTTTCTATATGAGGTTACAGATAAATGAAGTGGGCACTGGCTGAAAATGAAATTGATGAGAATTATTGGTAGAGATTGTGGCAGAGCCTGGGGTGCTAGGGGATAGCTGGATGGATAGGGATTGTATGCTTTCAGTGAAAAAAGTATTAAATGAGTCAGCTATTTGGATGGGATTGTTGTGATCAGAGCCAGATGGAGAGGGAGTACTTGAGCATCCAGGGTCTAGGAGGTTATTGATATCTCGCCAGAATTTTTGGGGATTAGTTTGGTTGTTTTTTTGTAGTTGGTAGTAGTAGTGTCTTTTATCGGCTAATATGGCTTTTTTTGCTTCATTTCTTAGCTGTCTGAATTGCAGGTGGTCTGAGGGGCTTTTTGTTGCGCGCCATTTGGCCCATTGTTTATTTCTTTGGAGGATTTTTTGTTTGGTCATTTTGGTGAGCCATGGTGCCAGTTTGGTTCTAATTCTAACTTTGCGTAATGGGGCATGGCTGTCTAAAATGGTTAGAAATTTAGAGTTAAAGTATTTCACGGCATTATCTATTGGGAGGTATTTCAGGGGTGACCAGTCACAGGTGACTAGTTCAGCTTGAAAGTGAGCAGGGTTAAAATTTTTGGTAGTGTGAATAGTTCTACAGATGGTTGAGGTTAGGATGATAGTTTTTGTTCTGATTAAATACATAAGCAAGTGATCACTTATGTCCTCAGGGAGGGTGCCTGTTTTATAGTTTAGTTGGGGGGTATTAGTGAGTATCCAGTCAAGGGTACTAGTTTTGTTGTTAGTTTTATTGGTGCGGGTTGGGGATGTTATAGTTTGGGTAAAACCATATAAGTTGATATGAGTAGAAGGCTGCTCAGATATACAGGAGTTCCAGTTAATGTTAAAATCTCCAAGTATAATGGTTCCTTGGGGGTAGTTACTTGAGAGCCAGCTGACGATAGCCTCTAATGTGTTGATGTTTTTGCCTGGGGGAAGATAGACACATGATAGATATATGGCTTTGCTTTTGTTAAGCTGAATCTTAGTTAGAAGAATTTCTGCATTGTTGCAAAGTGGAGGTTTGGAGTTTAACAAGGCCTCCTCCTTTTTTAGTGTTATGGTCACATCTTATGATATTATAGCCAGGGGGTAGAACTGCATGGTCTTGTATTGATGGATTAAGCCATGTTTCAGACAGACAGAGGATGTCAAAGGAATAAACATCAATAAGGGCATGCAGGTGAGCTATTTTGTTATTGATGCTACGAATATTAAGATGAGCTATCAGGAGAGAGTTGGGGACTTGGTAAGTGTCTGTGTGATTGAAATTGTTGGTGTATCAGGCTGTGTAGCTATGATAGTGGTAGGACCTGGGTTAGGGTGTATATCACCATCTAACAGGGAGTGGACCTGAACTTTTAGGATGAGTTGTAGAAGTTTAAAAATTAGGTTCTTATTTTTTCTAGCTAGTGGGTTACATTGAGAGATGTGATGGAGTCTATGAAATATGGCTGCTGAGTACTTAACTGAGCTGGGGAGGTTGCTAAGACTATGAGTGGAGCTGGGGGTAAGGACAGAGGTGTGTGTGATGTGGGTATGCAGTCCTATGAATCTATGGTGTTCGTAGAGAGTAAGTAGATAGGGAATGATAAGTATAATTAGGAGTAGTAATAAAGGTAAGGGTTCACATGATCCTTGGGCCATTTGTTTAGGTTAAGGTGGTTAAATGTAGGGGTATTTGTGGATAGAGTGGTAGGGTAATAGATAAAGGTAGATGAGTTATGGTTCTTTAAGGGGGAGGAGATAGGGGTAAAGTGAGAATATAATAGAGGTAATAGCACTTTAAGGGGAGGAGTTAGAGGTTGGTCCTAATGCATAGGGGTGTGGCAGTTAGAGTATAAGTTTAGGACAACTGGGGGTGGGTGGAATTTGGGGGCAGGGTAGGGGAGCGGAGTGAGCCCGCAGGGCGAACGGAGCGGGATGAGCCACAAAGGAGTTCACCCTAGGAAAACAATCAGAGGAGCAGTAAGCAAAGGTAAGTAAAGTAGCAGAGGGTAAGATGACACAATGCCTTGATAATAGAATATGCAGAGAGGGTTGGCAGTGAAGAATATTAGAATAAAGAAAGAATAGAGTGGGAGTATTAGCTCTTCCAGAATATTAGAATCCAAGAGCCTGTAAGTAAATTGGAGTCAGAATGGTGGTCTAAAGGAAACTATTGCCCTCTAGTGGACAAAAGCTGTATAGCAGAGGCAATATATACTGAGAAAAAAGTGCAGGGCAATAAGTATGCTATAGAGGATTGAAAAGGAATAACAGTAAAAATACTTGTAGTTTAAGAAGGGGGAAGGGGTGACAGGTATGGGAGCAGTTAGTAAAGGCTGCCGGCTGTCCTGGCTGGTGAAAGTAAACTTACAACCTAGGATATCTCATACTAATTGTCTATAGACTTTGGTTTAAAGTACATACTTTCACTTATAATTCAATTCCCTTGGGGACTGTAGCAGAGGGGAGGAAAGGTTCAGTTCCTTAGTAAGGAGAAACTACAGTGTGTTAAGGAGAATAGCTGTTTTTCAGCACACAGTGCAAGTCCTCCTTAATACTGGGAAACCAGGTTGGGCAGTTTCACTTATAATTAAATTCCCTTGGGGACTGTAGCAGAGGGGAGGAAAGGTTCAGTTCCTTAGTAAGGGGAAACCACAGTGTGTTGAGGAGAATAGCTGTTTTTCAGCACACAGGGCAAGTCCTCCTTAATACTGGGAAACCAGGTTGGGCAGTTTCACTTATAATTAAATTCCCTTGGGGACTGTAGCAGAGGGGAGGAAAGGTTCAGTTCCTTAGTAAGGGGAAACTGCAGTGTGTTGAGAAGAATAGTTGTTTTTCAGCACACAGGGCAAGTCCTCCTTAATACTGGGAAACCAGGTTGGGCAGTTTCACTTATAATTAAATTCCTTTGGGAACTGTAGCAGAGGGGAGGAAAGGTTCAGTTCCTTAGTAAGGGGAAACCACAGTGTGTTGAGGAGTATAGTTTTTCAGCATGCAGGGCAAGTCCTACTTAATACTGGGAAACCAGGTTGGGCAGCTAAAAACCCTATTTACTCCACTGCCAGGACCGAACAGCATCCTAAGGCTAATTAGGAGAATAAAGATCAATATATATATATATATATATATATATATATATATATATATATATATATATATATATATCGCTATACATATATATATATATATATATATATATATATATATATATATATATATATATATATATGGGTCTACTTTGTATAACCAAGCTTCCGATTCACCGACACACAATTTACCGACAACAAACAACCGAAAACACACAACACCGACAAACACCAACAACTCAAAAACCGAACACCATTACACCGACACAAAAACGTAAACTACACATTGCACACAATAACATATCCACTAACCTTAACCTAAACCCTAACCCTAACGTCCGACACTACCAAGACACTTACCCAACCGCACCCTAACCCTAACTCACTTAACCCACCCCTAAACCTCAACACCGTCACTATCGCACACTTACCCTACCTGCACCCTAACCCTAGCTCACTTAACCCACCCTAAATCATTAAGCCCGTCACTATCGCACACTCACTCCACCCGCATACTAACCCTAACACACTCAACCCTTCTCTACACTACACTACGTCACTATCACACACTTACCTTACCGAAACCCTAAGTCCGACACTACCGCACACTCACCTTTCCCACACCCTAACCTAAAATCCCTCACTATCGTACACTTACCTGTCTGCTCCCCAATCCTAAATCCGTCACTATCGCACACTTACCGGATCGAGCTCACACGTTGCCGTTGTCGGTCTTTCGGCTGTCGGAATATCGCCTTTTCGATCACCTACCTGTTCGGTCGTTCCGTTTCGATCTTCTGGGTGTCAGTGAAGTGGCGGTTCGGTTATTCGAAGTAGACCCATATATATATATATATATATATATATATATATATATATATATATATATATGGGTCTATATTAGCTGAGCAAATGCCTGTTTATGCGAATACGTAAACATCGACACGTATTGCGCGAAATGGACTTATAGCGAACGTCCAAAACTGCAATTTCGGAAATATCAAATTTCCATGGTTGGCCCGTCTGTGGAATAGCTGTATAAGGTAAGTGTTGGATAGTTACGGACTTTAGGGTTAGGGTGCGGGTTAAGGTAAGTGCATAGATAGGTTATGTATGTTAGATTTAGTGTAGGGGTAGAAGTAGGGTTTTTTTAAATGTATGTATGTGGATTGTTTATTTTGTTTGTGTATATTTTTGTAGGGGAAGTGTGTGGTAGTTACGGACCTTAAGGTTAGGGAGGGGTTAAGGATAGTGCATAGAGAGGTGCGCAAGTGGGGTTTAGTGCAGGGTTAGAAGTAGGGTGCTTATGCTTTACTTTAAGTTTAGAAGTGGGGTTTGGTTAGTGTATGTATGTCCTTTATTTATTTTGTTTGGGTAGGTAGTATGTAGCGGGCAGTGGTGTTGGCTGAGTATGACAGTTTGACATTTAAAATTTTGCAGTTTAGTGCGTTTTGGATATTAGCGGTTCGCACAATAGGTGTTGGGGTTTTAGTATTTGCTTAATAGTATTTTTGCTCTCATAATATATATATGTGTGTGTGTGTGTGTGTGTGTGTGTGTGTGTGTGTGTGTGTGTGTGTGTGTGTGTGTGTGTGTGTGCATATGGATTCTTATTATACTATGCACTGAGAAATAGGGCAATGCCTTATTCTGTGTTAAATCTCCTATATTCGCTAAGCCTTTACTGATCTCTTGTTCTGCATATCCCCGCTGGGTGAGTTTAAGTTTAAGTTCATTAATCTCCTGTTGGAAACCCTGTTCTTGGACATTGAAATCCTCATACTTTGTCCTTTTATGATGTTCTCAAATATATATGGAGGGTGCATACTTGATCTATGAAGAAAAGTGTTTCTATAACAAGTTTTCCTATGAACACCAGTGTTAACATGATTAATATAGGCTTAGAGAATATAGGAGATTAAAGACAGAATAAGGCATTGCCCTATTTCTCAGCACATACCAGTAATCCAACTTCAAAGGTGAATCATTATAAACATATGAAGATACCCATGTATTATACTAATGATAGAAATGTAGTTATGGATATTGTAAATAAACACTGGCGTATCCTGATTAGTGATGAAAACATAAAAATGATAGTAGGTGAAAAACCTAGTTTTCAGTGTAAGAATAAATCTAATTTGAAAAAACTTTTATGCTATCCCAATAGGAGTGGTGAACATCAGAATTATACTGGTACAAATCCATGTGGGAAATGTGGATGCTGCCAATATATACACATTGCCAGTTATTTTATCCATCCAGATAATGGTAAAATGTTATATTTTCATGTTTCAGCCTCATGTGACACTAAGAATGTAGTGTATCTTGCTACTTGTCAAAAATGTGAAGCTTATTACATGGGAAAAACGAACAGAAAACTTTGAACTAGGATCAGGGAGCATCTATATGCCATAAGAATAGGTTATTTGATGAATGCACTAGCGAAACATTTGAATAAAGAGGGGCCTGACCATACCTTTAAATTTATGGCGATAGATCATATAGTTCCATCAATTAGACAAGGTAATATGCGTAATGTCACTGAACGGAGGGAAATTGATTGGATTATGAGGTTACGTTCAGATAAAGGTAAAGGTCTTAATGAGAGGGCCTCTATTAAACCAATACTTAGAGCCAGACGATTGAAAGCCAATTGAGTATATCCTTATAGTGAATGGATTATGCTTTGACGTATCAGAAATTTTAATTTGATAGAGGCATGTCGATTACTGTTTATAGGATATCACTATATATAGATTTTGCTGTTGTTGTTTTGTATTTGAGTACAACAGCATTAAGCTTAATATTATGAACAATATTACCAGAACAATATTACCAGCTATATTAGTGACAGAAGGTAGAAAGTAACTATAGCTATTTAATATGTTGCTTTTAAATATTTTTACATGTGATTTGCGAATTTATGTGGATTGTGATTGCACCATTGAGCTAAGCACAATTTATTTGGCTTTAATTATGAATGTACACATGCCTTGGAGTATGTCATTACTAGTTTATTAGTTAATGATTAGTGGTGTTAGTTTCTTGAGTCATATGTTTGTTTTTTTGCTTTAGTGTTTCTTTGATCTGTGTTATAGGCTTCATAATGGGTATATACATGGTGATTCAGTTTTTTTGGAATCATAGTAATATAATAGCATAAATGATAATATTTTATTGTCAGTTAATTGATTGTCTTTGGATACCTTTTTTATTTAATATCAAATGCTATGGTTAATGGATGTTGATATATTTACAGCGGGGCAGTAAATCATGTCATCATTATTTAATAATATATGGTTTAAGGAATTATAGTTTACTAATGTAGTTTATTTTTAAGTTGAATGAAGCACTTGTTTCTTATTAATGTCCATTTATATGTAGTTAATTTTAGACAACCTTAACTTTAGATGATGACACCATGTTATGGCCGTTTTTGTTTTATATTAGGATGGCAGGATGGTTTCCTTTATTCATTTTTAACTGGTAAGCGTTAGGATATGTGAATATGTGCTCCTGTATTCTGGATGGCATTTGTAACAGCATTGAATGTCTAAACTTAGTTAGAAAGGTTTCATGCTGTGACTAGTAGATAGTTTTTATGATAGTATTTATACAAGTTGGACTTTCTGTTATAATGATATCCTGGTTTCATAGAGCAGAGCGCTATAAGATGTAGCGGGCAGTCACTTTTATCTGTTAATATTATTATTTGTCAGTATAATATATTTTAAAAGGTTATTAACAATAATGATGAATAATAGTATAGCACTGGAAATAGCAGTGGATGTTATGCTTGTGTATATTTTTTCTGCTGTAATTCTGGTGTATTCTTAAAATGTTATTACCGATATCAGCTCACTAAATTTTGAAACATCCGAGAACACTGTCATGTTAATGGATACAATACGGTGCATAGAAGCCCGTTTAGAGGTTCAAAAATAATTACTTTAAGAGCTGAGTTTAGCGTTTTTAAAAATATTTTATAGATGATAGTGTTATTAATATTGTTTATATATGAGTTGGATGATGGATGTGTTGAAGTTACATATTGAGTTAGATGGAGACGTTGTTGTGGAAAGCTGCTTTCAGCACCAGACAGTAGCACGAAATGTGCCTAAATGCTTTAAATATTTCATTAAATCCAAAAACACGGAAACTGTGCACCAACTGCCAGAAGAGCACGCTTTATTAAATACGACCACAAATCGTAAACGCTTTAAAACCACAATGCGTTTTCGTCCACATCAACACATAAGACTTCATCAGACAAATAAATTCATCAAAAGTAGCTCATTAAATACTCCAATGAGGTTAAAAACAACCAATAAAAAACCATTACATCATATCTTCATCAGACAAGAAAAAAGGCTCATTACATACAGAATTTAGCTGAATTAAAACATTAAACACTCATACATTATTACTAAAAACATTATAAATCTATCTGTGTATCATATACCCATTTTTCATGTAAAATAAATTCATTTCAATAAATAATCCAAAGTAAAAATCAAAATGTTATTAAAAAAGTTAATTTATTTATTAAAAACTCAAACTGTTTGTGTTTAAATAGCACCATCTACTGTTCTTATGGAGCCATTACTAATGCCAGCTATATTCTAGCTGCTCTCAGTTTTAACACAGGGGTTAGTGAAATGTGCTCATTTAGACCAGGGAAACTTGTGGCTTCTACCAATATTTGCCACCATAATTCCTTAAATTCTAACCATTCTTCCCAGAGACCACCTCTCATTTCCTTCTTGACCTGCTCAAGCACAAAAAAAGAAAACTTTGAGTCCTCACATATTCTTGTGTGCTTATATAGAGCATTTGTTTCTTTCTTCCTAAGTATCTCGTAGGTGTGTTCATAAATTCTTTTTTTCAACGCTCTTTCTGTCTTACCGACATAGTATGAATTACATTGTAAACACATTGCCATATACACCACTCCCTGGGATTCACAGTTATAGTATCCTGTACTTTTGATGTTTATATCCCTAGCTACTAAAAACATCTCACTTTTGTTACTAACATATTGACACTGATTGCAGTGTCCACATTGATGTGTTCCGTTCATTTTGTTAGGTATACCAACTTTATTTAAAGTATTATCACTACCATTCAGCTTATTGTATTCCAACAGCTTTTTTATGCTTCTAGCATTCTTGTAAACTATTTTGGGAGTATCTTCTTTGATATTCAAAATATCAGAAAAAGATACAAAATTGTCCCACTCCCTCTGAAAAATCTTTTTCACCTTAAGATTAAATAAATTGAACTCCATAATCAGAGCGGATTTATAATGAAGCTCCCCTGTACTACTGTTTTTATTGATGTCAACCAAAGTTTCAGCATTATTGATTGGGTTAGTGTTGTTCATCACTATACCCTTTATTGGCTTGTATTTAGTTAATCTATTCTGCTCCACCTCTTTTCTTATATTTGTAATGAACTCTAGTGGGTAACCTCTAGCAGAGAACATCCCCTCCAAAGTATTGCATTCCTTAAAAAAATCTTCATTCCTACTAGTCATGCGACACCCCCTCACAAATTGTCCCTTGACAATGTTCTTTTTACAATGTGGGGGGTGTGCACTAGTAAAGTGCAAAAAGGAATTGCAAAAAGTACTTTTCCTGAAAACTTTGGTTTCTAGGTCAGTGTTATTCATATTTTTATACACTTCAACATCCAAGTATTGTAACCTATCAGTAGAAGTAGTGTATGTAAACTTTAAAAAGTTGGTGGTGTTTTGAATATAATTGAAAAATTCAATAAATTTCTCACTACCTCCTGTCCAGAAGATCACAATGTCGTCCAAAAATCGCCTATAAAGCGACCAGTATTGTTTGTATACTGAATTCAGGACAAAATTTGTTTCCCACGCTGCTAACACAATGTTAGCGTATGTCGGTGCGCATGCCGCACCCATTGCTACGCCTCTTATTTGCTGGTAATATTCTCCATTAAATAGAATATAATTGTGCTTGAGTACTACATCAACTAATTCAACTACTGCTACTTTTTCTAAGTGCGTAAGTGTTTTGTCCAAGAAAACCATGTCTTCAAACAACCTCATCCCCTCTTGGTGGGGTATACTTGTAAATAGATCAATGACATCTATTGTAACAAAAATGAGATCCTTAGTCAACAAATCAGGGGTAATATTCCTCAGCAAATCCCAAGAATCTTTTAGTATGTATTTATTTGTATTACAAATATGTTTTGTCATTGTATCTACATATTTAGCCAAGGGAAGCGTTTTAGACCCATCGGCTGCTACTATTGGTCTTAATGGGGGGTCACTAACATTCTTATGTACCTTCGGTATACCAAAGATTATAGGTATCTTAGGTTTAGGTACATAAAGAAATTTATGCAACTTACAATCGATAGTGCCCTCCATCACCATATTGTCAAGTATGGTATCTATCTTATAGTATGCCAGGTTCACCTCATTTAAAGATACTATTCTGTATTTACTTTCATCTCCAAGTATGCTATTCATTTTGCCTTCGTAAATTATATTATCCATTATGACCACCCCTCCTCCCTTGTCTGGCTTCATGATTCTTATTTGATTATTATACCTCAGGTCATTCAAAATTTCAAATTCTTTCTCTGAAAGGTTATATTCCTTTGTGTTATATTTGAATTCCTCTCTAATTTTCCTTTCTAAAACTATATCCAGATTCTTTATTTGAGGGTGGTAAGGGGGGTTGTATGTACTTCTTCTTGTAAACGCAGAATGTTGGGGGTCGGACTCACATATCTTTGGAGGTAATGTAACTTGCAAATTAACCTTCCTAAGAAAAAGCTTCATGTCTATTATGGTTTGAACTAGATTACCTTTAGTATTAGGAATAAATTTGAAGCCTTTGCTAAGAACATCAAAGTGTGTTTTATTAATAAGAACGTCACTAAAGTTGTATATAGAAAAGTTCCTAAATGTATAAGTTTGTAGAATCCCATCATCCAACACCGGATGTGCATTAACCGGCGAAGTAGAAATAGTAACCTGTGTAGGGGTGATAATAGGGGTGGGGGTAGGGGTGTGTATTGTCCTATCTAATACCTCCCTCTCCCCCTTCTCCCTCCCCTCTTCTGAAAATTTTGAAAACGCTGTTTGTTGCCACTGTAATATTGACCATCATTCATCAGGGGTGGGAAATCTGTATCATACTCTCCCCTGTTATATTTTTCACTGTAGGTAGTTCTCTGATTATTATACCCAGTACCTTTACTAAACTTGATAGATAGATGATAGTGTTATTAATATTGTTTATATATGAGTTGGATGATGGATGTGTTTAAGTTGCATATTGAGTTAGATGGAGACGTTGTTGTGGAAAGCTGCTTTCAGCACCAGACAGTAGCACGAAATGTGCCTAACCGCTTTAAATATTTCATTGTTTAGAGTTACCATGTGATATATATATATAAGGGCTAATGGGTTGGTTTGAATTTTAACGGTCTGATGAAGCAAATGTGAAAGCGCTTACTGAATTTATATGGAATAAAGAAGCTGTTTGTTTTATTTCAATGAGAGTTCTATTGTAATTTTTTCCGCTAAACGTTTCTTATGGTGTGTAGTATATGTTGAACTATTTAACAAGCCTTGGCTACCTCTCGGTTTGGTTACTTGGAACTGTATTGTTATACTAATACAGTTCAACTGAGTATAATTGAACCATTGCAACCACCAGTGTAATTTAATAGAAATCACAGCACATAACGAATGTGTACCATGATCAAAATCAAATCAACTCCAGCCATGTGTATGTGTGCGTGTGTGCGTGTGCGTGTGTGTGTGTGTGTGTGTGTGTGTGTGTGTGTGTGTGTGTATATGTGTGTGTGTGTATATAGATTATATAGATATGTAGTTTCTAAATATTTATGCCATATTTAATTAATTAGTAGCTATTAGCTACTGAAAACACATTTTATCCTCTATACTTTGTTGAGTCTGGGAAAACACTACTGATTTTTCTCTTTGCAAACATTTCCATGTATAAGATTCCATTTAACACTATATGAGGTACTGTTCAGTAAGCCACAGTTTTAAATAATGAAGTCATTAAATAGGTCATAATGTCCTGTAAATCAATACCTGTCTCATCCCAAGGTGTAGCATGATATGCCAAAATAAAACTCACAAGTAATGTGCTTAATTTATTTTTAATTTGTTTGTTGGGACTAACAATCTAATCTCTATTGTATATTCTTTTGTAGGGAATAAATCATTGTAATTAGTGTTACTCAACCTCAAAGGAAAATACTGTATTTCATTTTTTTATATTATTACTATAACTTCCAGTATTTTATCATAATTAGATTGATGTATAAAATGAATGACTTCCATTTTAATAAGTTCTAAATATTAGAGTTGTTGTTCTATTTACACTCCTTTCATTATTTGTGTGTATTATTAAAGTTCAGATGAATTTACATTGTCATTATTTCATCAAAATTGAATTTTAATTTTGAATTATTCTCAAATAGAGTTAAAGAATTATATATTAGTGTTATTGAAACATTTATGCCACCTATTGTTTGCATAATATCTACAGAAAAAAAGTTGACTTTATGAATATTTGTTTTAATAAATCTAAGAATTTGTTAGTAAACCATCTTTTTACTGCTTCAAATAAATATTGTTCATCCCATTTATCGAATCAAGTATCATTTCTAAGTATAAACTAGTGACAGAAATTTAGTATTGTTGCAATCTGTATAGTTTATGAAGGATATCATTTTTATTTTGTCCTGCGTGTGAAATTTCTTTATGAATCCAGTTTGATATTAAACATTAAAAAATCAAATGCCTCTAATCTGTTACATAAATAGACATCAGTGTCTTATAATAATAAAATGTGATGTAATTGGCCGTATGCTACTAAAAATTCAAGTTCTTTCTCTTGTTTTATAATTTATGTGTTTAGTGAGCATTTACATTATGGGGAGGATAACATTTTGTTCACATAATAAAACAGTTTAAAACGTTTTTATCTAATGACAATCATTTATAATTTTCTGAAATAATTCCATCTAAACCTGTGTCTTTATGTACTTTTACTTCATTTCTAGTTTTTGTTTTGCTTATTCTTAAAACATTGTGATTTTATAGTTTTTTTTTTCAAGAATAATCTATACTGTCCTTACTAACCTCCTCTTTGTTTATGTTATTTATTTAGTCCTTGTTTGCATTTATTGAATTGATGACTATATTAGAAAACTTCAAGAAATCACCAAAATGATACTCATGTACAATATAGTACACCTATATACAATTTATGTGCTATTGTGTGCATTATAGGTTTTATTAAGTTATAGTTTTGTTAAGCACAAATCTCTATTGTCCATATTAACCTACTCATTGTCTATGTTATTGATTTCATCCTTATCTATTCTATTGATTTCATCTTTGTCTGATTTATTGATTTTGTCCTTCACTAGTCTATTGATTTCATCTTTGTCTACTTGAAAGCTTCATGTTCTTTTCCATAATATCTATATATTAAAAGAGGATGATCGAGTACAATAAGTGGCTTAGTAGGTGATATGATGTGGGATGTCCAGTATGTATCTATTTATTTAGTTAGTTATATTCATTTATATTTCTTAATTCATGCAACAGATCTGACATTTCTTCTTTAGTTATACATGGGAAATAATACATGACATCATGGAGTGTTGAAATCTTAAACAGAAATGGTAAAACCTACTTAGGCCTCTGAGTATAGCAATATATATTTACAGACAAATTTACTGGAGACTTCAATCTTGAGATAACTATATTAATTCCACAAATTCCTGAATTCCTTACACTTCTTAATATCAAAAAGAAAAAAAATGTTGTGAAAATTTTCCTTAAAAACAAAATGACTTCCACCAGTCTGATATTTAACGTGGATGCCTAAGAAATAGTGCCAAATATACCCTTAAAGGGTCCCTGCCATGGACCCAAGAAACTATAAAATCATTAGCCTGAATAGTCTGATTTGCAAATTCATAGAATGCTTCATATCTGATGTTCAACAGCTTAACAGACTAAACCCAACTCATTCTGGTTCATATGCTCATAAGTTTTGTCTTTCTCAAAGGCTGACCCTGCCTAATCAGCTTATTAAACTTCTTTGGAAAGTTCACACAAGTTGTAAACAATGACCTTGTCTGTTCACACAGCTTATTTGGATCTGGCTAAAACAATTCACAGTATAGCTATTGCTAGTATTGTTAATAGGCAAAGTGCCTTTTAAGGTGAGTTGTATACCAAAGGACAGACAGACAGACAGAGAGAACTCAATTTAGGTGGCATCAGCCAAAACAGAAAATATGCAGGAAGCTAGTGGTGTGCCCAGAGTCAGTACTCAGAACTTCTGTCTTACAGCATCTGCTTCTACAGTCTTCAAACTAAGAGACATGATTTTTGGTAAATTTCATTAGCCTCTGACAGTAAATTACCTTTATTGCTAAATATCGCTCAGTAACCCATTCGTTACGATAGTGACTAGCCCTTGTATGCAAATATTATATATACAAAAGGGCTAAAATTAAATGTGAAAAATGTGGTATTATCCTATTAGGTTGACAGCTGTCTCCCTCAGTGTACAGTGTAGCCAATGTTTGTTTGTCTTTCAGCTTTTCCCGGTTAGGGGTCGCCACAGCGGAACTCTGGTCCGCTAATGATTGGCAGTAGATTTTCACGAATGCCAAGGTGCCAGCTCGACGTCCAACCTTCAACAAAGTGTAGCCAGTGCTCCACACCAAATGACAATGTATTGAATAATTCTGGAACACTCATAAAATCAACTAAGGCCAATTTTGAGAGAAAAATTGCCATGGATTCAAAGGACAATCATAAGGCCTTTTTCAGCTATGTTAGGAACCTGGGTGGAAACTCCCACATATGCTCAGAATTAGTCCAAAATGATACAAAAATCACTGAATCCACAGACATTGCCAACATACTGGCAGACAGGTTCAGTGCAAACTTCACCCCCCTTTCCCCCCCTAAAGGAGAGATAACTATCCCAGCAGAGTGTAGCCTCCTAGACATCTCAAATGCGCAGGTGAAAGCTGCTCTCTCTAAAGCTAAAAACACAGCATCAGTGGGACTGGATGGTGTCTGCGGCTGTGTGCTACACGAGCTAAATGAGGAATTAAACCCGCACATAAGGCAGCTGTTTAATCTCAGCCTTACCACAGGATACGTGCCCAAGGAGTGGCGTACGGCAACTGTGGTCCCACTCCACAAAGGCGGTGCCTCTACGGACCCTGGTAATTACCGCCCCATAAGCTTAACAAGTCTAGTCTGCAAAGCTATGGAGAGGATCATAATGGAGCTCATAAACAAAGATATAGGGGACTTGCAGACATTGGACCCGACCCAGTTTGGCTTCGTCAAGGGCAGATCATGCCTTTTGAACTTGGTCGACTTCTTCGAAACAGTCACCAAGGCCATTGATGAGGGAAAGGCAGTCCATACAGCCTACCTTGACCTTGCAAAGGCCTTCGACACAATACCCCACTCAGGTATTGTAGAAAAACTTACCAGCTTAAATGTAAACCCATATGTCACAGGATGGGCTGCAAACTGGCTTAAGGACAGAACCCACAGGGTTAGAGTTGCTGGCGCTATGTCAGACTCCAAGCCGGTCACAAGTGGTGTCCCACAGGGCTCGGTCCTTGGCCCCCTATTGTTCGGCATCTACTTCTCAGAAGTACAGGCCAACATGGGAGGACTTTGGCTGACAAAGTTTGAAGACGACTGCAAACTGGGCGCCATAGTGGAAAGTGCATCGGACACGGATATCCTTCAGAAGGGACTCACGGAAACAGATAGCTGGTGCCAGAGCCATGGCCTGAAGTTAAACGCCAAAAAATGTATAGTCATACCCTTCGGGAAAAACAAGGTAACCCCAAGCTACCATATAGGTGGCAATCCACTAAGCACAGAAGAGGTTATCAGGGACCTGGGGACCCAGGTTGACAGTGGCCTTTCTTTTGACACTCACGTTGCTAAAGTGGTTAGAAAGACCTTCTACATTGCCCATCTGATCATGAAGGGATTCACATCCAGATCTAGTGAGGTCATTGTTCCCTGTACTCTTCACTTATCAGACCAATGATCGAGTACAATGCCCCATTCGGGATGTATCTCACCCGACATCTGCAGCAATTGGAGAGACCCCAAAAGTTCCTCACCAAAAGGATAAAGGGACTCCAAAATCTGTCATATGCTGCCAGATTGAAGAAACTCCAGCTCTATTCAGTTGCATACCGTCTGCTCAGAGGTGACATGTGCCTGACATACAAGGCCATGTCCAACCCGGAATTAATGGACATGTTCCACCTCAAAAAATCCAAATCCACCAAAACCACTAGAGCAAGCGACTTAAACCTTAGCACGGATATAAATAGGATGTGCTGGAGGGATAGATTTATCACTCAGAGACTCCCTATGCTGTGGAATAAAATCCCGATCCATGTGAGGCAGAGCACCTCGCTGGCTCTGTTCAAGAGATATCTTGACCTGTGGATGGGAGATCGTAGGTTTATCCCGAGAATCATCTCTGTGTCACTGCTGGACAGAGGCACAACAAACTAATGGGCACAATATTTTTTCATATAAGGGGTGGCGTAAGCCACAAAAATTTGGGCTAGGCTTATAAATGCCTTAGGGCAGATAGCCTAGTATAAACCTATGAACCTATGAATCTATGGAACCTGCACTAATAACATTTTCAATTTATCACAAGTGATATCTTATGGCATATCCAGGTCAAAAGAAGTCCATCCATCTGTATAGAGCCCTAATTAGACTAATTAATGAGCACAATGGCTCCTTCACTGTGTACCTCTCTAGACATATTAAGCAACTGGAATGGAACCAAAGTTTCTCAAGCAGAAAGATCACTGGCCTAAAGTCCTTGAGCTACAAGGATATGCATGAAGCACTATCCCTTTATTTCATTTATTATAGGCTTTTGAGGTTGACCTATGCCTTGTTGTGCCATTAGTGACCCTGTCCTCCTTGATTGCCTATATTTTCATATTTTAAATAGCTCTACTGGTACCAGAAGTAAGGACTGTATTCAGCTCTGGCACATAAATAAAAAAATTGTTGTTGAGACAAACCTATCACACAGTGCCTCCACACATCCGGAACATACATCCACAGTAAGTTATATAAAATGACATCACATCATCCTTCAAAACAAAACTGGATGATTGGATGGGTACCTGTACATGTACTCTGGGACAAACTTGCTTTCAGTTTTATAGAAGGAGGGTACAGCATGAGTATGGACATTGGATTTCCTATGTACTTATGATTTCTTCTACATCTGAAGTGGCTCTTGTAAGCATTAAGCAATTTCTTCCACTTGTTATATAATTTATTTACATGGGTATCCCACCACCAGTGATTTTTTTACATTTCTCATTATCTTTAGTGAAGATAGGTACTGCCTAATCAGTACATCTATTTAAGTAGAATAAAAGTCACAGGCATAGGTACTGACTTTAACAATTGGATCCTTGAGAAGAGCAAAGCAAAAACTCTTAGTCCACTGTTTGAGAGTATCAGTCCGCTTTATTTTAAACTTTAAAACTTAAAAAGATGAGCACGATTGTCTTAATGTTTTAACATGACTTCTTCAGATAAATAAATTAATTAAAATTCACACTTAAATAAACTTTTGCTGTCACATGATCTATCATGACTAGAACAATCAGTAACTTAAAGTGGTATCCCAGAAACAGTGCTGCTATAAAATGTCATTCTATAATTTAGTAAAAACAATACTTATTTTCCGAATATTCCATAATTAAAATGCGCACTTAAATAAACTTTTGCTGTCACATGATCTATGATAACTAGAACGATTAGTAACTTAAACAAGCATTTGAGCTTGTTTCCCACCTTTCCTGTAACTAGTCTAGTCTAGTCCAGATACAGATTTGTTGTATCCAGGACTGTTTGTAAACACTGGAGCCCCCAGGCCTTTCTGTGTTCAGTGGGAGTGATAAGCACTAGGTAGCCTATCTACCACAAAAGGAGTGATTTCTGGCCCAGAAATTGTAGTTTATTGGCCGGTTGGGCAGTTTTTCCCTCCCTTTCAACTTTCTGGTTTAAAAGCCCGCATTGTGCGGGTCTGCACTTGTTTAAGCTCTTTGCCAAGTTACCAAGCTGAGGTAAACTATTACTGGTGCCAGAAAGTCTACTCTTCAGTTTTTCCATTAGATCTTGCTAGTTCTTTCTCTCTTGCACTTCAAATAGCTTAATTGCTTTGCACTTCAGCAGGTTTTGTAGCAGTTATTATAGCACAGCTAAGTGTCATCAACACTAGTCGTACTTCATGGAAATAGTACTTAGTAGTTATGACCACCCCTCCTGGCATGAGTAAAGGGCAGTTCCCTGTGCTTTATCCTATTAACCTGGTGCACTCTGGGCATTCTGAGGCAGTGTAGCAACTGCCTCTTGTACACAGGCAACACTCTCCTCTTATGTCCCAACACATAGACTTGTGAGAGGTGCACTTATATCACCAGATTGGAAGCTATGCACTCTCCAGCCAAGACCGGACTAGCTTGTCAAGAAGAAAAGGTCAACACCTGCACCACACCACATGGAAAATCACAGCTCTCACATAAAAACACAAACCACACCCACCTTCGCATAGGCTCTCAATAGAAATTTGCCCAAACAACAGAGATCTCCAAGACAGAAACTCACTCGACCACCAGAACACAGCACAAACCACAGGACACATAGCTCACCTCCACAGTGTTCCCCACAACCTACGCCCCTAAGGCTAAACACCTTGCCCAATACACTAATCATAGGTAACTCTATAGTGAGGCACACAGATGTCCCACTCACTAGGTTGAATAAGGAGAAGGTAACAGTCAGCTGTCTATCAAGTGCTGGATTCTGACACATAACACATGCACTCGGGTCACTCAACAGCAAGTACAAGTATGACTCTGTCATTGTCCATGCGGGTGTGAATGACTTGAGAAGCACCTCGCTGGACTACATGAAAAAAGACATGGTGGAGCTCTCAGATTATGTGGCCCAGGCAGGTATGACACTAGCCCTGAGCAGTATCCTACCATCACCCAGAATGATACCGCAGTACAAACAAAAAATTATTGACTTCAACAATTGGCTAAGTTTCTGGTGTCATTATAAGGGGATCCAGTATCTGTCTGTTTGGGATGGCATGACTGACAGACCTCAATGCTTTACTAGAGATGGCCTGCATCTGTTACCCCTGGGTTTCCGGGTACTGGCTCTTGCCATCTCTATAGTGCCTTTTGTAGGTGGTGTTCCAAAGACCAAATTACCACCATAACTGCTATAAATAAATGCAATCTGAGGGTCATGCTGCTCAATGCTAAAAGTCTAAATCTCAAGATGTACTCGCTCAAAGCACTCCTCAAAATGGAGAACATTGACATTTGTGCTGTAAAGAAGACGTGGTTTAAAGCGGCAGAAAGCATCCCTGCACTACCTGGCTATAACTAATTCCACACCTTTTGGCCCTGAAACATAGACCAAAGCTCCAAAGGTGGTGGTGTCTCCATATTCATAAAGGGTATGCACACCTCTCTCCACTCTCATACTAGGAGACTTCAACTACACCTCCATCAACTGGGAAAACTATTCAAGCACCAATACACTGGAAAAACTCCATTATTAGCTT
The DNA here is from genome assembly GCF_019279795.1 of Protopterus annectens. NCBI lineage: Eukaryota > Metazoa > Chordata > Ceratodontiformes > Protopteridae > Protopterus > Protopterus annectens. The sequence continues at coordinate 1,178,652,120 of NC_056726.1, read as the reverse complement.
AGAAACAAAGTATAGATCCCTAATCAAATCCTCTAAAGCCAGCTATGAAGGCAGAATTGTGGCAGACACTAAAAACAATCACAAAGCCTTCTATAGTTATAATAAGAACTTCCAGAGCAGTATCCAGATTTGTTCTGAGTTACTGCACTGGGCTGGCTAGAGCTCCCCCACCTCATTCAATAGTACCAACTTACACTCGCCCATAAACTAATAAACCAACCACCAAAAGTCCCATTCCTCCAGAATCTACTCCAACCCTACATAACCACGAGACCACTAAGATCCAGCCACAAAAACCTCCTACAGGTCACAAGAGCCATTAACTCTGCTGGAGAAGCATTATTCTCCTGCACTATATCCAAACTCTGGAACTCCCTCCCATCCTCATTTATCTCTGTAACTTCTTGCACCCACTTTAAATCCTTACTAAAATCACACTTCAAAACTTGCCAGATATGCCCTTGCAACCCCCCCCCCCCAATACCATTCACTCCCCGCACCCACTATCTCTCTCAGCCCCCTATCAACAACCTACTCTTAGCAAGCTTGGCTACTCATGTTCCCAGCTACCTACCACAAAATACTAACTTCTTGTAACAACAACTGCTAATGGCTGTTATGTATCTCAAAAACAGTTTGTATCAATTGTTCACTGATGAATTGCAACTACATTTCAACCATGTTTAGTATTTCAACCATGTTTAGTATATGTCACCATATTTTAAAATTGTACTATGCTCTACAGCTGTTTTTACATCTGTTTTCTTCTTGTCTTGCGTCCTTAACTGGACTAATGTCTATATTTAAATGCTATGTTTTTTTAACTGTATAATGCAAATAATGTGGAGCTTTTCTCCCCAGGCCTCCACTGAAAATGGACCTGTGTCCAGTCGCCTCCCGGTCAACAAATGTAAATAAATAAATAAATACTGAGCCAACAGATATTGCCAACATATTGGCCAACAGAGTCAGTACTAACTTTACCCCTTTCTCCCCTCCTAAAGGACCAATCACCATACCGGAAGAATGCCAGGCACCCAGCATTACTGCAGCACAGGTTAAAGCTGCATTGTCCAAGGCCAAGAATACAGCATCTGTGGGGCTCCATAATATCCCTGGCTGTGTTGTACATGAACAACAAAGTGAACAGGCACCACATCTGTGAGCCCTGTTCAGTCACAGCCTCACCTCAGGCTTTGTCCCTACCGAATGGTGTACTACTATAGTCATCCCTTTCCATAAAGGGTGAGCAACTGCTGACCCTGGGAATTATTGTCCCATTAGCTTGATGAGTCTGCTATGTAAAGCTATGGAGTACATCATCATGGACCTGATTAACAAAGATAGAGGAAATCTTCAAACTCTGGACCCCATGCAGTTTGGCTTTGTAAAAGGCAGATCATGCCTGCCCAACCTGGTTGACTTCTTTGAGTCAGTCACCAGGGATGTGGATGAAGGTAAGACAGTGCATACAGCCTACCTTGATATGACCAAGGCCTTTGATACCATTCCTTACTCGGGAATTATTGATAACCTCGGCATCAACCTGTATATCACTAGGTGGATTGCAAATTAGCTCACAGATAGAACACACAGTGTGAAAGTAGCAATCTCCAAGTCGGACTGCAGGCCAGTCACGAGTGGAGTCCTGCAGGGGTTGGTCCTGGGCTCTCTCTTGTTTGGCATCTACTTGTCAGAAGTCCAGGCCAACACAAAGGGACACTGGATGTCCAAGTTCACAGATTAATGCAAGCTGGGAACCATTATTAACTCCCCAAGTGATGTAGACATCCTACATAAAGACCTCACTAAGACCAATGACTGGTGTCGAAACCATGGCCTTAAGCTTAATACCAAAAAATGTGCCATCATCCCCTTTGGTAAAAACTCGGTTCCCATTAATTACCACATCGATGGGAGCCCACTGAAAACTGAAAGCATTATAAGAGATCTGGGGATGCAGGTTGATAGCAACCTCTCCATTAACCACCACATTGTCACTGTGGTCAGAATGTCCTTCTATGTGGCACATCTCATTACCAAGGGTTTTGCATCCAGGAAGAAAGAGGGCATCATCTCTCTCTCTCTACTCTTCCCTCATTAGACCAATCATTGAGTATAATGCCCCATTTGGCATGTCCCTCACTGGACACCTTCAACAGCTTGAGGGGCCACAGAAGTATCTTAAGAACAGGATCCTAGGCATTAAACACATCCTACATGGACAGACTCAAAAGACTCCAGCTATTCTCTGTCTCATATTGCCAACTTGGAGGTGATCTCTACTTAACTTACAAAGCCATATCTGATCCAGGTCTGTTAGAAATGCTGCATCTAAAGAAATCCCAATCCCTCCACACCACACACTCTAGAGACCTCAACCTCATTACTATAATCAACAGAACATGCTGGAAGGACAGGTTCCTCACCCAGAGACTGCCCATGCTCTGGAATAGACTTGCCATACATGTCAATCAGAGCACCTTGCTGTCACTATTTGAGAAGAATCTTGATGGTCGAAGGGTAATAGAAAGTTCACCCTAGGGATCACTCCAGTGGCTTTACTTGATAGAGGCAGTGGAAACTAATTTCGGGTGGCACGATGCCAGGGCACTTCTATGGGCTAGACTTGTAATGGCTCTAGGGCCATTAGCCTAGTACACACCCATGAACCTATGATGTCCCAGAAGCTGTGTTACTATAAAATGTCATTCTAAAATTCAATAAAAAACAATACTTGTAACCAATTAAATGTCATATATAGGCAAGAAGCATCTAAGTATTGAGTTTCTTTTTAAAAGTATATGTTTACAAAACTATATAAACTTTTATATAAAATACATCACTATGCGTTTTCCTAACTGAAGACCTAAACTATAAAATATAAAAAACATCTACTCAGCCATTGTGTAATAACCCTTTCATATGCTAATAAAATAGTTTTCCTCATAATGAGTTATTAAATAATAGAGATAAAAAAACACATTCTTATTGAAAATGTTTGGGCAGACGTACAGATATAAGCATTAAGCAGACTATAAAAATGACTATGTAAAAATAATAGTAATAATAATATTGTTATCAAGTATTATTATTATGAAATGCATCTCAATAAGGTCTTTATTTTCATAATATTATGAGATTCATCTCAATAAGGCCTTTTATTTCAAAATACCACTGATGAAAGAGTGCCTGTTTAGTTCTCGTCAGTTGCATGCATTCAAGAGTAGTTGACAGTACAACTCTTTGTTCCCAGGTGCAAAGACCATGGTCCACCCATAATATTTTTATAAACCTTTTCAATATCCATAACTTTAAAGTCATGCCGTGGGTAAGTCTGAATATGTTTATAAGGTGCATTAGTCAAGTTATTTTTTTCTAATGTCATATTCATGCTTATATATACGCTCATGTAGCTTCCTCTCAATTTTATGTAAAAGCTTGAGCATGATTGGCACAGTGCTAAAGACACTACTCAAGCTGGTTCACAATCATACTTCCCCTGAATCTTATAGGTTTTACCATGGATGATATAATGGTCTCCAATTTTTTTGTACTTGCCATATTGATAATGGCCACATTTCTTCATCATAGAGTTGAACTTTTTTTCTTTCCTATTCTGATTTTCAAAAATAATTTTAAAATTAGTACCTTTTGTAGGGTCTATATTAGATCACCGAGCACTTAAAAAAGCAAACGGTGATTAATCGACCCTATGTAAGCGAAAGGTAACAATTTTGAACTGTCAGAACAGTGATTTTTTTCCTAAGGAAAAAAGCTGCTGTTCCAACAGCAACAAAAAGAAACATACTTTAAGCATTACATTAAGTGGGGGGCTTCACCCCCACACCCCCTGATGTGGGGGGCTGTGACACCCACACCCCCATACTTAAATATACCAACTCCGAGACTGCACTACAGTGCCAAAAATGGCAAGGTAACAAAGCGGCCAAGTGAATTCTTTCCCAGGGAAAGAATTTGCTTATAAGCAGCTTCGATGTTTTGCCATTTCAGGCTTTTGAGTTCGACCAAGATGCATTCGAAAGAATGTGTCTTCAGTCTTCTAGTAGGGAACCCCTTTTGTATATACTAAAATAGGTTTTTGGCAGACCCTTTCCTTTAAATGTATGTCATCACTCATTATCATCTAATTTTTATTCAGTATCCATCTTAGTGTCCCGCTATCGATATTAAAGGTGGTAACAAAGGTAGTCTCCATATTCTGGCAACAATTATCCTTACTACGCTGTGTATTCAGTAACATAGCACCCTTATCATGGAATTCAGTGTGTAAGATAGGGATAAAATGGCCTCTCTCACTTTTATGTTGGACTTCCAATATCAAATCATTCAAAAGTCTTACAAGGTACCTCATTTTATGAAATATCTTTAAGTTTGGTACATGCCTCTCTAAAGTGGGAATCCAATGTGGTCATTCTAGTGGCTCTCAAAAGTTAACCATTAACAACTGCTCTTTTCTGATGAGGGGGTGGAGCTGGTGTAGTGTAAGAAGGCATTAGAGTAGTTGGGTTTCCTGAAGATTCAAGAAGTGTATCTATTTTTTTTTGTATCCTTCTCAATCAGTATGTCCAAATAGGATATACTTTTCTCTTCCATTTCCTGAGTAAATTTCAGACAAAGTTGTTTTTTGATATAATCTATAAATATACTATTATCCCTTCCATCTTTTCAACTGGTGAATATAGCATCCAAATAACAGACATATAGGTTCATAGCTTCATAGGTGTTTACTAGGTTAATGACCACAAGGGCCTTTTTAACCCTAGCCATGCATCCCAAATCTCTAATAAGTTCTGATATCCTTGATAAGTGTAAGCATGGGCCTGGGAGATGAACCATGTACAGGTTACATTTGTCCATTAGAGATATAGGTGTCAATTCAGGGATGAATATTTGGCTTCCCATCCAGTTGCCCAAATGACACTTGAATTGGGTTAGGGAGGAACTCTGCTTCACATGGATGGTGAGCCTGTTCCATAGATGGGGTAGTCGCTGGGATACATACCTATCTCTGCAGCAGGTCCTATTTATATCACAAGCAAGGTTTATAAATATATACCTGAATGACTCATTATAATGTTGATTGAATAAATATTTGTACTGCCATTGGGCCAGTACTGTGCTGACAAAAAGTGATCCCACTGGGGGTCCATTGCCACCCCACTTTTTTGCAAATAAAGTTGGACATTGAATATTAAATAATATTTTTTTTAGAAAATTTTCCAAAAGTTCCTCATAAAGGATAACTAGTTCCTATGGTCACTTCCTAGAGCGTAAGTAATCCATGAATAATTATGCACTTACATCCTGAAGGATCATGGTGTATACATCTTTTACATCTATAGCTATAAAATGTCATTGGCAATGTACTTTAGATTATTAATTTTGTTAGGAAGTCCCAGGAGTCCATACATATGAGCTTTATTACTTCTAATACAACTTTAGTTTGTTATTGAAAAACTCTGCACAAGCACTTGTAATGGACCCCCTGCCATCAACTGTTGTTCCATAGGTTGGTAAATGATATTTTTATGGATCTTTGGACTCTGAAAAGTGCAGTGACAGTGGGGAAAGTCAAACTTAGATAATTATATTCGCCTATATTAATTCCATTTTCAATAAACATATCTTTCAGTTTGTGTACCAGATTTATTAGAGGCCCAAATGGTTGGTTCCTTGATACTAACTCATATGTGTCTTCCTTTAATATGTTTAGGATTCTATTGTTATAATCATATGTGTTCATAATACCCAGACCCTCACCCTTATTCGGTTTCATGATTCTAATTTTTTGCTTCTTAATAAAATCTAAATGATTTTGTTCTTGTTTATTCAGATTATTAGTGTTATTAAAAATAAATAAATAAATAAAAAACAGACTTTACTGATACCAATAAAGGGTGTCCCTCTTTAGAACTCTTCTATTCAGAAGGGTATAAATAACTCCACAGGCAAGCTCCAGTGACATGATTTATTAAAAAAAACAACACAATAAAATAATAAACAGCAGATTGAGAGCGTTCATCTCCACTCGAGAGACTTCATCAGAATCATCTGCTGAAAGTACCCATCCATTTAATATAGCTCATCATTAACTTTTTATTGGTCAACCAATTAAATAAATAAATAAGTTAAATTAACATGTATCAAGTCAAATACACTTGAAATCAAATGCATAAACGATATTACATTTCCATGTTGTATAACATTAAATACCACCTAAAAATGTAAACATGTCAGCATATATATATATATATATATATATATATATATATATATATATATATATATATATATATATATAAGTTAATCCTAAAAAAATAGTACAATTGTGCAACTGTAAAAACCTACATCTATACAAATAAAACAAAACGTTTAAGTGCAGACCAAATACATATTGTGCAAAGCAAAAGCAAGAAAACTGTAATACCATGTATTTCTAAGGGGAAAAAAACACACTAACATATTCCTAGAAAATACCTATAAATATTATTGTAAAAAATAGATATAATTAAATAAATAATAAATAGATTATTAATATGTGCATTATATGAATGAAATGTTAAAATATTAAAAAATGTTAAAAACGTGTTATAAATTTGTTGTATATTAACATTATATGTAGTTTGTAATAAGTTATTGTGGGGGGGATAGATCAGTGTACACACATATTTTTGTCTGTTTACTGATGTTTCTGTTCTTTTAATGGTGTTGGTATATTTACTTATTTTCTTACAAGTCCGATATTTTGGGGTTAGCTGATTATAATTTTAAGGCAGGGGTGATAGAAATATGGTCATTCAGGCCCAAATTGTTACATGCATTAAGTCTTAATTGCCAAATCATTTCCCAAAATTCCAGTCGGGTCTCCTGGTCACCCTCTCTCTCACTTTGTCTGACTTGCTCTAACACTCAAAATCGAAATTCTGCTTCCTTACAGGTCAGTAAGTGTCTGTATAGGGCATTATTTTCATTCTTCCTATTGATATCATGTATGTGCTCATATATACGTAACCTCAGGTTACGCTCTGTTTTTCAAGTATAATATGCCCAACAAACCTTACAATATACTAAATGCATCACTCTTTTGGTATAACAACTGGAATAAGTTTTACCTCTAATTTTATAACCAATATTGGGCATATCCAAATCTTTTGTTCCAGCTATGAAGGGACACTGGGAGCACCTATCACACTTAAAAGTCCCAATTTTATGACATGTCCTCCCTCTATGGTCCTCCTTTTTCTTCTCCAGTATGTTCTTTAAATTAAAATTCCTTTTATATATCTCAGGAGTTTCTGGAAAAAATCGACCCTAGTTGCCATCCTACTGAACGTACCTCATGTATCATTTATACATTTTAACCCATCCTATGTCAGTGTAATATGTCAATGTCAAATAAGAGAGTTGAGTTGTAATTTGTTCCGTATTACATAGGATTTTCTTAGCTCTAATAATCTCTCCACTGGTCAATAATGGTAAATAAGTTGTTCCCCATCCTTCCAGCACACATCTTTTTATGGGTTCAATCATTTTGTTTGGATATCCCCTTTCAACAAACATATTGTCTACACCCTCAATTTCTTTCATAAATTCCATTCTGTCCGAGGTCATTCTTGCTATTCTAACCATTTGCTTCTTAATAATATTCTTTTTAAGATTATATGAGTGATCACTCTCATAGTGTAAATATGAGCTAGAATAGCATTCTTTTTCTATATATACTAGACTTAAAGACTTTGTTTTTATAGTTCTTTTGTAACTTCACATCTAAATAGTGTGTTTCGTCCACCCCTAATTCATATGTAAAGTGCAAGAACTCAGTTCTTTGGTTCAAATACTCCATAAAATTTGGGATCAAATCCTCTGTTCCATCCCATAAAATGAATATATCGTCCAAAAATTGGTAATACCCCAAAATATGTGTATAGTAATCAGAATTAAAAACAAATTGTTGTTCCCAATATAGCATAATAATGTTGGCATATATGGGGTCACAGGCAGACCCCATGGCAACCCCATCAATTTGGTGGTACAAGTCTCCTTGAAAATAAATGTAGTTGTATCTCAGTACTAACTTCATGTTTTCCAAAACAAGTTTAAAGTCATCAGATGACAAAAAAAACAAAACAAATTCAACCAACATTTTTGAAACCATATTAAACCTTCAGTGTGGGATATTACTGAAAACAAATCCTTTATGTTGATGGCGAGGAAGATGATACTATCTTTATAGCAAGTAGGAATTTGTTAGTGTGTTTCCCCCCATAGAAAAACATGGCATTACAGTTTTCTTACTTTTGCATTGCAGAAAATGTATGTTGGTATGCACTTAAAAGTTTTGTTTTATTTGTATAGTTGTAGGTTTTTACAGTTGCACAACTTTACTACTTTTTAGGATTAACTTATATATATGCTGACACGTAACGTTTACATTTTTAGGTGGTATTTAATGTTATACAATATGGAAATAAATATGCATTTAATTTCAAGTGTATTTGACCTGATACAGGTTAATTTAACTTATTTATTTATTTAATTTAATTAATTAGTTGACCAATGAAAAGTTAATGATGAGCTATATTAAATGGATGGGTAATTTCAGCAGATGATTCTGATGAAGTCTCCTGAGTGGAGATGAAAGTGCTCAGTCTGCTGTTTATTATTTTATTGTGTTGTTTTGTTTAATAAATTGTGCTGCTGGAGCTTGCCTGTGGAGTTATTTATAGCCTTCTGAATAGAAGAGTTCTAAAGTGGGGCAGCCTTTATTGGTATCAGCAGAGTCTGTTTTTCAGATTTTGTGGTTCGTGCAGTGTTGCTGTGGATTACTAGTTCTATTTCCTGATGCTGTTGAGTGCCGAGGAGTCCCCTATGGAAATGGATAGCAGCTCCTTGCTAAACAAACTTATCAGGGTTATTCAAACCCATTCACAGGTGAGTACACAGTTAACGGACATGGGAACAGTCATTCACTGTGTGCAGAGCAGCCCCAAATGAATGTCTGAAGCTGTGATGACTTCAGATACCAGAGATGAGAGGTCGGCTATACCCAGGAGGAAAGATGGAGTCCAGGGGAACCCAGTAGGAGCTAACAACTCTAATTCTCAGGCATCTAGGAGCCAACACCAAAGAGGGGATGGTGTGAATGATTCAGGGCATCTAAATGCATATGCTCAAGTGGAGTTTTACCAGTGGATGGATAAATCATTTGTGCAAGCAGAGAGGGAAGGAGGAAGAAATTGGAAAGAAAATACTACCTACAATGACAAATGTAAAACATTAAAAGCTCAGTTATCCAGATACAAAGCGTTAGCCTTAGACAACTGGTATTTTAAAAAATGCATAGAACAAAATATAGTAGCAAAATTTCTAAGACTAAACAAATTTCCAAACAATACATTCAATGATATGGAATTTTTCAAAACTGTTATGAACATATTGAATGACTGTGGTATTTCTATCTTGAAAGCTATGATTAACAACAACGAACTGTTAATGGAACAATTTAAAAACACTATTGACAAGCTTAATAATGAGATTAGTGCAGACCTATTATTTGATGTAGTGGAATATAAGAATGTATAAAATGAAGGTTTTACAAGATGTGGATGGTTTAATGGTTAAGAACCACAAAAGAAAGGTGTCTAAACTGGAGGTAGACATTCATGATTATAAACATGGTAGGGCTTATTATTGTGATAGTAAGAAGTTTGGTTGTAAAAACAGGGATTGCACTAATCATCCACAATGGGAAGAGGAAGAATACATGAGACAGGGGGAATAATACACACAAAAATATTATAGTAACAACAACAATTACCAAGAGTATCAGGATAATAACCATGGGATGAGCAACCCTTTAGGGGGGAGAGAGCCAAGGAGGTCCGAGAGAATTTGGAACCTGGTACATCAATCATCATATGCAGAAGTGACGGGGAATCACAACCCACGACAATATGGGAAAATAGGATACAGGAGATAATATTTCTTTCCCCCAAGGAAATTATATCAACAAATAGCAATAGGAGTTATGTTAGGGATGCTTTAGAGTTGACCCAGAATACAGAAAATATAAATGTTGAGTTTGTGACTACAAGGAAGGATACAGTTTACACACAAAAGAATTTCAACATCTGCAATTATACTGATTTAACTGTTGATGTTAGTTATTTTTCTTTATTTTTAAAAGGTTTTACAATTGTGCCAGTTAAAAAACCTAATATAGAAGAATTAATACTTGACATGAAATTGTTTACATGGAAACTAAATCTGGCACAGTTATTTAAAGGTGGCCTGGACTTCACCCAGGACACTAAGTTAAAGAAGTACATATAACCCACCCTTAAATCAAGACATACAGAATTTTGAGATGTGTGTAACTAGTTTATTAAAAAAGGAATATGGGAGGGTGAAGGAAGTTAATTCTAACGTATTCTTTGAAGAGAAACAATTGCTCAAAGAATTAAGTGCAAATGAAAAGATTTGGGAAATGAAACCAGATAAGGGGGAGAGGGGCTGTGTAGATGGACCAATGGGAATACACTATGAAGATGCTGGAAATAATAAATACTGACAGAAGGTATGCTATAGTATCAAGAAATGAACTTAACATTTCATACAGAAGGATTGATTTGATATTGGAAGACAATTTGATGCAGGGATTGATATTGATTGACATGCACTTATATCAGTTCCTAAAGGTACACAAGTCTGTCATTCCAGCTATTTTTGGTATCCCCAAAATACATAAGGGGGTGGACAATCCCCCTGAGACCAATTGTTACATCACAGGGATCAAAAACAAACCCCCTAGCTATATATTTAGATAGAAAACTTGAAAAGTTCTATTCAAAATACAGACATATATTGGAGGATTCATGGGATTTTTTAAATAAAATTGGTACTACTTGCTATAAAGATAGTATCATCTTCCTCACCATTGACGTAAAGGTTTTGTTATCAGTAATACCCCACACTGAAAGTTTAATATGGTTTGGAAAAAATGTTGGTTTAATTTGTTTTTTGTCATCTGATGAATTTAAACTTGTTTTGGAAAACATGGAGTTGGTACTGAGATAAAACTACAATTATTTTCAAGTAGACTTGTACCACCAAATTGATGGGGTTGCCATGGGGTCTGCCTGTGACCCCATATATACCAACATTATTATGCTATATTGGGAACAACAATTTGTTTTTAATTCTAATTACTATACACATATTTTGGGGTACTACCAATTTTTGGATGATATATTCATTTTATGGGATGGAACAGAGGATATGATCCCAAATTTTATGGAATATTTGAACCGAAGTACTGGGTTCACGCACTTTACATATGAATTAGGGGTGGTCAAAACACACTATTTAGATGTGAAGTTACAAAAGGACTATAAAAACAAAGTCTTTAAGTCTAGTATATATAGAAAAGAATGCTATTCTAGCTCATATTTACACTATGAGAGTGAGCATCTTAAATAGAATATTATTAAGGGGCAAATGGTTAGAATAGCAAGAATGACCTCGGACAGAATGGAATTTATGAAAGAAATTGAGGGTGTAGACAATATGTTTGTTGAAAGGGGATATCCCGACAAAATTATTGAACCCATAAAAAGATGTATGCTGGAAGGATGGGGAACAACTTATTTACCATTACTGACCAGTGGAGAGATTATTGGAGCTAAGAAAATCCTATGTAATACGGAACAAATTACAACTCAACTCTCTTATTTGACATTGACATATTACACTGACATAGGATGGGTTAAAATGTATAAATGATACATGAGGTACGTTCAGTAGGATGGCAACTAGGGTCGATTTTTTCCAGAAACTCCTGAGATATATAAAAGGAATTTTAATTTAAAGAACATACTGGAGAAGAAAAAGGAGGACCATAGAGGGAGGACATGTCATAAAATAGGGACTTTTAAGTGTGATAGGTGCTCCCACTGTCCCTTCATAGCTGGAACAAAAGATTTGGATATGCCCAGTATTGGTTATAAAATTAGAGGTAAAACTTATTCCGGTTGTTATACCAAAAGAGTGATGCATTTAGTATATTGTAAGGTTTGTTGGGCATATTATACTTGAAAAACAGAGCGTAACCTGAGGTTACGTATATACGAGCACATACATGATATCAATAGGAAGAATGAAAATAATGTCCTATACAGACACTTACTGACCTGTAAGGAAGCAGACTTTCAATTTTGAGTGTTAGAGCAAGTCAGACAAAGTGAGAGAGAGGGTGACCAGGAGACCCGACAGGAATTTTGGGAAATGATTCGGCAATTAAGACTTGATGCATGTAACAATTTGGGCCTGAATGACCATATTTCTATCACCCCTGCCTTAAAATTATAATCAGCTAACCCCAAAATATCGGACTTGTAAGAAAATAAGTAAATACACCAACACCATTAAAAGAACAGAAACATCAGTAAATAGACAACAATATAAGTGTGTACACTGATCTATCCCCCACAATAATGTTAACATATTACAAACAAAATATAATGTTAATATGCAATGTTAATATGCAATTCATTTTTAACACACTTTTTGCATTTTTAATATTTTAACATTTCATTCATATAAAGCACATATTAATAACCAATTTATTTATTTATTATTTATTGAATTATATGCATTTTTTATAATAATATTTATAGGTATTTTCTAGGAATTTCTTAGTGCGTTTTTTTCCCCCACAGAAATACATGGTATTACAGTTTTCTTGCTTTTGCTTTGCACAAAATGTATTTTGGTCTGCACCTAAAAGTTTTGTTTTATTTGTATAGTTGTAGGTTTTTACAGTTGCACAATTTTACTACTTTTTAGAATTAACTTCTATATATGCTGACACTTACGTTTACATTTTTATGTGGTATTTAATTTTATACAATATGGAAATGTAATATTGCTTATGCATTTGGTTTCAAGTGTGTTTGACCTGCTACAGGTTCATTTAACTTATTTATTTATTTGATTAATTAATTAATTGGTTGACCAATGAAAAGTTAATGATTAGCTATATTAAATGGATGGGTAATTTCAGCAGATGATTCTGATGAAGTCTCCTGAGTGGAGATGAAAGCGCTCAGTTTGCTGTTTATTATTTTATTATGTTGTTTTGTTTAATAAATCATGTCACTGGAGCTTGCCTGTGGAGTTATTTATACCCTTCTGAATAGAAGAGTTCTAAAGAGGGCAGCCTTTATTGGTATCAGCAAAGTCTGTTTTTTTTTTTTTATTTTCTTGTTCATGTAGTGTTGCTGTGGGTTATTAGTGTTATTCCCATTATTGGTTGGCATAATTTTTCTAATATCTATTTCACACATTTGCTCATATAACTATAGGAGTGGATGGGGATAGAATGTACTGGACATCTTTAAACTATTCATAAATGTTAAAACCTCTTCAAACATAATTTTAAAGATAAACATAAGTTTAAAGTTTAGTTACCTTAGGTATATTTTAATTCCATTAGGACCATAGCAATGTTAGTTTTTCCTTGAAGGAACATGTGTTAAACCTTTGGAAAACATCTCTACCATATTTACTTCAATATTGCTAGTGGAAAAATTATAAACTTTAAAATCCCTTTTGATATTTGCTATAATGTTAAGATCAGAGTAATTAATAACATTCAAATGCTGCATTTATTGTTCTATGCTACTAAAAATCTGAGTATGTTCATCCCTGTAACAGTCATATTGTGAATCCTGTTTAATTACCCCATCTAAGTTGTTAATTTCTATTGATACATTCTACTGACATGGAAATACTTATCCTTTAGAGTTTTAAATTTTCAAGTTTAAAATAAAGTGGACTGGTACTCTTGAACAGTGGACTAACATTTTTTGGTTAGCTGGTTTGTTACTGGTTTAATTTTTTATTTATCCTTCAGGGGAGAGTTACAATGCAATTTATTTAGGTTATCAAGTAAGTGAAGAAGGTTTGCTTTTGAGAAGTTCTTAAACACAGATATATTCAAAGAGAGAATAGAACAAGATCTTAAGACAATTTTAATGGCTGATTTAAGAAGACAGGATGATACATTTGGACATATTTAGGAAATAACCATATTTGCCAGGATATTGGAGCCCCTAATAGGATGATGAAGTATCTGCTAGAGAGTTGGCATTTATAATGCTATATTTATAATAATAATTGTTAAACATGATAATACTAGTCTGGGGCTTAAGTCTAAGTATCACTGAATTATTGCATGAATATATTAATGGATAAGCTTTTAACAGCTAATATAAATGGAATTTATTTGCCTAAAAAAAGAAGTTATGTCTTACCATAACATTCCATCTAAATTGTTGATCCTCGTTCAGTCATTATGCATGAGTATCAGTTCCGAGCTCAGAACCGAGCCAGACATTTTCCAAGCTTGCGTCAGCTTCAAACTCTCGAGGTAAACTCTTACCCACAATCCCCCTCTCCCTGTTATGTCAGATTGAGTTTGCAAGTCAAAAGAAGGTAGAGGCTACCTCTGGTCAGATGACCTAACAAAACCGGATGGTGAGATCCATTAAAAGCCCCAGGAGGGGGAAGAAGGGAGGGTCTTAATGACAACGAGGATCAACAATACAGATGGAACATTATGGTAAGACATAACTTCTTTATCTGATATTGTTAATCTTCGTTCATTCCTTACGCATGAGACAGAATCCCCAGCTACCTCTATTCCTGGGAGGCTCTCATGGAAGGACATTCCTGAGCAGCATAGAACCGAAAGATGCTCTTCCCCTGGAGGCCAAATCCAATTTGTAATGATTGATGAAGGTAAGAGGTATAGTCCAAGCTGCAGCTACACAGATGTCATGTAAAGAAGCTCTGGCATGGAAGGCAGCAGAAGTTGCCACCGACCTTATTGAATGAGCTTTCATGGTAGTAGGCAACAAGATATTACGTTGTGTGTAAATAAAGGTCACACAGTCCTTCAACCATCTAGCTAATGTGACCTTAGCAACAGCAGATCCTAATCTAGGTCCCGAAAAGGCCAAAAATAACTGGTCAGATTTACAAAAGGATTTAGTCATGTTTAAGTAAAAACAGATTTGCCTGTGTATACCTAGGCTATGTAGGCAATACTCTCCTCTGTTTGAATGATTGGGAAAGAAAATTGGCAATTCAATGGCTTTATTAATGGACATTTCAGAGATCACTTTAGGCAGAAATGACAGATTAGTTCTCAGAGACAATCTATCTCTATGAAAAATCAAGTATGGACACTTGATACATAAACCTTGAAGTTCAGAAATACGTCTGGCAGAATTAATAGTGACCAAAAACAAGGCTTTTCATGACAAATACTTGAGGTCACAAGAAGAGGCTGGTTCGAAAGGTGCCATTGTCAGAGCTTGTAATGATAAATCCCATGGTTGAATATGTTCTCTAAAAGATGGCTTCAGATGATTTACACCTTTTATGAAGGTCTTGCACAATTTATGGGATATAAGAGAGGAATCTTGGACACCCTCATGAAAATTAGAAATTGCAGCCAAATGAACTTTAATGGTAGAGGCCAATAGACCCAATTGAAACAGGCCGGCCAGATAGTCTAGTATTATCAACACTGGTGCTGAAAAGGGGTCTACTTGTTTATCTTTCAGCCAACAGATAAATCTTTTCCACTTGCTCAGATAAGTAATTCTAGTGGAAGACTTATGAGAAGCAATGAGAATATCACGTACTGGTAATGAAAGATCATTCTGCCTGGCAATCAAGGGAACTGGAGTAGCCAAGCTGTTAGCTTCAGGCTGTTTAGGTTGGGATGAATCAGTTTCTGTGGGTGTGAGATCAACTCCGGGGTTGGACGGAGAATCCATGGTAAATCTAGTAGGTGAGGCCAAAGGAAGGGGAGCCAAATCTGTCGGGGCCAATATGGTACTATGAGGATCACTTTTCTCTTCAACCACCGGGCTTTCTTCAGAAACTGGGGAATGAGGGGAAAGGGTGGTAATGCATAGAGAAGACCCGAGGGCCAATCATGGACTAGAGCATCCCTGGGTGACTGTCCCGGAGGGGGAATCAGGGCAAAGTAGTTGCTGCATTTGTATTTGGTCAGGGATGCAAAGAGGTCGCAGCAAGGATGGCCCCAGTGGTGGAAGATCTCCACCACTATTAAGGGATTCAGGGACCACTCATGAGGTTGAAAAATGCACCTGCTGAATCTGTCTGCTATCATGTTGGAACTCCTGGGAATGTGCATTGCTAGAAGAAAATGGATGGTAGCCATCACCCTTTGCCATATCCTCATGGCCTCTCGACAAAGTGGGGTAAGATTTGGTTCCACCTTGCTTGTTAATGTACCAGACCACCACCATGTTGTCTTATTGAATCGCAATTGGCCCAGATGACAGCAGGGGATGGAATACTTGCAACGCCAGAAGCACCTCCCTCAGCTCTATAACATTTATATGCAGATGGGCCTCCAGTTGGGACCAAGTGCCTTGGAATGTCTGTCTCTGACATAGCCCCCCCATCAGGGAGGCATCCGTGTTCACTGTGGCCTTGGGTTGCTGGGAGGAGAAGGGTTGAGACCATTGTGAGAGATTGTGTGTCATCCACCAATTTAAATTCTGTCTGCACCTGTGGGTTACTCGAATCATGGCTGAAAGACGATGCTGAAAAGGATACCATTAGGTGAGCGGTAGCCATTGCAGAAGCCTCATGTGAAACCTGGCCATGGGAACAATGGTGATGGAGACTGCCATGGAACCCAACAGCTGTAGAACTGAGTGAGCTGTTGATTTTTTTTGAAAGGATTGGAATTAGTTGTTGCTTTATCCTTAAAATTCTGTGCTCTGGAATAGCAGCTGTGCAGTTTTTTTGTGTCCAAGATAACCCCTATGAATTCTGTCGACTGTGATGGGGTGAGATTGGATTTCTGCCAGTTTATGGTTATGCCTAGCCTTTGAACAGTGAGGAGAGACTATGCCAGGGCTTTTTCCAGTAGATTTCTGGTGGGGGCAGAAATGAGCCAGTCGTATAGATATGAAAGCACCTGGAATCCCTGAAGTCGCAAGTGAGCTGTGACAACTGCCATGCACTTTGTGAACACTCTGGGAGTTGTAGAGAGTCCAATAGGCAGTACTCTGAACTGGTAGTGACTGACTCCCGCACGGAAGCACAGAAATCTTCTTGATGGCCTGTCCACCTTTATGTGGTAGTACACATCTTGAAGATCTATAGAGCACATTCAATCATCTTTTTCCAAAAGTGGGAGGTAGACTGTATTGTGACCATGTGGAACTTTTGTACTCTCACAAACTTATTCAATACACTGAGATCCAAAATTGGTCTCCAGTCCCCGGTTTTCTTTGGCACCAAAAGTAGTCTTGAGTAGAATCCGGATCCTATCTGGTCTGAAGGGACTATTTGGATGACTCTTTTTCTTAGCAGCTTTTCTATCTCTAGTGCTGCTTCTTCCCTTTGAATGGGTGGAATGTCGGGAAGATTTTTTGAAGGGACGGGACAAAGATCGAAGGGGATATGATAACCTCTGGTTTTGATCCTTTGTACCCAAGAATTGGTGGTGATGGTTAGCCAGGCAGAAGGTTACAAGGAGAAATGTCTCCCAACCACCTCCAGAGGAAAGGAGTTGGGCCACTCTTCAGGAGCGCTGGTAGGATTGACCAGGGAAAGAATGCCTGGAACCCTGGTTACATGGTCCCCCTCTGCCCCAAAAGAGCATCTTCCCTGTGAGTTTTCCCCTCTGCCTCTGGTGGAGAACTCAGCCTGTGTGTCACGGAAAGGACCCTGAGATTTCTTGAACCATATCTTCCCACTCTTTTGGTTTTGGGAGAAAGCACATTGAGGGGAAGAATAACAGACACCTATGGCAGAAAGGGTCTTACCATCCTGTTCACATCTGGCCAGTGTGCTTTTAACTTTGGGCCCAAACAACAAGGAGAGCTCAATGGGGGAATTAAAAAAAGAAGACTTAAAAGATTCCACGAAGTTGCACAAGCACATCCAGGCATGTCTTCTCAAGACCGCAGCTTAATCCGCCACTCTAGCTGCTCCTTCTGATGCATGAGATATCAGTTGCATAGAGGAGTTAGATATAGACTCAATGGCTGCCAGCTGAGAGGCCACTTTGTCATGGACCTCATCAGACACAGGACCAGCCAAGGTTTCAGAGAGCTTAGAAACCAGATCCCTTTAAAGCCCGGTAAAATGTGCCATATAATTCAGGGACCTGATAGCAAAGGTCACTGAAGCAAAGGAGCACTTCCCTATCCTGTCCAGGGCCCGGGACTCTCTGTTAGATGGATGGACAGTCTGGCTTTCTTCTTCTGCCAGATCCTTTTTTGTTGTGGCTGCCACCACCAAAGCATCCACAGGAAAACCTTTGGACCAATGGAGATCCGAAGCAGGAGGGGACAAGATCTTTTCTGGCCTCCGGGAAATAGCTTGGATGATATCAGGGGCCTTCCAGGAATGCTGCACAATGAACATGACAAGTTCATCTGCAGGTGGAGTAACCCAGGAGGCAGTGGGCCAGGTGCAAAAAGCCTGCAGGAACACAGATTCCACAGGAGTTTATTTATTTATTTTTGTTTTGTTTGAATGTCGGGACCGAGAACTAGGTTCCACCTGTTTTGAGGAGGGAGGCGGGGGAGGAATTCTCAGATGCATGTCTTGGAATGGTGGTGGTCGGAATACCCGGAGGAAACCCACATGAACACAGGGAGAACATGCAAAACAACCACACAGCAAGGCAGCACAGCCGAATTGAACCGGAGAACCTCTTGCTGTGAGGTGACAACGTTATCCGCTGCACCACTGTGCCGCCCATGATAATCCATGAGTTGGATTAGAGGACTGTCAGTCACCTCACTGTTTCAGGATTTTGAGGATATCACCAAAGAATACCTCAGAGGGTGATGAAAGGGGATCCTTCTCCCTCATCAAAATCTGTGTCTTCGGTGAGGGACTCCTCTGTGGAGTCCATGTGCTTCCTCTTACACAAACTTTTCTGGTGGACCTTCTCAATGGGAGAAGCTGGGGAAGACAATGGAAAGGGGGATTCCTGAGAGAATACGCCCTGCAGCCCTTGCACCCAGTGTCTGCTAGATGCGACTTGTAAAACCAGTGTACCAGAGGAGGGCAGAGGTATAGACTGTCTGGTATCGACAGCAGCAGTGAAAGCCTTTTCCATCAGTTAGAAGGCTGGTCCACCCAGAGAGGAGTGTATGTCTAGGATAGGGGGCACTTCTTCCCTAAGTGGCTCAGCCTGCCAACCCGGAGTCCCTGGATGGCTGTGGAGCAGCAAGCTATGCATGTCACAGCTGACATCCTGGGTCATAGCAAATCTTTCCTGCCATGAAGGCAACTGCGGTTCCTTAGTGAGATCCATAAAGGGAACCACAGAAGGGGAAGACTGTGCTATATCCATGGACTTCAAAGGCAATGAAGGAGGAGAATAAGAATGTGTCTTTGGAGATGTGTGATCACCTCCCAAGGAAGGATAGTTCCTGAGGGGTGGAATACCTCTGGCCAAGAATGCCTGGTCCATAAGATGCAACACATCATGTTCAGAAAGGCTTCTTGTAGACCTCACAGAGACTGAGGGAGAGACAGGCCTGTCCACAAAAGAGGCAGACTCGTTGCCCATCTCATCTGACTGCACCGAGGATAATGGTGCAGAGAGAGACTGGACTACTGATGTCTGCACTGAAGAAGTCATTGGTGCCGAGGTCATTGTCTGCACCGATACAGGGATCGGTGCCGAAGTGGTTGTTGGTGCCGAAGCTGAAACCGACAAAACTGGCCTCAACAATAAAGGCCTTGGCTCTGAGGAAGATCTGGGAGCGGACATGGTCAAGGTCTGTGCCAACTGAACAGTCGGTGCCGATACAGTGGTAATGGTCTGAACCGAGGAGCCCCTCAGTGCCGATATGTAGAAGGCTACAGGAGAGGACGGAATCAAAATCACTAATGAAGCCAAAGGCCATGGTGCCAAAGGTCTAGGCACCGAAAGCACTGGGGCTGACTGAGTGAGCTCCAGAGCCAAAATTTTAGCCTTTTTAGGTTTTGTTTGGTGAGAGTCCCCAGCCAGGGATGAAGGCAAAGATTTAGCCTTAGTAGAAACATCCATTTTCTTATGGGCTTTAGGATGGGTTGGGACCTCTGACCCAGAAATAGCCTCTGAAAAGGGAGATTTTATTAGTCCCTTCAGTATCAGCTTGTTTTTCCTTTCTCACAAAGTTCTATTAGAAAAGTTCTCATAAATAGTACAGGGTGGTTCAACAGATAAATGGGAAGCTCCCAAACAATAAACACACAAACAGTGTACATCAGAAGTAAGCAGTTTCTGTCCACAATCAGAACACCGCTTAAACCCTGGACTACTGTTTTTATCTGCCATATTAATTAATAGAAAAGTACCAACAATGATACAAGAGAGTACCCGAAGGTATGAAAGAGAAAAGGGAAAGGGATTACCAATGATGGTAAAGAGAAATACCTCACAGTAAAAGTAGTAAGTAAAAGACAGAAAAACCTGAGGAATTTATGAACACTAGATGTGATAGGGCAAGAGACAATAAAATATCAACTTTTCTGACAGAAACATAATTAGTAAAGCAATTAAACAACAACTGACTGTACTTAGCTCAAGAGAAGTAGCTTGACACGACTGGATGGCAACGTAGCAAACAAAATCTGAGATAACAGGGAGAGGGGGATTGGGGGTGAGAGTTTAGCTTGAGAGTTTGAAGCTGAAGCAAGCTTGGAAAATGGCCGGCTCGGTTCCGAGCTCGGAACTGATACCTATGCATAAGGAATGAATGAGGATTAACAATATCAGATATGTTGGTTACGTGGATCTGTCTGGAAGCCCCTGATTTACTCATTCTTCAGGATACCCACCTACTACTAGATGATCATTTTAAGCTGTCTCACCTGAGACTTATTTATTTATTTAGTTAGTTAGTTATCGACATTTGTTTACCAGGAAAGTCTTAATGGGCAAATATATCATGTAAATCTTATACACATCGATAGAATATTCAGCATTATTTTATAACATGTGCATATCCTCAGTTATTTTAGCATACAGACAGCAAATGAGAAATAACCACATTTTATCCCAGTCACGAGTCCTATAACCAGGGGATTAGTGAAGTAAAACTGTGAGGTTTTTTGACATTTGTTGATCTGAGTGTATTAGGATCAGATTTAGAAATGGGTTTGGTATACTGACAAGACTGCTTTTATTTCATTAGTAAATTACAGGTTACATAAGAGTTAGAATAAAATCTCTTACTAATGATGTTTTTACAAGTGCTGGATCATTTTGTCGAGATATAACAAATTCAGACAAATGTTAAATCATGGATAAGATTTCTGTTATCCATTAGGATTAAGTTCCACAAATTAGAAATGGTCACCATGAGGATTTTTACATTTTTGAGTGGTAAACCTGTTGGTTTATTGGGGGCAGTTCTGTGTGGGTAAGAGTACCAGTTTAATAACTGGCGTGTGGCAGGACATCTACCTGGGTTATATAGGATGATCAGGGCAGTCTTAACATGAAAATGGGCTAGTGGATTAGAAGATATAGTCTTTAAACTTTGGAAACTATCCCATGTTTATTACATAAAGGTGGCAACTTGCTTTAACTAGCAAACTGCAGATAATAGTTCAGATCTATTTACTCCTTATTCCCCTGTTATGTCTTGTTAGTTTTCATTAAACTACATTCACTTCATCTATACAAGAGGAGAAAAATATAATGAATTTGAAAATGTTTTAATTAAAGAAAACAACAGCTAAGAACAGCAGCTTTATTCAAAGACAGATAGTAGATCCATTTTGTAAGACCAACTTAACTAAACAAATCAAAGTGTAGCCCTTTTTCATATTAAGACTACCCAGAACATCTTTTATACTCACAGGAAATGCCCTGCCACCAACAGGTTGTTAAACTGGTTTAAACCATAGAACTATGCTCACTACACAAACCCGTGGTACTCACTCAAACATCTAAAATCATAATGGTGACTGTCTATACACTGTATGTGTTGCTAAACTGTGGGACTTGATCCCAGTAAATATTACAAATATCTCATCTTCTCTGCAATTTAAAATTGCTTTAAAAATGTATGTCTCAAGAAAATTGCCCTCACGTTTTACATGCTCGTTACCAAGGCCTTTTCTTCTTATTTTAAAATGTATCCATCTATAATTTACAATCCTGATGAAATCATACCTATCAATATAACAGTGCTACCCTTTTATGCACCCCACTACTAATCATTTGACATTATGCAGTCAAATAAAATAAATAAATATAAGTAAATTCTTACACTTTTATTATAGGTTTCAAGTACATTTTACTATTTGAATAAAATATGCATATATGCCTTATCTGCTGTTTATGTACCAGTTTTACAGTGGAGGTATGCACATACACAGTATAATAATGTTAATTCTGTTGATGTGTTTGAGTTTTGGTTGCTGCATATACCATGATCTATGGATATGTCTGAATTTAAAATGTCATAAATACTATATAGTGCAAGTGACACTAATCACCTGTTTAATTATATAGTTCTAAATCTTATAATATATATTTTACTGTTAGTTCATTAAATGTATGTATTGTAGAGATTTTATCCCGGGGCCACTAATTAAGAGTGGTGTTGCCCAGTTTATCTTTCTCAGTAAACACAGGCAAGTGAATAAATAAATAAGCAAGAAAACAAAACAAACAAAAATAAATAAATAAATACATACATACATACATAAATATATAAATGGCTGTATGTGGCAGTGGATTAAACGTGCCTTGGATACAAGGTCGCTTTCAATACAATACACCTCCATGCTTATTTTAAGATCATACATAATTGCCTGCGATGTTTAGGAGTCATAGTCACTTATTGTTTTAATTGTAAAAATACCTAAAATAATATTTTCAATTATGTTTATTGTTTACTGAAGTAAAATTTGCTTGATTTTGTTTTTAATTTGTAGTGTTGAACATTTTTCTCGGCAATAAGTCAAACAAAATTTAGTAACTATTAACATCACACACACTTTAGGATATTTAAATCATAAAATATCACTTAAACCGCTGTCCCTATAGTGCACAAATGTCTTTATTCATACTTTTCAGAAACTTCAGTGACTTTGTATCCCTCACATGTCTGATTGTGATGCAATGGCCATCGTTATGCAAAACAACTTGTTCTACACAAATGCACATTAGTCCTGCAAAGACAATCCAGTTACTAAGTAATTTTATCATATGAACAGTGTCACTCATTTTTATTCCTAAATAACCCTACTGCTCAGAAATCAAAGTACTGTGTTCACCTCAAATGTCTGATTGTGTTAAAAAAATATTAAAAATGGCCAAAAAGCATTGTAAATTTGTTTCATACTTGTGTAGCCACAATAAAGTTTTCCAACTGAATTCACACAAATGAACACTAGTCCTGAAAAGCCAAAGTAAACACTGTTTAAAAATAGATGACAAGAACATGAGGTACTTTCACCATCAGAGATATTCTACTCCCATAAGCTGTTACAGTAACTTCATTGAAAGTGTACATCTTGTGTTGCTTTGAAAAATAAATTGCATGCACTTTGGCCACTTTAGATGAACTAGATGAACTACATGAAGCTGCATGAAGATTATTATCATAACTTAATAATTCTCTACCATGTATGTCACAGTTTAAATATAACATAATATATAATTAGAACATAGGAAAAATATTAACCATCTCACATGTGTTAAGTCAGTAAGGACAATCTCCAGAAATAAAAGTCATCTGAATGATTCAACATTAAACAGAACTGTTACTAATAAAGATGTCACTATTGGCAGACTATTTGAATTTTATTGCTTCCTCTACAAATGCAGTATCTGCTTCCTTTGAAGAATAAATGGTCTATATTGCCACAACATCTCTTGAACTATATCAGCTGGCATCAGTGAATTGCTAACAAAGCCACCTGCTGTGCTGCATATGTTTAAATAGATGGTGACATTTTCATAATCCAATCTTGTACATAAAATTGATCATAGCAATATGCAATCAATAGCTGCATAACAGATGTCACAATCAATAGCTGCATAACAGATGTCACAGATCAGGCATTTCTGGAGATCACTCCAAATAATGCAGACTATACTTAACTGTCAAATGTCAACAACTGCCCGACTGATGAAGACAATAAAGGGGGTGCTACAAAATACATCACCAAAATGCAAAACATTTAATTGATACTAGACAATCCAATACTATCAGTGAATTTCTACATTCTTCAGTGCAATGAATAAAGCAAAATAGTTAAAACCATATAGCTGTGGTTGCAAATATTTTTTCAAACCAAGCCACAAATCATACAACATCTGAAATATTACTGCATGGGATGAAAATAATGTCCACTTTATTTTATACAAAACAGCACCCAATGTAAGTGGTTTGCATTGCTTAACAAAAATATTTTGTCCAGCAAGTCAAGAATAATGAATACATGCCAGCATTTTCATTTAAATGCAGCCCATGAATCTAAAATATACAGCTGCTTTGCTGTCCATGCACTTTCTAAATATAATGAAGTAAATGAATGAAACAGATCAATAGACATGGACACAATCCATTTCAAAGTCTGCTTTTCACAAGCAAACATTCATCAGGTCCCCGTGAACCATATGTGGTTGCCTGCCAGGAATAATGAGGCTCATGTCAAGGCATCTTACTAAAAGAAAAGAAAAATAAGAAAATAAATAAAGCTGCTCAAAGCTGCAGTGAATTAGGCTTAATGAATTGAATCATTACCTCTGTTTTGATTCTTGTTTTCCTTTTCTTCCCCAATTTTTTGTTCATAGGTTCATAGGTAGGTACTAGGCTATCAGCCCTGGGGCATATACAAGCTCAGCCAAAAAGGCACCCTGGCTTTTGCCACCCAGAAAATTATTTTCCTGTGCCACTGTTGAGCAGAACCACAGAAGTGATCCCTGGGGTGAATTTCTTATTTCCCATCCAATCATATAGGTTCATAGTACTTGTAGCTGCACTTGAAAACACTAGCATAGACTAGGTTTTGGGTTGTTTGCTCAAAGCTGCAGTGAGTTAAGCCTTTTTACCTTGCTCTGCTGTTTTCCAAATTCCTCCTGTGAGAGTACAAAAGATAAGTGTTTATTTTTCAACTGTTTTCTGCACTTCTGATTAACTAAAACAATATTTGCTGCAGCTGTGCAACTGTGTTTTAGTCTTAAAGAAATTAATAATCCAAGTCTAGCAGGGTGCCACAAGCCAAAGGATTCCACCACAAAGAATAGAAATGAATGCTGCGTGATGAAATTAATAACCATTTATTCACATAACCGCTAAAACATGCTAACGCTCTTCAAATCTACAATCACGTTCGCGTTTTCGTCACACAAAGTGAGACTTCATCAGACAACATTACTTGACTCAACAACCTTTTAAATACCCTTTTAAGTTTCCAATTAGTTCCTGTTACCAATAAAAAACATTCATAAAAATTTAAAATATCAAATCAGTTTGTTCATTGCATCTAAATATTCATGAGGCTAATTAATATTAAACACATTGAACGCTTAAAAAACTTTTTGTTAAAAACTTCTGATGAATAGAACCCAGTAAATAAACAAATAAATAAATAAGCAATTTGATGTTAAAATATCCTATAAAAACTGATCAAGAAAACATGTATTTAAAACTGCGGTTATGTGAATAAATGGTTATTAATTTAATAATTAATTCAAATAGCCAGTGTTTGAACCAGTTTGTGCTTGCTTGCTCAAAATTACAATGATTTAGGCCTTCTGCCCTTGCTCTGCTGTTTTCTGAAACCCTGCTGTGATACTACAAAAGATAAGTGCTTATTTTAATTATTTTCTGCACTTTTGATTAACTAAAACAATATTTTCTGCATATCTGTTTAAACTGTATTATAGGCTTAGTGAATTGCATCCTTACATCTGTTCTGATCTTGTATGCTCACCCACTTGCCCAGCCGTTGTTGTGGTATTAAAGCTTGTTGGCTTTTGAGAAGCCCGCCTATACTATAAAATTGATATCGGATACCCTTCCAACTCCTGTTGCATCAGCTCATTCTACTGAGTACAGTGAGATCAGTTGTGAGATACCACCCTTTAGCTTCTTAATCTTGAATTATCTTCTGTTTCCTCTCTTTCTACCGAAAAAAATGTGCCTCTTCCTACCTTATTTTGCTGCTTCTGCTTAGGTGTTCAATTGTGTTTATTTTGCAGCATTTGTTACTACTTGTCAGCAGCCTGATTACATTGTTCTGCATCTATCCTGTGCTGATTTCAAAGCTGCTGAGAGACTCTACAAAATTAAGTGCCCTTTTTCAATTTATTCTGACTTATACTGCACTTGTATTTGATTAACTGTGCTGTTTTATTAACTTGCATTATATCTGCATTGTATTTTTTCACTGTTTCACTGTTAAATTGTATAATTAACTAAGTGTGGAATGTTCTGCTGTTATATTAAACTGTGTAGCTGTTCTCCTCTGTTAAATCATCCTAAATAGAGTGAAATATCTTTAGCACTAGTCTGGTTACAGTTTTTGCTGTATTCATATCTGTGTGTGATTCTTCTGTTTCCTGCTACACTATCTTCTGTTGGCTGGTACCTACCTGCATTTAGGGAGTAAGTGAACTGGTTGGAACTGGTTTGGCATAGAGTGTTTAGCTAAGAGCTCAGGGATAAGAGTGGATTGTTAATTGCAGTGCTTCTATTTTAATTTCATTTTGTTGGTATTTTAACCCCGTGTTTGCACTGGTTTGTGCTTGTTTGTGCATATCACACTGCCACAGCCCTGTTTTAAAACTTTGCGAGGTACCACAGCTGCATGTTTTCCCTTCTAGCACTCCTGTGTAAGCGAGGCCTTCCCTTGCAGCCACTGTATTGATTTTATCCTGCCCTAGTCACACCTATAGGTACTCTTCTCAGATAGTACCCACTCTACTATCCCTGGCCTCTCTTCCACACATTCTGACAACCATGGGCGGACAATTTCCTATGATTTCTCCTGCTAGTCTGGTTGATATGGGTATCATGAGATAGTGTAGCAACTGCCTCATATACACAGACAACTATCTACTACTACCAGCTAGGAACACAATATGTGAGAGATGTAATTACATTAAGAACCTAGAATCCTTGCTCTTTCAATCACAAGCCACTACATCTGGCACTGAGAAGGTTATTTGCAAAAACACTACAAACACCACACTGCTAACACCTCCCATACCTGTACAACACTCTCACATATGCAGCGGTGCTCAACAAAAACATATCTAAGCAAAAGAGACCTCTGAGGCAAAAACACACACACATCACAACCCACAGCACCAAGCACCACAGCTAGTACATACATGTGCCTCATAGCCTCTAAGGGCCAGCCACAAACCCAACACACTAGTCACAGAAGACTATCATGAGACACACAGATGTTCCCCTCACCAGGCTAGACAAGGAGAAAGTCACAGTAAGTTGCTTGTCAGGTACAATAATCCACAATATCACGCACACACTCCAGTCTCTCAATAGCAGGTACTGTTATGACTCTGTCATAGTTTATGCTGGTGTAAATGACTTGAGATGTACATCTCTGGACTATATGAAAAGAGACACAATTGAGCTTGATGAATATGTGTCCCATGCAGGTATGTCCCTGGCCTTACTCAAACTAATGACTGGTGCCAGAAGCATGACCTCAAACTGAATGTCAAGAAATGCATCATTATCTCGTTTGAGGAAAATGGTGCTCCCACTAATTATCACATTAATAACAAAGTGCTAAGCACACAATCAGTAATGACAGACTTAGGCACCCAGTTTGATAGCAAGCTGACTTTTGAACACCACATTGCCACCACTGTATGGAAGGCTTTCTACATGGTCTACCTCATAAGAAAGGGTATTTCAGCCAGGAACAAGTAGGTCTTAACATCTTTTATCACTTATCAGACTTATTATTGAGTACAGTGCCCCCTTTGGCATGTACCTTGCCAAGCACATGCAGCAGCTGGAGAGACCACCAAGAAAACCCAGGCTCTATTCTATACAGATAAGCTAAAAGCCCTGTCTCTCTACTCAGTCTCATACAAACTGCTCAGAGGTGACCTGTGTCTGTCATATAAGACTGTCTCAGACCCAGCCTTGATGAAGTTGCTGCATATCTGTAAGTCAAACTCCACTTACTCAGCACAAATGGAAGGCCTCAACCTGGTTTATGACATTAATATAACTTGTTGGCAGGATAGATTTGTGTCCAAAGACCCCCATCTGTGGAATAAACTCCTGCTCCATGTCAAGAAAAGTACCTCACTAGGCCTCTTCTCTGGACAACAAGACGTGAAATAGAAAATACACCTATGGGATCCCACCTGTGTCCCTGCTGGACAAGGGAAATAAGTGCTGACTTTGTGAGATCATGGGTGAAATTCTTGGCTAGACTTATAAGGGCTTCTAGGCCAATATGCTAGTACCATCCTATGAACATGTGAATCTGTAAATAATGCTCACACAATGTATTTCAAACTCTTGTGGTATACAAGTGCAGAGTTGCTATCCAGACCATATGATTGCTTGCCAGTAATTAAACTAAAAAAGTCATACTACAGCCACTTTTGTGTTTTTATACTACCAATGTCCCTTTAGATTTCATGGGCTTTCTGATCATTGCTGATCTCATCTCATTTTCCATGGCACAGAAACATAAAGCCTGCAAAATTATGAGCACCCCCCCCACCCCATAGGATATCACAAGTTGTAGCTTCTTGCCTACTTATTGAATTTGTTAGTCATTTATTTATGTATTTGTTTAATTGTTTATTTACTTATTTATTTGCTTGTGTGCTTGTTTATTTATTTGTTCATTTAGTTAGTAATTTATTGATTTTTATGTAAAAAATACAGAGTTTTTATTTTTACTTAAAAATAAATTAATAAGCAGAATTTCAGGAGCTGTAGCAGTGGTGCCCTATTACTGGAATAGCTAATGACTTAGTTGGAGGTGTGAGCCCCAGGCAGCCCTTTAAATTGCCCGTTATGAACTGCAACTGGCTGAAAATGTAATCTTAAGAGCTGCAGCATGTACTGAGCTTGATACAGAAGAAATAGTCCATACATGTCTTTGTTTAACTAATGGGACTTGACTAACTTACAGAATATAGAGAGGAAGTCTTTGAGAAAAAAGAAGATGGGCAACCACTTCAATTGTTTGTGAATAAACTTCTGTCACCACTTTCTTGATTTTATAATTCAACCAACTAAGATAAGAATGAATCCATCATGAGGAAGAAGGCCTAGGGGAAGATAAAATCTCATGAACTTCCATGTCTGAGAATAAAAACACACTTTCTGTTCTCTTGTGTTTATACAGAGAGATTCCTGGAGCAGATTCAGTTGCCATCTTGGCTACCCCTGTTGATCCTGACATATCAGCCCATGGGTGTTTGAAAAAAAATCCCTTTGCTTAACTCTGTGTTTTTAGACAGGGGTGAGAACCACAGAACAATGGTCCTGCTTTCTGTCCTTTCTCCTTCTGTTGTGATGTATAGTCATGTCTTTAAGCTTATGTTCATCCTTACATCTGCTTTTCTGCTTACCATAAGTCAGAGTTCATCCCTTCCTTTAAAATTGCACATGATAAACAGCTAACCCTACTGGGGTCAGTTTCATTGAAGGTCTCAAGGTGATGAATGGCTGGAGACCTATTGAGATTTTTCCTGTTTGTTTGTTTGTTTGTTTGTTTGTTTGTTTGTTTGTTTGTTTGTTTGTTCATAGGTTCATAGGTTCATACTAGGCTATCTGCCCTAGGGCATTTATAAGCCTAGCCAGAGTGTGTATGGCTTTCGCCACCCATTTTAAATTAATTTTGCTATGCCCTTTTTCGAGGTTAGTATACTGTGCCTCTGTCTAACAGTGACACAGAAGTGATACCCGGGGTAAACCTACGATCTCCCATCCACTCATCAAGATCCCTCTTGAAGAGAGTCAATGAGGGACTCTGCCTAACCTGGACTGGGATTTTATTCCAGAGTGAAGGGAGCCTCTGGGTTATGAATCTGACCCACCAGCATGTCCTATTTATTTCAGTGCTGAGGTTCAAGTCCCTCGAGCGCGTAGCTCGATGGGATTTGGATTTTCTGAGGTGCAGCATGTCCATTAATTCCGGGTTGCACATGGCTTTATACGTCAGGCACAGATCGCCTCTGAGCAGGCGGTATGCCACTGAGTAGAGCTGGAGTTTCTTTAACCGGGCAGCATACGGCATCTGTTTTAGCCCCTTGATCCTCTTGGTGAGGTACTTTTGGGGTCTTTCCAGTTGCTGCAGGTGTCTGGTAAGGTACATCCCGAAAGGGGCATTGTACTCAATTATGGGCCTGATGAGGGATGAGTAAAGAGGCACAATGACCTCCCCTGATCTAGATGTGAATCCCTTCATGATTAGGTGGGCTATATAAAATGTTTTTCTAACCACTTTGGCCACGTGGTTGTCAAATGAGAGATTGCTATCAACTTGGGTCCCCAGTTCCCTAATTACTTCTTCTGTACTTAATGGATTACCACCTATGTGGTAATTTGTGGGCAATTTGTTTTTGCCAAAGGGGATGACTATACACTTTTTGGCGTTTAGCTTGAGGCCATGGCTCTGGCACCAGTTGTCTATTTCTATGAGGCCCTTTTGGAGGATGCTTGTGTCGGCTGGAGAGTCTATTATGGCGCCCAGTTTGCAGTCATTTGCGAACTTAGTCAGCCACACTCCTTCCATGTTGGCCTGTACCTCCGAGAAATATATACCAAACAAGAGAGGTCCCAGGACTGAGCCTTGTGGGACGCCACTTGTAACTGGTTTGGAGTCTG
The DNA here is from genome assembly GCF_019279795.1 of Protopterus annectens. Classification (NCBI taxonomy): domain Eukaryota; kingdom Metazoa; phylum Chordata; order Ceratodontiformes; family Protopteridae; genus Protopterus; species Protopterus annectens. Next base: position 1,178,621,185 of record NC_056726.1, on the reverse strand, counting down.
ACATGGCTCCAGCTATTCTAACCATGTGGGTTCTTTCCTTGAGCCAGTTTGCAACCCATCTAGTGACATAGGGGTTTATATTTAAGTTGGTGAGCTTATCTATAATGCCTGAGTGGGGTATTGTATCGAAGGCTTTTGCGAGATCCAGGTAGGCTGTGTGGACCACCTTCCCCTTGTCAATGGCCTCGGTGACTGTTTCAAAGAAATCAACCAGGTTTAAGAGGCAGGATCTGCCCTTAACAAAGCCGAACTGTGTAGGATCCAATGTCTGTAGGTCCCCAATATCTTTATTTATAAGGTCCATGATGATCCTTTCCATAGCTTTGCAGACCAAGCTAGTGAGACTTATGGGGCGATAGTTTCCAGGATCTGTTGAGGCACCACCTTTGTGGAGAGGGACCACTGTTGCTGTACGCCACTCTTTGGGTGCATATCCTGTAGTAAGGCTGAGATTGAACAGGAGTTTTAGGTTTGGGTTTAGCTCTTCTTGGAGTTTGTTTGTTTGTTTGTTTGTTTTTGCCCTTTCTTAGAATAACAACTGGGTAAATTGTCATCAGTGTCTCTTGAGATTATGAGATTCTTCTGTCGAGTCAGTGCTAGTCCATTTTCAGTTTTTTTTTGTGCTACCAAACAACCAGCACTACTGCAAAAAAATTGTTTACTAGCACAGTTGCAATAGCAATACTATACGCAAGGTTAGGAACTGCCATCTTTAAATTATACACAGATAAGGAATGACTTTCACTATAATACAAAAAACAAATGTGATAAAATTGTTTTCATTACCTAAAGCTTGTATGTCTGTGGATCCCCTACACAAAGAATCCTGGAAATTATCAGTCCTGCAAAATACAAAAAAGGGGAAGCCAGCTATAGGCATACCTCGTGATCTAAAGAAGGAAGGGGAGAGAGTAATATCCATTAGTCTACTCATAAAGTAGCAAATAGATTATTTGTGCCCATAACCCTCCTGGACATGGGCAGTCATTACTGAATACAATCCCGGGTATTGTCTAGAGTATCTATGGTATTAAAGTTTGATGCAATGGCTATGCTTTAAATGACCTCTAGGTTGATATCCTAGTAACCTTCCAATATCCTATGAGATAGCTAGCTAGATAGATAAATAGATAGACAGATAGACAGATAGATAGATAGATAGATAGATAGATAGATAGATAGATAGATAGATAGATAGATAGATAGATAGATAGATAGATAGATGAAAGAAGGAACTTAATTGGTAGAAAGAATTGCTGCAAAATTACTACTCATAACTTCTGAATCCTAAATATTCCTTAAGAACTTGGAAATTCAAAAACAACATTTACCTTTGGCATTTTCACTGCTCTGAAATGTAGGTACAACAAAAGAAATATGCAGAGCTGAGACTAAGCAAAGCAGTGTGAGAGCAGGGAAGGACTTTACAGACTGATGGAGTTTCCCTATGCCAATTCTTTAAGACCTGTGCTGTCCAATGGCTCTTGTCTTTCAAGGACAGTGCATCTGTTCTCTTCAGATCTACTTTTAAATACCCTTGATAGGCAATGTTTAGATAGCATCAAGTGGTATATTCCAAAGAAGAGGTGGAACGTAGGGAAATATGTCATTTATTAGTTTAAATATATGGATTTGTTGCAGTGCTTAAACCAAACAGGATAGCAGAAGCTTTGTATATTTTAACGAAAATTAGGTAATTTCTTTTATTCTTATTTGATACAAGACTGAAGACAAAATGTGTCATACAGGACCTCTGTAATAATGAAACTAAATCAGACACCTGAGGTACTATAGAAAGTAGGTTTGGCATGTTCACCATCATGAATCAGATGCATATCTTGTCGCCATTGCATAAGTCCATAACAGCTAAACATCTTAAAAGCCATGAATATAGATATAACCAAGGAAATATATCATTACACTACACTGGTGATACTACAAAGCTCCATAATTAGCAGGAGCCACAGATCTATGTAGTCTAAAACATATATTCATGTAGAAAATGAAGCAAGGCATTCACAGAGGCCAAACCCTGAACATTTTAGGACAGCATCTTCATATGCCTAAGTTTCAGTCCTTCATGTATTAGTAAACCCAGTGTCTGAACTGAAAAAACTAGCACAGTAGCTCACATATAACTGACAGAAAATTATGCTTCAAACATGTTTACTAAAATTTATATTGGTTTGGTTTTTAGTAGTTGAAGTGAAGTTAAGCAAGACAAACCCACCAACTTGGGACTGAAAGCTTATAACAATATATAAATTCAACACAACTCAGTTCCTTTAAAGCTTCAAGACTGAATTCCTTTAGAAATACAGGAAGGAATTCCTTTAAAACTGCAAATTTGTCTTTTCTCACTGACGTATATTTCCTCTTCCCCACAATCACCCTGCTGGCCACGGGAATTAGTTCAGCATACCGGTTTTGACATTTAGGGCCTTTGCGCTTTACGTCCTGAGGTGTATATGTGTCGCTCATTAGGTGTTTGCTGTTTTGGAAGGTCAAGCATCTAATATAGACCCAAATAATTATATATTCAGACCTCAGCACAGTAAGCCTGCTCAGCTGGTATGTATTATTGCAATCAATGACATGGGTTTCCTTGAAAATCAAGTTACAATGATCCTTACAAAGAGGGTACAAGACGGTTTTACTTTATCTGCCAGTACCACACCATGGCAAGAATGAATAGCTGACATCAAAGTGTTTTGGTCTCACTTGTACTGTTGTCTTCCTGCACCCATTATTGTCAATCTGTGTGCCCCCAGAACATGTATAAGCCCATTTATAATAAAAGACGAGCACTGATAATATTCATTTCTAGTGTGTTATGAAGGGGTTTACAGAAAGTTCTGGAAGTACCATTTGATCTACATGACATCTTATTATTCCAGCACTAATGTTTAGTGCTATGATAAGGTTTAAAATGTACTGAGTTAATGAGTTTGGAACTTGACTAATTGATCTGTATTTGTATATTTGTATTTATTTATCTTGGTAGTGGACTGAATGAAAATTAATATTTATAGGCACAACCCAGGTGAAAGTGTTCTGAGTTAATATCTTATTACTTGACAACCCCAGAGACAACAAGAAGTTAATTCAAAAACAAACAGGATGTACAAACCAGTAAAGCATGAATGTAATCATAGAATCAACACAGTGAAAATTCAAATGAAACATACACACACACACACACACACACACACACACACACACACACACACACACACACACACACACACACGTGTATCTATCTATCTATCTATCTATCTATCTATCTATCTATCTATCTATCTACCTATCTATCTATCTGTCTATCTATATGGATAGATAGATGGACTTGAAGAAGTGTTGCAGTTTCCATATGCCCTCATCATGAATAACTTCAATACAGGTCTATAAAAGGATTCTTCTTTGCTGTGGAGTTTTCTTTTAAATGGAGTTCAGGAAGTTTACACTCTTCATTCAGAATTGAATGTCTGTTGATTATCTTTCATCTGAACTGCTACCGTGTTGCATATCTTACTTCTACTTTTATAGCTAGACAGATAGATAGATAGATAGATAGATAGATAGATAGATAGATAGACAGATAAAATAAATGCCTATAGCTATCTATTTAGATAGCTATAGATATATGATCTCTCTCTCTCTCTCTATATATATATATATATATATATATATATATGTATATGTATATAGGTTCATAGGTGTATACTAGGCTAATGACCTAGCTGCACAAACCAAATGTGACCCACAAATTTGATTACTATTTGATTTATAGGAATGATTTACTGACTCGGACCAGGAATGACTTTTTTATTATCTATCATTGATCCAAACTGCACTTAAATAGGGATATGGAGGAACTCAGCTTCACTTCGATAGAAAGCCTGTCCCAAAGAGAGAAATTCTCTGAGGAATACATCTGTCTCTCCAACATGTCCTAGTTATGTTGCAAGCAAATTTACATTTTTTTTTTAATCTAGTAGTTCTAATGCTATTTGTTTTGTGGATGTACAAAATATTTCTCAAGACAGGGTGCAGTGATGCCTTGTATACCAGGCAAAGATCATCTATCAGCAGTATGCATGATACCGAGTAAAGAGACCGATCTTTGAGGTAGCCAAAGTTGGACATTGTGTTTATGCCCTGTGTGATGCCCATGCCCTGGCCCAGCAATCAAGGAGCCTCAATCCTCACCACTAGCACCAGAGAGGGCATCTCATATATGAAGAAAGGATAACAAATGCACACAGTAACGTGCAATTTCCCTTAAGAGCACACAGATATCACAGTAAGTCCGGGGCTGGTCGCTCCCTTGCTCTCCAGGTCCACAATAAGACTCCCCACTGGCACAGCTATAGGGTCCAGATCTCAGCCATCTGGGTAATCAAAAACTTCCAGCACCCTCTCTGTCCAACTAAGTGCTTCGTGTCCCTACCCAAATAGCTGACACACACACATACACACACACACACACACACACACACACACACACACACACACACACACACACACACACACACACACTTTGAGATAAGAGTTTATACAACCACGCAGACACTCCTGGGAAAGGCTGTCACAGGTTTTCCAGCTGTACCCCTATTACCCAGACTATACAGTAGTACTGCCTGCCATCACCCAGCTAATATTTATCAGCAACTCAAAGGCCCTTAAAATGGTGTCCAATTATTAATGTACAATATTATTATCCAATTGGTAGTATAACTAAACAGTCAGTGCTTATTAGAATGATTTGGTACAGTAAATCACTATAAATATGCAATATACTCTAGAGCTTAAATTATCTCTACACAAAACAGCCACCGTTGAAAGGTTTTAAAATGTTTAATAATAAATAATAAAAACATAGCACAATACTTCTACTACCCAGTGCTAGTCAAGAGTTCAGAGATCACAGAGAAATACTTGAAATAATTCAGTAGTGCAGTTCTGACATCACAAAAAAACACTTAGTCTAATCTTTCTAGTTTCTAGCTATTTCTAAAAGAAAACTCAAGTCTAAGATAACTTACATCTAGAGCAAGACAGTGCTGTGAGTTGGATGGTCAAGACAAAAATGCTTAATAATCTCTGGTTCTCTCTGTTTAAATTGAAATTGCAGTTCTGATTCACATTACATCATTGTTGACACTTTTCTGGGGTTCCCAGGCTACATATTACTTCACACTTCCCTGGGGTCCCAGGTTAACAGAAACTGCATTTACATTCTTAACATCTCCATTTTTTATCTTGCAGCTGGTAAAGAAGCAGAACAATAAAAATAAATTTGCATGTTTAAATCTAGCAATTTAACTCTTGGTTAAAACAATGGCAAGAATTTCTTCATCTAGACCCTTTGGCACCACTGTCTACATCAAAAGGTCACCACCTGCTTTACTTTGATCAGCATTGTGCACTGTTGTCACATTTTTTCAGTTCCACATCTAACACTATTTCTCTACATTTAAGACAGCAAGCCTGTAGCTTACATCCATATTTACAAATTAGAGAATTATCTATAAAATCCACTCTGGCTAGGCTAGCAGCCTTCTTCTATCTTCACCCACTCTTCACATATCCCCCCATAGAACTCAAGCTAGTTTTTCAAGTGACCCTTGAGAAACACTGCTTTAGAGGGTCAGGTCTATCTGAGTATACCTACCCCATTCCCTATCTTGACAGACAATCTACATTGGCATTGCTACTCTCACTGCAGTGCTGCACTGGTATATCATATGCTTGCAACCGTAGGCTCCATCTTAGCAACTTGGCATTTTGCTGACCAGCTCTGTTTAACCATATTAGGGGGTTGTGATCTGTCATAACAGTGAATTTCCTTCCATACAGATAAGGCTGAAGTTTCTGCAGTGCCCACACTATGGCTAGACATTCCTTTTCTACCACTGCATAGCATTCCTCCCTGGGTTGGATCCTACAACTGAGATAAACCATTGGGTGCTCTTCTTCCTCTGAAGAAATCTGGCTAAGTACAGCCCCCACCGCATGGTTTGAAGCATCCACCTGCACAACAAATTCTTCACTGTAATCTGGACTGGCCAACACAGGGGGTCCGCCCAAAGCTTCTTTAAGCTTCTGGAATTCCTGCTCAGATGCTGGGGTCCACACTCCCTGATCTGGTCTGTTCTTTCTTGTCAGGTCTGTGAGGTGGAGCAGCTATGGTACTATAACTTGGGACACACTTTCTGTAGTACCCTGCTGTCCCTAAAAATGCCCTCACCTGCTTTTTGGCAAAAGGTGCAGGCCATGTCTGAATGGCTTCCACTTTGCCACTTTGCCAGGTTCTGGCCTTATCTTACCCCACTCTATGTCCTAGGTAGGAGACCTCTGCCATACCCACCTGACATTTGCTCTGTTTAATGGTCAACCCTGACCTCTGTAGTCTGCCCAGCACCTCCCTGACATGCTGAAGGTGCTCTGACCAGGAATGGCTATAGATAGCAATATCATCTAGGTAAGCAAGGGCAAACACTCCTGCTCCTGCTAGGATATGATCTACCACCCTCTGGAAAGTTGCTGAGGCATTCTTCATCCCAAGGGGCATCTTGGTGAACTCATACAAGCCAAAAGGAGGCACAAAGGCTGACTTCTCTCTCTTGCACTGGGAGTCAAGGCCACCTGCCAGTAACCATTGGTAAGATCAGTGGTTGTAAGATATTTAGCCCCACCCAGCTGCTCTAGGGCCTCATCTGTCCGAGGCATGGGGTAAGCATCTGACTTTGTGTGACTATTTAATTTCCTGTAGTCCACACAGAACCTGGTGCTGCCATCCGTCTTTGGCACCAGTAACACTGGGGATGCCCAGGGACTGTTGGACTTTTGAATCACCCTTAGTTCCAACATCTCCTGTACCTCTTCCCTCAGAGTCTGTTTGACTCTCTCAGGCACTCTATAGGTGCCTGCCTAATAAGCCTTCAGGGTCCTGTATCCACCTGGTGCTGCCCCAGGTTGGTGCACCCTGGTTTTCCAGTGAACATGTCCCTAATGTCCTGCAACACTGCTTGTATTTCTCGAACCTGGGTAGGGGATAGCTGCTGGGACATTGCTACCCCTTCCACTGAGGTGTCAGCCTGAGCCTCACTGAGTAGATCAGTCCTCAGATTTCCCTCAGACATCTCCTGCAATCCACTGCAAATGCTCAGCCCAAGGGCCTTCCTATCATGGTAAGGTTTTATCATGTTAACATGGTATAATGTGTGCCCCTGCCTTCTGCCTAGCAGTTCCACCATGTAATTAGCATCACTTACCTTTCTTACCACTTGCAGCTTGTTGTGTCTGACAGGAATGAGAACCATTAAGTGCTGCCCCACAGCATACTCTCTAGCTCCAGCATTTCTGTCATACCACACTTTTTTCTGTTGTTGGGCTTCTGCCAGGTTCTCTTGGGCCAAGCCCATGAGTTCCCTGAGTCTTGTCCTGAGGTTTAGGATGTATGCCACAACAGACTCCTTGTGGACTCACACTCACCTTCCCACTCATCTCGAATTAAGTCTGGAGGTCCCCTCACCCTATGTCCATACAGAAACTCAAAGGATGAAAAAACCTGTGGATTCCTGGGGAACCTGTCTGTAAGCAAACAACAGATGGGACATATATTTGTCCCACTCTCTCTTAGACTGATCTACAAATGCCCATAGCATGGACTTGATTGTAGAGTTTAACCTCTCAACAAGACCATTAGTCTGGGGGTGGTCTTCATGTGCTTCACCCCACAAGACTTCCACAGACAAGCCAGCAGGTCTGACATGAAATTGGCACCTCTGTCAGACAAAATTTTTCTTTTGGGAAACCTACCCTCCTGAAAATCTCTAACAAAGCATTTTCCACTGTCTCTGCCTCAGTGGAGGACAAAGCCACTGCTTCAGGGTAACTTGTATCATAATCCACTACCACTAGGATATACTTTTTCCCTGTGGAACTTGGGGAACTCAGAGGACCCACGATATCCATAGCTACCCTCTAAAATGGCTCCTCAATCACAGGCAAAGGCATCAAAGGAGCTCTCACCTTGTTTCCTGCCTTGTCTATCTTTTGGCACTGCTCACAGATCCTGCAGTACCCTGTTACATCTCTGGAAATTCACTCTAGCTAGGCTGGCAGCCTTCATCTATCATCACCCACTCTTCACACCCTGTATTAATTTTTGTTGGGAACATTTGTGGACATTCCAATTGCTGCATGCTCAGGTATATAGCGAAGTGGGCATTATACTGTATGATGGGATTGATGAAGGCCAAGTACAGTGGTATGATGACCTCTCTGAACCTAATCCATTGCTTTACTGACCTTTCCAAAGAACTACACCAGATTCAGTAAGCATGGCCTTCCTTTGACAAAGCCAAATTTGGATGGATTCAGTGTTGGTGGTCTCCTATGTCCTTGTTGATAATTTACATGATAATTTGTTCCATGGTTTTGTAAATAAGACTAGTGAGACTAATGGGTCCATAGTTTCTAGGATCTGTTGAGGGTCCTATCTTATGAAGGAGGATGACCGTCATAGTCCACCATTCACTTGACCCAAAGACTGTTTTAAGACTTTAGTTAAATAATGACTCCAACAGTCCTGATAAATCATATTTTAGGCTATTAAGGAGGAATACTGGTATATTACTAGGCCCTGTTGAGGCTGTGTTCATGGATTTAGTGAGTATAGATAGTACATGGTCCCTAGTTATATTTGCATTATTGTGGAGATGATTAGGGTAGGGGTGCAAAGTTGAAACTAATTTTATCTGCCAAAGTGGTCACTATTTCACTAAGCTCAGTGCATGTGGCACCATTAACCACCAGTTCAGCGCATCATTGCGTGCTGCCCTCGATGTTTTGATGATCTGACATAGCTATAGGAGGTCTTAAGGTTATCTTTCACCTGGGAGGATATCTTAACCTCAAAGTTGGCTTTGCTTGAACTAATTATCCCTTTTAGTTACCTATTTACAGAAGCCACTGTAAAGCCATTGACGTGGTTCTACAGAGTTTCAGACAGCAATTCTGCATAGCCTGATGTGTTTTTGGGGTTTGGAGTGACATAGAATTTTGACAAACCATCACCCAACAACAGGGAATTGCCTTAAAATATTTCCTAACTGTTATTGATTTTGATCTCAAATGAGATAGCATTATGGTGGGACCTTACCAAGGAGGACAAGACAATAAGGGGGGGGGTAGCATTTTTCCATATTTGTGAGCAAGAGGTCCAGTATGTTGGAGTCTCTAGTGGCCATATTCACTATTCAGTCAAGGGTGCTTGTATTCACAAATTCTAGGAAGCTCTGAGCCTGTAGATGTGAGGCCATGTAGGAATTCCAGTCTATAGAGGGGTAATTTAAATCTCCCATTAGTAGGGCATTCATTTGGATGTTAAGTGTCTTCTGTAGGTCCTAGTATACATTTTGAGTTTCATAGGACATGGAGAGTGACCTATAGCTGGCTAAGATATGGTACAGGATTTTTTCTGTTATGATCTTCATGTGGAGGACCTCCCCCTTACTATATACTCTAACTTCAGGATCACACTACAGTGGAGAACAGGCCATATATAACTATTGATGAAATGAGTTTCAGTGAACGAAGTTGTCAGTGAAATGAACTTTCAGTGAATTGGTCGTGCTGATTTGACTGTCAGTGAAATGAGCTTTCAACAAAATGAAGGTAACCTGCTGTGGTGAACTGATTTGAGTGCAAGCTTGATTTGTTACATCCTGGCTCCAGATAGGAAACTACCTTTTATCTTCTCTTTGTTCAGTCTGGTTAGAGGGCATCAGTATATTGTACAATGTATACCCCAAAGATGATATTCCTAGGAATTGGATTTGCTTTTATTACGGCTTAGGAGCTTAATGTTTAGTGTTCTACTGACAGTGACACTACATTTGGTGTTAGGTATTGTTCTTTCTGAGTGCCTTTGGGCTTGTTGAGGCATAGCTTTGATAGTGGGTGATCTAGGTGAACTTTTTTTTTGTTTAGGAAGGTTGCTTTTAAGCTAAATTACTACTCAGAACTTTGGAAATCTAAACATTCTTTAAATGTCTGGAGTTTGCTTTTAAGTGCTTCAGCATATGTTAGCATATGTTAGTCTGGGTCTACTTGATATGGTCAACATTTTACAATGTCGAAATTCATATTGCCAAGACCATATGATCGACATTTGAAATGTCGACCATACAAGTAGAACATAAAAAACAAAAATAAACTTACCTTAATGCTGCATGCAGGGTGGGGTGCTGCCCCCGCACCCCCCCCCAAAAACTTAAATATACCATCTCTGAGATGGCACTACAGTGCGGAAATGGAAATCTTTCCATTCTGCACTGTGGGGAGATGCCAGTTCCCCATGGATGACATTTCAAATGTTGATCATATGGTCTTGGCCATATGAATGTTGACATTGTGAAATGTTGACCATACGAAGGGGACCCGTTAGTCTATATGTTAGCCTATGTTACCATATGTTAGTCTATGTGTATGTTGTGCCTCCATGATAGCCCTGACAAAAAGAGGTCTTCTACATCAATGTCTTGCCATTCTTCTAAAATAATCCAGTGAATAGTAATTCTGCTATCCCCGAGTTAATCAGAAGTACTTCCCTTCCATACACCTACTAAACAATCAGTACAATATCGTCAAGACAACAGCAGAAAGAAGCAGTATGTAAGATGGAGAAATCTATACTGCATATGAGACAGATAATGTGCAATTGATAATGAAATGAGAAAGAGCATGAGGGGGTAATAAGAGAGTGACACAAAGCAACTAAAAACTTCATCAGTCTCTTGAAATCCTCACAGTTTGTATTACATGGTACTGCCATTAAACCATCATACTGTTTAATATCCTGTCTGTGAACTGGTTGTATTACATGGTACTGTCATTAAACCATCATGCTGCTTGACTATCCTGTCTGTGAACTGGTTGTATTACATGGCACTGTCATTAAACCATCATACTGCTTAATATCCTGTCTGTGAACTGGTTGTATTACATGGTAATGTCATTAAACCACCATACTGCTTGAGTATCCTGTCAGTGAACTGGTTGTATTACATGGTGCTGCCATTAAACTATCATATTGCTTGAGTATCCTGTCTGTGAACTGGTTGTATTACCTCCATCCCCACAATGCTAAAGCTTACTCAAGATGCATTCTCAACCACTGAACAATGGATGAAAACAAATCACCTTGTACTCAATGCCTCCAAAACCAAAGTAATGGTATTCACCCCCTCTAAAGCTACGTTTTTCAATCCAAGTAATTTCACTATTACTAGTCACAACAATACACCCTTAGAACTGACATCTGAGGCCAAATTACTTGGGGTCCAAATTGATAGTCAGCTTAAATTCAATTCCCATCTTCAACTAAATATAAAAAAAACCCACCAAAAACTCGACATGCTCTACAGACAGAATCATTATCTTACACCCTCCACCAAACTCACCCTATCTACTACATTTCTCATCCCATCCCTCCTCTATGGAGCCCCACTTCTAACTAACCTACAATCTTCTCTCAAAACACAACTCTCCTCTTGCTATAACAAAATTGTCAAGTTTGCTACCTCCCATAAGTCCTACTCACACCACTGTTCAGCTCTCCACAAACTAAAATGGTTAGAACTACCCAATCACCTCACCTATGTCCAACTGACTCTTGCACACAAACTCATCTTCAATCCCTCCCTCTGCCCATCCCTTTCCTCTACCTTCAAAATGTCCCTGCCTGATAGAATTCTAAGATCTAACAACCAAAACTTAATTGAACTGTATAAACCAATTCGTTCCCCTGGAAAAAATCTCTTATCCTACAGTCTTACTTGTCTCTGGAACTCCTTACCCCCATCCACTTGTACCATCACAAATCACTTCTCATTCAAAAAATCCCTTCACTCACACCTAATTTCCCAGTGGGAATGCTCCTGCTCCCACCCAACATAATCTCCTCATACTGAGAATTTTCATTTCTCCTCCCCTTTTCATAATGAGAATTTCTACTTACTCTCCTAAACTCATAGATCTTGCTCTTGCTTGTATTAGCTTTTTCTGAATACCTAAAGGTACCTTAGTGTAAATATATATCCTCTGAAGGAAAAGGTTCTCTGTTTCTATATTGAAAGGTTCTATGTCAGCTCATATAACTTTCTCTTGATTGTATTAAGCTACTCATCCTGAATGTATGAAAGATATCTCCAGTGTAACCCACCCTCAGTTGTAAAAGCCTCTCGGTTTCTATATTGCAAATTGTTTTCTGCGATACAAGATTGTAACATCTATATATGTTTGTACACTAGTCTACTGTATTTCCAAGTCCATAGGAATTGTATAATTGAAACTAAATACCTTATTGTAACCTTGCTAAATGTTTTTGGAGCTTTTCTCCCCAGGACTCCATTGAAAAAGGGTTATTTTGGTCCAATGGACTATCCTGGTAAACCAACTGCAAATAATAATGAATAATAATAATACTGCTTAATATCCTGTCTGTGAACTGGTTGTATTACATGGTACTACCATTAAACCATCATACTGCTTAATATCCTGTCTGTGAACTGGTTGTATTACATGGTAATACCAATAAACCATCATACTGCTTAATATCCTGTCTGTGAACTGGTTGAATTACATAGGGCTGTCATTAGACCATCATATTGCTTGATATCGTGTCTGTGAACTGGTTGTATTACATGGTACTGTCATTAAACCATCATACTGCTTAAAGTCCTGTCTGTGAACTGGTTGTATTACATGGTGCTGTCATTAAACCATCATACTGCTTAATATCCTGTCTGTGAACTGGTTGTATTACATGGTAATATCATTAAACCATCATACTGCTTGTCTATCCTGTCTGTGAACTGGTTGAATTACATGGTACTGTCATTAAACCATCATACTGCTTGACTACCCTATCTGTGAACTAGATGTATTACATGGTACTGTCATTAAACCATCATACTGCTTGACTATCCTATCTGTGAACTGTTTGTATTACATGGTGCTGTCATTAAACCATCATACTGCTTGAATATCTTGTCTGTGAACTGGTTGTATTACATGGTACTACCATTAAACCATCATACTGCCTAATATCCTGTCTGTGAACTGGTTGTATTACATGGTGCTATCATTAAACCATCATACTGCTTCATATCCTGTCTGTGAACTGGTTGTATTACATGGTGCTGCCATTAAACCATCATACTGCTTAATATCCTGTCTGTGAAATGGTTGAATTACATAGTATTGTCATTAAACCATCATACTGCTTAATATCCTGTCTGTGAACTGGTTGTATTACATTCTACTACCATTAAACCATCATACTGCTTAATATCCTGTCTGTGAACTGGTTGTATTACATGGCGCTGTCATTAAACCATTATACTGCTTAATCTCCTGTCTGTGAACTGGTTGCATTACATGGTAATGTCATTAAACCATCATACTACTTAATACCCTGTCTGTGAACTGGTTGTATTACATGACACTACCATTAAACCATCATGCTACTTAATATCCTGTCTGTGAACTGGTTGTATTACATGGTACTGTAATTAAACCATCATACTGCTTGACTATCCTGTCTGTGAACTTGTATTATATAATGCTGTCATTAACCCATCATACTGCTTAATATCTTGTGTGTGAACTGGCTGTATTACATGGTACTACCACTAAACCATCATACTGCTCAATATCCTGTCTGTGAACTGGTTGTATTACATGGTGCTGTCATTAAACCATCATACTGCTTAATATCCTGTCTGTGAATTGGTTGTATTACATGGTACTATCATTAAACCATCATACTGCTTGACTATCCTGTCTGTGAACTGGTTGTATTACATGGTACTATCATTAAACCATCATACTGCTTGAGTATCCTGTCTGTAAACTGGTTGTATTACATGGTGATGTCATTAAACCATCATACTGCTTAATATCCTGTCTGTGAACTGGTTTTATTACATGGTGATGTCATTAAACCATCATACTGATTAATATCCTGTCTGTGAACTGGTTGTATTACATGGTACTATCATTAAACCATCATACTGCTTGACTATCCTGTCTGTGAACTGGTTGTATTACATGGTACTATCATTAAACCATCATACTGCTTGACTATCCTGTTTGTGAACTGGTTGTATTACATGGTACTGTCATTAAACCATCATACTTCTTAATATCCTGTCAGTGAACAGGATGTATAACATGGTAGTACCAATAAACCATCATACTGCTTAATATCCTCTCTGTGAACTGGTTTTATTACATGGTACTATCATTAAACCATCATACTGCTTGAGTATCATGTATGTGAACTGGTTGTATTGCATGGTACTATCATTAAACCACCACACTGCTTGAGTACCCTGTCTGTGGACTGGTTGTATTACATGGTACTATCCATAAACCATCATACTGCTTAATATCCTGTCTGTGAACTGGTTGTATTACATGGTGCTGTCATTAAACCATCATACTACTTGACTATCCTGTTCGTGAACTGGTTGTATTACATGGTGCTGCTATTAAACCATCATACTGCTTGAGTATCCTGTCTGTCAACTGGTTGTATTATATGCTGCTGCCATTAAACCATTATGCTGCTTGACTACCCTGTCAGTGAACTGGTTGTATTACATGGTGCTGTCATTAAACCATCATACTGCTTGACTATCCTGTCTGTGAAGTGGTTGTATTATATGATGCTGTCATTAAACCATCATTTGGCTTGACTACCCTGTCTGTGAACTGGTTGTATTACATGGTGTTGTCATTAAATCATGCTGTTTGACTACCCTGTCTGTGAACTGGTTGTATTACATGGTGCTACCATTAAACCATCATCTTGCTTAATATCCTGTCTGTGAACTGGTTGTATTACATGGTACTACCATTAAACCATCATACTGCCTAATATCCTGTCTGTGAACTGGTTGTATTACATGGCGCTGTCATTAAACCATCAAAGAAAGTACTTCATTCACCTAAATTCCCCTGAGTACTCATTTCCCTATAAGTCCTTTTTGACTCAGTTACACAGCAATCTTTTTCACTATTTCTAGTATGTCGAAGAGTCAGTTGCTGGCATCCTCTCCTGTTCTGCTGGTGAATCTGGGATTCTTGAGGCAATGTTACAATTGCCTCATGTTCACAGACAACCCTCTCCTCCTCCCAACAAATACAAATATATGCGAGAGATGCAACTATATAGCCAAACTGGAGGCTGAGCTCTCTCGATTCATTACTGGCAAGACCAGTCAGGAGGAGAAGGTAACCACACACTCCACAAACCCAGTCTCACATAGAACTATCACAACTGCAAACCAAACACATAAACACACAAAAACATACTCAGAGGCGCTGATTAAAAATCTACCAAAACAACAGAGGCCTCCAAAGCAGACACCCAAGCAACCACCACCTCAGGATATAGCACATGCAACACATAGCTCACAAAGTCAGTGTGCTAAACAGTCACAGCCCTTAAGGCCAAACAACATGCCAAACACACTTGTAATAGTTGACTCCATAGTCAGACACACTGACGTCCCGCTCACCAGACTGAATAAGGAAAAGGTCACAGTAAGCTTCCTGTCAGGAGCTAGACTCCGCCACATAACACAAGCACTCAGGTCACTCCACAGCAAGTACAAATATGACTCAGTCATTGTACATGCCGGTGTGAACGACCTGAGACGTACCTCCCTGGACTACATGAAAAGAGACATAGAGGAGCTCACTGATTATGTAGCCCAGGCCGGTATGACCCCTGACCCTGAGCACCCTCTTACCCTCGCCAAGAATGATGCCACAGTACAAAGACAAAATGATCAGTTTTAACAATTGGCTTAATTACTGGTGTCATTCTAAGGGGATCCAATGTCTGTCTGCTTGGGATGACATGCTTGACAAGCCACGCTGCTTCGCAAGGGATGGCTTGCACCTGTCACCCCTGGGCTTCTGGATATTGGCTAAGGCTCTTGCCACCCCCACAGTGCCTTTTTTAGGCAAGGCTCAAATGACAAACCTACCTCCCTAGAAAACACAAATGGAAAAAAACTAAGGGTAATGCTGCTCAATGCCAGAAGTCTAAACCTCAAGATGTACGCCCTCGAAGCCCTCCTAAGTATGGAGAACATCGATATCTGTGCAGTAACTGAAAACTGGTTCAAGGCTCCTGAGAGCACCCCAGCACTATCAGGTTTTACCTCATATCATGCTTTCCGGCCCCAAAACTTGGACCGAGCCAAAAAAGGAGGGGGAGTATCCATATTCATCAAAGATACCCACACCTCCAGGTTAGTGGCAATGCACAAAGCATCGGAGACCACCCAGGTGCAACTAACCATAGGCAAAACTGCCTTACAATTTGTAGACTGCTACAGACCACCTCTCAAACTCAGGAACCTCACACAGCCTTCCTAAAGACACTGGAGGGTATGAATGTCTGTCCAAATACCATCATATTGGGAAACTTCAACTACCCAAACATAGACTGGGAACATTACTCAAGCTCCAACACCCTAGCCCAAAGGTTCCTAGAATTCATAAACTCAAATGCGATGGAACAACTAGTCACCATTCCCACAAGAGGAGACAATATACTAGACCTGATCATCACAAACATGGGGACAAAATGCTCCACACCAGAAGTATACCCCTCTTTGGTAAGATCAGACTATAAATTAATCTCCCTGGAAATCCCCATCCCGCCCCCACCCCCTGCACAAAAGACCGCAGTGAAGAACTTCTCAAAAGCCAAATTCACACTTCTTAAAACTGAAGTGGGATCCTTCAAGGCCCCTGGGCCAGTGGAAACCACAACTCACACTGCTGAATCCTTTGCAAAAGCCTTCTACGGGCACCTTCAAGAATGCATGGATCATGCAATCCCAAATAAAACCAAGACCCGTTCCCCCAAAGGCAGGCACCCGGTCTGGTGGACCCCAGCCATAAACAAACTTTACAACAGGAGGAGGAAGCTACTACATGACAGAGCAAAATCCTTAAAAGGGAAGGCATCTCTGATCAGTACTAGCAAAAAACTACGATCACTCATAAAATCATTCAAGGTCAACTTTGAGAGAAAAATCGCAAAAGACACAAAAGACAATCACAAGGCCTTGTTTAGCTATGTTAGAAACCTGAGTGGAAACTCCCAGATATGCTCAGAATTGGTCCAAAATGACACAAAAAACAATGAACCCACTGACATTGCCAACATTCTGGCAGACAGGTTCAGTGCAAATTTCTCCTCCCCCTTCCCCCCAAAAGGAGAAATAACCATCCCAGCAGAGTGTAGCCACCCTAACATTTCAGATGCCCAGGTGAGAGCCGCCCTCTCTAAAGCTAAAAACACAGCATCAATGGGACCGGACGGTGTCCCGGGCTGTGTGTTACATGAACTCCAAGAGGAACTAAACCCGCACACAAGGCTGCTGTTTAATCATAGCCTTACTACAGGATACGTACCCAAAGAGTGGTGTACAGCAACAGTGGTCCCACTTCACAAAGGAGGTGCTTCTATGGACCCTGGAAATTACTGCCCCATAAGCTTAACGAGCCTGGTCTGCAAAGCTATGGAGAGGATCATTATGGAACTCATAAACAAAGACATTGGGGACCTACAGACATTGGATCCTACCCAATTTGGCTTTGTCAAGGGCAGATCCTGCCTTTTGAACTTGGTCGACTTTTTTGAAACAGTCACAAAGGCCATTGATGAAGGTAAGGCAGTTCACACAGCCTACCTTGACCTTGCAAAAGCCTTTGACACAATACCCCACTCGGGCATCATAGACAAACTCACCAGCTTAAATGTAAACCCATATGTCACAAGATGGGTTGCAAACTGGCTCAAGGACAGAACCCACAGGGTCAGAGTTGCTGGAGCTATGTCAGACTCTAAGACAGTCACAAGTGGTGTCCCACAGGGCTCAGTCCTGGGACCCCTCTTGTTCGGCATTTATTTTTCCAAGGTACAGGCAAACATAGGAGGATTATGGCTGACAAAGTTCGCAGATGACTGCAAACTAGGCACCATAATTGATACTCCAGCAGACACAAACATTCTTCAGAGAGGCCTCATAGAAACAGATAATTGGTGCCAGAGCCATGGCCTTAAGCTGAATGCCAAGAAATGTATAGTCATACCCTTTGGGAAAAACAAGGTACCCACAAATTACCACATAGGTGGTAATCCATTAAGTACGGAAGAGGTAATCAGGGACCTAGGGACCCAGGTTGACAGTAACCTCTCATTTGACACTCACATTGCCAAAGTGGTTAGGAAGACATTCTATATTGCTCACCTTATCATGAAGGGTTTCACATCTAGATCAAGAGAGGTCATTGTGCCCCTGTACTCTTCTCTTATCAGGCCAATGATTGAGTACAATGCCCCATTTGGGATGTATCTTACCCGACACCTGCAGCAGTTGGAAAGACCCCAAAAGTTCCTCACCAAGAGGATAAAGGGTCTTAAACATATGTCATATGATGCCCGACTGAAATAACTCCAGCTCTATTCAGTCGCATACCGCCTACTCAGAGGTGATCTGTGCCTGACGTACAAGGCCATGTCCAATCCAGAATTAATGGACATGCTCCACCTCAGAAAATCCAAATCCATAAGAGCCACGAGAGCAAGAGACTTAAACCTCAACACAGAAATAAATAGGACATGCTGGAGGGACAGATTCATAACCCAGAGGCTCCCTACACTCTGGAACAGAATCCCTATCCATGTCAGGCAGAGCCCCTCACTAACTCTATTCAAGAGAAATCTTGACGAGTGGATGGGAGATCGTAGGTTTACACCGGGGGTCATCTCTGTGTCACTACTAGACAGAGGCACAGTAAACTAAACCCTAAATGGGTGTAGTATTCTCATCCAAAGGGGTGGTGAAAGCCACACACACTCTGGCTAGGCTTATAAATGTCCTAGGGCAGATAGTCTAGTACGATCCTATGAACCTATGAACCTATACTGCTTAATATCCTGTCTGTGAACTGGTTGTATTACATGGTGCTGCCATTAAACCATCATACTGCTTAATATCCTGTCTGTGAACTGGTTGAATTACATGGTACTGTAATTAAACCATCATACTGCTTAATATCCTGTCTGTGAACTGGTTGTATTACATTGTACTACCATTAAACCTTCATACTGCTTAATATCCTGTCTGTGAACTGGTTGTATTACATGGCGCTGTCATTAAACCATTATACTGCTTAATCTCCTGTCTGTGAACTGGTTGTGTTACATGGTAATGTCATTAAACCATCATACTGCTTAATACCCTGTCTGTGAACTGGTTGTATTACATGGTACTACCATTAAACCATCATACTACTTAATATCCTGTCTGTGAAGTGGTTGTATTACATGGTGCTGTCATTAAACCATCATACTGCTTAATATCCTGTCTGTGAACTGGTTGTATTACATGGTACTGTCATTAAACCATCATACTGCTTGACTATCCTGTCTGTGAACTGGTTGTATTACATGGTACTATAATTAAACCATCATACTGCTTGGCTATCCTGTCTGGGAACTGGTTGTATTACATAATGCTGTCATTAAACCATCATACTGCTTAATATCTTGTCTGTGAACAGCTGTATTACATGGTACTATCACTAAACCATCATACTGCTTAATATCCTGACTGTGAACTGGTTGTATTACATGGTGCTGTCATTAAACCATCATACTGCTTAATATCCTGTCTGTGAACTGGTTGTATTACATGGCACTATCATTAAACCATCATACTGCTTGACTATCCTGTTTGTGAACTGGTTGTATTACATTGTACTATCATTAAACCATCACACTGCCTGACTATCCTGTCTGTGAACTGGTTGTATTACATGGTACTATCATTAAACCATCATACTGCTTGACTATCCTGTTTGTGAACTGGTTGTATTGCATGGTACTGTCATTAAACCATCATACTTCTTAATATCCTGTCAGTGAACAGGATGTATAACATGGTAGTACCAATAAACCATCATACTGCTTAATATCCTGTCTGTGAACTGGTTGTATTACATGGTGCTGTCATTAAACCATCATACTGTCTGACTATCCTGTCTATGAACTGGTTGTATTACATGGTACTATCATTAAACCATCATACTGCTTGACTATCCTGTTTGTGAACTGGTTGTTTTACATGGTACTGTCATTAAACCATCATACTTCTTAATATCCTGTCAGCGAACAGGATGTATAACATGGTAGTACCAATAAACCATCATAGTGCTTAATACCCTCTCTTTGAACTGGTTTTATTACATGGTACTATCATTAAACCGAACTGGTTGTATTGCATGGTACTATCATTAAACCATCACACTGCTTGACTACCCTGTCTGTCTACTGGTTGTATTACATGGTACTATCATTAAACCATCATACTGCTTAATATCCTGTCTGTGAACTGGTTGTATTACATGGTGCTGCCATTAAACCATCATACTGCTTGAGTATCCTGTCTGTCAACTGGTTGTATTACATGGTTCTGCCATTAAACCATTATGCTGCTTGACTACCCTGTCAGTGAACTGGTTGTATTACATGGTGCTGTCATTCAACCATCATACTGCTTAATACCCTGTCTGTGTGTTGGTTTTATTACATGGTGCAGTCATTAAGCCATGATACTGCTTGACTATCCTGTCAGTGAACTAGTTGTATTACATGGTAATGTCATTAAACCATCATGCTTCTTAATATCCTGTCTGTGAACTGGTTGTATTACATGGTGCTGTCATTAAACCATCATACTGCTTGACTACCTTGTCTGTGACCTGGTTGTATTACATGGTGTTGTTATTAAACCATCATACTGCTTAATATCCTGTCTGTGAACTGGTTATATTACATGGTGCTGTCAGTAAACCATCATACTGCTTAATATCCTGTCTGTGAACTATTTGTATTACATGGTATTGTCATTAAACTATCATACTACTTGACTACTCTGTCTGGGAACTGGTTGTATTACATGGTGCTGTCATTAAACCATCATACTGCCTAACATCCTGTCTGTGAACTGGTTGTATTACATGGTACTGTCATTAAACCATCATACTGCTTGATTATCCTGTCTGTGAACTGGTTGTAAAACATGATGTTGTCATTAAACCATCATAAGGATTGACTACCCTGTCTGTGAACCGGTTGTATTACATGGTGTTGTCATTAAATCATGCTGCTTGACTACCCTGTCTGTGAACTGGTTGTATTACATGGTGCTACCATTAAACCATCATCCTGCTTAATATCCTGTCTGTGAACTGTTTGTATTACATGGTAATATCATTAATCCATCATACTTCTTGTCAATGCTGTCTGTGAATTGGTTGAATTACATGGTACTGTCTTTAAACCATCATACTGCTTGACTACCCTATCTGTGAACTGGATGTTTTACATGGTACTGTCATTAAACCATCATACTGCTTGACTTTCCTATCTGTGAACTGGTTGTATTACATGGTGCTGTCATTAAACCATCATACTGCTTGAATATCTTGTCTGTGACTGGTTGTATTACATTGTACTACCCTTAAACCATCATACTGCTTAATATCCTGTCTGTGAACTGGTTGTATTACATGGCGCTGTCATTAAACCATTATACTGCTTAATCTCCTGTCTGTGAACTGGTTGTATTACATGGTAATGTCATTAAACCATCATACTGCTTAATACCCTGTCTGTGAACTGGTTGTATTACATGCTACTACCATTAAACCATCATACTACTTAATATCCTGTCTGTGAACTGGTTGTATTACATGGTGCTGTCATTAAACCATCATACTACTTAATATCGTGTCTGTGAACTGGTTGTATTACATGGTACTGTCATTAAACCATCATACTGCTTGACTATCCTGTCTGTGAACTGGTTGTATTACATGGTACTATAATTAAACCATGATACTGCTTGACTATCCTGTCTGTGAACTGGTTGTATTACATAATGCTGTCATTAAACCAACATACTGCTTAATATCTTGTCTGTGAACTGGCTGTATTACATGGCACTATCACTAAACCATCATACTGCTTAATATCCTGTCTGTGAACTGGTTGTATTACATGGTGCTGTAATTAAACGATCATACTGCTTAATATCCTGTCTGTGAACTGGTTGTATTACTTGGTACTATCATTAAACTATTATATTGCTTGACTATCCTGTCTGTGATCTGGTTGTATTACATGGTACTATCATTAAACCATCATACTGCTTGACTATCCTGTCTGTAAAATGGTTGTATTACATGGTGATGTCATTAAACCATCATCCTGCTTAATATCCTGTTTGTGAACTGGTTGTATTACATGGTGCTGTCATTAAACCATCATACTGCTTAATATCCTGTCTCTGAACTGGTTGCATTACATGGTGCTGTCATTAAACCATCATACTGCTTAACTATCCTGTCTCTAAACTGGTTGTATTACATGTTTCTGTCATAAAACCATCGTACTGCGTAATATCCTGTCTGTGAACTGGTTGTATTACATGATGCTGCCATTAAACCATCATACTGCATAATATTCTGTCTGTGAACTAGTTGAATTACTTGGTGGTGCCATTAAACCATCATACTGCTTAATATCCTTCTGTGAACTGGTTGTATTAATTGGTGCTGCCATTAAACCCTCATACTGCTTAATATCCTGTCTGTGAACTGGTTGTATTACATAGTACTGTCATTAGACCATCATACTGCATAATATCCTGTCTTTGAACTGGTTGTATTACATGGTGCTGCCATTAAACCGTCATACTGCTTGACTACCCTGTCTGTGAACTGCTTGTATTACATGGTACTGTCATTAAACCATCATACTGATTGAGTATCCTGTCTGTGAACTGCTTGTATTACATAGTGTTTTCATTAAACCATCATACTGCTTGACTATCCTGTCTGTGAACTGGTTGTATTCCATGGTTCTGTCATTAAAACATCATACTGCTTAACTATCTTGTCTGTAAATTGCTTGTATTACATGGTACTGCCATTAAACCATCATACTGCATAATATCCTGTCTGTGAACTGGTTGTATTAAATGGTGCTGTCATTAAGCCATCATACTGCTTAATATCCTGCCTGTGAACTGGTTGTATTACATGGTACTACCATTAAACCATCATACTGCATAATATCCTGTCTGTGAACTGTTTGTATTACATGGTGTTGTCATTAAGCCATCATACTGCTTAATATCCTGCCTGTGAACTGGTAGTATTACATAGTACTATCATTAAACCATCATACTGCTTGACTACCTTGTCTGTGAACGGCTTGTATTACATGGTACTGTCATTAAACCATCATACTGCTTGACTATCCTGTCTGTGAACTGGTTGTATTACATGGTACTATAATTAAACCATCATACTGCTTGACTATCCTGTCTGTGAACTGGTTGTATTACATAATGGTGTCATTAAACCATCATACTGCTTAATATCTTGTCTGTGAACTGGCTGTATTACATGGTACTTCCACTAAACCATCATACTGCTTAATATCTTGTCTGTGAACTGGTTGTATTACATGGTGCTGTCATTAAACCATCATACTGCTTAATATCCTGTCTGTGAACTGGGTGTATTACATGGTACTATCATTAAACTATTATATTGCTTGACTACCCTGTCTGTGAACTGGTTGTATTACATGGTACTATCATTAAACCATCATACTGCTTGACTATCCTGTCTGTAAACTGGTTGTATTACATGGTGATGTCATTAAACCATCATACTGCTTAATATCCTGTCTGTGAACTGGGTGTATTACATATACTATCATTAAACTATTATATTGCTTGACTACCCTGTCTGTGAACTGGTTGTATTACATGGTACTATCATTAAACCATCATACAGTTTGACTATCCTGTCTGTGAAATGGCTGTATTACATGGTGCTGCCATTAAACCATCATACTGCTTGATTACTCTGTCTGTGAACTGGTTGCACTACATGGTACCACCATTAAACCATCATACTGCTTAATATCATGTCTGTGAACTGGTTGTATTACATGGTACTATCATTAAACCATCATACTGCTTAATATCCTGTCTGTGAACTGGTTGTATTACATGGTGATGTCATTAAACCATCATACTGCTTAATATCCTGTCTGTGAACTGGTTGTATTACATGGTGATGTCATTAAACTATCATACTGCTTAATATCCTGTCTGTGAACTGGTTGTATTACATGGTGCTGCCATTAAACCATCATACTGCTTGGCTATCCTGTTTGTGAACTGGTTGTGTTACATGGTACTGTCATTAAACCATCACACTGCTTGACTATCCTGTCTGAACTGGTTGTATTACATGGTACTATCATTAAACCATAATACTGCTTGACTATCCTGTCTGTGAACTGGTTGTATTAAATGATGGTGCCATCAAACCTTCATACTGCTTAATATCCTGTCTGTGAACTGGTTGTGTTACATGCTACAATCATTAAACCATCATACTGCTTGCCTATCCTGTCTGTGAACTGGTTGTATTACATGGTGCTGTCATTAAACCATCATGCTGTTTGACTATCCTGTCTGTGAACTGTCTGTATTACACGGTGCTGTCATTAAACCATCATACTGCTTAATATCCTGTCTGTGAACTGGTTGTATTACATGGTACTGTCATTAAAGCATCATACTGCTTGACTATCCTGTTTGTGAACTGGTTATATTACATGGTGCTGTCATTAAACCATCATACTGCTTGACTACCCTGTCTGTGAACTGGTTGTATTACATGGTGCTGCCATTAAACTATCATACATCTTGACTACCCTGTCTGTGAACTGGTTGTATTACATGGTGCTGCCATTAAACTATCATACTGCTTAATATCCTCTATGTGAACTGGTTGTATTACATGGTGCTGCCATTAAACCATCATACGTCTCGACTACCCTGTCTGTGAACTGGTTGTATTACATGGTGTTGTCATTAAACCATCATACTGCTTAATATCCTGTATGTGAATTGGTTGTATTACATGGTGCTGTCATTAAACCACCATACTGCTTAATATCCTGTCTGGGAACTGGGTGTATTACACGGTACTATCATTAAACCATTATATTGCTTGACTATCCTGTCTGTAAACTGGTTGTATTACATGGTGCTGTCATTAAACCATCATACTGCTTAATATCCTGTCTGTGAACTGGGTGTATTACATGGTACTATCATTAAACCATTATATTGCTTGACTATCCTGTCGGTGAACTGGTTGCACTACATGGTGCTGTCATTAAACCATCATACTGCTTGGCTACCCTGTCGGTCAACTGGTTGTATTACATGGTGCTGTCATTAAACCATCATACTGCTTGACTAATCTGTCTGTGAACTGGTTGTATTACATGGTACTGCCATTAAACCATCATACTGCTTAATATCCTGTCTGAGAACTGGTTGTATTTCATGGTACTGTCATTAAACCATCATACTGCTTGACTATCCTATCTGTAAACTGGTTGAATTACATGGTACTGCCATTAAACCATCATACTGCTTGACTATCCTGTCTGTGAACTGGTTGTATTACATGGTACTGCAATTAAACCATCATACTGCTTGATTATCCTGTCTGTGAACTGGTTGTATTACATAGTGCTGCAATTAAACCCTCATACTGCTTGACTATCCAGTCCTTGATTTGGTTGTATTACATGGTACTATCATTAACCTTCATACTACTTAATATCCTGTCTGTGAACTAGTTGTATTATGTGGTACTATCATTAAACCATCATACTGCTTATTATCCTGTCTGTGACCTGGTTGTGTTACATGGTTCTGCCATTAAACCGTCATACTGCTTATTATCCTGTCTGTGAACTAGTTGTGTTACATGGTACTATCATTAAACCATCATACTGCTTAATATCCTGCCTGTGAACTGGTTGTATTACATGGTGCTGTCATTAAACCATCATACTACTTGACTACCCTGTCTGTGAACTGGTTGTATTACATGGTGCTGCTATTAAACCATCATACTGCTTAATATCTTGTCTGTGAACAGGATGTATAACATGGTAATACCAATAAACCATCATACTGCTTGACTATCCTGTCTGTGAACTGGTTGTTTTACATCGTGCTGTCATAAACCATCATACTGCTTAATATCCTGTCTGTGAACTGGTTGTATTACATGGTACTGGCATTAAACCATCACACTGCTTAATGTCCTGTGAACTGGTTGTATTAAATGGTTCTGTCATTAAACCATCATACTGATTGACTATCCTGTCTGTGAACTGGTTGTTTTACATGTTGCTGCCATTAAACCATCATACTGCTTGACTATCCTGTCTGTGAACTGGTTGTATTACATGGTGCTGCCATTAAACCACCATACTGCTTAACTACCCTGTCTGTGAACTGGTTGTATTACATGGTGCTGTCATTAAACCATCATATTGCTTGACTATCCTGCCTGTGAACTGGTTATATTTCATGGTACTATCATTAAACCATCATACTGCTTGACTACCCTGTCTGTAAACTGGTTGTATTACATGGTGCTGTCATTAAAGCATCATACTGCTTGACTATGCTGTCTGTG
The DNA here is from genome assembly GCF_019279795.1 of Protopterus annectens. Taxonomy (NCBI): domain Eukaryota; kingdom Metazoa; phylum Chordata; order Ceratodontiformes; family Protopteridae; genus Protopterus; species Protopterus annectens. The sequence goes on along the minus strand of NC_056726.1, from coordinate 1,178,594,491 downwards.
AACTAGTTGCATTACCTGCCACAGTGTGATTATACAAAATATTCACCAGTTTCAAAATAAAAACCTGTTGTCAAATGAAATTATCCCAAAATTCTACATTTCTCATGAGCTTGTTTTCTCATCTGCATTTAATTTTTTTCAGTGATATTTTCAATTTAAAAGGATGCCAATTATCACAGGGTAGTTATGCTCCATCGTATATAACAGTATATGTCAGTTATGTTTCATACTTTTCAGATTCAGTCATAAATTTTGGTGGACATTTCTGCAGAAAGTCCCCATTGAACTTTTAGGACAATTTCAGATTTCTGGTTAATAGACTAATGTAATTCAAATTACCTGACCATTACCAGGTTAGGAATACTTAGAGATTCTTATTCTGATAATTACTTAATTCTTCAACAGCTCTGTAATGCTATCTAATGATGTAATGGAACTGGAAGCTATACTGGCAAATGATATGAACCTATGAGTGTAAGTCTTGAATGGAATGTCATTTACACAGGGCAAACACACACACAGACACACACACACACACACACACACACACACACACACACACACACACACACACACACACACACACACACTCTTTCACAGAGACACTTATCTAGAGGCAGACATAGAAAACCATCACTTTACCTATCAACATGTTTGTGGGATTTTAGAAGAAAGCATATATTCTTCAAAAACCTACACAATTTCAGGAATTCAGTAGGGGCACGCAGCTTTCACAAAAAAAGAAATCCCACTTGAGAAACATACCAGAGGTCAAAGATCTATGAGTAGGGAACCCTAATTGTTACACTGCTGTGACACAAGTGCTCTTAATTGTTTCAATTATGTTTCTAATGGGACATTTTATTGCTCTATGATGACAATGGATAATGGAAACTGCTGAAATAAAACATACAAAATGCACAGTGTCAGACACAATTATTAACTGATAAGAACAGACACTATGTAGTGTGAGGCCAAGATGGTGACTAAGAAGAAGAAGCAATTTTAATTTTGCTCTGCAGCTTTCATATACTTCTTGCCAAGATCTGTACATGATATCTTTTTTTTTCATTGACCATAAACATAAAGCAAAATATAACATACGAGTTGAGAAACAAGCCTGTCTGAGAAGTTTCCCTTGTTCTAACAAATTTCTGTCAAAACATTGCTTTAAAGATGAACAACTAAGCAAGAGGCTGAGCTGTTGTAAGGCAGTCAAGATTTTTCAAGTAAAAGGAACTACAATCAATATTAAATTATACTAAAGCCACTTCTTCAAAGTTTGACAAGTTGGACTTTAAAATAGACACCATAAATGAAGACTTCAAAAAAAAAAAACAAAAACAAATTGAATTAATGAGTGGTTTAGTCAAATAGCATAACATTCCAATTGTTTGAATATAAATGACTTTGAAGGGACAATATCAGAAGAAAACAATAATATAGATTCTTCTAAGACACTTTATTAATTAAAAACATAGATGATCTGGAGAATAAGTCACAAAAGAACAACCCAAGCACATATAATATGCCATAGCACCAGAAAGGAGGAAATGTGATATGCTTTTTGACATCCTCATTGTTGAAAACACTTTACTTACCAAGAAGCACTTTCCTTCTGCATTGAATGGGTTCATAGATCTCCATCTTATCAATCTTCTGGTAAGTCTTTATTTTCTAGGTCTTGTATAATTAAATTCCACTGCTGTCAAGATAAATACTTAATTTTGAAATCTGCATGGACTCATACTAATATAAAATAAGTGAAATCATCTTAAGGTGTGATAATCATTACTCTTCTAAAGTCATTGGTAAAAGAAAAATGTTGCTTTCCATTAATGAAAGAATCAGAACATTTCTTATGAAGTTACGAAAATGCATTAAAAATGTTTCCTTTAAAAATACAAAATCTTAGATGACAACATAGAAGATACTGAGAGGAATATAGCCTCATTAATGAGACAAGCTGGTTAAAAACTGGAAATGCATTGAAAAGACCAGAAAACATTATGAACAAATAAGTTCATTATTTTTTAATTGCTGCTTTTGGTCATTTTCTGATTTAAACATATAATATATAACATTGCATTTTTTCTGAATTAAATAGATAATGTATGGCACTACATTTTCAACAAAAAAAATCTTACCAGTTGCATTTTTAAGGTAACATCTATAAATTTCACTTACACTTGTGTATCTACAATATTTGTATTGCTTTAGTCAATTATATCTTTTTGGTACATATATTTAAGAGATGCATTCCCTTAACCATGTTTGTGTGTGTGTGTGTGTGTGTGTGTGTGTGTGTGTGTGAGAGAGAGAGAGAGTTTGCGTGTGTGTGTGTGTGTGTGTGTGTGTGATAGATTTGTTTTGTCATTCTGTCTTAAATGTTTGTGTTAGCAAAGTCAATAACTCATTTCAATATGTCTGACTAGCATCATACCGTTCAGGATATATGTGTCAGTAAAGTTACTAATCTAGTTCTATGTAACAAGCTTTATCTACCTAAAGAGTTTAGGGCCCTTTAAAAATAATTGCTATTTTAAGAGTCATGTATGTAATAGAACAGTATTAAGTCATGTGGTCTACTTAGCAGATTGCCAATGTTGCCACTCATTCTATGTTGGTAAAACCAACAGAGTTTTTAAAGATCATATAAGGGAACATCTTTATAATATTTGTATTAAAAGTGAGCATAATGCTCTGTCCAAACATGTTATGCAAGAAGGGGAGACACAAATTTAAATTCAGAGTTATAGAGGTTATTGTACCAAGTATTAGAGAAGGTGACTTCAGAAATTTTATTGAAAATAGAGAGGCACGATGCATAATAGCCTTTAGAGCAAACAAAGGAAGAGGACTCAATGAAAGAGCCTCTATTAAACCTTACCTAAAGAATAGGAAGATGAAAAAGTGAAGTCAGAAACTCAAATTATTTGATTTCTTACTTCTATGGTTGTATTATGACTATATTATAAATCAGTGCAGGTTATATGTGTTATAACTGTGCTGCATAACCCTTACATATTTTGAACTATATTCTTGAATTGTGTTCTTGAATTGTATTCTTGAATTGTGTTTTGAGCAAGCTGTTGCTGTGCATTTATTATTTTATTTCTGTATAAATTAGTGCATGTTATATGCATTATATTTGTGCTGTATAACTTTTATACATTTTATATTCAGCAAGTTGTTGCTGTGCTTTTATAATTTTACTTTTGCATTTTTATCTTTGCTTTCATTTTTGCATTTTTGTATAAATATTTAAATTAGACACATGACCATGTAAGAAGTGTTCTAATTGGTGATGACCCATTTTGAAATATTTGAAGGTATTATATAAGGAAAGGAAAGGTGTGTTTGTTCTTGAAGGTCTGAGGAAGCTATCTAGTGAAAGCGCTTACCGTTTTTTATGTTACTCAAATAAATGAACTGTGAGTATTGAATTTTACACAGACTGGACTTGTTGTTACTTGGATAAATCCTTCTGTTTTAAGAATATATGCTGTTTGAATTTTTTAGCCAAAGGCCTGGTTGCCTCATTGTAATCCTGAGTCTTGGTTTGATGTTCTTGCTGAATTTTATCCCGTGGAGTATAGTCCAATTTGTTGTTTGCTACTAATAATTCATCAATTACACATTTAAGTAAGGTTATTAACAGCTGAGATAAAAAATGTTGTGAGTGAGTTGAATTTTGTTAGCTCTAAAGAAGTCCTAGTGTATGCATGAAAGTGCTTAGCTAATAGAATTGTTTTCTTTTTTTTTTTCAAAACAGGTTTATTGTTTTAACATACTAGAAATATCATAACAATTTTATACAAGTCATTAAAAATAGATATGATTATAACATTCAACAAAACAACTAAAGTATTTACAAAGACATCCACTACAATCAGATCAATTAATTAAACTAAAATACCATGCTATTGAAATTAGGATTTTTTTAACAAATTTTGTAAATTATCCCATACAATATAATAAGATGTTTTTCTAGTTGTTCTTGACCTAATTGTGTTTATTTCCATATGGCACACTATATTCATAACATTTTTAAATTCATTGAACGAAGGAGGTGTATCTGAAATCCAATTTCTGGTTATTATTTTCCTAGCCACTGCTAGAATAGACCATAACAAGGGAAGCTTAACCTTTTAACACTTTGAGGTACAGGTGTGTTGAATAATATAAGAGATTTAGAAATAATGAAATTATCTGTAAAAGAGCCTGCAAAATTCATTAACTGACTTCCAGTATTCTTTCAATTTTATACAGTCATAAAACATATGAGCCCAGTCAGCATTAATTTCTACATTACATCTCTTACATAGATTATCTTTATTATTTATTTTATTCATCAACAAAGGTGTATAAAAAGATCTATGTAAAAATTTCCATGTATAAAGTCTCCAGACAATGGAAGACATAGTTCTATAGGCAGATTCCAATATATATTGTTTATCTTGTTGATTTGGTGGGTCCCCATTAATAGAAGTGAAATAATTCCAGTATGTATCTACACTGTAAAAAGTTTCTTGTCTGATAATTTTATGTATGTATGAAAGTTTACCTTTATCAGAAACTTTATGTTGTAAATTTAATATCAAGTAATCAATCAGTGTTGGAATAGATTCTTTAACTGTTATAGACATTAGATCTATTCTATCAATGAGATGTTGTCTAAAGGTCTGAACCTCTACCCAGCAAGTTTCTCTTAGATCAAATTCTTGTTTTAAGAAATTTAGATTTTTAACTTTATTATCAGATATCAACTGATACCAGTACTTTAGATCATTATCTATAGCTAAATGAGTTCCTTCAGAAGTAGATGACAAAAGCATACCCTGAGTCTACATTATAGGGAATATAATAAAATTCCATTCCCTATACTTAGGGTGCATGAATATAAAGTTACGATAGCTAATAATAATATTTAATGGGTAACAAACCATATGTTTAGGTGTAATAGGTGAAGTACAAAATTCCTTTAGTAACCATAACATGGAGTTATTTACAATCATATTTTTATGTGCTAAGGAGATTTTCATGAAGTGCATACTAATTAGCTCCCAATAATCTTTCCATTTTGCAACATATGACTGATCTATTAATAAAGTAATAACTTTTACAATAGAAGAGATAGTATATAAATTAAAGTCTGGAAAAGAAATACCCCTTGAGACCAGCTATTAGTATGTTTCTTTAATGCAATCCTAGGTCTATTAGGTGCCCATAGGAAATTTAACATTAGTGTATTCAGTTTCTTGATAATTATTTTTGTAGGTGGAAGTATTATTGATTGTATTAAGTATAAAATCTTGGGGAATATTATCATTTTAATAATTGTAAGTCTCTCCTCCATAGTAAAACACATATTATTCCAGGTATTAAAAAGATTTTGTATATTAAGAAAACAGGTATTATAATTATTATAGATAATAGATTTAATATCTTTAGATAGTATTATACCTAAATAAGTTATCTGACCTGAATTGGGTACATATTTAGTAAAATCACTAATGAGAATATTTTTTCGTGTATATATAGGTAGTATTTTAGTTTTTTCTTCATTGAATATTAAACCAGAAATACATTTGAAATTCATCATTTTATCAAATAGAGACTGCATAGAAGAATTAGATCCTGCTGATGTAATTAGAACATCATCTGCAAAAAGTTGAATTTTGGATGTTGTATTTTCATCTATTTCAAAACCCTCTATGTCAGTACTGTTTCTGATCAAATTAGCCCAAGGCTCCATTACTAAAGTGAATAATAGTGGAGAAAGTGGACATCCTTGTTTTGTACCTTTAAGAATGAGTATTTTCTGTGAAACATATGTTCCTACCTTAATATAAGCCAATGTTCCTTTGTATAAATGCTCAATTAGATTTACAAATGCATCTGAGAAGTTTGTGCACTTCAGTAAGGTAAACAGATATCCCAACTTACTGAATCAAATGCTGAACTTATATCAAGACTAATAAGTGTTAAATCTTTCTTTTTCCTATTTGCAAAATCAATTAATGTTAAAGTTCTTCTTATATTATCAAAAGTATTTCTATTTACAATGAAGCCTGTCTGATCTATATATATAATGCCGGGAATGATTGTCTTCAATCTATCAGCAAAAATACTCATAAACATTTTATAATCAACATTAAGTAATGAGATGGGCCGATATGAAGTACATCTAGTTGGATCTTTATTAGGTTTTAAAATTGGCGAAATAAATGTATATTGCCAAGATGGGGGGGGGGTTATTAACTCAGTTTGGGCCAAAATAAAAACCTTATGTATTAATGAATATGTACTTTTAGAAAGGATTTTATATATCTCTGGTATAATACCATCATTACCCGGTGCTTTGTTTGATTTAAGCTTATTTATTTGTGCAATAACCTCTGTATATGAAATACTTTTGTCCAATAGTTTAATCTGTTGTTTATTAAGCTTTTTATTCATGTTTGTGGTTATAAACTTCTTTATTTTATCTTTAGGTTCCATGTTAATGTTATTATTGTTAATATTGTGAAAGTGATTTCTAAATTCATCTAGTATTTCTGATAGACTAGAAACATTCTTCTTTTTCCTTAGAGAAAAGATTTCTTTGATATGGTTTTGTTTATTCAACCTTTTTGTTTTATTTTTAAGTCTATGTAAGTATTTGGGGCTTATTGAGTAAGACAAAAACTTGTATTTCTCTAGAGTTATTTTAACTTTATGAGTTAAAATTTCTTTGTATTTCTCATTTAGTTTGTTTATTTCTTCAATTACTTTCTTATCCATAATATTTTCTTTATTATTATGTTTATAAGAGTCTAATTTACTTTGAATATCTAACAATTCCTTATCCCAAGATTTCCTTTTATTATTATACCATCTTATACTTTGTCCATATAGATATGATTTTAAGGCATCCCAAACATAGACAATGGAGACTTCAGGAGTATAATTTATGTCTAGAAAATGTTGTACTTCTGAAAGTATATATTCTTTATAGTCTTTTAGTTGAGTTAAGTATGCTGGTATCCTTTTGATCTGAACATTATGAGTATTTTTTATCATGAATTCAAAACAATTGAATTATGATCAGATATAGGACATGAAATGATTTTGGAATTAATTAAATCTGTTACCATCTGGTTAGAAATAAAGACCCTATCTATTTTTGAATAAGTTTTGTATCTGTTAGAAAAAAGGTGTATGGTAATGATTTTGAATCTATCTGATTATTAATATCATTCAAATGATAAGAATTAGCAAAATCATTTAAATGTTTTGCATTAGATGTAATTCTTCTTTTTCCTACAGTGGTAGTATCACTTTCATGTAGTATACAATTAAAGTCACCAGCTAAAATAATATCTCCTATAGAGAATGATATGATCTTATCAAGATGATGTTTCACTGTATTAATACCAATTCCAGGTATCCAATATACATTAATTAAAGTGTAAGTCTTCCCATTAATTTGTATTGTAACCATACAAAACATTCCTTTGTCATCCTGATAAGACTTAATGGTTTTAGGAATGGGCATACTTTTATTCCATAAAATAGCCACTCCTCTTTTTTTCTGAGTGTGCTTTGAACTAACCAATACTGCATATTTGTTTGTGGCTAGTTTATCAATATCTTTTTTCAAGAGATGGGTTTCTTGCAGGAAGACTAAGTTGGCCTTATGTAAATTAATGTATCTTATTAGGCTTGCCCTTTTACACGGATTATTCAATCCATTAATGTTTAAAGAAATTCCTTTTAAAGATGTCATTTGGCATTTTTAAAACTTAAGAATCTTATGATCAAAATAACAAATAACAACATAAGTAATGTTACATCTCCTCCTTTAGGTATACCTTTAAATATAGCTGTATTTATTGAATCTCTTATGGGATTTTGTATAGGATTCAATTTTGTTTGTAGTGACAATGAGTGTACAAAATATATTCTGGATGTCAAAACTATATACATATAACAATGAACAAGTGAAAATAATGTAAGGATTAAACCTTGCATCCAGCCTGGAGTTAAAAACTCCAACTTAGAGTAGTATTTACCACTCAAGTTAACCCCCTACCCTAAGCAGCAGTACCTCAGCTACCACCTTATCAATTTAATACTGGTTATATTTAACTTAAATTAACAGCTTTCAATTCAATTATCTAGCAAGACAAGACTACACATTTGATAAAGCAGCATCATATAAACTAAAATAAACTTTTTTTAAAACTATTCATACTACTATATACATCTATGTAATATAATACACTTGTATTCAAATAGCATTCAAATAAACTTGATATTAGGAACCAAGAGGAGAGAGAGAAATAAAAGACGTGAAAGAGGGAGAGAGAGTGAAAGAAAGAGAAAAAAAAAAGGAAGGCATATTTACATATTAATTTATTCAAAGTATGTAAAAATAAGTTCTAACATTCATTTAAATCAAAACTTTGGCTAATATGGTTCAGACATTACATATATTAAGATGCATCTATTTTCTGTCATGTAAATGCAGTCAACAGCTTCCAAAAAAAACCTTGAATTGCTTGTATATGAGCATTTTACTCATACTCATTATTGTCAGTAGAATAAAATACTATATTTATAGAAATTGTTATAAATCATACTGCATAGTTATGCAAATTCTCAGAAACACTTGCATTATTGTAAAAAAAAAAATCTGTATTTTGTATGTCTATACTACTGCTTTAAAATATATCACATGACAATGTCTTCCAATATAGAGTTATAAAGTTATTTATGCTTGTCAATCAGATGAATTAAATGAGTTATAGTAATGTATATGTTTGGAACATAAGTTTCTAACACAGATTAGTATGCTGCAGTCAAGTAGATTTTCAAAAACACTTGAATAAATGTTTCATTTTCTATGCCTTCTAAAATAAGACATTTACTTACTACAAGAAACTGCATCATTTAAAATCATTATAACTGACATATTTTCATAGGTTCATAGGTTCATAGATTAGTACTAAGCTAACTGCCCTTGCGAGCCATTTTAAGCCTAGCCAATTATCCCTTGTGAGACTCAAACCCTGCACCTTGTGTTTGTAAGGCAAACACCTTAACCATTAGGCCACCCTCCCTAACATAGATATTTAAGTAATTATATAAAATAACTCACATTCAAATGTCAAAGAGTTCATTTTCCTTCACATAGTCGCATTTGCATCAGTTCTATTTCCTGGTAGAGTGTTCTTCCTGAATCTGTGATGTGTCAGTGTGATATCTGGGTCAAAGGTCAGATTGACTGCTTTCAGCTTCTCTGTGAGAATTCTGAGAGTTGAAGCTTTTAAAACAGCTCATGGACACTGTTCATGAGGTAGCCCACATCCCAGATTGTCTCCCTTACTTCTCTTTTTCAGAAAGAGAAACAAATTGAATAATAGCTTGTTGTTAGTTCCTCAGATATTTTGACTGGTTATGAAACAAAACATTTCTTTGCACACAGAGAATAACTTTGATTAAATCTTTTTCAGAACATTTGTGGCTTTCTGGAAATGCAGGAACTATATTTAAAAAGATTAATAATGAAGTAAAATGATGAGAGAAAAAAGGAAAAAAAACATAGAACAAATCATTTGTTCTTTAGTCTCTTCTTCTTCTCTGAAGTCTTCCACGAAGTTTCAGTTGCCAGTCTCTTTAATGAAGGACTAGCCCATTCCATTTCCTCTATTTTATCCAAAATCTTATTTTTTTTGATAAACAGTAAAGCAGAGTCTAAGTCATCAAAAATTTTAGGACCATCAGGAAGGAAGATTTTTAGCTTGGCAGGAAACAGAAGGTATGTTTTAAACTGTGCTTTTTTAAGCTCCCTTATCAGTGGCAGAAAAACTTTTCTTTTAGCTATTACCAAGGAAGAATAGTCATTGTCAAAATGCACAGTTGTCTTATTAAACTTAACAGGAGCTTTAGCCCAAGCAGATTTAAGAACCATCTCTTTATCAAAAGATGATAGAAATCTAACTATAACTGATCTAGGATAGTTTTTGTTAGAGTTAGTATTAGCTATAGATCTATGTGCTCTTTCGATACCAAAAGAGAATGCTTCTGGTAAGTCTAAAGTTTTAGGGAGCCATGTTGTTAAAAAAGAAGTAATATTGTTACCTTCAATATTTTCTGGCAGTCCAAAAATCCTAATGTTATTGCGCCTAGATCTATTTTCCAAGTCATCCAGCTTTGTTTGTAAATGTGTATTTTGTTTCAGCAGAAACTCAATGTTGATTTCCTCTTCTTGGATTCTATTTTCCATGTCATTCACAGCTTCTTCTATGCCTGTCATCTGGATCTTCTGTTGTTGCAGATCTATATGTAACAAGTCTATTTGTTTTGTAGTTTTTTCTATGAAGGTATCAATTTTAATATCCATTTTATCCATCTTAGCAGTAAGTTGCTGGATTATAGTTATCAGAGACTGAAGTTCTTTCTTGATGCTGGAGTCTTGAGAATTTGTCTTACTGGAACTCATTTCAGACTGATAAACTGACAGGAAAATTTCCAATGTGATTTCTGACAGGAATATTGTTAAAATTTCCTTTCTTTTTTAGATATAGTTCAAGAACTATATAAAACAAACATATTTAGAAAGAAAATTACTTCAAAAATTAATTTTTTAAGTAATTAATTCCTGTCAGTGTAATGAAATTGGTGGAGCTGAAGAAATCTGCTGCTATCCTGTGTTCATCCTTGGCCACACCCCCAATAGAATTGTTTTCTGTGGTATATGACTATTTTGCAAGTTGTTTATCATCAGAGAATACCTAGCTTCACTTTTGCTATTGGCTGTTGGTGTTCATGGATTCATTCACTACACAGGACTGTTCTGAGATTCTGGTTCATTTTTCCTGCATTTTCTGCTTTTGATCACTTTAAAGTTCTGGAATATCTATAAATTCTGTATTGAATTTCCTCATATTATAAATCACTTGCATTTTGGCTTTTTCCCTTTTGCTAATCCGGGCTCTTACATCTCACAAATTTTAAAATGAATACATGAATCAAAGAAGGATGTCCTCTTTTCCACCTCCTAGTTGCATTGACAATAAAATCATTCTGTAATCATAGTAAATGCAATAATGGCATAATATGTTTTGGTTTTAGATACCAATAGTTTTATAAGCACCGAGTCTTTGTGGATGATTATTCTTTTTACTATTAGTGATATTGAATCTTGTTTACAGAGTATTCAAACTGCTTTAAATTTGAAAGGGTTTTTGGATTAAAATTCAAGTATGATAAAATAAGTAAGGTATTGTTAATTAAAGATTCCAATAACTTGAAGAAATCTTATGGGAACTTCAAATGGAGTAATAATCTAGCTTTATAATAATTTTTAACATGTCCAAACCTGTATTGTTGAAAAGTTCAACAAGTTCACTGTAAGCAGGGGAACTAACCTCAATTCCCATGGGCAGCTTCCATATCCGAAGACCTTTAGGAACATGCTTTAATGATATGGATTTGTTCAGAAAGGCATTATCCAGCTGAAGACTTTAAAACTTTTTTACTGTTTTCTCAAAAGAATCCAACTGCTTGCTCAAAGTGGGACGCTCATTTCTCTTCTCATTCAAGTCAGAGAAACTTGCTGTAGCAGCCTAAGCCATTCACCAAAGTCCCACCCTTAAGGAAAGGATTACTGAACATGTTAGGGCCATCAGAAACAAAGATGCTCACAATGCACTCTATAGGCATAGTACATGTTGTACTAATTTTAAAAAGTTTATTTTCTTTGTCATTGACAAGGTGAAAAGTAATGAACGAGGAGGTGACTTGAAACTGAAGGTGGGAAATTTGGAGACCATGTGGCAACTTAGGCTAAATGTTATGCATCCACCTGGCCTCAACGACAGTATTTCTATTCTTCCTACACTTAAGGCTAAAGCAAATGTGATTAAATAAAATTTATTTTTTTATATATTTAACAACGTATATCAGCATCACAGCATTTATTATCCTTAAGCATATTGTACAAGTACATTTTATCTTGTATTTTGGTTCAATTATGTTTTTATATTTCCTGTATAATCAACTTTTTTTTTAATTTTTGCAGTGATGTCATTCAATGTGGATTGGTCAGCGGGTAGGGGATGGGGTATTTAAATGTTATTTGTTCTAACCAACTTTACTCAGATGAAGACATTCTCATGGTGAAAGCACTCAATTGTTGGGATCTTTGTGTTTTGTGCTATTAAATCGGTGAAACCACATTTGTATTGGGATTTTTTTATTTGTATTTCATTGTTTTTTGCTTCATTGGAAGACTTGGTGATTTGTACAAACAAGCCAACTTACTCTAATAATATAAACTATATTTTGAAATTATTTTAAAATTGTATATGTAAATATCCAGGGATTAAGGCTTGGTTGTTTGTATATTGCCTACTGTGTTTACTCCTGAGTGCATTGAAATGTCAATTATAATAAAAGAGTAGTTTTAAAAGTAGCAATGTAATTTACTGGAAAGAGTTCTTAAAAGAAACCAGACTGAACAATACTCACCATATAATGCATAATCTTGACCTTAAAATTGACAGCTGGCTACCAAACATGTATACAAATTTTAATAATAAAGTTGGATTTAAAGTTTTATTCTATTAGATGGGATCTCTCACATGTAATCAATTTCTTTATCAATCTTGAAAATAATACAGGGAATGAAATCCTTATCTTTCTATTATATATAAATTAATTAAGAAATACAAAAATCAAGTTAAATCAACCTAATAAGACATTATTAGGATGGAGTTAAGATATGCTGGAGGCATGCTATAATAAGGTTGCAAAATTTGCCTCAAACAAGCAGTACCACAACCATCACTATATTTCCCTTAAGGCTTTAAATTGGCTTGATCTGCTTCACCACATATATTACATACAGCTTATCAGCACATTATTCACAAAGCCAGTGATTAGACTTCTTTTATTCCTGCTCTTCATTTCTACTCCAATAATAGGCTACTTTGATCTAATGAACAACATCTTCTCAGCATATGTAAACACCTCCAATCCTGTGGCTAAAGTCTCTACTCATACTCTGTTGCTAAAAATGTAATTCTGTCCATCTGCAAATTAGATCTAGCTCTAACTACTTCAACTTCAAACAATTAACAGATTACCTAAATAACACTTGTCTCTACTCCTGCACTACCCCAGGATGAGCTAAACCGCCCCCTTCTTCCACCACCAGCATACTTTGACTATGTTCAGTGAAAAGGAATCAGTAAAATCTATGTCTTAGACAAAAAAAAAAAACAAATATATATTTTGCCTAGGCCACATTTTCTAGTTATCTCTGCTTCAAAGAGTATATGCATTGTGTGTTTAATCTCATTTCTATGAACTACAACCTTTGGCCGCTTTATTTATTGACAATGCTTTTTGACAACATGTTATGGCTGTACAAATATGTGCAGTATGTATGTATTAGTTCACACTGTACAAAATAAAGCTGAATTTCTATATGTCATTCTTCTGTCTTTGGCATTGTTATAATTTTATTTAACTGTAACCATATTATATCAGCTTTTCTCTTGAGGCCTCCACTGAAAATGGGATATTAAATCAGTCAGGCTTGCCTAGTAAACCAAAGTCAAATAAATACATAAATAATATAGAAAGTATGCTTCGGAAATAAGTGACCCATCTATATCTAGATGTATTAAAATATGAATTTTGCATCTTCTTTCAAAATTACTTCTTCATTATTTTGGAAAATTAGCTCTTGGAAAATTGGCATGGAGCCTTCTTCATACCACATAGAATAGAAACTATGTTTAAAAAATGAAATATGTGATGTTGGAAATGTGAGTTATCAAATAAAGTTGATTGTTCCCACATGATGTTTGATTTTCACATATTTACTTCATTTGGGTGCACATTCAAATATTTTTCAAACATTTGCAATCTGATAAAACAAAAGAACTACCCCTGCTAAATAAATACAAAGAACTAAGGAATCTTGTTAAGAAACAAACAAGGACAAAAAATACTACTATAACCTCTGGTCAACTCAATAGCAAATCCAACTCACATAGTTTCTGGTCTACTCAGAACGAAATTCTTTCTCTTGTTGCTGCCCTTCCAACCCATCCCCTTTCCCAAACAAATCTCATCTTGAAACTGCTACCCTCCTCAATAAATACTTTATTGACACAATCCAACAACTAACACCCTCCAACTCTCACACAACTTCTCTCCCCATGCCTCCCAACCTACTCAACAATAATCTATACTCCTTTCAACCTGTTTCCACCTCCTACATTAAATCACTTCTTCTGAAGCTTAAACCCGCTCCCCCTCCACTGATAAACTTCCTCCTACCTTCCTCAAATTAGCTGCAGAAGCTATAGCCTATCCCATATCCATTCTCATCAATAGATCATTTCAAGAAGCTACTGTACCAACCATTTTCACTATCCCTCTGCATAAAGGCAGAAACTCAACTGATCCATTTAACTATCATTCCATTGCCATTCTATCACCTCTCTTTAAGATACTCAAAAATGCATTCACTCTCAGCTTCTCAACTATCTCCTCCAACAAAACCTTCTCAGTCCCACTCAACATGGTTTCTGACCTAACCATAGCACAATTACTGCTCTCCTATCCCTTACTCATAATATCGCTGAAGCCCTGGATAACAAGCAGCTCATATCCTGTCTCTTCCTTGACCTTTCCAAAGCTTTTAACACTGTTTCTCACTCCTTACTACTATCTAAACTCTCTATGCTCAACCTATCTACTACCTCATTTGCCTGGTTCTCTAGCTACCTCTCTTTTAGGCAATAATCTGTCAGATGGAGCTCATCCTTCTCTCCTCTTATTTTCTGTGCCAACTGGAGTCCCTCAAGGTTCCATCTTGGGGCCCCTACTATTTAACATCTCCACAAATGACCTTCACACATCTTGTAATCAATCCTCCCTCATCCAATATGCAGATGACTCAGCTCTCATTTCTATCTCCAGCAATATCTCTGAACTTCATACCCTCACCTAACAGACCTTTCTACCCACTGAAAAGTGGTGGTTTGAAAATCTTCTCATCCTTAACCCTAAACAGACCAAAGTCTTGCTGGTTTTTTTCCCGTTATCTGTCTCATCATAAATCCACCTTTGCTATAACTTCATAATATCTGAGCCTAAC
This sequence comes from Protopterus annectens, assembly GCF_019279795.1. NCBI lineage: Eukaryota > Metazoa > Chordata > Ceratodontiformes > Protopteridae > Protopterus > Protopterus annectens. The sequence goes on along the minus strand of NC_056726.1, from coordinate 1,178,579,328 downwards.
ACAAAGCCCCTAGGTGTCATCACTGATGATGAACTCAAATTCCACCTACACATACTCCAATGTATAAAAAGAACTAACCATAAACTAGGCTTGCTATATCGTAATGACAAATTTGTAACTCCTAATGTCAGACTCTCCCTGGCACAGACATTCCTCCTCCCTTCCCTTCTATATACTGCCCCAGTTCTAATAAGCATTCAGGCTACAACCCTGACCAAACTTGAACAAACATATCACAAAGTAGCCAGATTCATTATAACTCTCCTTCCAACTCTCACCACTGCTTTGCACTAACCTCTCTCCAATGGCTTGAGCTCCCCCAACAACTTCTTATATCACAATTCCAAATAACACACTCTATACTATATAAACTATCTTCCTGCCCATCTCTGTCCTCCCTGGTATCCACTTATTCACCATCTAGGACCCTCTGTACCTCTAACCATCAACTTCTACATGTCTACCAACCAAAGAAAAATGTGGGCAAACTTCTATATAAATGCTCAGTAGCCCGAGCTTGGAACACACTTCCTTTACACATACATTCCATCACTGACCCATTGCACTTTAAAAAAGAAATCAAACTTTTCATACACAATACCAAGACATGTTCCTGTCATGACTCAACTTAACCCCCCCCCATATCCTAGTTGTTGTTTGTCGTTTCAGCTTTTTTCCAGTTAGGGGTCACCACAGCGGAACTCCAGTCCGCTAATGATTGGCAGTAGATTTTTATGATGCCGAGTTGCCAACCCGATGCCCAGCCTTCAGCAAAGGCACGCCCATTCATGCATGTCTTTTGGAGGCCACTCGACCATGGGGAGGACATGAAGACTCTGCACAGAAGGCAATCCAGCCGAGAATCAAACAGGAGAACCTCTTGCTGTGAGGCAACAATGCTACCGCTGTTCCTCCGTGGCATCTACTGTACAATAACCCATCCCTTTTTAGATTCTAACTTGCTACACATTCACCTGGCAATTCAATCCTCAACATTTTTTATCTAGGTCTCTTTTAATGTACATGTCAGTTTTTACTAATCTCTGTTCAATTGTGATCCCTGTATGCTACTCCTTTATTGTCATGCACCTGTCTCAAGATTTTTATTCTATGCTTCTATGGTAACTTATTCTGCTATCTCTGAAAGTTACTATAAACATATTGTAAATTTGTTTGCAACTGCTGTCTCTGAATGTTAACATAAAACTTAATGTAAATTTGTTTGTAACTGGAGATTTTCTCCTCGGGTCTCCACTGAAAATGGGCCACTTCGCCCAGTTGGACCAACCCGGTTAACAAATGACAAATAAGTAAAAAATAAATAAATACATTTACCCAAACTAAATATTTGGTTTTACTCAATGTTCCATTTCCCATTTGTATACAGAGTCTCAATACACAGTCTTATGGCCTTTGCTATCTACTACCATAAAAGTTGTTACTAGTCACTGGAAAAGTGAATCAACCCCTTCTTTCACTGAATTTATAAATATCTCCACTGTTGGTTACTGAAAATAACTGCATACTATTAAAATTAGAACAATCAAATTAACTGCTTAATTCAACTGCTGGTTAAAATTATCTTCTCTTTTAAATAACCATTAGCACTATCTTTTTCTTCTCATGTGCAATAATGAATTAAGAATCTTATTTTTATGTTAAGATTTATGTATACATTTTGTACATACCTTTCTGTGTGTGGCTTACAAATTTCAAAATTTCAATAAAAATTGTTTGCAAAAAAAGAAGACCCTACACTGTGTAGGAAGTAGCAGGTAATTAAAAAGATGCATTGTGACCCTCTCAAGTCAATTTGTTTTCTTTCCTATGAATATTTTCTTTCAGGATATGAAATTGGTTGAGCTCTCACTTTATAAAAAGCAAAAACAGAATTGTGTCTGTTGAAAATTGAACTTCACACATCCTTATGTTTGCTAGAATACTGAGCTATAACTTTGCTTTATCCTTTTGTAACTCCTTTGCCTTCAATTTAAACCATTTGATGCTTTACAACATTTTATTTGAATGATCTTGGCTTAATGAAGCATTTGGTCTTACAGCCTCATGTCTGACTCTCAGCCATCATTTCCAGTATGCCTCTCCAATAATAGCAAATTACAGAAATCTGATTACACAGATGTTGGTTTTATTTCTGTCAAGTTTTGAAGAAACTAGCTTTCTCTCTCCCTATCATAAACATAATTTTATTGTTCTATAATGGATCTATTGCAGCAGTAAAAATCAGACCACTCCTATCAATGTTGTTATACCCTCACAGTGGAGTAAGACAAGGCTGTTGAATAGCCCCTCTCCTTTTTATATTAGCAATAGAACCATTGCTATTTGGTTAGGAGAAGCTCTTCAAAGCATAGCAGCTGAAGTTCCCCAACCTCACCAGTGTAGTGGGAGTGTTTTATTTGCTGATGATCTCTTTATACTACTTAAAGACGCACAGCATACCTTTTCAGTAGTCTAGAATACATTATATGAATGGTATCATATCTCAGGATACAGACTTAAGCTCACCAAACCTATGCTATGTCCGTACAATGTTCTTTCACCTTGCTTATATTGTAGCACATATAACCTCAGTCAACGTCTCACTTTTTTCAGATTTAGGACTTCTAATTTCCCATTGCCTCTCAGTGATAAGGGATTTAAATGTGCAAAAGAAAAAAATCAGTTATTTGTGCTACCTTAAATGAGTAAATTGACTGGTCACTCTCTTTTGACATTAAATTACATCTGATCAAAATTATTCTCGATTTAAAGAACTCCTATATATTCAAGTGGCTCACAATGTATATTGCTGTAGTAATGTTAAAAAATGAGAAGGGCAAATCCTTAAATTTGTTTGGGTGTCTTACACCACAACTGCTCCCAATCCTCTCATTACAGTGCATGCTCCAAGGGAGGGATTTATCTTTCTTCCTTATTAATAACCCACTGTGCCAGTTTACTGTGCAATTTCAGAGATCTATGCCCTCCTGAGCCTCCACTTCCATGGCTACAATCCCTATGAGAAAATTCCCCTGGCCTTCCAATCCCATTGGATTGTTAAAACTAATATTCAGGAGGGACCCCAGAATTCTTTGCTATGTGCCATACCCAGGGGCATACATACCATAGGACCATCTATAACATAATCGTAATATCTGAACATAATATATCAAGGTGTTGTGTTTATTTTTAAAAATGTTCCTCTTCCAAGACATTTCTTATTATTGCTATTACCTTTTGGACAGATCCCTCCTTTGGAAATATTCACTCACTCTATCCTCACATCTCATTGCTCCAAAAGTTTTTTATACATGTCACTTCTATTTATCCACTGCCCTAAAACAATTCCCCACCCTTGATTTTGAAGTTTCCTTACCAAGTAACCAGTTATTTCTTATCATCAATTACTTTCTAGTTTTAGTGACAAACTCCCAAGAATTGTCTGTGATAGTGAACGTTCTCCCCTTTAACTTAATCATAGGTTCATAGGTTCGTAGGTTCATACTAGGCTATCTGCCTTGGGGCAATTATAAGCCTAGCCCAATTCTGTATGGCTTACACCACCCCTTGATTTGAGTATACTGTGCCCTTTTTAAGGTTTAGTTTACTGTGCCTCTGTCTAATAGTGACACGGGAGTAATCCCTGGGACAAACCTACGATCCCCCATCCACCTATCGAGATTCTTCTTGAAGAGATTCAGTGAGGTGCTATGCCTCACATGAACTGGAATTCTATTCCAGAGCGAAGGGAGCCTCTGGGTTATGAACCTGTCCCTCCAGCAAGTTCTATTTATTTCTGTGCTGAGGTTCAAGTCCCTCGAGCATGTGGCTCTAAGGGATTTAGATTTACTGAGGTGGAGCATGTCCATTAATTCTGGATTTGACATAGCTTTGTATGTCAGGCATAGATTGCCTCGAAGTAGGCAGTATGCAACTGAGTAGAGCTGGAATTTTTTAATCGAGCAGCATATGGCATCTGTTTGAGACCCTTGATCCTCTTGGTGAGATACTTTTGGGGTCTTTCTAATTGCTGCAGGTGTTGGGTAAGGTACATCCCAAAAGGGGCATTGTATTCTATGATGGGCCTGATGAGGGATGAATAAAGGGGCATGATTACCTCTCTTGATCTAGATGTGAAACCCTTCGTGATGAGGTGGGCTATGCAGAAGGTCTTTCTAACCACTTTGGCAATGTGTTTTTCAAAGGAGAGATTGCTATCAACTTGGGTCCCCAGGTCCCTAATAACTTTCTCTGTACTTAATGGGCTTCCGCCTATGTGGTAATTTGTGGGCACATTGTTTTTACCAAAGGGTATGACTATACATTTTTTGGCATTTAGCTTTAAACCATGGCACTGGCACCAGTTATCCGTCTCTGTGAGACCTTTTTGAAGGATGTTTGTGTCAGCTGGAGAGTTGATTATGGTGCCCAGTTTGCAGTCATCTGCGAACGTGGTGAGCCATAGTCCCCCCATGTTTGCCTGTACCTTGGAAAAGTATATACCGAACAAGAGTGGTCCCAGCACAGAACCCTGTGGGATGCCACTTGTGACCGGTTTAGAGTCTGACATGGCTCCAGCAACTCTCACTCTGTGGGTTCTGTCTTTGAGCCAGTTTGCGACCCATCTTGTGACATAGGGGTTTATATTTAAGCTGGATAGCTTATCTATGATGCCTGAGTGGGGTATTGTGTCAAATGCCTTTGCAAGGTCCAGATAGGCTGTGCGGACTACCTTCCCTTCATCTATGGCTTTGGTGACTGTTTTGAAGAAGTCAACCAGGTTCAAAATGCAGGATCTGCCCTTGACAAAGCCGAACTGGGTGGGATCTAGTGTCTGTAGGTCCCCAATGTCTTTGTTTATGAGCTCCATGATGATCCTCTCCATAGCCTTGCAGACTAAGCTAGTCAGGCTTATGGGGCGATAGTTTCCAGGGTCCGTAGAGGCTCCACCTTTGTGGAGTGGGACCACTGTTGCTGTATGCCATTCTGTGGGCACATATCCTGTAGTGAGGCTGAGATTGTATAGCTGTTTTATTTGAGGGATTAGTTCCTCTTGGAGTTCATGTAGGATGCAACCTGGGATGCCATCTGGTCCCATGGAAGCAGTGTTTTTTGCTTTGGAGAGGTTATCCTTCACCTGAGCATCAGAGATGTTTGGGAGGCAGCCCTCTGCTGGGATAGATACTTGCTCTTTTGGGGGGGAAGGGGTGGAGAAGTTTGCACTGAACCTGTCTGCCAGGATATTGGCGATGTCTGTGGGTTCAGTGTATTTTTTGTCGTTTAGAATCAACTCAGAACAAGTCTGGGAGTTGCATCCCAGGTTCCTAACATAACTGAAAAAAGCTTTATGATTGTCTTTGGTGTCCTGTGCAATTTTTCTCTCGAAGCTGGCCTTGGAGGATTTTATGAGGGATCGTAATTTTTTGCTAGTACTGATCAGAGATGCCTTCCCTATTAGGGATTTTGCTCTATCATGTAGTAGCTTCCTCCTTCTGTTGTACAGTTTATTTATGGCAGGGGTCCACCAGACTGGATGCCTGCCTTTGGATGATTGGGTCTTGGTTTTGTTTGGGATAGCATGATCCATGCATTCCTGGAGATGTCCGTAGAATGCATTTATATAGGATTCTGCAGTTTGGGCCGTAGTTTCCACTGGCCCTGGGCCTTGAATGATTCCACTTCGGTTTTAAGAAGTGAGAAGTTCGCTTTTGAGAAGTTTTTCACTCTGGTTTTCTGGGCTGAGGGTGGGGTCGGGATGTGGACATCCAGTGAAATTAATTTATGGTCTGATCTTACCAATGAGGGATATACTTCTGGTGTGGAGCATAGAGTCCCCATGTTGGTAATGATCAGGTCTAGTATGTTGTCCCCTCTTGTGGGAGTGGTGACTAGTTGTTCCATAGCATTTGAGTTTATAATTTCCAGGAACCTTTGGGCTAAGGTGCTGGGGCTTGAGTAGTGCTCCCAGTCAATGTTTGGGTAGTTGAAGTCACCCAATATAATGGTGTTCGGAGAGATCTTCATGTTCTCCAATGTTTTCAGGAAAGCCGAGTGGGATTCCTGACTTTGAGAGGGTGGTCTGTAGGATGCTATAAACTGAAAAGCAGTCTTGCCCACTGTTAGTTGCACATGGATGGTCTCCGATACTTCATGCAATGCCACTAACCTGAATGTGTGGATATCCTTGATTAATATGGAAACTCCCCCTCCTTTTGTGGTTCGGTCCGGGTTTTGGGGCCGAAAAGCATGATATGAGGTATAGCCTGGTAGTGCTGGGGTGCTCTCTGGAGCCTTGACCCAGGTTTCTGTCATTGCACAGATATCGATGTTGTCCATACTGAGGAGAGCTTTGAGTGCATGCATCTTGAGGTTAAGACTTCTGGCGTTTAGCAGCATTACCCTTAGTTTCTTGTTCCTTGTGCTGTCTATGAGAGTGGGTTTGACTTTTGAGCCTTGCATAAAAAAGGCACTATGGGGGTGGCAAGAGCCTTTGCCAATATCCAAAAGCCCAGTGGTGACAGGTGCAAGCCATCCCTAGTGAAGCAACGTGGCTTGTCGAGCATGTCATCCCAGGCTGACAGATACTGGATCCCCTTTGAATGACACCAAAATTTTATCCAATTGTTAAAATCGATCATTTTGTCTTTGTACTGTGGCATCATTCTAGGTGAGGGTAAGACGCTGCTCAAGGTCAGGGTCATAACAGCCTGGGCTACATGATCAGAGAGCTCCTCTATGTCTCTTTTCATGTAGTCCAGGGAGGTACGCCTCAGGTCATTCACACCAGCATGTACAATGACTGAGTCATATTTGTATTTGCTTTGGAGTGACCTGAGTGCTTGCGTTATGTGGCGGATCCTAGCACCCGACAGGCAGCTCACTGTGACCTTCTCTTTATTCAGCCTGGTGAGTGGGACGTCAGTGTGTCTGACAATAGAGTCACCTATTACAAGAGTATCAGGTGTGTTATTCAGCCTTAAGGGCTGTGGCTGCTTGGCACACTGACTTTGTGGGCTATGTGTTGTGCGTGTTTTGTTTTGAGGTAGCGTTTGCTTGGATGTCTGCTTTGGAGGTCTCTGTTGCTTAGGTAGATTTTTATTTAGAGCCTCCGAGTATGTTTTTGTGTATTTATGTGTTTGGTTCGCTGATGTGGTGGGACTATGTGATACTGGAATTGTGTTGTGTGAGGTTACCTTCTCCTCCTGACTGGTTACACCAGTTTTGAGATGAGAGAGCTCAACCTCCAGTTTGGCTAAATAGTTGCATCTCTCACATATATTTGAACCTGTTTGGAGGAGGAGAGGGTTGTCCGTGTACATGAGACAGTTGTAACATTGCCTCAAAATTCCCAGATTCACCAGCTGGACTGGAGAGGAAACCATTGACTGACCTTTGGACATGCTAGAGTAATATAGGGAAACTGAATTTAAGACGGACCAATAGAGGACAGGGTAATCGTAGAGAGTATAAGAGTAAGTAGTGCTTATGGTTTAATAGTGCTAACTTGTAGGATTACTTAATTGGACCAGTGAAGGGCCTTAGAATGAGAATATGGTGTTTAAATTGAGAGATAGAGCAGTTCTAAGGGAAAAAATGAAGAGCAGACTTTGTGGAGCCAGGAATAGTTTAAACCCAATTAGGCGGCGCTGCCCGCTGTTGCGCTATGCACAAAAACATGCAAAACTGCACAAAAGAGGGTTTTAAGAGAGGAAGATGAAGGAGTTTGGAATTGACCCAAAATGGCCAATAAAACTACAGTTTCAAGTCAGTAACCACTCCCACAGGGGTAGGCAGGCTGCTCAATGTTTTTCACTGCCACTGATCAACAGAGGGACATCCCTTTAGCCCAAGCAAGAAATGGCCTCCAAGAAACTTACAAACAGTTCAAGAACAGCAAGCCTGTAACTGAACATTTTTAAATCTCAGAAAAGTGGGAAAAAAGCAAGATTTTTTTTAATTTTTTTCAGAGATAGCAGAGGTTCACAAGTATCAACAAGTTATAACAGTGCAGTAAATGACCCCACACAAGAGTGCTAGGCCAAAGATAGATAAAATGCAAGTTTTGAGAAAAAAACGATTTTAAAAATAAGTGCAAACAGGAAATTCAGTAAACAGTTCTAGGTTGTGCTCTAAATACAGTTACTAATGCAGAAATCAAGTTTAATAAGCCAGAAAATGTTCAAAATTGGCGGCTATGCAGGAAAACTTAGCAAATAAACAGAGGAAAAATACTTAAAATCTCAAAAGTGGCTCCTTTCTTCTCTCAGCATTTTCTCCTCTTGGTGGGTGCTTCACCAACAACAAACAAGCCTGAAAAGATGCCAAAACCACAAGGCAAGCAGGTTTTAAGAGAAGAAGATGAAGGAGTTTTGGAATTGACCCAAAATGGCCAATAAAACTACAGTTTCAAGTCAGTCACCACTCCCACAGGGGCAGGCAGGCTGCTCAATGTTTTTCACTGCCACTGATCAACAAAGAGACTTCCCTTTAGCACAAGCAAAAAATGGCCTCCAAGAAACTTACAAACAGTTCAAGAACAGCAAGCCTGTAACAACTTTTTAAAATTTCAGAAAAGTGGGAAAAAAGCAAGATTTTTTTGTTTTTTTTTGTTTTTTTCAGAGATAGCAGAGGTTCACAAGTATCAACAAGTTATAACAGTGCAGTAAATGACCCCACACAAGAGTGCTAGGCCAAAGACAGATAAAATGCAAGTTTTGAGAAAAAAACGATTTTAAAAATAAGTGCAAACAGGAAATTCAGTAAACAGCTCTAGGTTGTGCTCTAAATACAGTTACTAATGCATAAATCAAGTTTAACAAGCCAGAAAATGCTCAAAATAGGTGGCTATGCAGAAAAACTTAGCAAATAAACAGAGGTAAAATACTTAAAATCTAAAAAGTGGCTCCTTTCATCTCTCAGTATTTTCTCCTCTTGGTGGGTGCTTCACCAACAGCCAACAAGCCTGAAAAGATGCCAAAACCAGGTGGCAACCAGGTTTTAAGAGAGGAAGATGAAGGAGTTTTGGAATTGACCCAAAATGGCCAATAAAACTACAGTTTCAAGTCAGTAACCACTTCCACAGGGGCAGGCAGGCTGCTCAATGTTTTTCACTGCCACTGATCAACAGAGAGACTTCCCTTTAGCTCAAGCAAAAAATGGCCTCCAAGAAACTTACAAACAGTTCAAGAACAGCAAGCCTGCAACTGAACATTTTTAAATCTCAGAAAAGTGGGGAAAAAGCAAGATTGTTTTTTTTTTTTTTCAGAGATAGCAGAGGTTCACAAGTATCAACAAGTTATACCAGTGCAGTAAATGACCCCACACAAGAGTGTTAGGCCAAAGACAGATAAAATGCAAGTTTTGAGAAAAAAAAACAATTTTAAAAATAAGTGCAAACAGGAAATTCAGTAAACAGCTCTAGGTTGTGCTCTAAATACAGTTAATAATGCAGAAATCAAGTTTAACAAGCCAGAAAATGCTCAAAATAGGCGGTTATGCAGAAAAACTTAGCAAATAAACAGGAGGTGTAATATAGCATCTTTTAATACAGGGAGTTCAACACTTCCCTCAGTTCTACTCTCAATTTATTTTAAGCCACTTGAAGATTTTAATGAAAGCATCATGACATCAATGTATAAAACACTGCTGGTGAGAGACTTACTAGGCTGTGAAAGACTCCCTTGGACATTAACTCATTCCTCCAGATGGAGGCTATTTGCCTGAAAATGTTTGCACCACCTTTTCCTTTCTTCAGACTTAACATGTCACTAGGATTTCATACCTTTCTCTCACTGCTGTAGAGGTCTTTATGAGGAAACTAGTGCCTTTACTGGAAAGGCTCACCCAGTCTCTGCTACAGTTTGCTGTGAGAGAAAGGTTAGTTTGCTTTTTATTTGTTGTATTTTGTATTACTTTAGTCCCTTTTTCTATTTTATATACTGTGATTTGTTTTCTTTACACTATGTTTTACTTTTATTATGCTTTTAACTGCATATTAAAACTTGAAAAGAGACCACAGCTCTGACTCTTGTGAGTCAGACAGAATTTTTTCTCACCCTCCCATACAGTTACTGTTGTGTTCTTAAAAAACACTGTCTTTTGAGTAGATGCCCCTTATGTTAATTGACCATATATCTCATTTCCTCTCTGCCTTTACTGGCTGGTGTGAGTAAGCATAAAATTATCATTTTGTGAAATCACTCCCCTTCAACTATTTAAATTTATTGGCCATCCTACTGTATTCTATAGTACCAGAATAAAAAAGTGACTACCCCCTTTCAATCTATCTTGTTGTTTTAAAATAGTGACTCTCCACTAAAACTTAACTTTTTAGACAGGTAAAACTTAAGTTACCTACTTTCACATCTAACTCCTCTAGTACACACTGCAGTGTTTAAGATAAACAATTTTTCCACCTTACCTTTAAGCATCTATTGCAAGACCACCAGTTATCGGAGATCCCACATTCTGCTTCTCAGTAGTCATCTTGGGATTAGTGCTTCTATTTTCTCCTGGTGAGAGGAGTGCAGTTACATTATTTCCTGGAGACTGCTTATCATCAGAAAGCTTAATAACTGCTTTATAGGTGACAGCTTGGAATCTGTGCTTATATTCTGATCCTGGTGAGAGTAGGAGCAGAGTGCATTGATTCCTGACTCTTTCTGGTTAGAGAGTGAGTGTCTGTGCTTAATGTAGCTGACTGGTATGGTTGCTATTCAAGGCATCTACCAGAAAAAGGCTACAAGCCTGCAGACCTTTGCATCATCTGGGACAAGACTGTGTATCACCAAACAGGCTGTGGCCTGCTTCTCTTTTTGGGATTGGTGCTAACATTTTGCTTCTGGTGAGAGAGGAAGCAAAGGAGTATTGTATCCCAACAATGTAAAGCTGTGCTGAGACTAGCATTAGTAGTAGCCAGGTAGTAGCCATTCATGCAACTCCCCTCTTTTCATCATTCTTGACAAGCTAATTCTTTATTTTTTCAGTACGCACTGCTTGATTTCTTTCTAACTTCAGAATATTTGCCTAAATACTTCATCCTTAAATTTTCAGGGTCTATGTATTAGTTTCTCCTCAAGTGTTTGGCAGTGCTCTATACAGACCCAGACACTCTGAGTGGCATTTTCCCAAGAGGAATATATAAAGAAACAGCTCCAGTACTTAGTAATAATGACCATCCCTCATGGCATGTCTAAAGGTCAGTTCCCTGTACTTTCTCCTATTAACCTGGTGAACTTGATCATTCTGATGCAGTGTAGCAACTGTCTCATGTACACAGACAACCCTCTCCTCTTATCTCCCAACACTCAGACTTGTGAGAGATGCACTTATATACCCAAATTGGAAGCCATGCACTCTCAACCCAAGACTGGAATAGCTGGTCAAGAGGAGAAGGTCAACACCTGCACCACACTACATGCAACATGTAGCCCCTCAGAACACCTACCCTCACAGCTCTCACATAAAAACAGAAACCACAAGCCCACCTTTGTGGAGGCTCTCAGCAGAAATCTATCCAAACAGCATAGACCTCCAAGGCAGAAACGCACTTGACCACCACAACACAGCACAAACCATAAAACACATAGTTCACCTACACAGTGTACCCCTCAACCTAAGCCCCTAAGGCAAAACAGCTTGCCCAATACACTAATCACAGGTGACTCAAAAGTGAGGCCCACTGATGTCCCACTCACTAGGTTGAATAAGGAGAAGGTAACAGTCAGCTGTCTATCAGGTGCCAGAATCTGACACATAACACATGCACTCAGGTCACTCTACAACAAGTACAAGTATGACTCTGTCACTGTCCACGTGGGTGTGAATGACCTGAGACACACCTCCCTGCACTACATGAAAAGAGACATAGGGACCTCTTGGATTATGTAGCCCAGGCAGGTATGACCCTAGCCCTGAGCAGCATCCTACCATCACCGAGAATGATACTGCAGTAGAAGCAGAAAATGATTGAATTTAACAATTGGCTAAGTTTCTGGTGTCATTCTAAAGGGATCCAGTATCTGTCTGCTTGGGATGACATGACTGACAGACCTAAATACTTTGCCAGAGATGGCCTGCATCTGCCACCCCTCGGTTTCCAGATACTGGCTAAGGCTCTTGCCACCTCTATAGTCCCTTTTTTAGGTGATGTTCCAAAGACCAAATTACCACTGTAGTAGCTATAAATAAATGCAATCTGAGGGTCATGCTGCTCAGTGATAGAAGTCTAAATCTCAAGATTGACTTGCTTGAAGCACTCCTCAAAATGATGAACATTGACATTTGTGCTGTAATGGAAACCTGATTTAAAGCAGCAGAAAGCACCCCTGTGGTACCAGGCTGTAACTCACTCCACATCTTTCTGCCCCAGAACATGGACCAATGTGCCAAAGGTGGTGGTGTCTCCATATTCATAAAGGATATGCACACCTCCAGACTAGTAGCCCAGCATAACGCATCTGAGATACTACTGCTATAACTAACATTTTTTGTAAGATGGCGATTCAGGTCATAACACTCTCATACTAGGTGACTTGAAAAATTACTCATGCACCAATACACTAGCCCGATGCTTCCTGGAATTCATCAATTCCAATGCCCTGGACAGCTCATTTTTACCTCCACTAGCAGAAGCAACATACTTCACCTGGTTATTACTAACATGGGCAACCATTGCTCTGTACCAATAGTCAATTCCTCCCTGGTTAGATCTGACCACAAACTAATTACCATGGAAATCCACATCTCACCCACACCCCTAGCAAAGGTAACCACCATGAAAAACTTCTCTAAAGCTGACTTTGGGCTCCTAAAAACTGAGGTGGCTAACTTCACAGCACCCATGTCAATGGAAAATAGATGCATGACTGCCGAATCATACACCAATGCACTGTAAAAACACATACATAAATGCATGGAACTAGCCATACCCATCAAAACCAAGATGCTCTCTTCCAAAAAAAGGAAGCCAATCTGGTGGTCCTCTGCCATTAATAAACTCTACAACAGAAGGAAGAAATTGTTGCATTAAAAGGTGAAATCCTAAGATGGGAAAAACTCCCTTATTAGCCTCAACAAAAAGTTAAGATCCCTCATCAAAACCTCTAAAGCCAGCTATGAAGGCAGAATTGCAGCAGACACTAAAAACAACCACAAAGCCTTGTATAGTTATATCAAGAATCTCCATGGCAATACCCAGATTTGCTGTGAGTTACTGCATAATGGTACCTCCTATATTGAGCCCACAGATATTGCCAACATACTGGCCAACAGATTCAGTACCAGCTTTACTCTTCTTTCCCCCCGTAAAGGACCAATCACAATACCGGAGGAATGCCAGGCACCCAGCATTACTGCAGCACAGGTTAAAGCTGCATTGTCCCAGGCCAAGAATACAGCTTCCATGGGACCCTACAATATTCTTGGATGTGTTCTACATGAACTACAAAGGGAACTAGCACCACATCTGTCTTCCCTGTTCAATCACAGCCTCACCTCAGGCTTTGTCCCTACCGAATGGCGCACTGCTACAGTCAACCCTCTCCATAAAGAGGGAGCAACGACAGACCCGACCAGTCATGAGTGGAGTCCCACAGGGATCAGTCCTGGTTCCTCTTGTGTTTGGCATCTACTTCTCAGAAGTCCAGGCCAACACAGAGGACTCTGGCTGACCAGATTTGCAGACGACTGCAAGCTGGGAGCCATTATTAAGTCCCCACATGATGTAGACATCCTACAGAAAGGCCTCACTGAGATGAAAAACTGGTGTCAAAACCTTGGCCATAACCTTATTGACAAAAAATGCATTTTCATCCCCTTTGGGAAAAACTCGGTTCCCACTAATTACCACATCGATGGGAGCCCACTGAACACTGAAGATGTTATAAGAGATCTGGGACACAGGTTGACAGAAACCTCTCCTTCGACCACCACATTGCCACTGTGGTCAGAAAGTCCTTCTGTGTGGCACATCTCATTACCAAGGGTTTTGCATCCAGGAAGAATTTATTTATTTATTTATTTTACATTTGTTGACCGGGCTAGTCTAGCTGGATCAAAGTCCATTTTCAGTAGAGGCCCGGGGAGAAAAGCTCCACAGACAAAAGCAAGGTAATAGAAAAACATGTACAATACACTTATGAGACAGGCAATGAGCAAAAATACAATGATATTAGTCCAGGTCTGGTTATACAAATCTAAGAAAAAACAAATAATACCAACTACGTAATAAGTATGGCATTGACTACTTTCAGTAGGGAGGGAGGGAGTATTATGTAGTTCAAATGTAATGCATACTTATAAGAAAGAGGTCATCATCTCTCTCTACTCTTCCTCATTAGGCCAATCATTGAGTATAATGCCCCATTTGGCATGTACCTCACTAGATGCACGCAACAGCTGGAAAGGTCACAAAAGTACCTCACGAAGAGGATCCTAAGCCTAAAACACATATTCTACATGGACAAACTCAAAAACCTCCAGCTATTCTCTGTCTCATATTGTCTACTAAGAGGTGCTCTCTGCTTGATTTACAAAGCCATGTCTGACCCAGCTCTGTTAGAAATGCTATATCTAAAGAATTCCCAATCCCTCCGCACCAGACACTCCAGAGACCTTAACCTTATTACCACAATCAACAGAATATGCTGGAGGGACAGGCTCATAATCCAGAGACTGGTCATGCTGTGGAATAGACTTCCCATACATGTCAAGCAGAGCACCTCACTGGCCCTCTTCAAGAGATATCTTGATGATTGGATGGGAAATAGAAAGTTCACTCCTGAAGCACTGGGAACTAACGTCAGATAGCACAATGCTAGGGCACTTCTATGGGCTAGGCTTGTAAAGGCTCCAGGGCCATTAGCCTAGTACATATGAACCTATGAACCTATGAAAATGGGCTCATATAATCTGGGAATGTTTGAAGAAATAACCTTTGTGAGAGGGCTTTTAGCTACAAGTACATAAGATATGCCCTCTGCCCAGTCAACAAAGGAAATATCTCTCAGTCTTAGGAGTCATACCAGACTCGGGCTGCACAGTCATACTGCTGTTCTTACATCCAAGAAAGCCATCACATGCCATATGAAACATAATATTTATTTTTTTATTTATTTATTTGTTTAGCATTTATTTAATATCCCACTTAAAGATCATGGAATGTTGACATCTACAACAAATAATTTAGCCATCTAAACTCTGCCTGGATAAGAGAAGGCAGGCTGAACAAAAAGCATTAGATCAGTGAGCTAACTAGGCTGAAGTGCTCGACAGTCACCTTTTGTAAGAATGGGATACCCATCTCCTTTTCCCAGGATACAGAATTTCTAGAAATTTGAAGTTTGACTAGATAACTAGAATTTAGAAAATATACCTTAATTTTCCCAACCTTAACAGTTTTCATACTTTTAACTATGACTAGCTCTGTCTCTCTTTTTTTCAGAAGAGAAACTTGGGTGAACCACATAAATACTTCTCCTTACACAATTTACTGTTCTATTAAAACATAATAATGCCAAAGGGAACATCTTAAATAATTATAGATTACTTTAGCAAAATTACTATTCTTTCTCAAATCTTCATGAAACAAATATTCAGTTTCATGTCATTATTGCTTTGTCCATCATCTGTCTTTTATTTTATATTACTGGCATATTTATTTTTAGTAATGGTAAATCAGTATATTTTTACACCTTCCTAGATTAGCTAACACATTTTAATTTTAGAGTATATGTATTTACTCTTGAGCATACAGAATGTTCTTCAAGTCTTCTTGCTAACATATGTTGTTTTATTTTTTTTTCAATAAATTAATTAAAACATGTTCTGTGTTGTTTCATAGCAGTCTGAGTAAATAACTGCTGAATGTTTTTACAGCAGTGATCCCAGTATTCTATACTCCCTGTTGTCTGCATTCTGGCTATAGCTTTGGGTTAAAATTCTGAAGTGTTTTCTTGGAAAATTTGCTGGATCAATTTATCTGCATCTTTTGATAAACAATAAGAAATTTTCTTTTTAAAAAAGCATGGCTTAAATCTTTAACTTGGAAATTTGGCAGTGCAGTTCAGGTTTTAGTATATTTAACTATGCAGTAATTATATAATTTTATCTTTTTATTTTATTCACAGAAAAACTTGAAAAGCCAGACATACGTATTATAACTGAGGGTTCGGCTCACATTGGCAGCAGAGTGATGATCGAGTGCAGCAGCAGCAGAGACACACTAACAGGCTGTGTGTTCTATAGAAATGAAGGAAACCAAGGACTTCATACAGCTAACCCTGGTACTCAGTATGTCATTGAGAGTGTTACATCATCAGATGAAGGGTTCTATACCTGTGAGTGTCACAATGATGCTAACAACTACACAAGCACAAGTTTCCGTGTTCCCTTAATCCTAAACGGTAAGTGCAGACTGGACCAGTTACACATTTTACTGAAGTTGTCTCCTTTAAACAAGTATAATACATTCAACATTACATCTAGCACAGATAGACATGCAAAAACAAGTATAACATCCAAAATCTACACATCTGGATTATATGATGAGGAATGAAGTGTGAAACGCACAGCAGTGACACACAACAGTTCAACAGGTGGAGAAGAAAGTGGCATACTTCCTGCTGTTTTTACAGAAAACAAAATGCTAAGCACACTCCTGTTAAACATCAAATTGACTTTTTATGAAACTTGCTTTTGAAATTACCCTGTTTGTGTTCTGTAGTTCAAATGAGTACATGGTGAAATTCAGTCCCATGACCAGCCTGGACTGAATGGCATACTTGGTCATCTAAATGTCTCTGCAGATTATTCAGCCTAACATTAATGAAATGAGGCATTACAGGATAGTCTAGCATTAACCACAGAATATTAAGGTTATGACGTGTTAATGGATACTTCCTCAGGTGGAAGATTTGAATCCCCCAGCCTTCATCTGGCTTTTATTTGACATTGAGCAAGACAATGCACTAGACAGTGTTTTGGGACAGTTGAGAATTTGGTCTAGTCTCTTTAAAGGTCCCCTGGACTGCATCTCTAGTAGCAACTTAGGAACCCTATAAAAACCTAACTACTATGAAGATTGGATTTATTTAAGAATGTGGATATAAGCCACAGTGATGTTCATTTCAGGCACAGCTAGGATTTAATCCCATAACTTGCACAGATATGTTATGTCAAGCAACTCAACTAGATTAAAACTTCCTTATATATCAAAAATATTCAGGGTTATGTCTAGAGAGTATTAATTTAGAAGACAAGAAAAAAATAAATAACAAAGACAAATTAAATAATAAAATTATAGTTCAGTATATAAAATATGAGAAAAAAAATTCTCCCAAGGATGATGTGTGTCAGATAAAATTTGGCCTGGTAGTAGCAGAGAGAAATAAAGCTATGAGTTGCTAACAAGCTGCTTACTTAGATAAAAGGTTTTATTCACTCAGTGTTCATTTGACAAACTGTGTGACACTGAGCAATGTTGGGTTTAATAAACATTACCACCACCAATAAGCCATTTTAATGACAGATGGTAACCATTTATAGGTTTGTAGGTTTATAAGAGAGTACTAAGCTAATTGCTCAAGAGCCGTTATAAGCCTAGCCAGTTTTACCCAGATTTCACCCAATTTTTTATCCCTGGGGGAAAGATAACAGGGGTCATCAAGTTGGGGTTTTACTACTTTTACAGATTGTCTCTGTCCATAAGGGAGATGGGCACCAAACCAGGAGAGAATATGTGATTTCCCATCTATTAGTCCAGTTTGCACTTGAAGATGGTCAGGGAAGCACTCTGCTTCATGTGAATAGGAAGTGTATTACAGAGGAAAGGCAATCTCTGGGACACATATCTGTCTCTCCAGCATGATCTATTCATGTCAGAGATCAGGTTTAGATTTTTGGAGTGGGTAACCCTTGTACAGTTAATTTTGCAAATATGCAACATTTCCATCAGGACCAGTCAGAGACTGCCTTGTAGGTCAAGCACAAATCACCCCTCAATAATCAGTAGGTAACTGAATGTAGTGATAGGGTTTTTAATCGGTCCACCTATGACATTTTTGGTATTCCCTATATATTTTGGGTGAGAAACCTCTGAGGACACTCCACCTGTTGCAAGTACCTGGTGAGGGATATGCCAAAGGGTGTACTGTTCTCAATTATTGGTCTGATGAGGCCTGAGTACAGTAGTACTATGGCATCCTTAGAGCTGGATGCCATGCCCTTACTTATAAGCTGAGCAACATAGAAGGATTTCCTCATCACCGTTGACACATGATGATCAAAGTTCAGATTGCTATCTATCTATCTGAGAACCCAGATCTCTCACCACTGAATCCACTCTTGGGGGGGGGGGTGCTGTCAATGTCATATTTTGCAGGAGTATTTGATTTCTCAAATGGCATTATTCTAAACTTCTTTGCATTTAGTTTGAGGCCATGGATCTAACACCAATCATTAGTCTGTATCAGTCATTAGGATATCAACATCATTAAAGGGAGTTAATAATTGCCCCTACCTACATTCATCGGCCAACTTGGTCAGACAAAGGCCATATACATTTGCCTTGACAACCGAGAAGTATATCACAAACAGGGGGGGCTAAGCACTGAGTCCTGTGGTACTCCACTGGCGAATGGCCTCTTTCTGGATGTGGATTCATTCACCCACTCTGACAACATGTGTCCTATGTGTGAGCCATTAAGCTATCCATCTGGTGATGCCCAATTTTGTGAGTTTCTCTATAATACCCAAGTCGGGTATTGTGTCAAATGCCTTGGCCAGGTCAAGGTAGGTGGTATGCACTGTAATACCCTCATTGATGACCTTCTCAATGAATTCCACCAGACTGAGCAGATAGGGCCTACCCTTGATGAAGCAGAACTGGGGTTTGGGTCTATGTCTTTGCTAATCAGGTCCATTATTAATAACTCCATAGCCTTACATATAAGGCTAGTCAGACATATGGGTTGGTGGTTTCTTGGGTCAGTTGATGGTCCCTCCTTCTGCAGAAAGATGACTGTGGCTGTCCTCCTTTCCACTCTACTGGGACAAAGCCTATCTAGAGACTGCAGTTAAATAGAGATCTGACTCGTTCTGCTAGGTCATGTTTCAAGCTATTTAATAAGCACCCTGGGATACCGTCAGGGTACACTGACACCATGTGTCTAGCTATAAGGAGTGCAGTGATAACCTTTTGGGGTATTTTGTGGGGAGTGACTGGAGGTGATGGGGTGAAATTTGAGCTGAATTTATCATCCAGCAGGTTTACTGTTTCTTCTGTCTAGTATAGGAAGTGCCATCACCAGCCAACTTAGCACATTGCTGAGCATTTTCCTTAAGATTTCAGACATAATTAATTTTTTTTTTTTGTGGTTATCCTTTGCTTAGGAAGCTATTTCATTCTTGTATTTAGCTTTTAAAGACTTGATTAGTTCACTGGTATGTCTGTTTATAGATTCACAGGTGTGTACTAGGCTAATGGCCCTGGAGACTTTACAAGCCTAGCCCATAGAAGTATCCTGGCATCGTACTGCCCGATGTTAGTTCCCAGTGCCTCTATCAAGTAGAGCCAGTGGAGTGATCCCCGGGGTGAACATTCTATTTTCCATCCACTCATCAAGATTTCTCTTGAAGAGGGCCAGTGAGGTGCTCTGCTTGACATGTATGGGAAGTCTAATCCAGAGCATGGGCAGTCTCTGGGTTCTGAACCTGTCCTTTCAGCATTTTCTGTTGATTGTGGTAATGGGGATGAGGTCTCTGGAGCATGTGGTGTGGAGGGATTGGGATTTCTTTAGATGTAGCATTTCTAACAGAGCTAGGTCAAACATGGCTTTGTAAGTCAAGCAGAGATCGCCTCTTAGTAAGTCAAGCAGAGATCAACTCTATTGAGACTTATGAGGGATTTTTTCTCTGTTGTTCACCCTCCCACTTATGTCTAGACAGGAAATTCTTTCTTCTGTTGTATAGTCTATTTATGCCAGGGGGATGCCAGGGAGGCTTGCTTTTTTTTCTAGCTAGACCTGGATTTAGTTTGGTCAAGAACTGCCATTTCCATACAGTTGTTTAAATGGTTGTAGTCCAGGAATCTCTTGTTAGTGGTCATATATGTTTCCTAGTTTATGGATGGGTAGTTAAAATCTCCCATGAGTAGTGTGCTGGGCTGAATGGTAAGTGATTCTAGTAGCTTCAGGTATGCACAGTGGTTTTCATGGCTTATGGTTGGGGACCTGTACATAGTGATGATATAGTGGGTGATTTGGCGTATGGTCAGTTGGACGTGGAGTAGCTCAAATGAGTCATCCTGCTTGACCAATTTTTTTTTTATGTACATAGATACACCTCCTCTATTCATTGGTGTCTGATTTTGTGATAGGTATGCAGCCTTGAGCTTAAAGGGTGTTTTCCACAGACTTGAACCACATTTCTGTAAATGAACAGACATTAGCATTCTTCAGGGAGAGGAGAGCTTCCAGGAAGTGCAGGTTCTTGTTAAGACTCCTAGCACTGAGGAGTAGTACCTTCAGCTTGGCATTAGAAGAATGTGTTTCATTGGTAGGTGTGTTGGTTTGGAATTGCCTAAAAAGGCACTCTAAAGGCATTATATGGATGGTTAATGCCTTGACCAGTGTTTGGAAACCTAGCACTGACAGGTGCAGACTATCTCTGGCAACACAGTGTGGTCTGTACACCATGTCATCCCAGGCTGACAAACATCAGGCCCTTTGAAATGACACCAATAGCTAAGACAATTATTGAAGTCATTCATTTTCTCTTTGTATTGTGGCATCATTCTTGGTGAGGGTAGAATGCTATTCAATGCAAGGCTCATACTAGCTTGTAACATGTATTCAGAGAGGTCCATCATGTCTATGTTCATATAGTCCAAGGCAGCGCATCTGAAGCCATTTGCACCCACATGGACTACTACTGAGTTACCGGTGCTTATGGTCAAGTGATCTGAGTGCCTATATGATGTGATAAATCATGGCCCTGACAGGCAAATGATTGTAATTATCTTTTTATCCAGGCTGGTGATGTGTGTCTCATGATGGAGTCTCATATGACCAGGATGTCTGAATGTGTGATGTTTCACCTTAGGAGCTTGCTTATGGAGACAGAGGGATGTGAGTCTTTATGTGTAGTGGTTGTTGTTGACTTGGTTGTATTTGCATGTGGTTTCTGAGGGCAGCATACAGGAGGACTCTGTTTTTTTGTAAATAACTTGTGAGTACATCTGCATATGTGAGTTTATGTGTCAAGACCCTATTTAGTGAGGGAAATTATGTGCATGTGCTGATGACCTCTTTGTCATTTGATTTGTCAGTATGTGAGAGTCATGTCACAATGTTCATAGTGTGATAACATCTCTCACATGCTATGTTTGTTTGTTTCAGGATTAAGTGGCTGTCAGTAGGCACAAGAGAATTGCTAGCTTGCCTTAGGATGCCAAAATACACCAGGCTGGCCACAAAGATAGCAGGAAAGTACCTGTATATGGTTTTAGTTTTTTTTTTTTACTATGGGTTTAACCAGGGAGAAGAGTAGGTAGATTTAACTGGACTGGGATGAGAGCACATGGATGAAGAATGGGTGCTATATTCAGTATGAACTGCAGCTACCCAGCAAGGTGATGCTGCTCTGCTCACAACTCATATACTCCTAGTGTAGCAGAAGTACTGGAGAAGGTTGCAGAGATAGTTATTTTAAGGGCAATTTTAACCTGATAGCATTTGCATCTATACAGGTCACTGCTAACTATTGCTATGTGGACAGCAGGCTAGCAGAAACACTGGGCTTATATAGAATCAGAAAAAAAAAAGTTTTACAACAGCAAGGTCTACAGTCCAATCAGTAAAATACACAATAAGCATTAAGCCAGTAGCCTCTAACTCAGGTAGGTTTGCTACAGTGCACTTCTACCATAGGAGTGCAGTTAGAAAACCCTCTTAGTGTAAAAATGCTGGTTTTAGAGCTCAAGTGCAGGGAAGCCACATACACTAGATACTACAGTCTTTAAAAACTAGCTGAAACAATGTAATTAAGTACTACAGCAGCAATGTAAACAGTTTAGCTTTGAAATTCTACTAAAGTGCATGAAATGTAACAAATAATACAGGATTATTATGAAATACAATAAAAATAATTAGCAGAAGTGCAAAATTATGCTTATTGTCATTGTTTTTGCAGCAAATGGCTTTAGATGTCACAGAATATCAGTAAGTCACAGGTGAAACAAACACAAAAAAAAAACATACACAAAGATAGCAACTGCAGCTAAAAGCCTGTCTCTGTATCAGGAAATCACATAAAGAATAACAGGTCTGGCAGCCATGGCTAAAAGCATAAACATTTAATAAAACAATAAATTAAAATAAATTGTAATAAATTAAACAATAAATTATTACAATAAATGTCTAGTCTCTTGTTATAACTTATTATTTTATTAAAAGTTTATGTTTTTAGCTGTAGTTGACGGACTGTTATTCTTTATTTATATCTCTCAGGTGAAGTAACTAAAGAAAGAGCAGCTCTGAGAAATTGAGCACAAGCCTGTATAAATAATGTGTTTATATAGAATCAGAAAAACAGCTTTGACAACAGCAAGTCCTACAGACCAATCAGGAAAATGCACAATAAGCTTTCAGCCAGCAGCTCACAACTCATATAGATTTGCTACAGCACACTTTTGCCACAAGAGTACAGTCAGAAAACCTCTTAATGTAGAAATGTTGGTTTTAAAGCTTACATGCAGGGAAACCACAAAATCTAGATACTAGTGTCCTGCAAAACTAGCAGACACGATATAATTAAGTACTACAGCAGCAGTGGGGACAGTTCAGCTTTGAAACTCTACTAAAGTGCAATAAATGTAACAATTAATACAGGATTCTTATGTAGTACAATAAAAAATAATCAGAAAAAGTGCAAAATGGTGCATATGTTCATTCTTTTAGCAGCAGATGGCTTTAGATGAAGCAAATCCTCTGTTACTCTTAGGTGAAGTAGCCAAACCAAAAGCAGTTCTGATGAATGGAGCACAAACCCACACAAACATTGGGCTTATATAGAATCAGAACAACAAGTCTGACAGCAGAAAGGCCAACAGATAAGGAAAACACACAATAAAATGTACAGCCAGCAGCCCCCTGTTTCTTAGACAGCCCTACCCCAGTAAAGATATGCTAGATCACAGTGGATTGTCTCTCTGACCTATGTCAAATGCTTTTGGGTATTCATTGGAAGTGGAATATGACAATTAGTCATGTGGTCTCCCTCAGAAATGTTTGAGGTAAGTATTTTATGCAGTTGAGTTATTCATAGAACCATTCCTCTACATAAATAATTATCCACAGTCACTTTAATGAATTCATCCTAATGTTTGCAGCCACCCATTAATTTCAATGGAAGAGACAGCATTAGAGGAAGTGGCAGGAGCTCAACAGATAGGTAGTATTATGGCGTGCGCGCAGGAGTGTATGTATATGACTGCTTGTGTCAGTGTATGTAGAGGTATGAGTGGTATAAGGTGTGTGTGTGTGTGTGTGTGTGTGTGTGTGTGTGTGTGTGTGTGTGTGCACGCGCACATGTGTATCTCAGTATGCAGGTGAGGAAGGCTTTGATATATGGTGAATATGTGTGTGTGTGGTGGGGGGGGGTGCCATACCTAAATTTCCCTTGCCTAAGAATCAAAACCTACAATACTGGGCAGATGACATTAGACACCAGCAATTGTTATATATAAATGATTAAGTAATTTCAAAAGTAAACAGAAAAAGGTATGTCGGCAGTGATTATCTGAGATACCAACAAGTCTCAGAAGGGGTGGCTTTAGATAACTCCCAGCAGTATGGTTTTCATTTGTGAGAAGGTTTATATTAATGGTGAATGCTACAGCTAGGTTTTCAGATTTTACTAGGGAGGTAGAGACCAATGGGATGGCAGTGTAGGAGGGAGCCAGTGATGACGACTAGGTCAAGGAGAGTACTGCCGCAAGTGGGCAGAGGGAAGAATTTTTACCAGACAGTTACTGTTAACAAAGTTAAGTCAACATTGAACATATTTATTTGCAGTAGTAAAAGTAAGCCAATTAAATGGTGGATAATCAAAGTCACCCATCATGATAGTATTGGGTTTAATGAGTTGATTTTTTAGAGGGCAAAATCAGTACAGTCAGATGTGGACAGGGAGGAGGATCTCTAGGTACCAAAATGAAAAAGGCTGATCTACTAAGATACATTAAGACCTCTAGATGTTCTGTGTTGGTATCCTGCAAAATTTGGTTTGACACAATGGGGTTTCTGATAAATATGGATATACTCAATAGTCCTCAGTGGGTCTGAATACATGATAATTGCAATACCCAGGTAATGAGAAAGCTTTGTCATTATTATGAAACTACATCTCAGTAACTGCACAAAAATGGATATTCTCTATTGTAAGGTAATCCCAGAAATCAAATATTTTGCTTTTTAAGCTTCAAGAACTTAATTATACAAGACATAACATTTTATTTTAGAATCAGAATTTTGTAGGCAACTACAGCATGCTCATGAGTTGAACTCTTAACTACAAAGGCACTGTAGGTTGGCAAAGGCTAGAGCCAGTACTTTCAGAGACATGAGATAAGAGTTGCTGTCTGTCTAGAGCAAAAGAAGGGGATATCTTGATCTTCTGGTGACAGGAAGACATACAAATGGAGCCATCTAGAATGACAGTATTTAACAAAACAGTAGTTGTAAGCCGTTAATTTTGTCTTTGCATTTATGCATCATTTGATAAGTCAACACTAGTGGTTTACCTTCCTTGAAGAAAGAGGTGAAATGTTCAACTGTGTTTTACTGCATCCCCATTTGATTAGAGCTCCTAAGTCATTTGTTCCCAGAAATGCAATGACAACATTATACTCCCAGAACTTAAAAGACAAGTGATTATGGCTTATTCTGGTGAGCGAGATGTTAGTGTACCTCACAATGGGCTCATTTCTAACAGTGTGTTCCCGGAAGGATGAGGTGTACTAGGTGGTAGTCTAGTTAGCTGAGGCATGGATTTTTTTGGCTACTTACTCTAAGTTTTGTAATGGGCTTTTGTTTATTGACATTGAGATGTAAAGGGAGATTTTTCTCCTGTCTAAGAGGAATACCTTTCACATACTGATTTTTAAGGATTATGGAGCAAAGGATTAATATGAGGCAGTTCTAGTATTGCCAAGAAATGCCTAGATTTGATGGGTAACGTGAGAGGTAAAATCAGCGTATGTGACTCCATGATGATAGGGGTCATGTGTTTGGTATGACTGTACTTATAAAGGTTAGAAAGAGGGGTGAAGGTATGATGGGGTAAAGGGGGCAGCTTCCCTGGGTAGAAGGTGTTATAGTGCATGCCATAGGCCAATGCCGATCGAATGAGAGTACATTTTATAAAGTTTAAAGTAAAAGTAAAGAACTTTTTTCGTTTTTTTTTTATGCTACAGAAAGACCCATTTCTTCTTTTTTAATCCTTATATTTCAGTTGAGAAGACACCAGATCAGGGAGCTGCACATGATGGCAGAAAAGCTAGAGTCAACTCTAATTACGAATAGGGACATGCAGTATTAGAGACAGATATAGGTTCATAGGTAGGTACTAGGCTATTGGCCCTATGGCCTATATAAGCCTCGCCAAAAAGGTACTCTGGCTTTCGCCACACAGGAAAATTATTTTCCTGTGCCACTGTTGAGCAGAGCCACAGAAGTGATCCCTGGGGTGAATTTCCTATTTCCCATCCAATCATCAAGACTTTTCTAGAAGAGTGCTAATGAGGTGCTTTGTTTGATATAGATAGGTAGTTTGTTCTAGATTATGAGAAGTTTCTAAGACAGGAATCTATCCCTCCAGCATGTTCTGTTTATTGTGGTGACAAGGTTTAGGTCCTTAGAGCCTGTAACTCAGAGGGATTGAGATTTCTTTAAGTGGAGCATATCCAGCCGCTCTGGATTTGACATAGCTTTGTATGTTAGGCAGAGATCACCTCTGTGTAGGCGATATGTGACAGAGTAAAGCTGGAGATTTTTGAGATGGTCTGAATAGGGCATCTGTTTGAGGCCAGTAATCCTCTTTGTGAGGTATTTCTGCGGCCTTTCCAGTTGTTGTAGATGTCTTGTGAGGTACATACCAAAAGGGGCATTGTACTCTATAATGGGTCTAATGAGTGATGAGTAGAGGGGAACAATGACCTCTTTTTTCCTGGATGAGAAACCTTTTGTGATGAGGTGTGCCACGTAGAAGGATTTCCTGACTACTGTGACGATGTGATTATCAAAGGAGAGACTACTGTCCACCTGTGTCCCAAGGTCTCTTATCACACTTTTGGTGTTAAGTTTACTACCGCCTATGTGGTAGTTCGTGGGTACAGAGTTTTTAGCAAAGGGGATGACAATGCACTTTTTGGCATTGAGCTTGAGGCCATGGCTTTCACTTTCTTTTGAATTTAGATTACTGTGCTACTGGGTTTTGACTTTTTTGCTTGTAAACTAAATTTTACTCAAACTAGCCTGTATATATATTCAGCAGAGCAGAGCTCTGAGCTGTATAATTATTTTCTCTATATATCAGAAATAAACTAGACAAAGTGGGACCCAGTGATTTAAAGGAAAACACTCAGAATAGATTCAATTATAACAGCAACACACAAGTGTTCCAACATTGATTCAGTGCAAGCAAGTCCCAGGGCTTACTTCAGGAACTGTGCCAAAACCTAAACAGAACAAAAGTTTTTCTTGTAGCAGCTTTTGAGCATTTAGCTACTTAGCCAGAGATTACAGACCAGACATGAAGTGCACTTGTGGTGATATTTATGGTCCAAAGTTATGAATTGCTGAGGCAGTGAGTCTCACCTTACACAGTGCATATAGATGTTGTACATCATCTACCCAGCTTCACCTAATTGTACAACAGCAGAATATTAGTGAATGTAGACATTTTAGTCAAAATAAGAAGAAAATGTTGAATTCTTGAAATATCGTAGAAAAAATTCTAATGTATGAGAAAGCATAAATGTTAAGTCAGATAAGGAGTGTATGACAGCCATCATCTGTCCATTATGTATTGGATGAATCATGGGTTCTTCTTATTTAATATTTTATTTCCACCTTCTCCCTAGTACTTATTCCTATCTCACACATTCCTCAATTATTATATTTTTACTGTACTTCCTCTGCAGGCATGTTGTTTCTTTTAAGTATTGCCCTTTCAATGAAGTAATGCTTATTCCTCCATTCCCTTAGTTGTCTACCCAAAACCTTGTGCTGAATGTTTTTGTTCTCAGGCTTCTAAATTAATGAATGTTTGGTTTCTTTAAATTCCTTTGGATGTTTAAATCATCCCACTTGTCATATCCACCTCCTCCTTTTCTGGAGGCATAGTAATCTCTTCTCCACCATCTTTTACTGATTGCAGTGCAGTCTATGCCACCTTTACATGTTTCTGTCTTAAGCGCTGCCAGTTATTTCATTTTAATAGCAAAAAGAAAGTTTCCTAAGCTGCATACAGTGCAATTGGCTTGATCTTATATACTGTCTCTGAAGACGAACAACTTCATGCTTTCATCTGTCTATACTTCATCAGAAACATCATCATCATCTTTCGGCTGTTCCCGTTAGGGGTCGCCACAGTGGATCATCTGTTTCTATTTCTTCCTGTCCTCTGCATCATGCTCTTTCACACCAACCACCTGCATGTCCTCTCTAACCACATCCATAAACCTCATCTTAGGCCTTCCTCTTTTCCTCTTACCTGGCAGCTCCATCCTTAGCATCCTTTTCCCAATATACCCAGCATCCCTCCTCAGCACATATCCAAACCAATGCAATCTCACCTCTCTTGCTTTGTTTCCAAACTGCCCAACCTGAGCTGACCCTCTAATATACTGATTCCTAATCCTGTCTATCCTAATCACACCCAGTGCAAATCTTAACATTTTTAACTCTGCCACATCCAGCTCTGACTCCTGCCTTTTCGACAATGCTACTGTCTCCAATCCATATAACATAGCTGGTCTCACTACCCTCTTGTAGACCTTCCCTTTCACTCTTATTGGTACCCGTCTGTCATAAATCACTCCTGACACTCTTCTCCACCCATTCCACCCTGCCTGTACTCTCTTCTTCACCTCTCTTCCACATTCACCATTACTCTGAACTCGACCCCTTCCTTACTGCTTTCTCACACTTATCTCTTACTGTTAGCTAATATGTCCTAATCTTCTCAAAGTTCTTTTCCTGTTTTACATGATATTATTTCTGTTCATTTAAGCTCTCCTTTCTATAGTTATTCTCCACATGCATTATGCTGAGTATTGTTTTACCGACTGTAAACTATAATTTAGAATATTCCTCTAATTTTGCCAAGTGTACTTCCTGCCCCTCTTTACCTTACTTTAATTCAGTACTGAATCTACTTTACTTATTTTATATTATATCTACTGCATAGCTTTATGACATCCGCAAAATAGAAGGCATACCTCTCAGTTGTCCAGATTTTCGCAGTGCCCAGATTTTTGCCTATTTTTGGAATGTTTCTCATAAAATTTATAAATTTCTAGCAAACTATTGAGGTTTAAAGTCACTACATGATACTAAATAATGATTAAATATTTGAGTTTCATACTTCACATCCTTGAAAAATGCATAATAATTCAAAATGTGTTTTTTTAGAAACTTTCTAAGTTTATAGGAGCACTTTTTAAAGTCTTTCCCTATTATTGGGCCTTTGTCCCCTCCTTTATTTCAGGCTTTGTCCAGATTTCTTGCATTGAGAGGTTGAGAGGTATGATGGAAGGTGATTTCTTCCTCACTACTTGCAAAATAACCTGAAAAAGTTACTAGGACTGACCAAATTCCTAAGTGCTGTGGTACATCACTACTTACCATTTGTATGCAAATAAATATAACTTGCTATAATCCTAGATGATCCATTATCTGCATAAGGTTTTATGGGAATTCTTGACCTAGTACCCTGTGAACTAGTCTTTTATTTGTTAACTAACATTTACCTGTGGTATCATGTAAAATGCTTGCTAAACTCTTAGTAGACAAGACATATGAAAATTATTTGCATGTTTTATCAGGGAACCAAGCTCAGGCTTTTCTGATTACACCAATTTTGCCCGACTAATTGCATTACAGAAACAACTGATTACTTGTGTGTCCTTCAAAACAATAATAATTGTTAGTATACAACTTAGATGCTCCACAATATGCTATTCACTATAACCACAGGAGTGTGACGCAACTTTGCAAAATGCTTAAGGCGGTTACTCTGTAGACACAAAATGTAGGGTTTGATTCTCACATGAGGTAACTGAATAGACTTAAATTGGGCCATAAGGGCAGCTAGCCTAGTACTAATCTATGAACTTGCTGCAAACTGCACCCAATCACACAAATAAGGAAAAAAAATCCCCACCCATTCCTGATGCAATATCTTAGTTGTATCCTCATAAAATGTATAATTTGTTTAACAATATTCTCTTAGTTCACGTCCTTGATACTTGTCAACAACTTTTCTGTCTTTCTTTCTTCCTTTCCTTCCTTCCTTTTGTTTTTCATTTCATGGTTTTCTTTCTAAAGTTCATTTTCAATGCCAACTCCATCTGTTTCATGTTCACAGAGGGTCAGGGTCTATTCCTACAGGAACAAAGAAATAAATAATCCCGGATGTGATGATGTTATTGTAAGACACATATACTTTATATGCACACACACACACACACGCACACACACACACACACACACACACACACACACACACACACACACACACACACACACACACACACACACACACACACACACACACACACACACACACACTGCACATGCACTTTGGTACAATTTGAATATTGATCATCCATATTCCTCCATAGTCCTTGACCTGAGAGTCAGTATTAGCTCCCAAGTACGATCCCATTTAAATACAGGGAGGACATCAAGTATCTACACAAAGTATCCAACCTGAGAATCAAACTGGATAACTTAAATGAGAACTAAATCAGAGAACTAAATGCTGTGAGACAGCAATGCTACCTGCTGTACCCACTACAACCGTTATTGACTGTCAAATATTTTATTTTTTCATCAGTAAATCAATATAACTTCCCTTAATGTGAAGTTAAAGAGGCAGGTTAGTAATTTCAGGCCTCCTCCATGCTCCCACCCTTGAGGAGAAGACCATGTCTACCATTTTCCAGTAATGTAAAACCTTTCCATTCTCCAAAGATTAAAATGTGAGATAATTGCATAAAAACAATCATATCTTCTATTAATTCTCTTAGAATGAAACTATGTAGTGAACTGTATCAGGTCAGACGTGTGTCTAGGGTATGGGCAAATGTAGCAGCTGCCACAGGCACAAGGTATATATGTTTGGGGGCATGTTTGGCAGATGCCAGTGGGTCAATATTACAGCACCAGTATTTAAAAATGAATACTTGTACTGTATTAATGGTAAGGGCTGAAGCACTCATTGGGTGATAGCCTTACTATAGCAACCTGCTTAATGCATTTGTACAAGTAGTTTGCTACAGTTTTGCAATAGGACCTTATTTTGCTTCTGCCCCTCAACATAGCAGTTTGTGAGGCACTAGAATTGCTCCAGGCACCAGAAAAGATAGTTAGGGTTCTGCATGCTGGCCTATTTTGTTATATACTCTTACTTGTTAAATCTCTTCAGGAAATTGTCTTTTGTAAATTGAACAGGATCCGCTTCCTTGTATATCTGCTAATAATTTAGGGTTGTCTGTCCTTTTGGTACCAATTTGAACGCTGACTTAGCCTCTTTAAATTAAACCTCTGCAGTGGTTACTTTCCTGAAGCCTTTGAAGTAGGTATTGTAATGTGTTTACATGAGGGTGGCCCACACAAAAATCATTGCAGCTATAGATCTATTAGAGTTATTAGACTCATATATAATGTTGTGGAACATATCTCCATTTTCCTCATTAATGGATACATTAAAAATCTTATATCCCTGGACCCTCATCAATTTGGCTTTTTAAAAGGAAGATTCTACTTCATTAACCTTATTAATGCCTTTGAAAAAGTCATTGAAGCAATGCGTAGGCATTACACTGTGCAAACAACATACTTGCACCTGGCCATGGACTTTTACACTCTTCCCTTTGCAGGCATTATTGACAAAATTGTACATCTAAAGCAAAATCCATGTGTCATATAATTTTTAACTAAAGGTTTGCCTGACAGAACCTATGTGGTTAGAGTTACAGGAGTCATATATGAAAGAAAAATAGTTATTAGTTGTGTATTGCAGTACACTTTGGTTATCTATTTCTCTGACTTTCAGGGCAACACTCCTTGCCTAAGGTTTTCTAAGTTTGCAGATGAATATAAACCAGGTTTTGTTATTGGATCTTCCACTGATTCACAGTTGGTCCAAGATGGGTTAAACCATATTAGTAATTAGCGCAAGATCAATATTCTCATGTTAAGTGAGAAAAACAGCATAGCTCATTTCAGTAAGAAAAATAGTTTCACACAGCATACAGGTGACACCCCTCCAATCAGGTACTTTTGTAAGTGGTTTAGGCACTGTTATTGATAATTCCTTATCATGTTACCATAATGTTTTCACTGTAGGTCACCTTTTTTCTGGCTCATCTAATTCCCAACATTTCCTCTAGAGCCAAATAAGTATTTATTCCCCCTTTACTCATATATCATTAGACCCACTTTGAATATGCAAAGCCATGGAAAGAATGCTCATATGCAAAACCCTGAAATAACTATCCTGAAAATTATCAGTAATGAAACAGGAAACCTCCAGACACTGAACCCAACCAAGTTTGCTTCCATCATGTCATGCCTAGTCAACCTGGAGAACTTCTTTGATAAAGTCACCATAGCAATGGACAAGGTGAAAAGAGTTCCCACTGCATACCTTGACTTGGTGAAGGCATTTGACACAATATTCAACTTGGACCTTTTTGACAAACTCAAGACCTTAGGTAAAACCCATAAATCACACAGTAGATAGCCAACTGGCTCAGAGACAGGACTCAGAATGTTAGAATTGGGGATTCCACCTCTGTAAAGATGGCAGCCACCAACAGAGTCCTTCAGGGATCATTCCTGGGACTGGTCCTTATTTGCATCAATTTCATGAAGTCAAGGCCAATGTGAAAGTCCTCTGGATGACCACATTTTCATACAACTGCAAATTAGGCGCAGTCAAGGAATCCAACACTAACACTAATATTCTGCAAGAAGTTCTGACTCAAACAAACAGCATATGTCAGAGTCATGGACTATAACTAAATGCAGTGAAATGCATAATAGTGCCCTTTGGGAAATCAGCCACCCTTGCTATCTATCACATTGACAACACACCCCTAAGAGTTGACCCTGTAGTCAGGGACTTGGAGATATATGTAGACAATAATCTAGCCTTTGACCATCATGTGTCTAAGATAGTGAGGAAGTCATTCTATTTTGTGCAATGTATAAATAAGGTATGGCATCTAGGTCCAAGGAGGTTATTCTTCTACTGTATTTGGAATTTAGTGGACCTATCATTGTGTACAGTACCCTCTTTTGTATGTACATTCAACAAATCGAACATCCAAAGAGACACCTAAGTATAAGAATACATTGTGGCAATAACGTGTCCTAGGCAGATGGCTTCAAAGTCCTATTCCTGTACTCTCTTTCCTTCAGGCTATGGAGGCGAGATCCATGCCTGGCATAAAGGGCATTATTAGACACCACCCTGATGGACATCTTGTACATCTACATAACAAACAGCACCAGAACTACACATTCTAAAGATTTAAACCTTGCTTGTGATATAAATAGGACCTGCTGGAGAGACAGGTATTTATCCTAGAAATTATCCCTTTTCTGGAACAGGCTCCACATCCATGTGAGGCACAGTTGCTCCCTAACCCAATTCAAGTGAAAATTGGATGATTGGGTGGAGAACAGGAAATTCATTCCCTAGTTTGGTACCTATGTCTCTAATGGAAAGAGGCATCCTGTAAATGGTTCCTCTACCAGGACCCAGCTGCTAAATGTTTTATCTCATAAGCCCCTGCTGGCAGTTACCAAGAGTAACAAAATGTGTCAGAGATTTGGAATGCATATGTAGGCTTAAAAATGCCACAGTGGTTGTTATCCTCATACATACCTGTAATGACCCCTTTGGCATATATTTGCTAAACATATCAGTCAATATAAGAGACCTCAGAAATTCATAATAGAAAGGTCAGTAGCTGCAAACATGTTAGTTATCAGGACAGACTGATAGCCCTCTCTCTCTGTACCCAGTGTCTTATAAACCTTTCATGGGGATCTGTGTCTAGCCCTTTGAGCCATGAAAGATCCAACCTTCTCTGACTTAATTTTCCTTCACAAAACAAATTGGTCCCCAGATACCTGGTTAGATGAGTTAAATTTTCATCAACAAATGAATAAGACATATCATTATGATAGATTCATATTTCAGTCTATCCCCAAATTTGGAACAAGCTTTTACTGCATGTCAAAGTAGTTCTAGGTAACAAATGCTCCATTGATTTATCTTGCATTGTGCTACTCTAGGCAGGAGCAAACAACGATTGTGCATTATGGGCTTCTAATGGTCTGCAAATAAAATAGCTTATATTTATTGTGAAGCTGTGAACCTATTATTTATTTATTTATTTATTTATTTACTTATGTTGGTTTGTTAACTGGGTTTGTTCTACTAGGCAGCAGCCATTTTCAGAGGGAACCCAGAAAGAAATAAACACAAAACTTTATTTATACTGTACATTAAATAAATTACAGACTGACAGGTATAATTCTGAGTAAAAAATAGATTACTGATTTAAGAAATTCTATAAAACATACACGCAATGAAATATATTCATGATATTTAAAATTAGGGAAGTTATAGAAGAAAGACAGTGGTGGATAAGAAGTCTGTTGAGTGATAGATTAAAGAAGAGGTTTACTAGAGATTAACTGAGGCTGGAAGACTACAGTGAAAATTACTGGCCCAAATTTATAAACTTTGATTCACACTAAGCAAATCTGTGTGATGGGTAGCCACACACAGGGTGCGTAGGATTCAGGAATCAGCTACACAACATAGCTAAGGCATAATCTGAGGTCAAGAGATTTATGCTAATGACTGCATAATGAAGTGCCAGTTATGTGAATGAGTAAAAAACAACTTGGAGGAACTGTTTAGGAATGTTCAAAAGCACTATAGATTCATAAATGGGTGTTCCTGAGTGTCAGCTGCTGGTGGGCAATGAGCAAAATCTTTTAAGAACTTTTATTGATGATATTCACATGCAGCAACATAACTAGTATAAGAGGGCACAACTGTTGTGACTTGGCTGGCACATGGCATTAATAAGTAAATCTTTTGGCATGTTTGGGCAGAATAAGGAAAAAAGTTTCAGGAAAATAGTAGTGGTCAGTCTTTACATGTCTCTCACCTATACTAGAATATGCTTCCGCACCAGTGCACTTTTTCCAGGTGTTAAGACTAATGCCAAAAGATTGGACCAAGTAATATACTTTAGTCATACCCTAGCTTTCACTTTTCTACTTTAAGTGAATTTAACTTAAGTAATCACTGTTACTTGTGCTGGGATTACATGTAAAGTTGAAACATAGGGCAGGATTCACAAAGCCTCCGTGTAAGAGTTAACAAGTCTTACACGGAGGCTGCAGTTAAACGGTGTGACATCAGCGTGCCATGCATATTCATGAGGGCATGCTGATTCACACCCAAGGCTAACACGGTCCGTGTAAGAAAGTAGGAGGCGTGTCCACAGGGTGAGACCTGCAAACGGACACGCCCTCAGAAGAGTCACAGCCCCGAAAGTAAACCCCCACGAGCGAGTCCGCGGAAATGTCAACAAACACAACACTACACATGCCCCCACAGACTACAAACGGAAAATGTAAAAATGAACAGTTAATTTTTTTTTCTAAATTTTAAAAATGTTTGCCCATAATTGCGCTCGTTTGCACGGGTGTGCCCTTCGCTTAGCCACAGTAAGCAGTCAGTGGAAAAGCATATAAGATCTAAATATGCAAAGTAAGCCAAGAAGCAATAGCATAGCAGTATAGACATGTGCATATATATAATTATATTTTATGTAAAATGTAATGAAATGGGCCATGTATTTTGAAGAAATGTGAGACAATAAAAAAAAATTTTATAAGTGTCCATAGCTGAGCTATGCTCTAACAAGCTGAGTAGGACTGCCTGCAGGTGAGCATTGGTTTAACAGGTGTAATATGAGTGCCCGGAGTTGAGCAGCACTTTAGCAAGCTGAAACTGTGTGCCCGTAGCTGAGCTGAGCGTAATATGAGTGCTGACAGCCAAATGACGCATAAACCAGAGTAACTCGTTTGCGCGAAGCTGCGCACCGCGCCAACAAGCTTATCGGTGGGCAATGCTGAGCAAGCTGTATCAAAACTGCCTTTACACAGACACACCACCTAGCCTGTGAAGACCATCATAAAATAAAAAAAGCAATGGCCAGGCTCGAACCCAGGATACCATGCACCATAGTCAAAGTACTGAACCACTAAGCCAAAAATGGCCAATCACAGATAAGTGTGGGAAAAACGGCATATATAAGCCCCATAGGTGGGAATACACAGCATAACTGATTGTGGAACCTATTTGCAGTCAGGATGTCAGGTGTAGGAGAGGGTAGTTGCTTCCGAGCACAGAGGTGGGGCATTGAGGAGTCCAAATATATCGTTTGGCTCCTTGTCCATGATCATGAGGCTCAACTCATGCAGGGCCAGGTCCTGTGGGGGGCATACAAGGCTGAGGCATGGGACCGGTTGGCACATGATCTCACCAGTGCCACAGGAATACCAAGGACTGGTGAACAGATCCGTCACCACCATGCGAACCTGAAGAGACGAAAGCAGGACCAACTGAAGCGTTGGATCCAGGAGGCCCGTAAAATGCCCAACACCCCACTACTGCGTAAGTTCCATGTAATTATGTATTTAAGAAATTATCCTATCTGATATTATGAAGATGTATATTCCAATATTACTTTATTTATATTACAGCTGCAGGTGTGCGTTCTGCGAATCGGTGAGCCTATGCTGATAGGCTGGAGCGGTTGCGCCACCAGGTAAGTTAGTAATTATTTCCCTGTAATTGATATAAAATATAAGTGGGACAGCTTGCAAAAGAGTTCAGTGTAGTCACGTATTAATAAAGTTCAAGTAACAGTGTAAGAGAGATTCTGCAAGTACTGTGCGATTAGATAAGTGATGCAGCCTGTAATCCAGCAATAAAAATGAAACAAGTCTGAAATAGAGATGCTCCACCTGTATTGTAATAGTAGATAACCTGCTGCAGGCTGAAAATTACAGCTAAACAAGCTGAGTACAACACATGTGTGCAATACATCCCCGTTTAAAATCTGACACATGACACAAGTGAGTCTGTTGGAAAGGATTGTTGTAACCAAGTAAAACATGTTCATAAAGCCTAGAATTAAGTACCATCCTGAATTGTAAAAATAAAACAAGTGAGAGTGTGAGAAAGAGGTATGAATCGAACAAGAAAGTTGTAATAACTCCTGAATAAAGTATACTGCAGTCAGTACATAATGAAATGAATGAGACAGGCACAACCAAAGAGTGAAATGTGTGTAATAAAGTACTGAAGCTGGAATGTCTGTCCCACAATTTGGAGATGTTGCTGTACCCTTGCAATATGGAGATAGTATGGTTGTATGAAATACCAAACATCCACAGTTGTCTAGAGCCATATAAATCAAATGTAGCAGGATGCTGAAGCTGAACAGAGCCAGATATGAACGTGTATGAATAAAAATGCAATGTATATTAATGTAGCAGTAACATTCCCATCACCAGCATACCTACGGTTACATATATGAAACTGTAGTAAGACCTGTAGGGTATATATATCTGCAGCTACTAGAAATGTATAGCATATGTATAGGTATTTGAAGTTGTTAATGAAATATTTCTTCACCCTACCCTATATTCACAAATAATCCATGCCACATCAAATGGGTATGTGTATTCACAATTAATTCCTCTGGACATTTGTCCTGTTGGTTCATACATATTTGCATGTACGTTGATGCATGTGCCCTGTTCACATATCCAAACCTGATGGCCTGTTGCCATCAATCAACCCTGCATGCTGTTGGATTGTGTACTGTTGTTCAAATTATGCATGTGTTATGCTTGCTGTTCAATGTTTGGAATTTATGGGTGTTTGGTTAATGGGAATGCATGTTGTTACAACTAATTTTGAATGGTATTGTTTGTTACTAACCCAAAATGTCATAAAATATTGCTAAACATAGGACGACAGGGAAGGCGGGTCCCAGTGGACCCACCTCTCCCACCTCAGCTGGCGAGTGCACCTGGCACTAGTGCTCAGGCCGGACCCTCCTCCAGTGCCCCTGTGTCACCATCAGGTGGAAGCACTGCAGGAGATGGGGCCCATCCCCCCTCTGCAATTGTGGCCAGAGGAGACCGTCCACTCACACTCCGTAGTTTCCGGTCTGTGGTGCGTAAGGAGATCAGGCATTCTGTGCTTGAACCCCTACGCCAGCTTGAGGCACACGTGGCACAACTCACGGGTGTGCCTGCTGCCCATCCACACAGCCCCCAGCACAGCCCCATCCTGGGCAGTGAAGGCACAGTGGCAACTGCCCATGGGTGGGGATCTCAGTTCCACTGTTGCCGTCTGTGGGCTCATGGGCTCGCGATATCCAAACATCTGTCCCCGTCAATTGTGTCCCCCCCCCCACATGTGTCATACTTCGCCCCTGTATACGTCTTGTTTGTCTTGTCTGTTAACCTCCCCTACCTACCTTCCCAAATATACCTACTTCCTGTACCTGACATTCTACTCTCACCTGAAAAAAAAAAGGGCACTCTGTTCCCGCAAAAAAATTACGCCCCATACATAGCTGCTCATTTCGCAGACATGTCTGCTGGACATGTGAACTGGTAATTACAATTGGCTGTACAACACATTTTGTTGTCCTCACCCCTCTCTCAGGGGTGGAAGGTTTCAAATTTCACACCAAATTACACATGTATGCATAGCTGTTGCTGATCAAGATATGGGCAGCTATGGGCCTTTCTACACCCTTCCTGCAAATCCCAAGCTTGTTTTCCTACTGTCCTGCCCTCTTTGTGCCTCCTTTTTCACCACTTTCCTGTCTCCCCATTTTCATTTCTTTCAAAGAAAGTGCGGGTGCGCGCAAGAGTAAGCACCTTTAAGCAGTTGTAAATGGGTATGCGCTGGTGTGCACTTATCTAAGCATTTGTGCGTGAAGCTAAATGCCAGTGCGTATGCGTGAGCTCCGCACAAACCAGCGCTAACCCACTTACAACTGCTTAAAAGTGCCTTAGTCACTCTGAATGACAAGGCCTGTAGTCTGCTCAGAAGCAAAATAAAATCGCACTGTCAATCTCGAACCCAGGACCTTGGAAACACTAGTCTGCATTGCTTACCACTAAGCCATGACTGCTTTACAAGAACATTGTGCTGAAAACAATATATCATGACATAGTAGGAATGAATGTAAAGGGAATATAGGAAGGCTATTACAGAAAGCATTTCATGTATCTTTACTGGAAATTCATGTGGATTTGTATAACATTAGTGTGGGAAGAGAAACAGCTATGCTAGTTGGTAGCTAGTAGGTAATAATGTGACAGTAGCAACTTGCAAGCCACACACACTATCAGAACAGTATAAACACTGCCATATTTGAATAGGTAAGAGGCCACACCTAGCAACTGTGACTGATTTACAGGGATGTCCCTGATTTGAAAACAAATGTTAACTGTGCCCCACTGACTCCCTGTGAAATGTACTAACAGTAGGCAGAAAGGTGTTTTATCCCATGTAATGGTAACTATCAATTACTGAAAGTATTATGTCAGAAATGGTGTAGTAAAAAACACACGTGTGGGGGCGTGGCCAAGGATGAACACAGGATAGCAGCAGATTTCTTCAGCTCCACCAATTTCATTACACTGACAGGAATTAATTACTTAAAAAATTAATTCTTGAAGTAATTTTCTTTCTAAATATGTTTGTTTTATATAGTTCTTGAACTATATCTAAAAAAGAAAGGAAATCTTAATAATATTCCTGTCAGAAATTACTTTGGAAATTTTCCTGTCAGTTTATCAGTCTGAAATGAGTTCCAGTAAGACAAATTCTCAAGACTCCAGCATCAAGAAAGAACTTCAGTCTCTGATAATTATAGTCCAGCAACTTACTGCTAAGATGGATAAAATGGATTCTAAAATAGACACTTTCATAGCAAAAACTACAAAACAAATAGACTTGTTACATATGGACCTGCAACAACAGAAGATCCAGATGACAGGCATAGAAGAAGCTGTGAATGACATGGAAAATAAAATACAAGAACAGGAAATCAACATTGAGTTTCTGCTGAAACAAAATACACATTTACAAACAAAGCTGGATGACCTGGAAAATAGATCTAGGCGCAATAACATTAGGATTTTTGGACTGCCAGAAAATATTGAAGGTAACAATATTACTTCTTTTTTAACAACATGGCTCCCTAAAACTTTAGATTTACCAGAAGCATTCTCTTTTGGTATCGAAAGAGCACATAGATCTATAGCTAATGCTAACTCTAACAAAAACTATCCTAGATCAGTTATAGTTAGATTTCTATCATCTTTTGATAAAGAGATGGTTCTTAAATCTGCTTGGGCTAAAGCTCCTGTTAAGTTTAATGAGACAACTGTGCGTTTTGACAATGACTATTCTTCCATGGTAATTGCTAAAAGAAAAGTTTTTCTGCCACTAATAAGGGAGCTTAAAATAGCACAGTTTAAAACATACCTTCTGTTTCCTGCCAAGCTTAAAATCTTCCTTCCTGATGGTCCTAAGGTCTTCGATGATTTAGACTCTGCTTTACTGTTTGTCAAAGAAAAAGGATTTTGGATAAAATAGAAGAAATGGAATGGGCTAGTTCTTCATTAAAGAGATTGGCAACTGAAGCTTCCTGGAAGACTTCAGAGAAGAAGAAGAGACTAAAAACAAATGATTTGTTATATGTTTTTTCTCTCTCATCATTTTAGTTCATTATTAATCTTTTGAATATAGTTCCTGCATTTCCAGAAAGCCACAAATATTTTGGAAAAGATTTAATCAAAGTTATTCTCTATGTGCAAAGAAATGTTTTGTTTCATAACCAGTCAAAATGCCTGAGGATTTAATGGCAGGCTGTGACTCGATTTGTTTTTCTTTCTGAAAAAGTAAGGTTAGTAATTTGATACATTTTTTTATCTTTACCTTTTTTTCCTTCTTCTTATATTATTTTCTTTGTTTAAACAATGACATTCTATTTAGATTATGTAGTGGGTAAAGGGTGGGGGAGGGCAGGGAGAGAACAGTAATGAAAATATCATTAATAGAATAATAACATATTTATTTCTTGTAAAAGTTTATAAGTTCTTCAAATGCTATTTCTAATTATACTTTCTTGATTATACTGCTTATGCTTGTTTGTAAATAATCTGTCATGCTTTAACTAATAATAATCAGAACTAAATAAGAGTGAATAATATGTTTTATTTTTAACTCTATTAATATAAACAGTAAGTAACATTCCATTGTATATACTTCTTACAGCTTTCTCTTACATTTTTATTTCTGCCTCACTCCCTTTTATTTTCTACTCTCTTTTCTTTTCTTTATTAATATATAGAAATGCTTTTGACTGTGTGGGCACAGTGAATAATAGGATTTGTATGAAAATTGAGTTGGGAGAAGAATGCTGAGTTTTATTACTTGTTGGTAATTTTGAGTTTAATTTCACTTGCATAGAGGCTGTGATGATCTGTGGAATACATTGTGGAGGTTCTGTCATGTTTAGATGCATTTACACTGCTAAATGAATGTTTGTCACTAGTTTTAATAAGTTTCCATAAAATGTTAAGAGAGACAATCTGGGATGTGGGCTGTCTTATGCACAATGTCCTTGAGTTACCTCAGAATCTTCAAATCACAGAATTCTCACAGAGAAACTGAAAGCAGTTAGTATAAACATTGACAAGGTTATCACACTGACACACCACAGATTCAGGAAAAATACTCTGTTCATAAAATATGTCAGTTATAATGAGTTTAAATGATGTAGTTTCTTGTAGTAAGTAAATGTCTTATTTTAGAAGGCATAAAAATGAAACATTTATTTAAATGTTTTTGAAAATCTACTTAACAGCAGCATAATAATCTGTGTTAAAATGTGTGTTCCAAACATATACTTTACTATAACTCATTTAATTCATCTGATTGACAAACATAAATAATCTTATAACTCTATTCTGGAAGAAATGTCATGTGATATATTTTAAAGCAGTAGGTTAGCATGATTGTAAAATCTGGTTACCAATATGTGTTTGCTGTGCATTATTTTGTATAAAGCAGACAGATTTATTCTAGGGACAGCAAGTAGGACAGTGCTCTACAAAGGCACAACTCAGTGAGATCAGATATATATATATGTGTGTGTGTGTGTGTGTGTGTGTGTGTGTGTGTGTGTGTGTGTGTGTGTGTGTGTGTGTGTGTGTGTGTGTGATGGCTTTTTTTCTGAGAATCTGCATAACTATCTAATATGATTTATAATAATTTCTATGAATACAATATTTTACTCTATTGACAAAATGAATGTTTGCCACAAGTTTTAATAAGTTTCCGCCAAAATGTTAAGGGAGACAATCTGGGATGTGGGCTGTCTCATGCATAGTGTCCATGAGTTTCCTCAGAAGCTTCACTCACAGAATTTTCACAGAGAAACTGAAAGCAGTTAGTATAAACATTGACAAGGTTATCACACTGACACACCACAGATTCAGGAAAAATGCTCTATTCATAAAATATGTCAGTTATGATGAGTTTAGATGATGTAGTTTCTTGTAGCAAGTAAATATCTTATTTTAGAAGGCATAGAAAATGAAACATTTATTTAAATGTTTTTGAAAATCTACTTAACAGTAGCATAATAATCTGTGTTAAAAACTTGTGTCCCAAACATATACTTTACTATAACTCATTTAATTCATCTGATTGACAAGCATAAATAATCTTATAACTCTATTCTGGAAGAAATGTCATGTGATATATTTTAAAGCAGTAGGTTAGCATGATTGTAAAATCTGGTTACTAATATGTGTTTGCTGTGCATTATTTTGTATAAAGCAGACAGATTTATTCTAGGGACAGCAAGTAGGATTGTGCTCTACAAAGACACAACTCAGTGAGATCATATATATATATATATATATATATATATATATATATATATGTGTATGTGTGTGTGTGTGTGTGTGTGTGTGTGTGTGTGTGTGTGTGTATGTGTATGTATGTATGTGTGTGTGTGTGTGTGTGTGTGTGTGTGTGTGTGTGTGTGTGTGTGTGTGTGTGTATGTGTGTGTATATGTATGTGTGTGTGTCTGTGTTTATGTGTGTGATGGCTTTTTTTATTTTAGGTAATAACGCAGGTGTTTCTGAGAATCTGCATAACTATGCAATATGATTTATAATAATTTTTATGAATACAATATTTTACTCTATTGACAATAATGAGTTTAAGTAAATACTCATATACAAACAATTCAAGATTTTTTTGGAAGCTGTTGATAGAATTCACATGACAGAAAATAGATGCATCTTAATGCATGTAATGTCTGAATCATATTAGCCAAAGCTTTTGATTTAAATGAATGTTAGAACATAATTTTCTCTCCTCTTGATTTCTAACATTAAGATTATTTGAATGCTATTAGAATACAAGTGTTATATATTACATAGATCTATATAATAGTATGAACAGTTTAAAAAAAAAAAAAAAAAAAAAAGTTTATTTTAGTTTATATGATGCTGTTTTACCAAATGTGTAGTTTTGTCTTGATAGATAATTGAATTGAAAACTGTTAACCTCAGTTAAATATAACTAGTATTAAATTGAAAAGGTGGTAGCTGAGGTACTGCTGCTTAGGGTAGGGGGTTAACTTGAGTAGTAAATACTGCTCTAAGTTGGAGTTTTCAACTCAGGCGGGATGCAAGGTTTAATCCTTACATTATTTTCACTTGTTCATTGTTATATGTATATACTTTTGACATCCACAATATATTTTGTACACTCATTGTCACTACAAACAAAATTGAATCCTATACAAAATCCCATAAGAGATTTAATAAATACAGCTATATTTAAAGGTACACCTAAAAGAGGAGATGTAACATTATTTATCTGGTTATTTGTTATTTCGATCATAAGATTCTTGAGTTTTAAAATGCCAAATGACATCTTTAAAAGGAATTTCTTTAAACATTAATGGATTGAATAATCCGTGTAAAAGGGCAAGCCTAATAAGATACATTAATCTACACAAGGCCAATCTAGTCTTCCTGCAAGAAACCCATCTCTTGAAAAAGATATTGATAAACTAGCCACTAATAAGTATACAGTATTGGTTAGTTCAGAGCACACTCAGAAAAAAGAGGAGTGGCTATTTTATGGAATAAAAGTATGCCCATTCCTAAAACCATTAAGTCTTATCAGGATGACAAAGGAATGTTTTGTATGGTTACAATACAAATTAATGGGAAGACTTACACTTTAATTAATGTATATTGGATACCTGGAATTGGTATTAATACAGTGAAACATCATATTGATAAGATCATATCATCCTCTATAGGGATATTATTTTAGCTGGTGATTTTAATTGTATACTACATGAAAGTGATACTACCACTATAAAGAAAAGAAGAATTACATCTAA
Source organism: Protopterus annectens (assembly GCF_019279795.1). Classification (NCBI taxonomy): domain Eukaryota; kingdom Metazoa; phylum Chordata; order Ceratodontiformes; family Protopteridae; genus Protopterus; species Protopterus annectens. The sequence continues at coordinate 1,178,535,478 of NC_056726.1, read as the reverse complement.
TGCAAAACATTTAAATGATTTTGCTAATTCTTATCATTTGAATGATATTAATAATCAGATAGAGTCAAAATCATTACCATACACCTTTTTTCTAACAGATACAAAACTTATTCAAAAATAGATAGGGTCTTTATTTCTAACCAGATGGTAACAGATTTAATTAATTCCAAAATCATTTCATGTCCTATATCTGATCATAACTCAATTGTTTTTGAATTCATGATAAAAAATACTCATAATGTTCAGATCAAAAGGATACCAGCATACTTAACTCAGCTAAAAGACTATAAAGAATATATACTTTCAGAAGTACAACATTTTCTAGACATAAATAATACTCCTGAAGTCTCCATTGTCTATGTTTGGGATGCCTTAAAATCATATCTATATGGACAAAGTATCAGATGGTATAATAACAAAAGGAAATCTTGGGATAAGGAATTGTTAGATATTCAAAGTAAACTGGACTCTTATAAACATAATAATAAAGAAAATATTATGGACAAGAAAGTTATTGAAGAAATAAACAAACTAAATGAGAAATACAAAGAAATTTTAACTCATAAAGTTAAAATAACTTTAGAGAAATACAAGTTTTTTCTTATTCAATAAGCCCCAAATACTTACATAGACTTAAAAATAAAACAAAAGATTGAATAAACAAAACCATATCAAAGAAATCTTTTCTCTAAGGAAAAGAAGAATGTTTCTAGTATACCAGAAATACTGGACGATTTAGAAATCACTTTCACAAGATTAACCATAACAACATTAACATGGAACCTAAAGATAAAATAAAGGAGTTTATAACCACAAACATGAATAAAAAGCTTAATAAACAACAGATTAAACTATTGGACAAGAGTATTTCATATACAGAAGTTATTACACAAATAAATAAGCTTAAATCAAACAAAGCACCGGGTAATGATGGTATTATACCAGAGATATATAAAATCCTTTCTAAAACTACATATTCATTAATACATAAGGTTTTATTCTGGCCCAAACTGAGTTAATAACCCCCATCTTGGCAATATACATTTATTTCACCAATTTTAAAACCTAATAAAGATCCAACTAGATGTTCTTCATATCGACCCATCTCATTACTTAAGGTTGATTATAAAATGTTTATGAGTATTTTTGCTGATAGATTGAAGACAATTATCCCCGGCATTATAGACATAGATCAGACGGGCTTCATTGTAAATAGAAATACTTTTGATAATATAAGAAGAACTTTAACATTAATTGATTTTGCAAATAGGAAAAAGAAAGATTTAACACTTATTAGTCTTGATATAGGTTCAGCATTTGATTCAGTAAGTTGGGACTATCTGTTTACCTTACTGAAATGCACAAATTTCTCTGATGCATTTGTAAATTTAATTGAGCATTTATACAAAGGAACTGGCTTATATTAAGGTAGGAACATATGTTTCACAAAAATACCCATTCTTAAAGGTACAAAGCAAGGATGTCCACTTTCTCCACTATTATTCACTTTAGTAATGGAGCCTTGGGCTAATTTGATTAGAAACAGTACTGACATAGAGGGTTTTGAAATAGAAGAAAATACAACATCAAAAATTCAACTTTTGCAGATGATGTTCTAATTACATCAGCAGGATCTAATTCTTCTATGCAGTCTTTATTTGATAAAATGATGAATTTTAAAAGTATTTCTGGTTTAATATTCAATGAAGAAAAACTAAAATACTACCTATATATACACGAAAAAATACTCTCATTAGTGATTTTACTAAATATGTACCCAACTCAGGTCAGATAACTTATTTAGGTATAATACTATCTAAAGATATTAAATCTATTATATATAATAACTATAATACCTGTTTTCTTAATATACAAAATCTTTTTAATACCTGGAATAATATGTTTTTACTATGTAGGAGAGACTTACAATTATTAAAATGATAATATTCCCCAAGATTTTATACTTAATACAATCAATAATACTTTCACCTACAAAAATAACTATCAAGAAACTGAATACACTAATGTTAAATTTCTTATGGGCACCTAATAGACCTAGGATTGCATTAAAGAAACATACTAATAGCTGGTCTCAAGGGGTATTTCTTTTCCAGACTTTAATTTATATATTATCTCTTCTATTATAAAAGTTATTACTTTATTAATAGATCGGTCATATGTCGCAAAATGGAAAGATTATTGGGAGCTAATTAGTATGCACTTCATGAAAATCTCCTTAACACATAAAAATATGATTATAAATAACTCCATGTTGTGGTTGCTAAAGGAATTTTGTACTTCACCTATTACACCTAAACATATGGTCTGTTACCCATTAAATATTATTATTAGTTATCGTAACTTTATATTCATGCACCCTAAGTATAGGGAATGGAATTTTATTGTATTCCTATAATTTATACTCAGGGTATGCTTATGTCATCTACTTCTGAAGGAGCTCATTTAGCTATAGATAATAATCTAAAGTACTGGTATCAGCTGATATCTGATAATAAAGTTAAAAATCTAGATTTCTTAAAACAAGAATTTGATCTAAGAGAAACTTGCTGGTTAGAGGTTCAGATCTTTAGACAACATCTCATTGATAGAATAGATCTAATGTCTATAACAGTTAAAGAATCTATTCCAAAACTGATTGATTACTTGATAATAAATTTACAGCATAAAGTTTCTGATAAAGGTAAACTTTCATATATACATAAAATTATCAGACAAGAAACTTTTTACAATGTAGATTCATACTGGAATTATTTCACCTCTATTATTGGGGACCCACCAACTCAACAAGATAAACAATATATATTGGAATCTGCTTATAGAACTACATCTTCCATTGTCTGGAGACTTTATACATGGAAAGTTTTACATAGATCTTTTTATACACCTTTGATGATGAATAAAATTAATAATAAAGATAATCTATGTAAGAGATGTAATGTAGAAATTAATGCTGACTGGGCTCATATGTTTTATGACTGTATGAAGTTGAAAGAATACTGGAAGTCAATTAATGACTTTTTGCAGGCTCTTTTTACAGATAATTTCATTATTTCTAAGTCTCTTATATTATTCAACACACCTGTACCTCAATGTGTTAAAAGATTAAGCTTCCCTTGTTATGGTCTATCCTAGCAGTGGCTAGGAAAATAATAACTAGAAATTGGATTTCAGATACACCTCCTTCGTTCAATGAATTTAAAATTGTTATGAATATAATGTGTCATATGGAAATAAGCACAATTAGAATGAGAACAACTAGAAAAACATCACATTTTATTGTATGGGATAATTTACAAAATTTGTTAAAAAAATTCTAATTTCAATAGCACAGTATTTTAGTTTAATTAATTGATCTGATTGTAGTGGATGTCTTTGTAAATACTTTAGTTGTTTTGTTGAATATTATAATAATAACTATTTTTAATTATTTGTATAAAATTGTTATGATATTTCTCTTATATGTTAAAACAATAAACTTGTTTTGAAAAAAGAAATGGTGTAATAATACATATGCTCAAAATACCCCACAGTCACAACTGCAGAATATCTGAAAAATATCATGGGTGAATCCCACTAATATGTACCATTCCCTGAGGCTGATAAAAGATGCACCTGAGAGTATCTGAGGCCTGCTCAGCAGCAAAATAAAATACCCTTCTAGGTGTCAAGCCCCACACCTTGGCCAAACCAGACTGCATGCAGTACCACTCTACCACACCAAACATATAAGGAATTGCTGCTCAAAGAAATATAGCAAGCATTACAAGGTGTGAATGTAAATGGAAAGTAGAAATGCCATAGTAACACATTCCAGTAAAGACACCTAGCAGGCATAAAAGGAGTGAATGTAAAGGCCAAATAGTGAAGCCATAGCAACAAATTGCAAGAGCCACTGCTATATACCAGTTACTCCACAAGTCCCACAGGAAAGCACATACACCCATTTAAACAGTATTAGTATTCTTAGGTGTCAGTTAACATACACACTGAGAAGAATAAACTGGAGGAAGCAATAGTCAGGTTTCAGTACAACATGCATTGCAGTGTCTACAACACAGCCAGAAATATGAGATACATACCAACCTTTACACTCACAAAACAGTGTCCACAGCATGCCAGCATGGGCCCCACCTTGAAAATCTGAAAGGGCTATGCCTACCTAACATAACATTTTATAGCACTGACCTGAAATCACAGTGAGAACTGCAATCACCACACAGCAGGCTGCATGCAATTAGTAAATGCTGGCTAACAATTGGTGCAGAGGCCATCACATGCACATGTGCAGATACCTACAAAAGCATCCTGTACTCCCAGACCACACATACAATACTTTCATTGCACCATCTGGAGGGAGAGACAGAGGGAGAGAGAGAGAGATAAAAAAAAACAACTAAAACAAACAAACAAAAAAAACAGATAAACAGAAACTGACACTGCCAAAACAAACATCAACTGGCAAGATAAGCAGCAGCAGGCCAGCAAGCAGCAAGCCAGCACAAACAGCAGAAACAAACAAAGGTAATGTAAACTAATAATCTAATAGTCTACAAACTGTGAACCTTCCATATGTGTTAACAGTCTGTATCTATATATATGAAGATGTGCATAGGGCAGGGGACATACTGCAACTGTTAGTGAAGGATAGACATACATATGGATGTGACGGTTGCTATGTGCACATATCAGTGTAGGTTGTACAGTAATGGATGTTTAGCAGTATGTTAGTGTGTGTATATGTATGTGTAAATAGCAAGGTATAAATATATATATATATATATATATATATATATATATATATATATATATATATATATATATATAAAATATGCATATATGTATACATAGAGAGGGATGTAGAAATAGACATATATAGATAGATAGAATATGTATATACATATATATATGTAATAGACACATACATATGTAGATATATATAGATACATAAACATATACAGACAGATATGACTGTCTACAGATATGTATGTATATGACTATCTCTCTCTCTCCCACCCCCTCTCTCACTCTCTCTCTCTCTCTCTACACATATATATGTATATATATATATATATATATATATATATATATATATATATATATATTTACACTGAGTGAGGCACGTGTGCAGATGTATTGCAACAGTGCCTGGTGACAAAGGCATGGGCTGAACACCAGTGTGGATACTGGAGTACCATACCCCATTCCAAAACACTTACACCACTAACCACCACATATGTGGTTGCCAGCCTACTACTGCATGTGTCAGGAGGGAACATGGGCAACAAGTGTGCAATAGCCTCCCCATTGATATTCACAGTGGCACACTAGTCTTGTAATACCTGTACATGGTATGTATCAGCAGAAATGGTATGTCAGCTATGGAAATGTAGGTCACTGTACCCCTCTACACCTCACAATGCCTTACACAGTATGTACCTCCCATGACAGCTACAGAAATGGAGAAGCACACAGCCATACCTAACAAACTGTGTCAATGCACTCAAACACATTACCTATGCAGAGTGACTAACAAGACCACAGAGCGCCCTCATACTACCTACACAGTGGTTACCACTGCTGGATATACATAGTTAAGTCACACCCATGACAGTTGTCCAACAACCATGGTAACACCTCACAACATCCACAGTCTAAATGACCTATGTCTGTCATCCTTGTCACTGCAGTAAAGAGCACATGGTGGAGGTACAGGTTCCTACCCAAAAATAAGACATACCCTGTAGTAAACCACACAGCATTAAGAAGCAAGGCTCCCCATTAGTAGATGTCAGACATACCCCTGTTGAATGTTATTTAGATAGGTAATATGCCATATGAGTCACCCTGTGTAACTGTTTGACAGGAGCAAGTACGATCACATCACATGTGTCACAAGGGTCAGGGTAGTTTAACAGTATGCTGCTGTAGGCCCAGGGCCAATAGAATACTACCTACCTAACACACACTGCACACACACGTACTCATTGCAAACCAACTATGTGAGGTGGAATGAGTGTGCCACTGACTGTGTGCATGTTCTGTAATGGTGTGATTGCTCAGCATGACTGTCTGTCTGTCATGGTAGTGTGTGTCCTTGGTGTGAGGCCAGAGACAGATGTGTGAGGTATTAGGATACAAACATACTACATTGCCATATGTTGTGCTGTGATTCCCTGTATGTGACTGCGGTGTAGGTAGGGTTATGGCAACAAAGAGTAGGGTGCATTACCAGTGAAATATGTAAAGTGCATTGCATGCAGTGCATGGGTTGATAATGTTCCCTATATTTATTTATTTATTTTACATTTGTTAACCGGGATGGTCCGACTGGATACATGTCCTTTTTCAGCGGAGGCCCGGGGAGAAAAGCTCCAACAGAGTTACATTGATAATTAGGTACAGTAAATGAGCTGAAAGAACTTAACAAAAACATAGGCTATTTACATACAAGTACAAGACTGCCATTACTATTTCTGAGATTACTAGAAATGTAACATTAATAACATATTAGCAAGGACGGTAGGCAGTATAATGACATAGAGTTAGACAGGATACATATTTTTTTATCACAGTATACAAAGTACTTATCATCTTAGCTAGTTGTTTATGTTTCAGTTAATGGCACAGAGCTAGTCTGGGTTTGAGCAAGGGCATAGCCAGTGTGACTTGAAGTGGAGTTTTAGATTATTTTTGAATTGACTTAGAGAAGTTGCAAGCATGATGTTATTTGGGAGAGAGTTCCATATTTTACCAGTGGTGTTGGCAAATAGCGCGTCACCACCTAGGTTGAGAGATTTAGTTGTCTGGACAAGGAGTCTGTTTGCTGAGCGAAGGCAGCTTAGATTAGAGTAGGGAGTCATTAAGTTTTTTAGTGCTGGGGTATTCTCAGGTTGTTTAAGGATTTTGAAGGCCTCTATGAGTTGGGACTGGTGAAGAAGGTGTGGGAATTCTATCCATCCAAGCTTTTTCAGGTTAGTACAGTGGTGTGTTCTGTAGGGTAGGCCTGTAACGAACCTAGCAATGTGATTATAGCAGGATGAGAGCTTGGCCAGATCAGATTTGTTAAGGTGAGTGAGGACAGGAGAGGCATATAGTAGGGTAGAGAGAAGGTGTGAATGGGCTGTGGCTGCCCTGGCATTCGGGGTAAGGAAGGCTTTAATTCTATATAGGGTCCCAAGTTTCTTGTTGACTGACTTAATGGCTTGGTTGATATGTATATCAAATCTGAGTTTATTGTCAATGTTTTCTCCTAATAGCTTTGTATAGGTGTCTGGGGAGATGATGGTCCCATTATTGGATTTTATAGTGAAGTTTTCAGTCGGAGATCTATTGGTTGGGTAGAAGAGAAGTAACTTGGTTTTGTTTGGATTTAAGATCAGGAGATGGTTGGCAAGCCAGTTTTCGACTTTGGTGAAGCTATGTTGGGTGGTAGTTAGTAGATTTGCAAGAGAGGCATTGGAACATATTATAGTCGAGTCATCTGCATATTGAATGCAGGTGGCTTCAGGGATGACTGTTTGGATGTCATTTATGAAGACTGAAAAGAGGAGAGGTCCTAATATGGAACCTTGAGGAACTCCTATGGTATTTGGTAGTAGGCAGGAGAGCTTGTTTTGCCACATTACTGCTTGTTGTCTCCCAGTGAGGTAAGCTTGAAACCAGTCAAGGGCTGGAGTATCTAGATACAGAGTTTTTAAAGTATATAGAAGTAACTGATGGTTTACCATATCGAAGGCTTTCGATAGGTCCAGGAAGAGAGCGGAGGATATTTTTTTATTATTCCGGTTATGATTAATGTTTTCAGTAAGAGAGAGGAGGGCAGTGGTTGTACTATGATGGGGTCTGAATCCATGTTGAGAGTCTGTGAGTAGTTTATTTTGGGTTAGATAGAGCATTAGTTGGTTGTGCATGCACTTTTCCATAATTTTGGCAAGTGGTTGATAGTATGGCTATAGGTCTATAGTTGGATAGTTCTGTGGATGAACCTCCTTTGTGGAGTGGAATAACATAGGATATTTTCCAAATTGAGGGGATTGAGGCCTCGGTTATGGTTCTGTTAATTAGGATTGAGATAGGGTAGGCTACGACATCTGCAGCAATTTGCAGGTATTCAGCCGGCAGAAGATCGGCTGAAAGGGTGGTTGGCTTCAGTTTTTCAAAAGGGATCTGATAAAGGATGTGGACACTGGCTGGAAGTTAAAAGAGAGTGGTGAGTCGGGTATAGTGTTTATAGAAGTGTGGGGAGGAGAAAGTTGGTTAGCTAATGACTGGATGGTTTCTGTGAAGAAAGTATTGAATGAATTGGCTATATCTTCTTGGCTCTTGTCAGATAATGTTCCTGGGGTCAGAGTAGTGGATTTGCCTGGTTGGAGAAGTTTATTTATGCCTGCCCAGAACTTTTGAGGGTTATTCTGATGTTTATGTTGCAGATTGTAGAAGTAATTTTTCTTATCTAGTATGATGGCTTTTTTAGTCTCATTTCTAAGTTGTTGGAATTTGATACGATCTAGGGTAGTTTGGTAGTGCCATTTATCCCACGCTTTGTCTCTAGTTGTTATTTTGGTTTTGGTGTCTGTTGTTAGCCAGGGTGCTAGTTGAGTTTTAATTCTTATTGAGCATTTAGGGGCATGTGAGTCAAGTATAGTAAGGAATGAATTGTTAAATGATGACACTGCCTCATCAAGGGAAGGAACTTTAGTTTTGTCCAGTTACATGATTTGAGTTCAAGTTGAAATTTAGTTGGGTCAAAGTTTTTCTTGGATCTGATAGACCTATAAATAGGTAAGCTTGTACAATTAATTTTGTCCTTCATGATGTATGTGAGCAGGTGATCACTAAGATCATTAGGGAGAGTTCCAGACATATAGTTCTGGGGATGACTGTTGGTGAGTATCCAGTCTAGTATACTCTCTTTTTGGTTATTGTTACCTGTACGTGTGTTAGATAATATTATCTGAGAGAAACCATGTAGGTTAACAGGGATGGGGTTGGACTGTGCTGTGCATTGGTTCCAGTCAATATTAACATCGCCCAGGACAATGGTTTCTTGAGGGTAGTTGTTGGCTATCCAATGCAGAATGACCTATAGTGTTTCTACATTGTTCCCAGGGGGAATATAGGTGACAATTAGGTTAATGCCCTTATGATTATTTAGTAGAATTTTTAGAGCTAATATTTCAGTTTTAGAGACCTGGGGTGGTTGTATAGGGTTAGTTATGATGTTAAGTGTGCTATTATATAAGATGGCTATTCCACCTCCTCTTTTCTTTACTGTATCTGCCCTAAGTATATTGTAACCAGGAGGCAGGATCTCATTGTCTTTGGTTGATGGCCGGAGCCATGTTTCAGATAGACACATTATGTTGGGGAGGTATGTGGCTAGTACAGCATGCAGGCTATGTATCTTATTGTTTAGGCTTCTAATGTTTAAGTGGCATATTAGGAGGGAGTTGACCAGTCGGTGGGAGAGTGGTGGGCTGGTAGGATTTTGAGTTAAGGTTGGGCCTGGATTAGGATGGATGTCCCCATCTTTGGTTATGTTTTTCTTAGATACGCTAGTAGTCTAATAACTTTGAATAGTAGTTTTAGTTCATATTTGGATTTTGGTGTTGATTGGAGTGGGTTTTTAGAAGCAAGTGGTTGGAATTTATAATTTTTGGGGTAGTGTAGTAGTGGGCAAGTTCATGATCAGTGGAGGTAGGGGGTCTTGGTTTGGCATTTTGGATAAGAGAAACCTACGAATGTGAGATTTTCATAGCTAGTAAGAAAGTATGGCAGAATTAAGAGTGGTAAGATAAGAGGAAGGAGTTTATAATTATTTATAGACATGTTATATGTCATCAATGGGTGGGGTCAATGTGCTTCAGAGGAATAGTAGTGGTTAAACAGTAAAGTGGTGGGGGTGGGGGAATTGGAGAGGAAGTTGTGTAGGTTGGAGAGGAAGTAGGGGTGTGGCATAGTGGCTATAAATGTAGACACAGTGGGGGCGGTGGGATAAGGGGGCAGGGAGGGGAGCGAAGTGAGCCTGAGCATAGCAAGGGTGAAGCAGAGCGGGGGTAACCCAGTCCCAGTTTTTGGTCCTATGAGTGGGGTAAATAGTCTGATAGTGTAAGTAAGCAGATTGGAGTACAGGCTTGAAATTCAACATAAACATATACAGTTGTAAAATGTCTTATACAATTCAACATAAATAGGCATTTACAGTTGTAAAACGCTTACTGGAGAGACACTGAGCCTTCATGGGGCCTGTAGCAGAGTGGATTGTAGTTTCACAAATGGTGCCTGCCAAAGGTAATATTTATTAACTCTGGGATTGTCTTAAGGTAATAAACAGCGAAGGGGAGGGAAGAACAAGGGTATGAGCAGGCAGTTCTTTGTACTGCTGCTAATGAGCAAAAGCAAGACAAGTATGTGTTAAGAACAATCACAATTGACCAAGGACTGCTCTGAAACTGTAAGTCTTGTCTTAATTTCTCATGTGGAAAACCAGGATAACCTTGTATCAGAAGACTACTGTGGTATAGCTTAAATAAACAAACACACAGTATGGATCAGTTATTGTTAATATTTGCTAACAGAAGGGAATAAGAGAAAGTGGAAGATGTGTGTGTGTGTGGTGGTGGTGATGGGGGGGCTGCTTACAGCCAAAGCACAGTGCTCTCCAGGGGAAAATGAAGATTGGCTCAAACAGTTAGACACATACTCAATTTTAACTGTAGCTGTTTGCAGACAGTTCAGGACTGCACTTTTCTTATAGGAATGTTAAAGGTGGTACCGGAGTTGAATACTTAAGAGTGGTGTTAGGTTCAAAGTTAACTGTAGCTGTTTGCAGACAGTTCAGACATGGACTGCACTTTTCTTATAGGAATGTTAAAGGTGGTACCGGAGTTGAATACTTAAGAGTGGTGTTAGGTTCAAAGTTAACTGTAGCTGTTTGCAGACAGTTCAGACCCGGACTGCACTTTTCTTATAGGAATGTTAAAGGTGATACCGGAGTTGAATACTTAAGAGTGGTGTTAAGTTCAAAGTTAACAGTAGCTGTTTGCAGACAGTTCAGACCCGGACTGCACTTTTCTTATAGGAATGTTAAAGGTTAAAGGTTGAACACTTAAGAGTGGTGTTAGGTTCAAAGTTAACTGTAGCTGTTTGCAGACAGTTCAGACCTGGACTGCACTTTTCTTATAGGAATGTTAAAGGTGGTACCGGAGTTGAATACTTAAGAGTGGTGTTAGGTCTAGAAAAGAAGAGTACAGAGAGGAGTAAGCACTTTTGAGATGGTAAATATATATTAGAAAGATTATAAAAAACACACTGAGCAAATTGCTACCACAAGCAATGTCCTGAACCACTACTTAGTATATGCAGATACTGAGACAATTGGAAGAACATTAGAAAACAAAAAATAGACAGTTATGCAGCAACAGATAAAAATATAGCGAGCAGCAATCTGTCGTGGTTCTCTAATGTGATTCTATCCACCAGTAACAGCACAAACTTATAGAAATAATTTAGACACTAGTATGAGCTGTCTACACACAACACTATTACATGAATAACATTAGTGAACAAGGTGCAGCTATGCAAATAGACCATACATACTATTATACTAGTAACAACTTGGTGAATGCCATAGTAACATCAAAAATAAAGCATGAAACATATTAGATGTCTAACACAATTCAACATAAACATATACAGTTGTAAAATGTTTAATACAATTCAACATAAATAGGCATTTACAGTTGTCAAGCACTTACTGGAGAGACACTGAGCCTTCATGGGGCCTGTAGCAGAGTGGATTGTAGTTTTACAAATGGTGCCTGCCACAGGTAATATTTATTAACTCTGGGATTGTCTTAAGGTAATAAACAGGGAAGGGGAGGGGAGAACAAGGGTGTGAGCAGGCAGTTCTTTGTACTGCTGCTAATGAGCAAAAGCAAGACAAGTATGTGTTAAGAACAATCACAATTGACCAAGGACTGCTCTGAAACTGTAAGTCTTGTCATAATTTCTCAGGTGGAAAACCAGGATAACCTTGTATCAGAAGACTACTGTGGTATAGCTTAAATAAACAAACACACAGTATGGATCAGTTATTGTTACTATTTGCTAACAGAAGGGAATAAGAGAAAGTGGAAGATGTGTGTGTGTGTGGTGGTGGTGATGGGGGGGCTGCTTACAGCCAAAGCACAGTGCTCTCCAGGGGAAAATAAAGATTGGCTCAAACAGTTAGACACATACTCAATTTTAACTGTAGCTGTTTGCAGACAGTTCAGACCCGGACTGCACTTTTCTTATAGGAATGTTAAAGGTGGTACCGGAGTTGAATACTTAAGAGTGGTGTTAGGTTCAAAGTTAACTGTAGCTGTTTGCAGACAGTTCAGACCTGGACTGCACTTTTCTTATAGGAATGTTAAAGGTGGTACCGGAGTTGAATACTTAAGAGTGGTGTTAGGTTCAAAGTTAACTGTAGCTGTTTGCAGACAGTTCAGACCCGGACTGCACTTTTCTTATAGGAATGTTAAAGGTGGTACCGGAGTTGAATACTTAAGAGTGGTGTTAAGTTCAAAGTTAACAGTAGCTGTTTGCAGACAGTTCAGACCCGGACTGCACTTTTCTTATAGGAATGTTAAAGGTTAAAGGTTGAACACTTAAGAGTGGTGTTAGGTTCAAAGTTAACTGTAGCTGTTTGCAGACAGTTCAGACCTGGACTGCACTTTTCTTATAGGAATGTTAAAGGTGGTACCGGAGTTGAATACTTAAGAGTGGTGTTAGGTCTAGAAAAGAAGAGTACAGAGAGGAGTAAGCACTTTTGAGATGGTAAATATATATTAGAAAGATTATAAAAAACACACTGAGCAAATTGCTACCACAAGCAATGTCCTGAACCACTACTTAGTATATGCAGATACTGAGACAACTGAAGAACATTAGAAAACAAAAAATAGACAGTTATGCAGCAACAGATAAAAATATAGCGAGCAGCAATCTGTCGTGGTTCTCTAATGTGATTCTATCCACCAGTAACAGCACAAACTTATAGAAATAATTTAGACACTAGTATGAGCTGTCTACACACAACACTATTACATGAAAAACATTAGTGAACAAGGTGCAGCTATGCAAATAGACCATACATACTATTATACTAGTAACAACTTGGTGAATGCCATAGTAACATCAAAAATAAAGCATGAAACATATTAGATGTCTAACACAATTCAACATAAACATATACAGTTGTAAAATGTCTAATACAATTCAACATAAATAGGCATCTACACTTGTAAAACACTTACTGGAGAGACACTGAGCCTTCATGGGGCCTGTAGCAGAGTGGATTGTAGTTTTACAAATGGTGCCTGCCACAGGTAATATTTATTAACTCTGGGATTGTCTTAAGGTAATAAACATGGAAGGGGAGGGGAGAACAAGGTTGTGAGCAGGCAGTTCTTTGTACTGCTGCTAATGAGCCAAAGCAAGACAAGTATGTGTTAAGAACAATCACAATTGACCAAGGACTGCTCTGAAACTGTAAGTCTTGTCTTAATTTCTCAGGTGGAAAACCAGGATAACCTTGTATCAGTAGGCTACTGTGGTATAGTTTAAATAAATAAACACACGTTATTGATCAGATATTGATACTATTTGCTAACAGAAGGGAATAAGAGAAAGTGGAAGATGTGTGTGTGTGTGTGGTGGTGGTGGTGGTGGTGGTGGTGGTGGTGGGGGGCTGCTTACAGCCAAATCAAAGTGCTCTCCAGGGGAAAATGAAGATTGTCTCAAACAGTTAGACACATACTCAAAGTTAACTGTAGCTGTTTGCAGACAGTTCAGACCTGGACTGCACTTTTCTTATAGGAATGTTAAAGGTGGTACCGGAGTTGAATACTTAAGAGTGGTGTTAGGTTCAAAGTTAACTGTAGCTGTTTGCAGACAGTTCAAACCCGGACTGCACTTTTCTTATAGGAATGTTAAAGGTGGTACCGGAGTTGAATACTTAAGATTGGTGTTAGGTTCAAAGTTAACTGTAGCTGTTTGCAGACAGTTCAGACCCAGACTGCACTTTTCTTATAGGAATGTTAAAGGTGGTACCGGAGTTGAATACTTAAGAGTGGTGTTAGGTGCAAAGTTAACTGTAGCTGTTTGCAGACAGTTCAGACCTGGACTGCACTTTTCTTATAGGAATGTTAAAGGTGGTTCCGGAGTTGAATACTTAAGAGTGGTGTTAGGTTCAAAGTTAACTGTAGCTGTTTGCAGACAGTTCAGACCTGGACTGCACTTTTCTTATAGGAATGTTAAAGGTGGTACCGGAGTTGAATACTTAAGAGTGGTGTTAGGTCTAGAAAAATAGAGTACAGAGAGGAGTAAGCACTTTTGAGATGGTAAATATATATTAGAAAGATTATAAAAAACACACTGAGCAAATAGTTACCACATGCAATGTCATAAACCACTACTTAGTATATGCAGATACTGAGCCAATTGGAAGAACATTAGGAAACAAAAACCAGACAGTTATGCAGCAACAGATAAAAATATAGCGAGCAGCAATCTGTCGTGGTTCTCTAATGTGATTCTATCCACCAGTAACAGCACAAACTTATAGAAATAATTTAGACACTAGTATGAGCTGTCTACACGCAACACTATTACATGAATAACATTAGTGAACAAGGTGCAGCTATGCAAATAGACCATACATACTGTTATACTAGTAACAACTTGGTGCATGCCATAGTAACATCAAAAATAAAGCATGAAACATATTAGATGTCTAACACAATTCAACATAAACATATACAGTTGTAAAATGTCTAATACAATTCAACATAAATAGGCATTTATAGTTGTAAAACACTTACTGGAGAGACACTGAGCCTTCATGGGGCCTGTAGCAGAGTGGATTGTAGTTTTACAAATGGTGCCTGCCACAGGTAATATTTATTAACTCTGGGACTGTCTTAAGGTAATAAACAGGGAAGGGGAGGGGAGAACAAGGGTGTGAGCAGGCAGTTCTTTGTACTGCTGCTAATGAGCCAAAGCAGAACAAGTATGTGTTAAGAACAATCACAATTGACCAAGGACTGCTCTGAAACTGTAAGTCTTGTCTTAATTTCTCAGGTGGAAAACCAGGATAACCAGGCTACTGTGGTATAGTTTAAATAAACAAACACACAGTATTGATCAGTTATTGATACTATTTGCTAACAGAAGGGAATAAGAGAAAGTGGAAGATGTGTGTGTGTGTGTGTGTGTGTGTGTGTGTGGTGGTGGTGGGGGGGGGGCTGCTTACAGCCAAAGCACAGTGCTCTCCAGGGGAAAATGAAGATTGGCTCAAACAGTTAGACACATACTCAAAGTTAACTGTAGCTGTTTGCAGACAGTTCAGACCCAGACTGCACTTTTCTTATAGGAATGTTAAAGGTGGTACCGGAGTTGAATACTTAAGAGTGGTGTTAGGTTCAAAGTTAACTGTAGCTGTTTGCAGACAGTTCAGACCCGGACTGCACTTTTCTTATAGGAATATTTAAGGTGGTACCGGAGTTGAATACTTAAGAGTGGTGTTAGGTCTAGAAAAGAAGAGTACAGAGAGGAGTAAGCACTTTTCAGATGGTAAATATATATTAGAAAGATTATAAAAAACACACTGAGCAAATAGCTACCACATGCAATGTCCTGAACCACTATTTAGTATATGCAGATACTGAGCCAATTAGAAGAACATTAGAAAACAAAAACCAGACAGTTATGCAGCAACAGATAAACATATAGCGAGCAGCAATCTGTCGTGGTTTTCTAATGTGATTCTATCCACCAGTAACAGTACAAACTTATAGAAATAATTTAGACACTAGTATGAGCTGTCTACACACAACACTATTACATGAATAACATTAGTGAAGAAGGTGCAGCTATGCAAATAGACCATACATACTATTATACTAGTAACAACTTGGTGCATGCCATAGTAACATCAAACATAAAGCATAAAACATATTAGATGTCTAACACAATTCATCATAAACATATACAGTTGTAAAATGTTTAATACAATTCAACATAAATAGGCATTTACAGTTGTCAAGCACTTACTGGAGAGACACTGAGCCTTCATGGGGCCTGTAGCAGAGTGGATTGTAGTTTTACAAATGGTGCCTGCCACAGGTAATATTTAGTAAGTCTGGGATTGTCTTAAGGTAATAAACAGGGAAGGGGAGGGGAGAACAAGGGTGTGAGCAGGCAGTTCTTTGTACTGCTGCTAATGAGCCAAAGCAAGACAAGTATGTATTAAGAACAATCACAATTGACTAAGGACTGCTCTGAAACTGTAAGTCTTGTCTTAATTTCTCAGGTGGAAAACCAGGATAACCTTGTATCAGTAGGCTACTGTGGTATAGTTTAAATAAACAAACACACAGTATTGATCAGTTATTGATACTATTTGCTAACAGAAGGGAATAAGAGAAAGTGGAAGATGCGTGTGTGTGTGTGTGTGTGTGTGTGGTGGTGGTGGTGGTCGTGGGGGGGGGGGGGTTGCTGCTTACAGCCAATGCACAGTACTCTCCAGGTGAAAATGAAGATTGGCTCAAACAGTTAGACACATACTCAAAGTTAACTGTAGCTGTTTGCAGACAGTTCAGACCCGGACTGCACTTTTCTTATAGGAATGTTAAAGGTGGTACCGGAGTTGAATACTTAAGAGTGGTCTTAGGTTCAAAGTTAAATGTAGCTGTTTGCAGACAGTTCAGACCCGGACTGCACTTTTCTTATAGGAATGTTAAAGGTGGTACCAGAGTTGAATACTTAAGAGTGGTTTTAGGTCTGGAAAATAAGAGTACAGAGAGGAGTAAGCACTTTTGAGATGGTAAATATATATTAGAAAGATTATAAAAAACACACTGAGCAAATAGCTACCACATGCAATGTCCTGAACCACTACTTAGTATATGCAGATACTGAGCCAATTAGAAGAACATTAGAAAACAAAAACCAGACAGTTATGCAGCACAAATAAAAATATAGCGAGCAGCAATCTGTCGTGGTTCTCTAATGTGATTCTATCCACCAGTAACAGCACAAACTTATAGAAATAATTTAGACACTAGTATGAGCTGTCTACACACACTATTACATGAATAACATTAGTGAACAAGGTGGAGCTATTCAAATAGACCATACATACTATTATACTAGTAACAACTTGGTGCATGCCATAGTAACATCAAAAATAAAGCATAAAACATATTAGATGTCTAACACAATTCAACATAAACATATACAGTTGTAAAATGTCTAATACAATTCAACATAAATAGGCATTTGCAGTTGTAAAACACTTACTGGAGAGACACTGAGCCTTCATGGGGCCTGTAGCAGAGTGGATTGTAGTTTTACAAATGGTGCCTGCCACAGGTAATATTTATTAACTCTGGGATTGTCTTAAGGTAATAAACAGGGAAGGGGAGGGGAGAACAAGGGTGTGAGCAGGCAGTTCTTTGCACTGCTGCTAATGAGCCAAAGCAAGACAAGTATGTGTTAAGAACAATCACAATTGACCAAGGACTGCTCTGAAACTGTAAGTCTTGTCTGAATTTCTCAGGTGGAAAACTAGGATAACCTTGTATCAGTAGGCTACTGTGGTATAGTTTAAATAAACAAACACACAGTATTGATCAGTTATTGATACTATTTGCTAACAGAAGGGAATAAGAGAAAGTGGAAGATGTCTGTGTGTGTGGTGGTGGTGGTGGGGGGGGGGGTGCTGCTTACAGCCAAAGCACAGTGCTCTCCAGGTGAAAATGAAGATTGGCTCAAACAGTTAGACACATACTCAAAGTTAACTGTAGCTGTTTGCAGACAGTTCAGACCCGGATTGCACTTTTCTTATAGGAATGTTAAAGGTGGTTCCGGAGTTGAATACTTAAGAGTGGTGTTAGGTTCAAAGTTAACTGTAGCTGTTTGCAGACAGTTCAGACCCGGACTGCACTTTTCTTATAGGAATGTTAAAGGTGGTACCGGAGTTGAATACTTAAGAGTGGTGTTAGGTTCAAAGTTAACTGTAGCTGTTTGCAGACAGTTCAGACCCGGACTGCACTTTTCTTATAGGAATGTTAAAGGTGGTACGAGTTGAATACTTAAGAGTGGTGTTAGGTTCAAAGTTAACTGTAGCTGTTTGCAGACAGTTCAGACCCGGACTGCACTTTTCTTATAGGAATGTTAACGGTTGTACCGGAGTTGAATACTTAAGAGTGGTGTTAGGTTCAAAGTTAACTGTAGCTGTTTGCAGACAGTTCAGACCCGGACTGCACTTTTCTTATAGGAATGTTAAAGGTGGTACCGGAGTTGAATACTTAAGAGTGGTGTTAGGTTCAAAGTTAACTGTAGCTGTTTGCAGACAGTTCAGACCCGGACTGCACTTTTCTTATATGAATGTTAAAGGTGGTACCAGAGTTCAATACTTAAGAGTGGTGTTAGGTTCAAAGTTAACTGTAGCTGTTAGCAGACAGTTCAGACCCGGACTGCACTTTTCTTATAGGAATGTTAAAGGTGGTACCGGAGATGAATACTTAAGAGTGATGTTATGTCTAGAAAAGAAGAGTACAGAGAGGAGTAAGCACTTTTGAGATGGTAAATATATATTAGAAAGATTATAAAAAACACACTGAGCAAATAGCTACCACATGCAATGTCCTGAACCACTACTTAGTATATGCAGATACTGAGCCAATTAGAAGAACATTAGAAAACAAAAACCAGACAGTTATGCAGCACAAATAAAAATATAGCGAGCAGCAATCTGTCGTGGTTCTCTAATGTGATTCTATCCACCAGTAACAGCACAAACTTATAGAAATAATTTAGACACTAGTATGAGCTGTCTACACACACTATTACATGAATAACATTAGTGAACAAGGTGCAGCTATACAAATAGACCATACATACTGTTATACTAGTAACAACTTGGTGCATGCCATAGTAACATCAAAAATAAAGCATAAAACATATTAGATGTCTAACACAATTCAACATAAACATATACAGTTGTAAAATGTCTAATACAATTCAACATAAATAGGCATTTACAGTTGTAAAACACTTACTGGAGAGACACTGAGCCTTCATGGGGCCTGTAGCAGAATGGATTGTAGTTTTACAAATGGTGCCTGCCACAGGTAATATTTATTAACTCTGGGATTGTCTTAAGGTAATAAACAGGGAGAACAAGGATGTGAGCAGGCAGTTCTTTGTACTGCTGCTAATGAGCCAAAGCAAGACAAGTATGTGTTAAGAACAATCACAATTGACCAAGGACTGCTGTGAAACTGTAAGTCTTGTCTGAATTTCTCAGGTGGAAAACCAGGATAACCTTGTATCAGTAGGCTACTGTGGTATAGTTTAAATAAACAAACACACAGTATTGATCAGTTATTGATACTATTTGCTAACAGAAGGGAATAAGAGAAAGTGGAAGATGTGTGTGTGTGTGTGTGTGTGTGTGTGTGGTGGTCGGGGTGCTTACAGCCAAAGCACAGTACTCTCCAGGTGAAAATGCTTACAGCCAAAGCACAGTACTCTCCAGGTGAAAATGAAGATTGGCTCAAACAGTTAGACACATACTCAAAGTTAACTGTAGCTGTTTGCAGACAGTTCAGACCCTGACTGCACTTTTCTTATAGGAATGTTAAAGGTGGTACCGGAGTTGAATACTTAAGAGTGGTGTTAGGTTCAAAGTTAACTGTAGCTGTTTGCAGACAGTTCAGACCCGGACTGCACTTTTCTTATAGGAATGTTAAAGGTGGTACCGGAGTTGAATACTTAGAGGGGTGTTAGGTTCAAAGTTAACTGTAGCTGTTTGCACACAGTTCAGACCCGGACTGCACTTTTCTTATAGGAATGTTAAAGGTGGTACCGGAGTTGAATATTTAAGAGTGGTGTTAGGTTCAAAGTTAACTGTAGCTGTTTGCAGACAGTTCAGACCCGGACTGCACTTTTCTTATAGGAATGTTAAAGGTGGTACCGGAGTTGAATACTTAAGAGTGGTCTTAGGTTCAAAGTTAACTGTAGCTGTTTGCAGACAGTTCAGACCCGGACTGCACTTTTCTTATAGGAATGTTAAAGGTGGTACCAGAGTTGAATACTTAAGAGTGGTGTTAGGTCTGGAAAATAAGAGTACAGAGAGGAGTAAGCACTTTTGAGATGGTAAATATATATTAGAAAGATTATAAAAAACACACTGAGCAAATAACTACCACATGCAATGTCCTGAACCACTACTTAGTATATGCAGATACTGAGCCAAATGGAAGAACATTAGAAAACAAAAACCAGACAGTTATGCAGCAACAGATAAAAATATAGCGGGCAGCAATCTGTTGTGGTTCTCTAATGTGATTCTATCCACCAGTAACAGCACAAACTTATAGAAATAATTTAGACACTAGTATGAGCTGTCTACACACAACACTATTACATGAATAACATTAGTGAACAAGGTGCAGCTATACAAATAGACCATACATACTATTATACTAGTAACAACTTGGTGAATGCCATAGTAACATCAAACATAAAGCATAAAACATATTAGATGTCTAACACAATTCATCATAAACATATACAGTTGTAAAATGTCTAATACAATTCAACTTAAATAGGCATTTACAGTTGTAAAACACTTACTGGAGAGACACTGAGCTTTCATGGGGCCTGTAGCAGAGTGGATTGTAGTTTTACAAATGGTGCCTGCCACAGGTAATATTTATTAACTCTGGGATTGTCTTAAGGTAATAAACAGGGAAGGGGAGGGGAGAACAAGGGTGTGAGCAGGCAGTTCTTTGCACTGCTGCTAATGAGCCAAAGCAAGACAAGTATGTGTTAAGAACAATCACAATTGACCAAGGACTGCTCTGAAACTGAAAGTCTTGTCTTAATTTCTCAGGTGGAAAACCAGGATAACCTTGTATCAGTAGGCTACTGTGGCATAGTTTAAACAAACAAACACACAGTATTGGTCAGTTATTGATACTATTTGCTAACAGAAGGGAATAAGAGAAAGTGGAAGATGTGTGTGTCTGTGGGAGGGGCGGGGGGGGGCTGCTTACAGCCAAAGCACAGTGCTCTCCAGGGGAAAATGAAGATTGGCTCAAACAGTTAGACACATACTCAAAGTTAGCTGTAGCTGTTTGCAGACAGTTCAGACCCGGACTGCACTTTTCTTATAGGAATGTTAAAGGTGGTACTGGAGTTGAATACTTAAGATTGGTGTTAGGTTCAAAGTTAGCTGTAGCTGCTTGCAGACAGTTCAGACCCAGACTGCACTTTTCTTATAGGAATGTTAAAGGTGGTACCGGAGTTGAATACTTAAGATTGGTGTTAGGTTCAAAGTTAGCTGTAGCTGTTTGCAGACAGTTCAGACCCGGACTGCACTTTTCGTATAGGAATGTTAAAGGTGGTACCGGAGTTGAATACTTAAGAGTGGTGTTAGGTTCAAAGTTAGCTGTAGCTATTTGCAGACAGTTCAGACCTGGACTGCACTTTTCTTATAGGAATGTTAAAGGTTGTACCGGAGTTGAATACTTAAGAGTGGTGTTAGGTTCAAAGTTAGCTGTAGCTGTTTGCAGACAGTTCAGACCCGGACTGCACTTTTCTTATAGGAATGTTAAAGGTGGTACCGGAGTTGAATACTTAAGAGTGGTGTTAGGTTGGAGAGACACTGAGCCTTCATGGGGCCTCTAGCAGAGTGGATTGTGTACCGTGATGTGGATACAGTACCGTGATACAAACCCCCAGTATGAGGTTGTGCATTGGACCTGAAACAGTGTGCTGACTGTTGGAGTATACTAGCTTGTTGTATGGAGTGTGCCAGGTACTGTCACACAGTTGTTGGCTGAGCACTGATATGCGGTCATTTACATGTGTATCCCCCAACAGACAGTCATATGCTATATATGGCAGTTCAGTGATATCACTACAGTAGAGTATTATGTGTGCCATATCACTTGCTGACATATGTTTCTTTTGCTTCCAGGGCAATGGTGCACCAGCGCAACCCTACCTACTCTGCTGCAGAGGAAGAGGAGATACACCAGAACCTGATGCGGGATTTCGCAACATTCTTTCCCGCACCAGCCAGAATCAGCAGGGGAGGGCTGCACTGTGGCAAGACCTGGCCCATCGGGTAAATGACATAGGCATGCATAACTGGACATATGAGCAGGTACGCCATCACTGCAGTGATTTAATTAGAAATGTCCATCAGCGTGCATCTGATATCCATAGGCAACAGCTTGCCACAGGTGGTGTGGTGGCTATACATCCCCCCCTCACCAGACTGAAGGGGCTCCTCCTAATTGTTGTGGCTCCAGCCCAACAGAAACAACATCAGCACACATGCGTAATGATGAAGGCTGGAGCCACCCAGCATCAGGACTTGGAGCACAGGTAACATGTCATATGTATAGTTGACTGTTCTGTAGTTTATGCATGTGTCAGGTGTGTCCTGTGTTTGTAGCTGTTATCCTGGTAATTATTGTGCAAGATTGATATTCTCAATATCAGCAGTAGACCTGTGAAAGCCAACTGTTGTACTACTGAACTGTATCATACTCACAGTATCAATGGCATATTTGTGCCCACTGACAAATGTCTTATTTGTGCAGGTCCCTCTGGTGTAACAGCATGCCAGCCAATCCATGCTGGTGAGTGTGTAATAACAATACCTTTAATATTTTTGATACT
Source organism: Protopterus annectens (assembly GCF_019279795.1). NCBI lineage: Eukaryota > Metazoa > Chordata > Ceratodontiformes > Protopteridae > Protopterus > Protopterus annectens. The sequence goes on along the minus strand of NC_056726.1, from coordinate 1,178,512,714 downwards.
AATAGTAATAATAGACTCAAACAGTATTGCTATGTGTTTGATTGCAGGTGTATTTGTGTCTGTGTGTTGGTATCTCATATACTGAGGAGTGCACATGTGTGCATGTGTGCATGTGCGCATGTGTGCATGTGTGCCTGTGTGTATCTGTGGTAACATTGTGTACACATTGTAAACTGTGTTTCCTGTCTTCCTCCCACAGTTTCTGGTGCTACTCTGGTGTTGTGCAGCAGGGAACCTGAATCAGCTGCTGGGGATAGTGATAATGATGATACCTGTGTAATGGCACAGGAAGGTGTGCCAGGGTCCGTTGCTGGTCAGCCAATCGACAGTACACAGCTGTCAATCCCATCAATGCACACAGTCATCCTGCCAATACATCCATTGTCACCAATGTCCCTGGTGATATACAGGATACAGTGGGCAATGACCAGGGTAATGTGGTATCAGTGGTACATGCATCCCCTCACAGCAGCCATGGCCAGGGTCCTGACATGGTACCACACAGGCAGATGTCCAGGGGTTCTTGGGAGAGCATCCGTGGAAGTACTGCCCCTGTCAGATGTGCCCACAGAGGTCTTTCAACCTCGGCTATGTTTCGGGCTGTAATGCAGGCACAGTCACATATGGAACGGTACACCAGACAGGGACTGAGGGAGCTGAGAGCATATCGCACTGCTGTGAATGACACTATGCGTGACATTGCACTGCCATCCGTAATTTCACCAAGGTCATTGACAGACGTTGGGGGGACACATTAGATCTGTTCCACAACTACATGTCTATGAGCCAGGGCAATGCAGGACGGTTGAGGCGTCGACGTGGATGTATGCCAGCAACAGCAGCAGCTGGCAGTTGTCGCGGACAACAACAAACCCGCAGCCGCTCCCTTAGTGCCAGCACCAGCCCTAGCAATGCTGGTTCTGTGCTGTCATCAGACTGCCCCAAGAGACCACGTGCACATGGCTCTGGACAGTCCCAACAGGGACCTGTTCTCCAGTCACCAACCAACTGCTTCTGATGACAGTACCCAGTCTGGCTTAATACCTGATACTGTCCATAGCACCCCTGCCAGACACAGGTACCATGCCCGTGGCCAGAGACAGTGATCTGTATGACCTTGCAGGTACAGTCTGTGGCTGTCCACAAACACCCATATATGGCAGCCACGAGGTGGAACTGTGTGCATGCATACACACATGCATAATGCTAACACCTAGGGCTAATGCATACACGCACACACTGCATCAACATTGCCCCATTGTGTACTGTTGTCCCTGACTAACACACACACACACATACATGTCGACTGGTTGTATCAGTGGCGGACTCAGGCATACCAAGTACACACCCTGTGCATATGATAAAACTGTGCCACCTCATGCAATCTGTAACATCAATGCAGGAACAGGTTAACATGGTGCTGATGCACAGGGTGACTACATAGAAGTGTAGTAATATTATCATGTTGTCAACAGTACAGTGTAATGATATCATTGTGCATATATCCCAGCATGCCTGATGCAGTAACAGTATGATTGTCGTTGTATTGTTTGGTACACACATAGTCATTACCATAGTGTAATGTCTGCACATCTTTGCATACTGGTGGTAAGGCTGTAAACAGAAGGCCACCTGCATAGGTAGCACAGGGTATAAGAAAATGGAAGTAATGATACACAATGATGGACATGTAAACCGCAAGTTGCATGCAGTCCACACCCGACTCTGCATGGAGGATGTTGATATCTGTGCAGTAATACACAACAGGTTAAAGACTCCCAGGAGCACCCTAGCACTACCAGGTTACACCTCATACCATGCTTGACAGACCCAAAACACAGAACTATGACAAGAGGGTGAGTCTCATTAAATGTCAAGGATACTGTGTTGGCAGGACAGGTAGCATACATCCTACTAAGTTGGGAACTGCTGATTGAGGGCTCAGTGTCTGTTATTCTAAATGTGTATTAGTTCAGGTTTAAGCGCTTGGGTTTCAGGCCAGTTATTTCACATTACAAAGGTACATGGTCTGTACACTTGTAGGAGGAGAGGCTGGACCCTGCCCATCTGACCTGTGAATGTCTGGGTAAAGGCTTATAGTGTCTGCATATTTGCACTGTTTCTTACTGGAAGTGGTACACCTTGTTTGCTGTAGCATAGACTAGATCCAGATCTGCTGAATGTAGCTTTGTTTGTATGCTTGTCTGCTTGTTATTTCCCTGAAACACTGATTCCACCTGAAATGCAGCTTTACAGCACCTCTGTGGATCCCTAGTGACATCTGTATTGCTTACTGCACATATTTCCATGTTTCACTTGACAGAAACTCACTGTTTGTCATGTTTGCATGTACGTTGCCTGTAACACATTGCATATGACTTACCTGGCACTTGCTCACTACAGCATTTCTATATGCCAGCACTAATAAATTAAAAGCACTACACCCTCACAAACTCACCTTGAGTACCTTGTTCCCCATTGGCCCTTTGTATTTGCTAATTATGAAGGAATACCCAATACTATTCTAGCATATCCAAAAGTCAGTTGTCAATCTCCTCTCTGGTCCAGTTGGTGAATCTGTGAATCATGAGGCAATGTTAAAACTGCCTCATGTACACAGACATCCCTCTCCCCTTCCCATACATTTCCAACACATGCGAGAGATGCAACCACATAGCCAAACTGGAGGCTAAGCTCTCTCAACTCAGTACTGGCAAAACCTGTGAGGTGGAGAAGGAAACTACAGTCACTACAATACCAGTCTCACATAGACCTACCACAACAGCAATCCAAATACATAAACACACAGAAACATACTTGGAGTCTCAAAATAACATCCTGCCTAAGCAGCAGACACCTCCAAAGCAGACACACATGCAAATGCTATGCCAGAACACAACACATGCTACACATACCTCACAAAGCCAGTGTGCCAAACAGTCACAGCCTGTAAGGCTAAACAACACACCTGATACATTTGTAATAGGTACCTCTATCGTCAGGTACACTGAGGACCCGCTCACCAGGCTGAAGAAGGAGAAGGCCATGGTGGCATGCCTGTCAGGCACTATGATCCACCACATAACACAAGCACACAGGTCACTCCAAGGCATGTACAAATATGACTCGGTCATTGTCCGTTCCAGTGTGAATGACCTGAGATGTACCTACCTGGACTACATGATAGGAGACATAGAGAGGCTCTCTGAGCATGTGGCACAGGCTGGTATGACCCGGACCTTGAGTAGCATCTTACCCTCACCAAGAATGCTGCCACAATATGGAGACAGGTTGATCAATTTCAACAATTGGCTTATGTTTCAGTGTCATTCAAAGGGGATCCAATGCCTGTCGGTGTGGGATGACATGCTTGACAAGCCACAATGCTTTGCTAGGGACGGCTTGCACCTGTCACCCATGGGCTTTTGGATATTGGCAAAGGCTCTTGCTACACACATACTGCCTTTTTTAGGCAAGGCTCAAAAGACAAAGCCACCTCCATAGGTATCACAAGGGATAGGACTCTAATAGTAATGCTACTCAATGACAGCAGTGTAAACCTCAGGATGCATGCACTGGAAACTGTCCTTAGCATGGAGAACATCAATATCTGTGGAGTAACAGAATCCTGGTTCAAGGCTCCCAAGTGCACTCCAGAACTGCCAGGTTATACCTCATACCATGCTTGTCATCCCCTAAACTTGCACCGAACCAGAACAGGAGGGGGAGTATCCAAATTCATCAAAGATACACACACCTCCAGGTTGGTGGCACAGCACAAAGCATCAGAGACTATCCATGTGCAACTAACAGTGGGTAAGAATGCCTTCAAGTTCATAGCCTGGCACACACCACCCTCCCATACCCAGGAAACCCACTTGGCCTTCCTGACAACACTGTAAATATGAAGGTCTCTCCAAACACCATTATATCGGTGGACTGCAACTACCCAAACATAGAGTGGGAGCATTACTCTAGCTCCAACACCCTAGCTCAAAGGTTCCTAGCATTTATACACTCAATTGCTATGGAACAACTTGTTACCACTCCCACAAGAGGAGAAAACATGCTGCACTTGATCATCAACAACATGTGGGCAATATGCTCCAGACCAGACTTGTATCCCTCACTGGTAAGATGACACCATATACAACTCTCACTGTATATTCACATACCAAATGCAGCCCCTGCACAGAAAACCACAATCATAAAGTTGCATAATGCAAATTCCATGTATTCACATGAGGCAGGATTCAGACATGGGAACTATTTAAGGTCACAGGTACATATGTCTATGTGGCACACACATACCTCATGTGTGCATTGACGTTACTGATATAATGTATGTCGTACGATATTAGGTACAACACCCCACACACATGGACAAACTGTGTGACAAAAAACCCAGATGGTGTTTGTAGGATTCAAACCCCTACCTAACTATGTTATGACACCTTTGAGAGACGCAGTAGCAGAGCAGGCTATTTGCATTACTAAGAGTTTTTTTCTTCTCCTGCTGTACTTATAGGGTGCTGACATCATCAGTGTTTAGAAGGTGGAATGTGCATCATGTGGTGTGTTCTTCTAGTTGCCAAAAGGGACATTTCTCTTTCACATAGAATTGCACACACCCTAACCCCCCCCCCAATCACACATACACACCGAGCATTTGCAGTATTCAAACCCCTACCTAACTATGTTACGACACTTATGAGAGATGCAGTAGCAAAACATGCTATTGACATTACTGGGAGGGTTCTCTTCTCCTGTTGTACTTATAGGCTGCTGACATCATCAGTGTTTAGAAGGTGGAATGTGCATCATGTGGTGTGTTCTTCTAGTTGCCAAAAGGGACATTTCTCTTTCACATAGAATTGCACACACCCTAATCCCCCCCCCAATTACACATATATACTGAGGATTTGCAGGATTCAAACCTCTACCTAACTGTGTTATGAAACTTATGAAAGATGCATTAGCAGAGCATGCTATTCAAATAACGGGGTATCATTTCTGCTCCTTCAATATTTACAGGGTGCTGACATCATTTATAAAGAGGTATGTACATCTATTACTATCCATCAGTAAGGGGGATAGCATATATATGCATTAACTTTGCAGAGGCGCAGTAGCCTACTGTACTGTGGAGGCAGATGGCAACTACGGTCTGGATAAGCTTATGTATTCCCTAGGGCAAACAGCCTAGTATTGACCTCTACAGCCATATGTTTAATTGTCAGATGCACAATATCTGTTGCTGATGAACTGTTTGTGGGTCTTTATTGCTATAGCTTTCACTATCTCCATGAACAACTTGTGTATCTGTGGAAGATGTTTGAATATGACAGGGTTACACTACTTTACTTATGTCTCTGTTGTCATTTAACTGTGTGCACTGGGCAGATTGCTATATTGTGGGAGGTCCCTGGATTAACACATACAACTGCCAGATATGTGTGGGCAACTGCTGAACTGAGACATGGCCTAAGTGTGTGAGCATGCCCAGTTCACACTTTACATGACTTGTTGCCTGACACATGTCCCATTTATCAAAGTGTGCGAGCATGCCCAGTGTCAGCTTTCCATATGTTGAGATCTGTGGTCCACCACATTTGTGGTTGTGTGTGAACTTAATCTATATTTCACATGTACAGTTGTGTGTTGGACGTCATGTTGTGTTGTTACTGCCCAACTCATTTGTGTCTGAACCTAACAGGGATTATGCTGTGCCTGCAGGGTTTCCATGGGATAGTTTACATACAGTTGTCAACATCCTTTCATACTGACCAAACACTGTACTGTCGTATAGTGTACTGGCTCAGTACTTTCACTTTGGTGGACAGTATCCTCGGTTTCAGTCCTATCACTGCTGTAAATATTTATAGTGAGCACACCAGACTGGTTAAGGGCCAGTTGTGCAGATATGACCATGTTGCATTTTGTTCAGATATGGACGACTTAGACCAGGATTGTCCAACATTGGTAATGTATTCCACAACTTGGGTGGACATTGACAAACACTAGCTATGTGCCATTGGCCATATCTTATGCTAGTTAGAGAGTGCTTGTCCTTCAACACACATTTTGGCTGGAGTTTGCCATGATGTATTTCAAGGTTAGTGTGCTGTGCCTCTGTCTACCCGTGACATACAAGTGATGGCCAGGATAAACCTACCATCTCCCATCCACTCATCAGGATTCCTCTGGAAGAGAGTCAATGAGGGACTCTCTGGATAACATGTACTGGGAGTTTACTCAAGAGTGGAGGGAGCTTCTGGGTTATTGAACAATCAGTGCAGCATGTCCTATTTATGTCAGTGCAGGGGTTCAGGCCTGTCATGTGCATAGGCCACTAGCATTCAGATTTTACAAGGTGCCGCATCTTCATTGATTCCAGCTTGGACATGGCTTTATACATCAGGCACAGCTCGCCTCTAGCCAGGCAGTATGGCACTGTCTGGAGCTGCAATTTGTTTAATCAGGCAACACATGGCATCTGTTAGAGCATTTTGATCCTCCTGGTGAGGTACTTTTGTGGTCTTTACAGTTGATGCAGATGTCTGCTAAGTTACATCCCACAAGGGCCATTGTACGCAATTGTGAGGCTGATGATGGATGACTGGAGAGGCACAATGACCTCCCCTGATCTAGATGTGCATACCTTCATAATTAGGTGGGTATATGGTATGTTTTTGTAACCACAATGGACACATGGTTATCACATGCAAGATATCTATCAACTTGTGTCCCCAGATCTCTTATTACACCTGTAGTACTTCATGGGTTAACACCTATGTGGTAATTGGTGGGCACGTACTGTGTTTCCAAAGGGGATGACTATACACTATTCTGCATTTCGCTTGATGACATGGCTGTGGCACCAGTTGTCTGTTTCTATATGGCCCTTTTGCAGGATGCTTGTGTCAGCTGGAGGGTCCGATATGGTGGGCAGTTTGTATTCATCTGCAAACCTGTTCAGACACAGTCCTTCCATGTTGGCCTGTACTTATGGGACTTATATACCATACAAGTGAGGTCCCAGGACCGAGCCTTGTGGGAGGCCAAGTGTAGCTGGTTTGCAGTCTGACATGGCTGCAGCATTTCTGACCATGTCAGTTCTGTCCTTGAGCTGGTTTGCAACCCATCTACTTGAATAGGGGTTTATATTTAGGCTGGTGAGCTTATCTGTAATGAACAACTGGGATATTGTATGGAAGGCTTTAGCAAGGTCCAGATAGGCTGTGTGGACCACATTCCCCTCATCAATGGCCTTGATGCCTGTTTCACATGAGTCAGACATGTTTAAGGGGCAGGATCTGCCCTTAAGAAAACCACACTGGGTAGGGTCCAATGTCTGTAGGTACCCAATATCTTCATTTCTGGGGTCCATGATGATCCTTTCCATAACTTTGTCGACCAAGCTAGTCAATGTTCTGGGGTGTTAGTTTGCAGTACCCATTCAGGCACCACCTTTGTGGTGAGGAACCACTGTTGCTGTACACTGCTCTTTGGGTACATATCCTGTGGTAAGACTGAGAGCGAGCAGTAGTGCTATTTGGTGTTCCATTCTTCTTAGAGTTCTTGTTGGGCACAACCCAGGACACTATCTGGTACTATTGATGCTGTGTGGTTTGCTTTGAAGATGCTGGCTGTTACCTCAGCATCTGCAATGTAAGGGGGCCAGCACTCTGCTGGGATAGATATCTGGCAGTTTGGTGGTGGTGGGGAGTTTGCACTGAACCTGTCAGGTTGGATGTTGGCAATGTATGTGGGTTTGGTGTATTGTTTGTGATATTTGAGTAATGCAGAGCATATCTGTGGATTCTCACCAAGGTTCCTACCATCAGTTAAGACAGCTGTGTGATTATCCTTTGTGTCCTGCACAATTTGTATCATCATAGGTTCATAGGTTCATACTAGGCTATCTGCCCTGGACATGTTTATGCCTAGCCAGACTGTGTGTGGCTTTTGCCACCTCTTGCAATGTGCATGTTATGCCCATTTAGGATTTACTTTAATAGAAGTGACACAGAGATGGCCCCCAGTGTAAATCTACACTCTCCCATGAACTTGACAAGATTTCTCTTGAAGACTGTCAGTGTGGAGCTCTGCCTAACATGGACTGGGATTCTGTTCCAGAGTGTAGGGAGCCTCTGGGTTATGAATCTGTCCCTCCAGCACATCCTATTTATTTATGTGTTGAAGGTCAAAACTCACGCTCTGGTGTCTCTGCTGGATTGGGAGTTTCTGGAGTGGAGCATGTCCATTAATTCAGGATTGGACATGGCCTTGTACATCAGGCAAACATCGCCTCTGACTGGGAAGTATGCAACTGAATAGAGCTGGGGTTTCTTCAGCCAGTCAGCAGATGACAAATGTTTGGAACCCTTTTATCCTCTTGGTGAGGTACATTTCGGGTCTTTCTAACTGCTGCAGGTGTCAGGTAAGATACATCCAAGATGGGGCATTGTACTCAATTATGGGCCTGATAAGAGAAGAGTTTGGGAGCACAATGACCTCTCTTGATCTAGATGTGCATCCTTTCATGTTAAGGTGGCCAATATAGACGGTCTTCCTAGCCACCTTGGCAATGTGAGTGTCACATGATGGGTTACTGTCCACTTGTGTCCCTAGGTCCCTGATTACTTCTTCTATATGTAATGGATTACCACCTATGTCATAATTTGTGTGCACCTTGTTTGGTATTTGGAGAGACATTCAAACTCTGCAGTGTCTTCAGGAAGGCTGAGTGGGGTTCCTGGGTTTGGGAGGGTGGTCTGTAGCAGGCTGCAAACTGGGAGGCGGTTTTAGCTGCTGTTACTTGCCCATGGATAGTCCATGCTGCTTCTTGCTGTGGTACCAACCTGGGGGTGTAGTTATCCTTGACAAATATTGATAGCCGCCCTCCTATTGTAGTTTGTTCCATGTTTTGGGGCTGTAAAGCATGGTATAAGGTGTAACCTGGTAGTGTTAGGGTGCTCTTCTGGCCTTGACCCAGGTATCTGTTACAGAACAGATATCAACATTCTCCATGCTGAGGAGGGCTTGGTCTGCATGCATCTTGCAATTTAGACTTCTGGCATTGGGTAGCATTACGTCCAGGTTCTTATCCTTTGTGCTACCTATGGAGGTGGGTTTGTGTTTTCAGCCTTACCTATTCAAGGCACAGTGGGGGTGACAACAGCCTTTGCCAATATCCACACAGCCAGGAGTGATGGGTGCAGGCCATCCCTAGCAGGTGAAGCATCATGTCTTGCTCAGCATGTCATCCCAGGCTGCCAGGCATTGGATCCCCTTTGACTAACAGCAATACTTCAGCCTATTATTGTAATTGATCTTCTTGTCTTCATATTGTGGCATCATGCTTGGTGAGGGTAAGATGTTAGTCAGGGTCATCATGTTTGCATATACTAGATGGTGTTACCTTGCTTAACACATGGCAAATATTGCCTCAGGTGGTGCTGCAGGGCTGCCTATGTTGGATGCACATACTACACTCCCTGTACATGTTTGAAAGCAGGTTGTGTCAAGTTAGGCATCCATTTTACTATATGGGTGAGTCAGAGAGAGGTATCATTCCCAGGGTTCCTACTGAGCCAGTGTATGTGCTATGCGTTGCCTCTTTGCCAACGCCAAGGCATACTGGGCATGCCTCCTTCTGCCTACTGGGGCAGGCTCAGGTTGTTCCTCCTCTGAGTCATGCTCTGCCTGTGATGGCCTTGGCAATGGTGGGGGGCTGTTTGTCCCGGCCTTATGCTGGTCCTGCTGCAGCTGTTTTTGCAGAATCATATTATGTAGCATAGCACATACCATGACAATTTGGGTACATGTAGTTGGTGAGTACGGCAAGACTCCACCAGATGTGTCCAGGCACCGGAACCGTGACTTGAGCAGCCCAAACACATGCTTGATTACATTTTGTGTTTGTGCATGTGCCTCATTATGGCGTTCCTGTTTAGGTGTTTGTGCATTTCTGAAGGGTGTCATCAGCCACGGCTCCAGTGCATAGCCAGCATCCCCCACTAAGTGACCATGTGGGATGTCCCCATTGGCAAATGTCTGGTACAGCTGCATCAGATGCCAGATAAGGGAATCATGGTAGCTTCCAGGGCAGCCAGCACACACATTTGTTATTATGCCCTGGGAATCACACACAACCTGGCAGTTGATGGAGGGGAAGTCCTTGTGGTTAATGTAGGCCCTACTCCGCTTACCAGCTTGTGCCTTGATGCATATATGCGTGCAGTCTATTGCACCCACTACCTCAGGGTATTCTGCTATTTGCTGGAAGAGACGCATATTGCTGGCCAATGCCTCACGGGAATTGGGGAAATATACATGATCTCTGACATGTGCTGACATGGCATCCAGGAACTGGTGCAGTACCCTGGATGCTGATGCCTGTGAGATCCCCATCATATTACCAGTTGGTCTCAGGAAGGTACATGTTGCTAGTATTTTTAGGCCAACACATACCTTGGTTTCCACTGGGATGGGTTCCCCTCTGTTGGTTCTGTGTGTGAGGCATGACCTGCACAGCCCAACAATTTGCTGCAGGAGGTCTCTGTTCACTCTATAGCGCTCCACTATCTCCAGCTCATGTAACCCCTGGTAGGTGACCCTGGGCCTGTGCACTCTTCTCCGTCTTCTCACTGTGGGTTGTCTGGCAGCATTTGCATTGTCACCACCCTCAGCAAGTCACTTATGTCTCCTTATAACAGCTATGGCAGCCCCTAGCATTTTGGTCTGAGTGAAGCTTTTTCAGTTTTCACTCCTAATAGCTTACTCCTGTCTTGCAGTGTCTCTTGAGAGAAACATACTGCACTGCTGTTTGCAGAGTTTTAAGTGCTGGGCTGGGCTAGTATTCTGCCTGTGTAATTGCCTGCTTCTAATTGTTTTCACCTGCTAGCTCTACCAGTATTCCCTGCTAGCTTCTTACTATTTCTCCTGCTTCCTTTTTCCTTTCTGGTTGGTGTAGAATGAAGGCACCGATCTATGTCCTTTATTACTGAAATTTTATTAACAGTTGTGGTGTTACAGGTCCATTTAGGAAAGAGAGGACTGGGTTGCCAAAAATGTGGTCAACTTTAATGGGGATTTGGAACATCCCAGTTAGGGAGTGATAGCCAGCAGAGGTTTCAGTAGTACTAGCGAGAAGACTCTCAGGGTGGCAGTTCTCATATTTTGAATGTAAACATCTTGACATCTGTGTAACAAAACATCTCAGTTCCCACTTTTGTTTTGGCTAGACTTCAGCAACAAACTCTTGCTTTCATGACTGAAGGCAAGTTTTACCTTCTAACTCTTGACTAAAGTACCATCCCTAAGTGAAGACAACAGGCAAATAATTCCAGCCTCCTCAATTAAAAAGTAAAGCTACTTGCTGTCCTATACCAGAGCCCTGTACCTTGGGAAGCAATAAAGTACGTGTTTCCCCAACCAAGTAGTAAAACTGATGCTTTCTCATTTTTTTTATTCTTCCTATATGTATTAAAAGTTCTGCTACCTAGCCAGGTTGCCCAGCAGCCTTACCCCTTCCTAGCCCTGCATTACTCGTTATCATGCCCTTGCTAACCCATTCTATAACTGTAAAGTGCCCCTTCCTCTCTTGATAAAAGAGCTAACTCTGTTCTCAGTCTCTCCCTCACCCCTGAATAACTCCTACACTCTTCTCCTTTCCTTCCAGGCCAGCTCTCTCCACTAGTCCTGCCTTATATTCTCACCCTTCTCTGTCTCCCTGCTACATCTCCCACGTACAGCTCTGCTATACAAGACTGCCTATATACCTCTTAGTCTACTTGCTGCACTCTTCAACTTCTGCCCTTTTGCTTCCCCTCTTCTTCACCACCTCAGATAATTTTAACCAACATTCACCCTTACTTCCAGTAAGGTGAATTGCAGTAGCCTGACTGATTGTTCTCTCAGACTCTCTCATCCTTCCTGTCTGAACCCGCTCCATTCACCCTGCGGGCTCACTCCGCTCCCCTACCCTGCCCCAAAATCCCACCTGCCCCTAGCACTCCTACATTTATTCCTCAATCTCTCCTCCGCCTTATTCCAATTAACCAATAGCTCTTCTCCCCACCTTACAACTACACTTAATCCACCCAGTCTAAATTACCCAACTTCTGCCTCTCCTTTCCACTCCTCCTACCCAATCCCCTCAGTCTCCTCTCATACATATCCTCTATCACCTCTCTCTCAATACTCCTACTCCCCAAACATCTTACTACTTTATCCCTGCCTCCTTCATACAACTTCATACAAACTACTTCTCTCCATACTTTCATTCCTCACCTCTAACATACTCTTTACTTCAATTGGCACTCCCTTCTCTCCCACTTTGTACAACCATGGTTTCCTTAATCCTCCAACAACTTAAAGTCCCCTGCTTACTCCTTCTATTTCTGATTCCTTTATGCTATATCAGCTCTTACTCTTCCTTTGCTTATACAATTCCTCCAACAAAAGTAACTTCCCCCTCAAACTCCCTTCACCATAACTCTTTCTCTCACTTCTATTCTATCTCTTCTTATCTTATCCCACACAATCAACTTTATCTGTTCCACTATAAAATACTATCCACTACTGCAACTACATTTACACACAAATTAACCTTATATCCAACTAAACCCTCTATCTCTATACCAACATTTCTTAAGTCTTTTCTTCTCAATAATATATTCTTAGTCGGAGATATCCACCCCAATCCTGGCCCCATTCTCTTTGCCAACAATAATCACCCAACTCCTTCTCCCCCACCACCAAACATATTAAAAATCTTCACCTTGAACTTCCAAAGTCTCATTAGCAAAGTCCACCTCTTCCAGGCCTGGTTAACCCACAACCAACCAGACATCTTAGCCATTTCAGAGACTTGGCTTAAACCCCATATCTCTGATTCAGAAATACTTCCCCCTGGATACCACATTATTAGAAATGACCGAACTATAAAAAAAGGTGTAGGCTCTGCCATAGTTTACTCTAAATCACTAACTGTAATTCCCCTCCAAATTCCAGTTTCTCAATTAGAAAATACTGAACTTACAAGCTGGACTACTGAAACTAAATAGACACAAAAATATCTGTATTATTGCCCTATATATCTCCCCTGGAAATAATATCCCCATCCTTGAAGACATTCTCCAATGGGCTTCTACTAAAGTTAACTACGAAACATACATCTTAGGTGAAGTAAATATCGACTGGAATAAAATTAACTCTCGCTCCCCCTCCCTTGCCATCAACCTTTATAACTTCACTCAAAGAATCCAGCATATAACCAGACCCAACAAAACTAATCCCCCAGGATCCTCTATTGACTGGATCCTAGTCTCCAATCCAAACAAAATCACTAATTCTGGAACAATTCCAGACACCGTTAGTGACCACCTCCCAGCCTTCATTCATCGCACTACCAACTCTTCCTCTCACCAACATCAATACATCCTAACTCGTAGTCTTAGTAACTTCAACCCTACAACCTTCTCAAACCTATTTAAACAAATGAACTGGCAAGATCTTAGAACTCTCCCTCTTGATGCTGCTATCAACTACTTCAACTCTGTTTTCTTAGATACACTTAACTCTCTCACCTCTATCAGAAATAAAAGGGTAAAAATAAATACTGCTCCTTGGTTATATAAACATACTAAACAAATTATGCATCAAAGGTTTAAACTATGGAAGATGTTCCAAAACAATAAACTGCCCAACACCTTGCTCCAATATAAGCAACTATGTAACCAAGTAAACCAACAAATTACCAAGGACAAAAAATCCTATTACTCCAACCTCCAATCTAACAATAACAACAACCCCAAGAAATTCTGGAACTCAAACTTTCTCTTTAATCCCGGTTCCAAAAGTAATGCCTGTCTTGACCCAAATAAATCTGACCTAGAACTATGCTCAGAATTTAACTCTTTCTTCTTACAAACACTATCTGACCTAACTAAGACCTTCCCTACCAATATCCCTTCTGTTCCCCTTTATTCTCCTTCCAATTCCTCCAGTAACCCTCCCCTTAGATTTGAGCTCAAACCTGTCTCTACTAACTTCATAAAAAAAACTTCTGTCTAAACTTAAACCATGCTCTAATGCCCCTGACTATACTCCCTCCTTCTTTCTAAAATGTGCAGCAGGTGGGATAGCACTCCCAATCAGCATCATTAACAGGTCTATTAATGAATCTTACGTCCCCAAATTATGGTGCTCAGCTGATATCCTTCCACTGCACAAAGGAGGCAAAAACACCAACATCTCAAACTTTCGCCCTATTGCTCTACTTTCACCTATCTCTAAAATCTTATAAAAGTGTGTCCACTCCCAACTTATGCCTTTTCTAACCCAAAACCATCTTCTAACTCCTACCCAACATGGCTTTCATTCTGGTCACAGCACGACTACTGCTCTATTATCCTACCTAGAAACTATCAATCAAGCCCGAGACTCAGGTCACCTGGTCTCTACTGTCTTGCTTGATCTCTCTAAAGCCTTTGACACTGTTTCTCATAATCATCTTCTCCTTCAACTATCAAACCTGCATCTATCTCCTAATTCTCTATCCTGGTTCACTAGCTACTTATCTGATAGGTCTCAGGCAGTCAAATTGAAAAACTCCATCTCCTCCTTCCTACCCACCCCAACAGGTATACCACAGGGATCCATCCTGGGACCTATGCTCTTTAATATTTTTATTAATAACTTTCATTCTGCTTCCCTGATGCCAAAATTATTCAATACGCAGATGATTCAACCATAGTCTGCTCTGCCACAAACATCTCTGAACTGCTTCTCAAAACCCAAGCTGCCTTCTCAACCACTGAAAACTGGATGCACAAAAACCACCTCTCCCTTAATGCTAACAAATCCAAAATTCTCCTCTTCTCCCCTAGAAAATCTTACTTCTTCAATAAAGACACTTTCAAAGTCCTTAGCAACTCTAAATCCACTATTGAAGTTGTTCCCTCTGCAAAATTCCTCAGTGTTACAGTTGACGAATTCCTAAAGTTCAAAATACACATTCAACAAAATATTAAAAAAAACATCAAAAACTAGGCATGCTATACAGGAATAATCGCTTTCTCTCTCTCACCACCAGGCACACTCTGGCCACTACCTACCTTTTGCCCTCTTTACTTTATGGAGCCCTTCTCTTAACCAACTTGTCATACTCTATCACCTCCAAACTTGAAAGCTGCTATAACAAAATCTCTAAATTTGCCTCCAACTGTAAAAACTCCACCCATCATTGCCTTTCCCTTCAATCCCTAAATTGGCTAGAACTACCAAACTACCTAACCTATCTGCAGCTCACAACAGCACACAAACTTATATTTCAGCCATCTAACTGTCCTGCTCTAGCTAATATCCTTTCTTCCTACACCCTTAAGAGATATCTCAGATCTGAACATCAAAATCTGATTGCTATCTACAAACCTAAAAGTCCTTCTGGCCAACTTCTCTCTTTCACTATCGGTAAGGCTTGGAACTCTCTCCCTTCCTCTCTAAGAACAGTATCAAACACTGAAAATTTCAAAACTCAGCTTTTCAAACATCTGTCCACTAAGTGGAAATGCTCCTGCTTTCACCCTACCTAAAACTATTAAAGAACTCACCAATATCTTACCTAGAGTGTAAAAAGGTGAGGCAGTCCTTTAGTCCACCCCAACTAAAAACTATCCAAGAACATATTCATACCACATGGAGTGCTCCATTGCACTCAAAATGTCCCACAATGACTTATCCTTGTACCCCTTCATGTAAATATTGTAAATAGATTTCTTAACTCTCTTCTCTATGTGCTTATATAATGCATTTTCTCAAACTACTCTATAAGAATACCTTTACAAATGTATAACCTTCTAAGAATGTGCTTATGTGCTCAAATAATGCATTGTCTTAAATTACCCTATAAGAACAGCTTATAATTGTATAACCTTTCAGAATAACCTTAGTGAAGTTGTAGTTGACTTTGTTGTAATAATGAATGTTCCTATTGTACAAACTGGTCACCTCAATGTATCATTCATATTTTATATTTCTGTATTTTGTATTTGTACATTTGGAGATTTTCTCCCTGGGCCTCCACTGAAAATGGGTCCTAAGGGCCCAGTGGACTTCCCCGGTAATCAAACTGGAAATAAATAATAAATAAATAAATAAATAAATGTATTAAAAAAAAAAAAAAACGGGATGTAATTTTGGGTCTTCCTAACTGACTGCAGTTGCAAAAAACAAATCCTTAATTTTTTCACATTTTCCATTTTACAAAAGAAGCACAACGCACTGTAAACCTTTCTTTATTGGTCTATCACACTTCCAAATTATTGTCATTTTTCTGTAGTTCAAAACTAAACTTTTGTTTTGCTGAATAAGTCCAACCAAATATCACTTTCTATATGTTTTGTACTCTGTGCTGAGACTGAAAATGGCCCAGCAAGACTAGTTCTCTATCTTAATTTAAATGTAAACAAATACACTGATAAAATAACTAACACAATAAATAAACTAGTTTAAGCCCTATTTTCATGTTTATCATTTTTTTGCTACAAAAACCTCTGCTTCCATGCATACCTCTGAATTGTCTAGATTTTCACAGAATGTCCATATTTTTGCTTCAGATTCTTCATCAGTTTCTCTTAAAAATATGGTTTTCTGGCAAATCACTTGCAAATCATTAAAGACTGAATTCAGAAAATAATGGCAGACATTTGAGTTTCAGACTGCATATCCTTCAGAAAATTTATGCTAATACAAAACCTGTTATTCTATTGACTCTCTAAGTTTGTAAGAGCAATATTTAAATGTGTCCCTATTTTTGGGCCTTTATCTCCCCATTATTTGGGGCTTTGTCCATATTTCTTGCTGTAAGAGGATGAAATGTGACATACTTCATTCCTGGGTTATAGCTTTACAGGTGCATTGCTTTATTGTTTTACAACAAGTTTAAAACATCACATTTTATATAATTTCACCAGCTGTGATTCTTACCTATTCTTTGTGCACCTGTTGGTGTATCAGCCATTATACTGAGCTCTGTTTGTTCATCATAAATATGTATTTTTCCCTCTACTAGTTCTGTAGAGTCATGGGCAGTCATTGAAGGAAATTCCTGTTACAGACCCATGTAATTCTATTTGATAAACATCTTGTCATCATCTGAACATGATTAGCTATTGTCACGTGTCACATTTTCATTATCATATGAACCACACCACAGTGACTAATTTATTTTAATGCTGCTAGTTTAGATGTTTATTCATAACTTAACCAGTTTAATATTTGATTTGTATAAAGTCATGAAGGAATCCTTGTTAAATATTCCTGAATCACAGGCTTCACAATCAGACTCTTCTTTCTAGCATCATGGAACAGGATTTCTTGCAGAGGCATAGATGCATAGCTCTCTATGAATGGGGTTCATATTGGTACTGTCCCCACCATCCATGCAGCACCCTGATAATATCCATCCCTTTCAGCATTTACATTTCAGCATTTCCAAATTGACCTTATCCACTCTCATGGCCTTGTCATGGTAGACATGTATAGTTTCCCTAGTAACCTCACCTAAAGAAATAGACACAAGTAGCACTATTTCTGGCACTGCTTGTTCAAAAAAAGCATACCTGCTACTTTCCAGAATTGGTCAATATTCACCCCAACTTTAATATCTCCATTTAAGGGTAGGACTTACTTTTCCTTGCTGGGAACCATTTCCTTGCTAGGAACCATTTCAGCAATTTCTCTCCCATAGTTACTGTACTGTTTACCTGAATAATTTTGCAAAACAAATTAAATAATTAAAATAAATAAATAATACATATGTTGTTTCCTGTATCTCAGGGTTTACTGCATGCTTGTCTTCTCTAAGATAGCATAGGATTGTTGGCAACAGCTGCTTTACATACTAACCTGGGTAACAATAGTAAGTACCACAAATAACATTTGAAAGGATTTTGTGTGGAGTTGTGTCATGCTTTCAGACAAACTGTAAAACATAGATTAAGCTGTACAACGTAGATTAAGCTGCACATTTTGTAAATGTTTATTTCTTCAGAATAAAATAAAAGTAAATAAAACTAATTTCCTTTACAAGAATGACATATGTTAAGTGTGAGATGGATGTAGTTTTTTTATTCTACACATATAAATTTGGAAACTTTCTGTAATGGTGTATGACTGCATTTACTTTTACTTCTGGAAGTTTCTCTTAATAAAACCTTACACAAATGTGATACACTTATGCTCACTCTTTCTATTGGTTAATATCCCAGCTCACTAAAACATTTATGTTTTTTACCTTGCAGGACAAGTGGAGGCACCAGACATACGAATCAACGAAAAGGGGAATAAAATCAGTTGTACCAGCAGAAAAAGTGAATATAAATACAAATTGTGTATTCTGTATCAAAATGGTCAGCGAGTGCAAGATACTGCTCTTCAATACAATAGTACCCCTTCTGAGAAGGCTTCCTTTACTGTCCCTGATCTTCCTGATGAGACTTTATTTAAATGTTTGTGTTACACAACTGGAGAAAGGTGGACACGTACCAGCTCTACTATAACTAAAGCAGGAAAATGTAAGTAACTTTTTAACTGGCTTTGTTGTTTCTTCTTAAGTTAGCTATGTTCTTGAAGTGTCTAAAACTGTGAATGATGTATATATAAATTTATGGCAAGCTGTAGCACAAATGACTTACAGAAGAAAGAACATAATGTAAGCAGAAGAGAAAAGAAATAAAAGAAAAAAATGCATAGACGGCCATCTCTTAGTGATATTAGTGCAGTTAATATGTCTTGCTTCATTCCAATTTCACTGAGCTAAATATGAAAAGAACTTAGTCATTCTGTTATCTCATATCAGCTGATCAACTACTGTGCATATATCTGTATTTTTGATATCATCTCTGCATTCAGTTGATAAGACAGTTGCATTGGCTAGAAGCTGAACAGGTGAGTAGCTGATGCTAAAATGTTTCTTAGCCTTTCATTTGAAGCACCCCCTATTGTGATTCCTGACCAGTGGTTTTATTGCACTGTAGGGTAACTTCATTTGTGGACATTCCAATACAATTTTCTAAAGTAACCCAGTTTCCTTTCTTATCTGACAGTATGGTAACAGCAGAATAATAGTGATAATTTTGAGATGATAAAAACTGGAAGACACCGCAACGATACAGATGCTGGAGGCAAATGTGCAGGCTTTCTATGAGCTAGCTTACTTTTCTTTATTTGTACTTACTTCATACAGTGTTTATAAGTATTTGCTTTCAGGGATGGGCATTTTAATTTGTTTTGCTCTTTCGATATTATGTATAAAATAAAATCTTTATTAATGAATCCTTACTGGGCACCTGTAAAAGAAAAGCAGGAACCCCAGATATATGTGCACGTGTTTACATTGAAAGATTGGTAACTTATCCAGTGGTGCCAGCTTTGTTCACACAATCAGACATTATTTTTCAGATAGAAAACGTTTATGTTTTTATTATGGCACAACTTTGCTTATTTAAACTTGAACTACAGAAAGGATTTGCTTTCACTGAAATAAAATAGAATAAAGAGGAATTTGCACAAGTACCAGTTTTATCAATGACTTCCTCACTTAACTACTGCAGTGAAGTGTTTTTTTCAGTCTCTCACTCAGAACAGAGTGCCTTTAGTTCTAAAGAGTAAGCAAGTAATAATACCCAACAGGGTGTGTGTTAATGTGTAATTATACAATACCCCCCCCATTAATATTCCAAAATGTGCACACTGATTGGTCAGTGTGCCCGTTGTAAATCAGACTTATACTAATGGAAAAAGGTCTGGTCACCTGGACTTTTTCCATTAGTATAAGTCTTTTTTTTGTGTGTTGGACAGCAATGGAGAACGGAAGAGCTCTGTTGCTGTTATCTGATTAAGTTAAATGAGTTTAACATAGCGAGACAACTTTAAAAAAAGCAACGGAGAAAGGAAGATCTCCGTTGCTTTTTTTTAAGCTATCTTGCTATGTTAAACTCTTAACATAGCGAGACACCTTTTAAAAAGCAATGGAGAGCTTCCTTTCCCCCGTTGCTTCCACACAGAGCTCTGATGTACTGTGTAACCATATGTATGCGCAGTACATCAGAACTGCCACAAAATACTGGACAGCTGCAGAAGGGCAGCAAGGAGGCATTATACAATGCCATTATTGAAGAAAAGTAAGTATTTTTTTCTTAAATAATGTCATTGTATAATAGCAATAACTCACTTCTGGGTGTTGGTAGTGCTGGATTTACCCACAGTTGTCTTTGTTTGGCCACTCGGGCTTCGCCCTTGTGACCAAACCACACCAACTGTGGGTAAATCCAGCATTACCCACACCCAGGCATAGGTTATTGCTTAATTAACCCCCCCAGGGGTGTTATGAGGTGTTATGATGCCAAACGCCTGTCGGGCATTATTACCCTTAGAGAATGGGCTCACTGTAAATTTGTTGTTTTACTTACTTATATATATTTTTCATTACTATATTTTTGATGTAAAATACTTCCTCTGCCTAATGTTTCAGACTTGCTGTAGTATATGTTAACAGTGTTGGAGATAGCATTTTACAGCTTATTAAGCTTTCAACAAGGGAAGTTTGCCATTATATTATCATAAATGGTGTTCTGTTTTGCCAGTGAATTCATAGCTTGGGACCATATGCCTTATGTATTTGTTGTCAAACTTTTTTGTTTTTAGGTTTCAAGCATATTTGGAGACCCACCCGTAATGTAATTCATCTTTCCGGCTTTGTGTGTTTGTACGCATAGCTATAAATTAGTGAGGAGTCAAACATGCAGTCTGGTTTATTAGATTTATATTTCTGAATCATACTACATTTAAAATTCAATGTGTTGGAACACCTGGGTGGTAAAAAATATGAATTTGTGCATCAAAACCCAAAACAGTTTCCAGCAAATATTGAAAAATCACAGGAACTTCAGTACCATTCACTTTAAAAATAAAAGTTTAGCAATTTTGAAAAAAAACCCCTCTAAAATGACCTGCTTGGAAAAAAAAAGAAGTTATGTCATCATTGTTGCCCTTCGTTCATTCTTTACTGATGGGTTATCCATTCTGTCCTCTGAACTGAGCCGGACAGGTATCAAGCTCACATCAGCCAAAAACTCTCAAGCCAAGGTCCTACCCAGAATGCTCTGCTCCCTGTTACCTCAAATCCAGTTTGCCAGTTGACAGATAAAAGTAGAGGCTACCTCTGGTAATAACAGACCTACAATAAAGGAGCATATGAGATCAACCAGGAACCTCCGGAGGGGGATGGAGGGTGGGAAGTTATGAATGAACGAAGATCAACAACACAGATGGAAAATTATGGTAAGACATAACTTCTTTATCTGATGTTGTTAATCTTGGTTCATTCCTTACTACTGGGGCAGAGTCCCCACCTACCTGTATCCCTGTGTAGCCCTCATGGAAAGACATTCCTGAGCACCATGGAGCCAAAAAAAGGTCTACCTCTGCAGGCCAAGTCCAATTTGTAATGAAGAATATGAGGTTTGACCCAAGTCGCAGCTGAGCAAATATCACTGAGGTAAGCCTTAGCATGAAAAGCTGCTGAAGTTGCTATAGACCTTGTAGAATGTGCTTTCACTCTGTGAGGCAAAGTGACGTTGTTTTTGTTGTAGATATAGCTAATACAAGTTCTCAGCCATGAAGCCAGTGTAACTTTTGAGACAGGATGACCTTGTCTAAGTCCAGAAAAGACCAGAAACAGTTGTTCTGATATACAGGTAGATTTTGTTGTGTCCAGATAAAATCATTATTGTCTATGAACATCCAAGGAGTTCAGGCAATACTCTCCCTTGTTAGAGTGGTTAGGAAAGAACACTGGTAGATCAATAGATTGGACTGCTTTGACACCACTTTTGGTAAAAAGGAAGAATTAGTTCTCAGTGATACCCTATCCTTATGGAAGATAAGATAGGGAGGTTTAATGCATAAGGCTTGAAGTTCTGACAAGCATCTGGCCGATGTGATTGCAATCAGAAACAAAATTTTCCAAGGGAGATGTTTTACATCACATGAAGATGCAGGTTCAAAGGGGGAAGATGTTAGAGCTTGCAGAACCAATGCCAAATCCCAAGGTTGTACCAGTTCTCTAAAGTGAGATTGTAAGTGGATAACCCCCTTCAAGAAAGTTTTACAGAGTCTATGTGACATAAGTGAAGCATCCTGAAAACCGATGTGGAAATTTGAGATGGCAGCTAAATGCACATGAATAGTAGAGGCAGACACCCCAGAGTGGAAAAGATGTGATAAGTAATCCAAAACCACCAAAACAGGGGCTGACAAGGGGTCTACTTGTTTATTGGCTGCCCATAGAGAGAACCTTTTCCATTTATTGAGATAGATTAGTCTGGTGGATAATTTGGGTGGCCACGGTGGTGCAGCTGTTAGTGTTGCTGTCTCACAGCAAGAGGTTCTCCATTTCAATTCTCGGCTGGGGTGCCTTCTGTGCAGAGTCTGCATGTCCTCCCTGTGGTTGTGTGGGTTTCCTCTGGGTGCTCTGGTTTCCTCCCACATCCAAAGACATGCCGTAGGTGGATTGGACACTCTAAAGTCGCCATAGGTGTGAGTGTGTGTGTGCCTTCTGTGGAAGGTTGGGTGCCGGGCTGGCAACTCGACACTGTAAAAACTCCACTGCCAATCAAGAGCAGACAGATGATCCACTGTGGTGACCCCTAACTGGGAAAAGCCGAAAGATGAAGAAGTCTGGTGGACAATTTATGAGATGCAATAAGAATATTGCGCAGAGGGGACGAGAGGTTTTCCTGCCTGGCAATCATTAGAAGTGGAGAAACCAGCTGTCAGTTTCAGGGTTGATAGATTGGGTTGAGTCAGAACCTACGGATGGGAGATCAACATTAGGGATGGATTGAGGATCCACGGTTGATCTAGCAGGTGAGGCCAGAGGAAGGAGTACCAGACTTGTCAAGGCCAATATGAAGCAATGAGGATCACTTTGCTCTTCAATTGCCATGCTTTCTTCAGAAATTGGGAGATGAGGGGAAGAGGAGGATAAGCATAAAGTAAACCCAAGGGCCAAGCGTGGACTAGAGCATCTCTTGGTGACTGTCCCCTGGGGGGATCAGGGTAAAATAGTTGTTGCACTTGTAGTTGGTTGGGGAGGCAAATAGGTCACAGCAAGGCTGGCCTCAGCGGTTGAAGATTCTTGCCACTAACATAAGACTGAGGGACCGCTCGTGAGGTTATAGGATGCACCTGCTCAATTTGTCTGCTATCAGGTTGGAACTCCTGGGAATGTGCATTGCAATTAGAAATAAGTTGGAAGCTATCATCCATTTTCATATTCTCAAGGCCTCTTGGCATAACGGGAAAGATCTGGTGTCCCCTTGCTTTTTGATGTACAAGACCACTGACATGTTGTCTGATTGGATCATAATAGTCCCTGACGGAAGGATGGAATGAAATGCTTGCAGCACTAGTAGCTCCGCCCTCAGTTCCAGGACATTGATATGCAAAAGGGCCTCTCTCCTACCAGGTGCCTTGGACTGAGATTCCCTGACATAGCCCTCCCACCCCATCAGGGAGGCATCCATGGTCAACATGGCTTTCGGTTGATAGGGGATGAAGGGGCAAGACCATTGTTGAGGATTATGAGACATCCACCAGAGTAAATCTTGCTTGTAACTCTGAGTTACACTTATCTGAAAAGACAAAAGATGTTGTAGAGGGTACCACTGAGTGAGAAGTAACCAATGAAGGAGCCTCATGAAGGCGGGAATGTGGACTTCAACAGGTGAGAGCCAGACTTCTGACCACAAGCAACTGGTCATCAAGCCACAACACATCTTTCTCAGAGAGGCTCCTGGTTGACCTCATAGAGAGACCTGATGGTGATTATGGTCTTTCTTGAAAAGAACTATATTGGCTACCAATAAATGGCTCCAAGGAAGGAGAGTACTTGGTACTTGCTAATTCGAGAGGTGCAAAGCCCGAAACCGAGGACATCTGCACCGAAGAAAACGATGTGGAAGTAGTCTGCGCCGATGACGTCAGCACCATAGAAGTTGAAGGTGTATGCACCGTAAAGGCAAATTTCTGCCCCGATGGGTATGGTGCCATCAAGGAAAGTGTCGGCACCGGTAACAAGGACCATGCTGAAAAAGACTGCACCAAAGAACATGTCGGTACCGAAAATGTCTGCATCATGGAGGACAGTAACATCTTACTCTGAGCCAAAGGGGATTGTACAAACGGTGCTGAAGGGGGCTGTACCTGCATGTATGGTGCCGGTAAGGGCTGCGACAGACCTGTCAGAGCCGTAGTTGTCTGCACCAGAAACTCTGGTGCCAGTGTTGATAAGGAAGACATGGCTGGAGCCAGAACAAGTTGGGGCAGTGCCGAGCCTGGAGCTGACAGGGTCACTGGTGGCAGCACTGTAGTAGTAATCAATTTCACCATATGAGTCGACTCCCTACGATCTACAGAGGGAGAAGAAGGGAGCGACCTCGATGAGGAAGAGGAAGAATGCATCTTACAGGGTTTAGCAGGAGGGGGTGAGCTCTCTGACACAAAAATAGCCTCACAGAAAGGAGATTTGAGAAGACCTTTCAATATCAATTTATTCTTTCTCTTGTTAAGAGTCATGGTCAAAAAAATTCTACAAATCCCACACAGGTGATCCACAGTAAGGTGTGAGACATTCAGACAGTAGACACATAAGTCATGGCCATCGGAAAGCGTAAATTATGGCCGCAATCCTTACAATGCTTAAAACCAACACTACTTTTCTTATCTGACATAATGATGTGGAGAAGAAGAACAGTACCAAAAAGAAGAGGAAAGGCTTCCCCAAAGGATATGAAGAGAGAAGGAAGGATTACCAATGATGGTAATGAAGAATTACCTCAAAGATGAGAAAAGGTAATAAAGGGAAATATACTAAAGGAAGAGAGAGTCTTAAGTATAGGATAGGGTAGGAAAATATTACCAGAAACTGTTTGAAAAACTTTAAAGTACAAATGATGTATAAGACTTTCAAAAAATTAGACACTTAGCTGAAGAGAGTGGCTTGACACGGCTGTACAGCAACGTGGCAAATGAGATCTGAGGTAACAGGGAGCAGAGCATTCTGTGTAGGACTTTGGCTCGAGAGTTTTTGGCTGATGTGAGCTTGATATTTGGCCAGCTCGGTTCAAAGGACAGAACTGATAACCCATCAGTAAGGAATGAATGAAGATTAACAAAATCAGATCATTTATTTTGCAATACTGGAGTGTATTCATAGGGACCCAGGGGGTTTACTTGGATTCCTGTTTGCAATACAAAGAACTGCGTGGCAGTTGAGGTTGGATGTCACCCCCTTCCAGTTTGAATGGTTACATTTCTAAACTGCGAGTCCTGAAATTACAATGAACAAAGATCTACAGGCTAGCAATATGTTTCATTACATGCAAAGATTTTACAAATAGTTAACAAGGTCTTCATAGTACTAGATGGCCTGCATCTTTAAGAAGCTGTTCATGTAAAAACAATTATTCAGTTTAATATACTGATTTTAATTTAAGATTAATTCTGAGAAACTCCTTTAACATTTGTAAGATGAAAGCATTTTTCATTTGTTAGTTGTTACACAAAATCACTAAACTTTTATTTTTAAAGTGGATGGTGTTGACGTTCCTATGGAGTATGCATTTTGGCCGGAAATTTCTGGTCATTTTTGTTTTGGTTGCAAATATTGTTTGTGCCACTGGAAGCTTCTGGTTTTGTGAACTTGTATATCACCCTTAATATTTCAGCAAAACAAGTCTAAATTTTTTAAAGATTATTTACAGTTCATCAAAAAAGTTCCAGCACTCAAAATATGTGGATTCACCAAAATTAACTCCGAGATCACACTACAATTGAGGAAAGGGGAATCTCCCAGTCCCGCACTGTAGCTGGATCTCTGTTATCAGTTGTCGACCTTTCAAATGTTCGAACATATGGTGTCGGCCATATAGTTTAGAACATTTGAAGGTTCGAACAACTGAAGGGGACCCATATATATATATATATATATATATATATATATATATATATATATATATATATATCTATATATATATATATATATATATATATATATATATATATATATATATATATATATATAGATATAGATATCTTCATAGTGTCACAGTACCATAGCAGTGAATGGAAGAACATCGAGTAGTGCCGAAAGTGCAGAAGATCGTAGTTAAAATGTCAAAATGTACTTAACTTTTTATAGAGTGAGTGATTTAGTGTAATGGTGTTAAGGGTTTTTAGTGCTTACTGTAAGAAGTATGGTAGAGTTCATATTGCTTGATTCTGTTGTCTTTTGAGTGGTTTGGGTAAGTGTAAGTCGTAAAAGAAAAACAAATGGTGTAATTGTAGCTGTATTTGTTAATTTAGTATGGAGCTTTACATGTAAGGTATTCCGGTTGTGACATTAGTATGGTTGTTGCTGTTTTTTTGGTTGTTGTTTATCCATTGCTAGACTTCTGCCCTTTTTATAAAGAGTGCAATCTCAGAGTTGCTATATTTAATCTGCAGGGGGTCTGGGGGTGCAGGGTGCTACTCCCTCCTGCAAAAGTGAAGGAAGATAGCTATTATATGTGTCGGCTGTTTTACTGTTTTTGATGTTTTGGGATTCGGTGCTTTCATAGTCAGTGTTTTAAAGTGTTGATAATGTTTATTTTCTTGATTATGGTCTCGATATTTTATCGTCCGCTGTTACGGTAATGCGACGGTATGAAGTAGATCCATATACATATGTGTATACACACGCATATATTTATTTCAGTTTTTCAAATGGTACTAATATCAATGTGCATAATAGCACCAATCAATCAGTGTTATGCATGTCAACACACTACTTACTATACATGTGCCAAGAATGAATCTCAGCACATGCAAAACATTCAAACAAAAATCAAAAGAAAACATCACTTTTTCCAGGGGAGGGGTAAGAACCCTGCAACCCTATCCCCACTGCTAATTATATATACTAATTCTGAGATTGTATAGTTCTCAGGCAAAGGTCAAGTTTGCCAACCCCACAGATCATCCTATCTGCTACTTTGTTTGATAGGTGTCAACTATTTGTTTAGTCAACAAAACAAATGTTCACCAAAGCACTGCTTGACATAAGTAATGGAACACACACACACACGTACACACACACACACACACACACACACACACACACACACACACACACACACACACACACATACATACACATAAATATGTGTATATATATATATATATATATATATATATATATATATAGAGAGAGAGAGAGAGAGATACAGAAATGTACATGTGTATGCTTATGATGAACACAAACACAAGGCATATGTGCAGAGCACAGGTTGTGACTTCTCTCATGCTCTAATGATATAGCAGTAACCCTACTGTATGGAAGGTTGGTAAATCAATTAAGGTCTGCATTCCATCAACATAACATAACACGCCATATTAATATTAGTCTTCCCATTATCATGTTCGCTGCCACAGACTCCATTCAGCTACTCACATAAACCTTTATGTGATGACCAGCGTAATAAAGAGAAATCAGAAAAAAAATCCTTGTGTAATTAGAGTGATATCCTTAGATTAGTATTAAAACAATTGTTTTTCTGATCTCTTTTTCACCACTGGATAGAAGTCTAAGCAAGAAACCAACATACTGAAGTGGGAGTGTCAGCTGTATATTGTGAACCAAATTCAAGATCAAACTGATTATAATGTTGAGTTCCTGGAATTTACAACTCAAACAAATCACTACAGTTCAGTACGGTGATGGAAAAATATTAAAATTAATTTAATAACACGATGTTTATCATAGCACACCATAGTTTAGCAATACCAAGATATCCAAATAAGGCAGAAAGTGCATAAGACTATTGACAGAGCTGTGGATGCCCACAAAAAAGCTGAATTAATAAACCTGTATTATATAAGGTGGTTGGTTGATTATAAAATTCCATCAATTCACAGAAAGCATAGCACTCAGTGATGAATCTATTGTATAGCTCAGGACAAATAATGCAAACCAGACAAAACTGTAGTAAAATGGCAGAGAAATAACACATAAGCAAGACTGAAACAAAATTAAACTCCAACACAGCAAATTCATTCTCCTCATCTAGCCATATCTGCAAAGAATTCAGCGACTCCAGTATAGGTCTTCAATATTGGATATAATATCCTAAATTGTCAGGAACGTTAATGACACCAGTCAGGATCTCACATCACACATTGGGGACAAGTAGCTCCTGCCACACTAAAAAGCTGAAGCAAACCACCAGAACTTCCAACTGCATAACCCTTGAGATGCCACTTTGTGAGCATAAAAACACACAAATGGAAGCTACATTAGTGATAAAACTTTGAATAAAAAAGTCAATTGCATTGTATAACAGCAAATGTAAGGAAGAGACAGTTCAAGTAAGCAACGACAAATATTTTACAAATATTCATGAAAGTAGTTTCTCCATTGTCATCCATATACTACCATCTTGCAGGTCTCTCTCTCAAGACCGAGTCCCCTGTCATATTTGAGAAAGATGATGCTGACTGTCAAGTAATAACTTTGCAGGTACCTGCAACAAACATGCAGGTGAAGACTGTTGCTATACAATCAATGCTTCCCAATAAGTGAGGCTTATTCTGACCTGATAAGGCCTTGCTAACAGAGTTATAATAGAAAATAATGTATACTGCAAACCATTTAGAAATTATTTATTTTCCCTTTTTTTCCAGATCATAGAGTAAAAAGTTCACACAGACAAACCAACTGATAAAAAAAAAAAAAAAAAAACTACAAGAAAATCCTAGCCAAAAAAGAAGTTATGTAATTACCATAACATTCCATGTGATTTGTTCATCTCGCCTTTATTCTTACACATGGGTATGATTCGGCTACTTTACTAGCTAAAGATGTTAGAGCAGCTCAAGGCCAGGCCCCTATCCCATGATGCTCTCTGTCCTACCTCAGATTTATCAAAAACGAACTAAACAAACAAAAATCGAGCGAAAAGCCACCAACTGGAAATCCAACTAATAGTTTATTATAACGAACAATATTAAAAGAACAAATATAAACAGAATATAAACTGTTATAAACTGTGTAAGCGCTTTCGTTTAAAATAATATTAAACTTCATCAGACAATTGCTATATTACATCACTTCCTTATATAACTTCCTATCATTCTTTTTAAAAAAGCCCACCAAACTAACTAACAAAATACGCGCATGCCTACTCAATGGAAATTGGGAAATAGAAATATACTACAAATTCGTTCAAAACTGGTGTTTGTGCTGTTAAATTAATACTATAAAAATTAATTATATATGTTATATATAGTACATTAATAAAAAAACTTTTTAAATATTATGAATAAATTGAATTATTATTAAATATAAGTAAGTTTCTATAACTATATAAAAATATATAAAAAATATATAAAAAATACATAACTACTTATAAAGGCTCATAAATTATAAATTCATGATTTTATACTTCTTTTTATTCTAAGATATAATAAAAAATCTAATCTTTAATTTTCTTCCCTGCTAATGCTTTTAATTTTAAAATTGGTGTTATCGAGCTACGTTCCTTTAATCCTGGCCATGAATCGGCTTGCAGTTTAATTTGTCATTGCAATTCTTTTTTCTCTAAAAATAAACCCCATGGGCATCTGTTGTCTATTTCAACGTGATCAATAGTCATAAAATAAAATTGATGATTTATATATTGATTAATATGTTTCGCTAAAGCATTATTTAATTTATTTTTCTTTATTGAATATTCGTGTTCATAAATTCTTTGGGATAACATTCTTTCAGTTTTTCCTATATAAAATACAGGACACGAATTACACATGGCTAAATAAACTATTGCTTTTGACTTACAAGTATATTTATTTTTTAGGAAATATTTTTTATTTCTTAGAATAAAATTATTTCCTTCTCTAATTTTATAACACCAATTGCAAGCTCCACATTTATTCATTCTCATATTCGAACGCTTTGAAGTTCCTATATAAGATTCATTTATTAATATATCTTTAAGACATTTTCCTTTCCTATATACAATTCTTGGAACATCTGATAAATATTTTTTACATTGTGGGTCTTCCATGACAATTGACCAACTATCATAAAATATTTATTTCAGTAGATAGTGTTCTTGGGAATAAGTAATTATTAGAGCTTTCATAAAATCATTATTCCCATTCTTTAATAAACTATCAGCATTTGAATTAATAATTACACTAGATGTATTATTCTGATCAACAATTCCTAACATAGTTTGTTTACCTAAAATTAGTTTAAAATGTCCATTTTTTCTCTTATTTAATACTTCCATTATTAATGAATCAATTAATATTTTTGGATAACTTCTATTTATAAACATAGTTCTTAAAAACTCACATTCTATTTGAAAATCTTCGAATTTAGTAATCATACGAGCAGCTCTCACCAATTGTCCTTTCACTACGGACTTTTTTTGATGTTCTGGATGAGAGCTGTTATAATGAAGAAAGCTATTCGAATATGATTCTTTTCTATGAATATTTGCTATATATGTGGCATTTTGTACATCTTTTATAAGTTGTACATCTAAATAATTACTTTTATTAATATTAATATTAATATCCCATGTAAATTTAAAAAAATCTGTAGTATGATTAATATAAGTTAATATAAGTTAAAAATTCATTTAAAAAAAGTACCATTCCACACAACACAAACATCATCTTGGAAACGATGATAGGATTTAATACATTTATAATATTCACCATTAAAAATATATTTTTTCTCCCAGAAAGCCATTACCAAATTAGCGTATGTGTCACCACAAGGGGACCCCATTGCTATACCTTTTTTTCTGTAGATAATATTTTTTGTCAAAAGTTACATAATTATTACTTAGAACAATTTCAAGAAGTTCCATTATTAAATTAATTAATTCTTGATTTAAGCCTTGTTGATATAATAACTCAAAGGTCCATTCAAGCCCAATTGTTCGGGGAATAACAGTATACAAATCGCATACATCTATAGTTACTAAAATATCTTCTATGTCAAACTGAACTTCATTCATATGTTCTAAAAATGTCCATTAATCTTTACATATGTATTCTTTATTCTTCACAATCTTTTTAAATTCGTAATCTACATATTTAGCACAAGCTGATGTAATGGAATTACGTCCATCCACTAATGGCCTCAGTGGTGGATCTCTAATATTTTTATGAATTTTTGGATTTCCAAAGAAAATGGGGATTCTGGGGGAAATAATATTAAGATAATTAAGTAAATTTATATCTATTCGTTTCTCTAAAAATAAATCATATACTTGAGAATTTATCTTTCTATAAGCAATATTTAATTCATTAATGGATACTTCTTCGTATGTATCAGTTTCCAAAATTGTTCTTGACTTGAATCTATACATATCATTGTTCATTATGACAGCTCCCCCTCCTTTATCTGGCTTCATAATTCTAATGTCCTGTTTTTTTAAATTTATTAATATATTTTGTTCTTCACAGGAAAGATTAGATTCATTATTAGATACTTTTGCATATTTATCTAAACACTTCAATTGGTATTCACACATTTTCTCATACAGCAAAATTTTCGGATGCAGTGGTGGATTAAATGTGCTACTAATATTAAATTTACTTGATTCATCATAAATCTTGTCATGATATATTAAAGAAAAATTAATTTTTTGTAAAAAAAATTTTAAGTCAATCATGACTGAAGTAAAATCAAAAGGCTTTGATGGAACATATGTATATCCTTTTGCTAATAAATTAGCTGTATCTTGGGTTATTTCCACTTCTGACAAATTAAAAACATTAAAGTCTCCTCCTTCATTAGTTATAATGTATATGTCTTTTTCATAATTATCTACTTTCACCCCACCAGGTTCAACATCTACATTTTCCCCATGAAGATGGAAATCTTCTGAATTTTTACATAAATCATCGTCTATTATTATATCAGGGGTATCAAGATGTATATCGTGTCCAACATATAGATCATATGAGTTCACAAAATGTGAACTAGTTAAGTTCTCCAATATTTGTCCTTCGGTCTGGCTCCTTGAAACCCCACTGCAGATTGATTAAAATAAGGGTTTTTATTTTTAAGCCTTTCTGATCTTCTTAGCTCTGGAAATTCTTCTTCATATGTTAAATCAATTTCCTCAATAAAGTTCCTTTGTTGATTCGAATTTCTCGATTCATCTGCCTTATTGTCTTTATTATGCTTATTATTGTAGATGTATGGTTTATTTTTCTTTTGAAACACTGGTGGTTTAGGATAAGCTAAACCATTGGCATATTGGTTAAGGTCTCTCTCCAATTTAGACATTTTCCCTATTTTTAACCTTCCAATATGTTGTTCAATAGAATTGTATATCCCAAGCAGCATGTACGTTGTTCCCTTCTGGCAATAAAACGTTGTAAAGTTCCAAGTAATATAAATTTCAAGAAAAAACTAAAAAGTATATATAAAAAAGAAATATGAGCAGTAGGATAAGTAGTTAGAGGCTTATACATCAGCGGTGCTTTTTATGTTTTGACTATATATATGTATTTATGCTATATGGGTATGATCGCAGTTGCGCTTTATGACAGCATTTACCCGTATGTTTTGTTGCAACAATCCAAATGATATTTTATTCATCTTATTGAATATACTTATAATATGTTTTACATATACTTTTTTATATATACTTTTTAGTGTTTTTATATCATAATTCTTGAATGAAGTTGCTTAAATCAATGAAGGTTTCTTGCTTACACTTTGTAAAGAAGCTAGGAAGTGACGTAGATAAACCCTCTGAATGGAATATGTTGTTGATGGAAAATGCTTAACCAATCATAGCCCATGGAGGGGTTTTTAAAAACATTGGATTACTATGCACAGTGTTATAAGTCTGAAGAAGCCCGTTGGCGAAAGCGCTTACTTTGTGTTAAATAAAGGTCTTGACAGTTTTACCAGTGGTTGATTCTTGAAATTTATATTACTTGGAACTTTACAACGTTTTATTGCCAGAAGGGAACAACGTACATGCTGCTTGGACTATACTTTTATGTATTCTATACGTTGGTTCCCGCTTCCACCGGAGTGCTACTCTGCATTGGGATTTTATTAGAATTGTATATCCGTAGCATTTCATACTGAATATTATCGAAGGAGGCATCAGATCTAATGTCTTTGTCAAGTTTATCTAATTCAGTTACCAGTTGATCAATATCAATTTGATTATATTTTATGATTAAATTCAGTAGGTCTTTTCCACTTTTATCAAACAATTGGAAAAGATCCATATGAAATGGAGAATTATGCACCAAACCTGAAAGGAAATGCCAAAAACGTAATCCCTTTGGAATAATATTATGTTTGATGCACTCTTTAAGATAGGCATTTTCCAATTGAAGTTTTTTACATTTTAGTAGCTTTCCATCATAATTATTTAATTTTGAATCTAATGTCACTGTACCTTTATTTGCCTCTTTTTGAAAGGCAAACGATGAACCAAGCCATTCGTTAAGAGTTGGAATCTCATTTTTCTTATTTTCTTTATTTCTAAGGCCATGACCACCCGGCCTTGATGATAAAGTTCCTCTACTTCTATTCGGCATTAACTGTTCAGAGTCGAATAAAAAGTCATCCAAACCATTGTTGCCGTCAATGGCCATATTCTGCTGATTTCCACTATTAAGGCATGCTGGCGTTAGATTAAAATTGGAAACATCTACAGATGTCCCTCTGGGCTCACATCTGTTTTCTTTTTTATTTTCCATCCCATTGAGTTTCTCATGTAGATTATCGACACGTTGGGACAGCTTTAGGATTAAAGCAGTTAATTCTCCAATCGACCCTTCGGTCCTAGTCGGGACATCTTCCAGTTGTACGGCAGTTTCACTAATATTACTAAGCGACATATCAAAAACGAACTAAACATAAACAAAATCGAGCGAAAAGCCACCAACTGGAAATCCAACGAATAGTTTATTATAACGAACAATATTAAAAGAACAAATATAAACAGAATGTAAACTGTTATAAACTGTGTAAGCGCTTTCGTTTAAAATAACATTAAACTTCATCAGACAATTGCTATATTACATCACTTCCTTATATAACTTCCTATCATTCTTTTTAAAAAAAGCCCGCCAAACTAACAAAATACACACATGCCTACTCAATGGAAATTGGGAAATAGAAATATACTAAAAATTCATTCAAAACTGGTGTTTGTGCTGTTAAATTAATACTATAAAAGTTAATTATATATGTTATATATAGTACATTAATAAAAAACTTTTTAAATACTTTTTAAAAAAACTTCTACCTCAGATTTAGTTTGCTGAACACAACACGAACAAGTATTACTCACTAAATACTCCAGCCGGAGTAAGACGTCCCAGAACAAGACTACCAGACCACAAGTCTACTTGCTCTTTGAGACCCTGGAGGGAAAAGGTGGGTGGGAATGTAAGAATAAAGGTGAAATGAACTCACATGGCACGTTATGGTAAGTACATAACTTCTTTATGTGAAGTTGTTCAATCTCGCCATTTATTCTTACACATGGGTAGCGTCCCAAGCACCCTAATCCTGGGTGGCTCAAGGGAGTATATTCCTGAGAACAGTGGAACCAAAGGAAGCCCTTTCCCTGGAGGCCCTGTCCACTTTGTAATGAGTAATAAAGGTATAAGGCTTAGACCAAGTGGCAGCTGCACATATAGTGTCCAAAGGTAAACAAGCGGTAAAAGCCGAAGAAGTGGAGATGGCTCTAGCTGAATGGGCCTTCACACCATGCTCTAATGTTTGGTTCGCTGAATAGTAGATACGTTTGATGCAGTCAGTTAACCACTTGGAAAGGGTAACTTTAGAAACTGGTAATCCTTTCTTAGCACCAGCATAAAATACAAACAGTTGGTCAGATTTTCTAAATTCCTTTTTCCTGTCTAAATAGAATCTCAGTTGTCTGTGGGCATAAAGTTTATGCAACATGTATTCCAACTGATTAGAATGATTACTGAAAAAGGTTGAAAGTTCAATAGTTTGGTTCAGATTGGTCTCAGAAAACACTTTTGGCAAGAATGAAGGATTAGTCCTCAGTGACACCCTGTCTGGATGGAACACCAACTATGGGGGATTGATAGAAAGGGCCTGAAGTTCAGATACCCTGTGTGCTGAAGTAATGGCCACCAAGAAAATAGTAGTCCAAGAAAGAAACTTCAACTGACAGGATGATGCAGGCTCAAAGGGGGGGAAGAATAACATGTGACAACACAAAATTTAAATTCCAGGGAGTAAAGGGTTGTCTAACAGGTGGCCTGAGATGAATGGTCCCCTTAAGGAAGGCCCAACATAATCTGTGAGACATTAAATTAGAACCTTCAGCTCTGAGGTGAAAATTTGAGATGGCAGCCAATTGAACTCTAATAGTGTCAGCTGCAGCACCTTCATGAAAAAGCTTAGATAGGAATTCCAGGATACTAGCAATCGGGGCAACATAGGGATCAATGTTATTTTGAGAGGCCCAAAAAGCAAATCTCTTCCATTTACTAGCAAACAACTTTTTGGTAGAAGCTTTATGCGAAGATACAAGAATGTGCTGTACCTCCGAAGAAAAATCATGTGACCTGGCTAGGTAGGAAATCGGAGAAGCCAAGCTGTCAGTCTGAGGGAATGAAGAAAGGGATGGAGGGCCCCTGACGAATGTGTCAGTAGGTCTGGAACTGGGTCCAGAATCCAAGGTTCCTCCAATTGACAGTCAGAGGAAGGGGAGCCAAATCTGACGAGGCCAAAAAGGGGCTATTAAAATTACAGTCCTTCCCAAGATTTTGGCTTTCTGCAAGAATTTCGGAATCAGGGGTGTAGGTGGAAAGACATATAGGAGTCCTGGGGTCAATCGTGTATGAGCGAGTCCCTAGGGCTGTCCCCTGGTGGGGGATTCAGGGCAAAGTAGCTTCTGCATTTGGCATTCATAGGGGATGCAAACAGGTCACAGCAAGGCTAGCCCCATCTGCAGAAAATCTCCTTGACTTCGTTTTTGAGAGACCACTTGTGTGGTAGCAGAATGGCTTGGCTCAGTTTGTCCGCTATCATGTTGGATTTTCCTGGGATATGCGTTATCAGAAAGTGCCTGGTGGATACAGCCCACTGCCAAATTCTCAAGGCCACTCAACGCAGGGGGAAAGACTTGGTTTCCCCCTTGCTTATTGATGTACTAAACTACTGACATGTTGCATCCATGGTCACTGTGACTGATGGTGGGGGGGAGAACAAATGGTCAACCTACTGTAACCGGTTGGCTGGTCAACCACCAGCAAAGATCTTTCTTGCAATAGTCTGTAATCATGATTAAGAATGACATGGGAAGTTGTTGGTATGACCACTGGGTGAATAGTAACCATTGAAGAATCCTCATGTGCATACGTCCCAGAGGAACTGCTATGAGCATAGCTGCCATGGTGCCTAGGAGTTTCAGTACTTGATGGGCTAGTACCTTTCTTTTCTGCAGAATGTCCGAGAACTGGTTTTGGAGAGTGGCTATTCTGTCCAGGGGCAATCTTACTGTGGTGGTGGTAGTGTCTAGTTCTGCTCTGATAAAGGAGATATGCTGTAATGGCAACAACACAGACTTTTCAAAATTGATAGTGATGCCTAACTGAGAGCAGAGATTGACAGTGTGATCCCTGGACAGAATTAGTTGTTGCCTGGAGGCAGCAGTAAGGAGCCAGTCATCCAGATATGGAAACACTTGGAATCCTAGATGTCTCAAGTGAGCCGAAACCACTGCCATGCATTTGGTAAACACTCTCAGGGCTGTTGTGAGTCCAAAGGACAGTGCTCGGAATTGGTAGTGACTGGTTCCCAGCTGGAAATGCAGATGATCTCTGAATGGCCTGGTCATTTTGATGTAGTAGTGTGCATCCTTGAAATCTATAGAGCAAATCCAATCGCCCACTCCAAGGAATGGGAGACTAGACTGCATGACCATCCAAAACTTCTCCTTCTTTACAAATGTTTTGAGGCTGCTGAGATCCAAGCTGGGCCTCCAGTCCCCTGTCTTCTTTGGAACTAAAAAGAATCTGGAGTAAGTTCTGGTTCCTATTTGGTCTGGCTGGATGATTCTCTTTTCCTACAGCCTCTGGATTTCTATGGCTGCTTGATCCCTGAGACTGGGTGGAACATCTGAGATTTTTTTGCCAACAGGTGGATTTTCTAAACATGGAATGATGTAGCCTCTGGTAATGATGCTTTGTACCCAAGAATCTGTTGTAATTCCTAGCCAGGCAATTGGATACAAAGCCAAGTGACCCCCGCCTGCCTCCAGAGCAGGACAGTCAGGCCTCCTTTCAGGAGCGCTGATAGAGCTTACCAAGGAACTGATCCCTGTCACCCTGGTTCTGTGGACCCCCTCTGCCATCGGGGTGGCATATTCCATTATTGCTCCCTCCTCTGCCCTTGGAGGGGGGTTCCCTACGTGTATTCTGGAAAGCTCCTTGGGACATTCAGAACCAAATTTTCCACCTTTCTGCCCTTTGGGGTATGGTCTTGTAGGGGTGGAAAAATGGACTCCTATGGCAGATAAAGTCTTTCCCTTCTGCTCACAACTAGTGAGAGTCTCATTGACTTTGGGCTCAAAAAGAGAAGAGCCATCGAATGGGGTGTTGACAAAGGAAGACTTGAAGGCTTCCGCAAAGGAGCATAAGCGCATCCAGGACTGTCTCCGAAGAGCTATCGCTGAACCCGCTGCCCGACTCGAGCCATCAGCCTCATAGAAAATGAGCTGCATGGATGAGTTCACAATGGAGTTAAGGGTATTAAGCTGTGCAGTCACTCTGTCAGAGACAGCTCCATCTGTATTACCCTGCAAAGTATCTCCAAGCTCTTTCAGGAGATCTCTTTGGAGATGGGTAAAATTAGTCAAATAGTTAAGCGATCGCATAGCAAAGGTCACAGAATTAAAGATGTGTTTCCCATATCTGTCTATCATCCTGGAATCCCTATTACGAGGATGAACAGTAGAAGAGGTTTCTGACATCTTTTTTTTGGTGGCCACCGCCACCACCATGGTATCAGTGTGGACTCCCTTAGTGAGCAACATCTTGTCTTGGGGGGAGGTGATAAACTTGCTGGGCCTCCAATGGACCAGTTCCATAGTATCAGGAGACTCCCACGCCCTTCGCGCAACCAATACTATCAACTAGTCAAAAGGCAGAGTCATCCAGACTATGGAAGGTTGAGACCCAAAGGCCTTCAAGAGCACTGACTCATCCTCAGTAGGGCTAACAGACTGCCAGTTACTCCTCTGCTTTAGGACTTCCAAGATATCCACAAAAGAGATATACTCTGAGGGAGACCGTGGGGACCTTTCCGATTCCTCTAAGTCAGTGTCTGATGTCAAAGACTCTTGTGGGGGATCTATATGCCTCCTCTTGCATAATCTCTTCTCTACATGGCAACAACGGAAAGGCTTTCAATGCTGACAATTCTTTAACAGTATGCTTATTAAAGCTTACTTGCATCTTACGATCTCAGCCAAGCTTATCTGATGATGGTCATTAAAGTATTGCTACTTAAACACAGAGCAACAAGCTCTTTGAGTAATAAGCATAAATCAACAGTACAAAAAATATGACAGAAACCAGACCACTCTGCAAAAATCAAGGACAGATGAAAAGCCACTCTAGTACTTGTGATTATCTTGTATGGGGGGGGTACTCTGCACATTTACACTGCATAACTACTCCTTGCCTTGCATCGACACATCCAGAGTCACTACATGGGGGAGTGGGGTGCAACAAGTATGTCATAATTTGAAATGTCTCTATCTGACTGTGATGGCCCTGACACATTTGTCATAACTCTCCACCTCAGAGCAAGAAATCTGGACAAAGCCATACAAAGAAGTGAGACAAAGGCCCAAAAATAAGGACAGTTTTTAAAATATTGCTCTTATAAACTTAGAAAGATAATAAAATAGGTCTTGCATTAGTATGAATTTTCTTAATGGTATGAAATCTGAAACTCAAATGTCTGTCATTATTTTCTAACTTCAGTCTTTAATGATTTGTCACTAATTTGCCAAAAAAACCCCACAATTTTATGAAAAATGAACCAAAAATGTGATGTAAAATTATAAAATAGCCACACAATACAGCTGGGAACCTGTCAAAGTAGGGACACTTTAATATTAGTACTGTTAACTTGAGTAGCTGACAAAATAAAAGAATCTACATGCATTTCTGAAATAAAAGTAATCTATAACTCTGATTATTACAGTTATTTCTTAATTGTAAACCCTCCATGTTTTCTTCCAAAATTGCTATTTTGCGGAGGGTATATTAGGGGAAGAGCAACATTTTGAACCAAAATCAGGGACAGTTGAGAGGTTTGGCTATGCCTAATTCTATAGAGCAATGTATTTGTATGTACCTCTCAACCTGTTAATGCAATAAATCTGGACAAGGCCAAATATATTGGGGGAACATATAAACTGTACTAAAAATTGCTCTTGTATAAACTGAGACAGTTGATAGAACAACAGGTCTTACTTTAGCATGCATTTTTGTGAAGGTTATGAAGTCTGAAACACAGTGTGTCATTATTTAGTGACTTAATTCTTAAATGATTTTGCCAGAAAACCACAAATTTTATGAGGAACAAACCAAAAATAAGAAGCAAAAATCTATTCATTCTTTGAAAATCTGGACAGTTGAGAGGTATAGTTCATCTGGGGCTGTCTGTAAGTTTGCCGCCCTTCCCCCTCACAGAATCATGGGGCCTCCCCCAGCAGCCATTCCAATGATCCATTACTTGGCTATTTCACTCCATTTACCATAAACACTAAGTGCATACTGATTTACTTCTATGATGATTTGGACTTCATTTGAAAGTTTTATTTTGCATTTTATAGCACAAACACTAAGACATCTGCTAAACAAACTTAGTATTAAAACTTCTCTGCCCTTGAAACTCACATTCATTGAAACAGCATTGAAACCCACATTCAAAAAAAAATACATTTTACCAGTGGCAGATAAAGATTAATTCTGGGCTGTTTTCAAATCATATGCCCCTTGCATATGAAACATACATGTGCTCTTTGATACACCTTCCTATTGTTTTGAACATTTTTCCAGTACACAATGAAACAAAATGCATGCACCAATAATGACAAAACTGCCCAGTTCAGAACATTTCCATCATAATTCTACTCAAACTTCTACAGTCCACCATTATCAGTAAATATGCACAATTCTACAGTGCACCATTATCAGTAAACATGCACACTCTCTGAAGTAAAAAAGTCATCTAAATAATTCCACATTAAATAAATCTGTAACTAATGAAGAGGTTGCTGCTAGCAAATACCTTTATATTTCATGGTTTCATCTAAAAGTAAAGTGTCTGATGCCCCTGAGGAATAAATTGCCTATATTACATAAAAAATGATAAGCCAGTAATATTGCAATAGGAAATGGATGGCAAATTGATAACAGCCTCATAGTTAGTATCTTAACTTTTTCAGTACGGCAGCATTCACCCCTTGTGGGAGTAGAACCAACAACCTTCTGCATCAAAAGCAAGTACACAGCCTGTTGTGCTATTAACAATGCAAGCTAACTTAGCATAAGCAGCACTAAACTTCTCTTCCCCTGCAGCTCTCAGCTCCTCGTAAAATCTACTCAACACTCAACTGCATCTCAACTTCACAGCACAAGAAATCTGGAAAAAGCCAAATTTATTGGGGGGGGGGGCTCAAAAGGCCAAAAACCAGGGACACATTAAACATTGCTTCATCCTTCTTACGACCTCATCAGCACAGCATAACTTGACTGAATGGCTATAGTATCAAAACACAGTTCTTAAACACAGCGGATGACTACTAAAGTTATGTCATTTAAAAGGCATTCCCATGAGCAGGTCTAAAATAAGACTGCCATTCAGGTGAATGAAGTGAATACTCTGAATTCTCATTGCTGGTATGGCAGAAGGGAAACTTCAGGAAAGCAGAATAAGGGCACTGGTAAACCACTAAGGGGACATGAAAGTGTATTTGTCCTGCTATGAACCTGACAAATATTTTATGAGGCTGATAAATGAGAATATCCACGTAAGCACCCCTAGGATACAAAGTAATCATATAAACCTTCTGAGGCAGCAGTGGAAAGGCAACTTGGAGATTTAATACATTAAATATTAAAAGTGTTAATTAGCGATTTAATGAACATGTTCATAACTTGTCTTTATAAACTATTTCTCTTTGGAACAAGAATGAGAGTGAAATAAAAACCTACAAGAACTAGAAAGATTCTGTTTGCTAAACTACTATGTCAACAAGCAGCCTTAAAAGTGTTTGTTTTTACACAAGACAGTTAATAACACATTTTGCTTACTGCTCTCTTGTATTATTAATTTGTTACATATAACAGTTTTACTGAAACAATGCATTACCTTTGTTTGGATTTTGTGTAATTTACACTGCTCTCTTTGAATATCTGGTACAAAAGAAACTTTACACTGGGCCAATAAAGTGTTGAGATATTTCAGATAGGATGACAGTTGTATCATATAACCTTTTCAGTACCCATCAGCTACAAATATGCAGAAAATGTCCTCCATTTAAGAAGATGTTTAGAAGAATACATATCCACAAAGGTGGGACAAACTAAAGTCCCACTCAATGGTTGTAAAAGTGAGTCATTTAGTAGGGGGTTGTTTGAAATCAGCTGAGGGGAATGATCAAAAGGCCTTGCAGTGCCTACAGTTATTATGTTTTGCAATGAATGGTATACATCGTATCACATAGGCTCTTCTTTTACATAAATGACCTGTTAAAGTACTGCCAGAATAATCTCTTGATATAGAGAAAAATGTAAGCTTTCTGGGCAGAAGATGGAAACATATGGTCAAAAATCTGTCATATCACTTTGATTTCTAGTTATTAGATCAGGGAGTGAGATTTCTGGTTAAGGAACAAGCATCAAGAAATTGGGCTAGGATTGTGTATTTAACCACTGGTTAAAGGAAATATTACAGGGAGTAGGAGAAGTATCCCTTTCCTTCTTTACAGCAAAGAAGAAGTCATAAAACAGCTTTACAGAAACACAGCCTGCTACATTCTCATAGTAAAAATCAATGGCTGAGGTTGGGTTGGTAGAATTTATTAACGTTTTCTCTTGTATTTTCCCTGAATGTTGGAATCAGGGAAGTAAACTAGACAGTCATTAGTACCTTTGAAAACTATGGCTCACCATTGCAGAAACAGAAAGCATATGATTGTACAACACAGTGTGGGTGCATGCCTCAGCCTTATACATGTGTATGAAACTTTTAAGTAGCTTTATTACATTGCTGATGTTTACCATCACGGTGTGTTTGTGCATGCTGCACATCAACACACAATAATTCT
Organism: Protopterus annectens; assembly: GCF_019279795.1. Taxonomy (NCBI): domain Eukaryota; kingdom Metazoa; phylum Chordata; order Ceratodontiformes; family Protopteridae; genus Protopterus; species Protopterus annectens. The sequence continues at coordinate 1,178,470,223 of NC_056726.1, read as the reverse complement.
TTAAAGAAAAGAAATGGGGACAACATGAAAGTTGCGAAATGGGATCCAAGCAGGGGAAAACAAAGTGAAAGGAGGACAGCAATGTGCAGAAAGGATGGAGGAAAGAATCATAGTTAACCATTTCTACAAAGAGTAAAATATGTTCATATAAGTGAAATATTACCTGAATTTGGGCTGTCACCTTCAGAGGGAGGGATGATCACAAAACAATCATGTTGTATAGCTAATTGGACCAAATTAAGTGTGTCAAGTAGACACGTGTGAAATGCAGAACTATGTATGCGACTTTTTTTTTGGGGGGGGTGCCTTTTTTTTCAGACATAGGGATGTTGGGGAAGGGACATAGGTATATCTAGGGAAGGTAATTTCACAAGAGTTTGGAAGCAATTGCTGACAGACATGACATACAAGACAGCACATAAGGATGGTAAAGGACACAAGAGGTGGGTAAACACCATGGTTGAGGTACGGATGGGGACCTCGCAAACCCCTGGGTGTCAAGCTGGGTGACAGTGAGAATTGAGTCCTCATTCACTGGATTGTAATCACTGTACCCTCACTGCACCGATGGCTACAGTGTCTTATGTCTGCGTATCCTTCTATTACTCAGTTCAACGATGGCAAGCAGTGTCTGCATCCAGTATAGGTGTGCGCCCAGATGGTGGCGCAAAATCCTATGCACCATCCCTGGCAGTTCTTCTCTGGTGATGAAACCACACCCTCTGCAACTGCTCCCAGAGGGAACCACAGACCTGTCCTCTGGGGCATAACTACCTGAGGGGGGCCAGGTTGCAGCCAGACGGCGGTGCCATAGCCAGTGGAGTGGGGCCAGGTGGATCCTGTGGGCCAGGCTTACCATGCCATACTGTGGGGATAAAAAAAAAAAAATAAGGGTTGGGGTGAGAGAAAAAAGGGAGAACATTAGTAAATTCATATATGACAGATAATGCATTGATACAATTTTCTGACTCTATTCAGTTACCTTTACATTTAACAGTACCAACTCCTAACAAATAACTTTTTCACTGCTAAGACAACCAACCTCATAACAGATGCACAGTATACTACAGATTGCAGCAAGCATTCCTTGATGTGTGCATATATTACACATATGTGTCTTCCAGTTATACTGGTTACAGTTTACAGCAGGACATTGTTGCACTGGTTTAGAGGTTTGATGTTACATTGCAATACTGATGAAAAATTAACAGTATTTTATATTTTTGAAGTGTGGTGTTTGAACCCACAACCTCTGACTACTCTGCAAGACTGGACTGTTGTTTTTGCCTACAGACTAATGCATGCATACTTTCCTTTTTCAGTTGACAGATGCATGCTCAATGTGGCATGACTGTATAATAAACCAATAAAGCAGTCTTTACTTTTATTGCTACAGAACAGTACTATTTGGATGCAGACATACCACATGCATCTCGCATCCATGAAAATCTTGTGACATAGGTCCCCTCATTCAGTTACTTGTCTGAGGTGGCTACAGAAAAAAACAGAACACAACAGAATACTATGATGAATACCAGTCTTGACCAAATGCAGCTTATAACTTTTGCAAGTACTGTCTGGGAGACTTACACATCTGTGGGGTACCTCCAGTCCTACGTTTCTCAATCCAAAGTTTGAGGGTATCCCTCTTCCTCATTTGGGAGGTCTCTGTAGTGAATTCTACATTGTTCACCAGTGTGGGGGATATTGGTAGCACTGGCCAAAGGCAGGCAAGCCCATTCCATGCATCAGACTTCTAATCCAATCCATGATAGTCCCTCTGCAATAGCCTGGGCCCATGTTCATTCACTAGGCATCCAACAAACAATTTGGACTCCTGGACACCCCATATTTGAGTACAGAATCTCAAAACCTCTGCATGAACACACGCCATGCTTACTACAGATCAAGACCAACTTAGAATGATGTTTTCCCACCAACTGCAGCTCTAGCACTTACTGAGTGTGTGCACTTTTTGATTTTGCAGCATTTGAGAATGTTGCGTCCACTTACCATCGCACAAACAAGGTACCGAGGGTGCACACTATGTTGCTGCCCACAGCATCATGCAACAAGCGACCCCACAAAAAAATTGAAAAATACTTGAAATTAGGAAAATCACTTGATGGCATAACACAACAGAACATGTTAGTACTCATGAGATATATCTACATAGCTACTGAGGGCACAAACTGCATGGGTGGTCTATTTGTCCAGTTTGTGCACTTGCACGCTTAGGGCAAATTAGATGAGCACATTTAAACTTGTTTATACTGCACACAGCATTGTGCAAATAGTGGTCCCACAAAAAAAAAAAAAACTGTGAAATAGTTGAAATGAGTAAAATCAATCAATAACATACACAGTAGAACATGTTATATTACACATCAGATATGTGTATAATGCACCTTCAGAAAAAAGGAAGGGAGCCCTATATGTGTTTTTTCACACAAATGCCTTTGCAGCAATGAACCAATATCATTCAGCACACAGACAACTGCAACACAATGTACAGTGAAATTAAAACTTTACCATGTTGCTCACTCATCATTTATCTGTGCAGTACTCTTGGGACATTCAGTGTGTTAGCCATTCAATAGCATTGCACTTAGAATGTGAGAGGATATTACTTGGGAATAATATGATATGCAATTGCCAACTAATGAAGGTAAGGCTGGATGGCACAAACAAGCATAGACTGCTCTTTTGGGGAGGGGGAGCAAAGGTGTGTTACTGCTATGGCACAAACAAGAATACGCTGCTTTTGTTGCTCTCCTTGTTTTGCCTCCTGCCTGTTGTTTGATCTTGTGAGGGTTTATGATGTCAGAAACTGCAATGTGTATCATTACCGTCTAACATCTCTCTGTATTGATTTCCCAATACAAATATATGGTGAGTAGGAGGAAGGTTTTAGGCCCCTAGGTGGAGAGTGAGTGTGCTATGTGTTGACTCCTAGCCAATTCAAGGACATACTGAGCATGCCTATATCTGCCTACAATCACAGAAGCTGGTATTTCCCCATCGACTCCTCAATGGCCTGTAGCTGTGTTGACCTTGACATTGTTGATGGGATATGTATCCCTTCCCATTGTTGATCCTGATCCAGCTGTTTTCTCAGGATTATGTTGTGCAGCATGGCACATACTTTGAGCATCATGGTACATGTCTGTGCATTGTACTTCAGGCCTCACATGGATGTATGTAGGCACTGGAGCCATGACTGCTGCAGCCCAAAATACTATCTATGATATTTCAGGATGGGCAAACATTACTTCAGAGTAGTGCACTACATGGTAGAACTGTTGCATATTTATGTCACTCTCCTCATAAGTAGTGGTAAAATGTATGTGCTGACTGGCATGTTGTAGCACAGCATGCAGGACTTTTGGAAGATCCTGGATGCTGATGCCTATGACACATCCAGCATGTCCCCTGTTAGTCTGCAAAAGGTCCCTGTAGCTAAGATTCTAAGTTCAACACATACCTTAGTTTCCACTGGGATGGGTTCCTTGCATATGGCTCAGGATCTGAGTCACAGCTGCCAGAGATTGCACAGTTCCTGTACTGTGTCCCTGGCCTGCAAAGCATTCTCCTTCTCGGCTTATGCCTATTGACAGCAGCAGCATGGCTTCAGACTCTAACACAGATAAATGTATCGAAGCAGCAGCAACCACTAACAATGTCTGTATATACTTTCTTTGTGTCTGCACTCTACTACTTTTGAAATCTACTGAAAAAAAAAAACAGAATGGAGTTTACAGGGATGCTTTATATCTTGTTGAATATCTCCACCAGATTGGTTGATTAACATGCAGTTCACCTGCTTATGCTGTAATTACCATCTATGAAACACAGACAAAGACAGATGCAATCCATTAGTAATGTAAGCCATTATAAAAAATGCCTGATGTTGAGGAGAGTTACTACAGTGTTGAACTCCCTGAGACAAGCATTTTCTTCACAGTTTATCTCTACAGAGGAGTATTGAACTCCAGCAGGTACATTCCTATTTGGTTACCTACGTAATGGATATGCTGTAATGTAGTTGTAGCTTAGTGTAAAGTGTGTGCAATATGTCTTTAAGAAGCATGCAAGGCTGTATGTGCATGTATAAATTCCAGACATGTGCAATCCCTAGTGCCATTTTGTAGAAGCATCCAGAGAATGAGCATGCATGATCACAGTTGTTAATTTGTATATGTTACTTAAGTTAAAGTCAGAAAGCCTCTATAGTGATGTGTTTGTATATAATAAAGCTGTATGAACAGCACCCACCAAGACTATTTTATTCATGCCCTAACATGAAAGTGAGAGTACTTAGGAATAATGTGGAGTTAAGGCTTTCAGAGTTCATCTGTATGAATTACAAGTGTAATTATGGCAAGACCTTGATTGTCAAGCCAATTCATAGGTATATAGGACTCCCAATACATGAAAAGAGAATGCTGCATGATAAATATCTAGAAATGGGTCATGGACAGGTCCATTGATAGCACTTTTAGCATTTCAAAGATGTTTTGTTATCACAATGGGTCATTAGCCTGATATGTTTTGTGGGGGGAACCAAATGAGTTACTGTCATCGCACAAAATATAACGGACTGCTATTTCTGGTGGGGCAGCATTGTTCAGTTACTGCTATGGCACAAACAAGGATAGATTTCTCTTCTTACTCTTTGTTTTGTATCCTCCCACTTGTTAGTTTTTGACATATGGAGACTGTTTCATCTTTCTCCAGGGGGTAATCCTGAAACCTCCCTTTACTGCTTTGCCTGTAAACAGTTAAAAAATATCAGGCTAATGACCATTTGTGATAACAAAACATCTTTGAAATGCTAAACTGAAGTAAAATCTCATCAAAACAATAATACAGTATAATGTTCTTATTTTGCATGTACATCACCATAGCTTCCCAGGTTCATAGGATGTTACTATGCTACTGATCTGATGGTGTTTAGAAGCATAGCCATTACATCACAATATAATATTCAATTACAGATATCATGTATGGCTAAGAATTGTCTAGCAAGGACTACCCATGCCCAGCAGAGAAGCAGAAGCAATCCATGGCAGATAGCGTTTTTACATCAGGTCATGTAGTCTGTGCTTAAACAGAGTCATGAAGGAGGTGCTCTACTTGGCATGGATTTGAAGACTATTCTAGAGGACTGGCAACCTTTGAGAGATGTAGCTGTCTCTCCAGCATGCCCTATGTATGTCACAGTGTACATTGATGTACCTGGGACAGGTGAATCTAGTCTTTTATGACTTAAGCATGTGCAGTATTTTCATCACAGAGATAGCCCTGTAAAGCATACATAATCTGCATGGTAGCTATCTATATGATACTGCACGTATATAGTGACAGCTAGTTCATTCTGTCCATAGAACACATGTTGGAGACCCTGATTTTTATTAATTAGAAATTTCTGAGATCTGTCAAGTTCCGTCAGTTGTCTGGTACAGTCCATACCAAAAATAGCATTATATTCAAAAATAGGTCTGATGAGGGATGAGTATAGGGGATTGATACCCTATTTTGCTATTGATGTAATGCCTTTCAGAATCAGATGCAAGATGTAGAATGCCTTCCTCAACACTGTATACACATGTTTTACTCAGTGTATGTTCCAAGGTCTATCAATACAGAATTGGTGAGTAGTGTATTGTTAGCTATTGTATTATAAGCAGGAAAATTGTTGCAAAGGGAATGCTGATGCATTTTTGTGCATTTATTTTAAGGCCATGGCTTTTTCAGCAGTCATTAGTCTGTGTAAACCCCGTTTGTCATTGTTAGGGGATTCGGTGATAACACCTAAGTTGCAGTCAGCCACAACTTTGGTTCACCACAGACCCTCTGTTTTGTTCTGGACTTCTGAAAAGTATATGGCAAACAAGAGGGGGCACAGCACTGACACTTGTGGTACTCCATGGGTGACAGTCTGCTGCTTGAGGTGAAGTTTCCCACTTTGACTGAGTGTTGTTGGTCTGTGATCCCATTTGTAACTCACCTGATAATGGGTCTATATCACATTATCGAAATTCCAAAATATCGAACACCATAAGCTCGACTTTGGAATCTCAAAATGTGATATACTCGAACGCTCAGAACAGCAAATTTTTTCCCTTGGAAAAAATTTGCTGTTCCAAGAAAACACACACACACACACACACACACACACACACACACACACACACACACACACACACACACACACAGCACAAGCACACCAAAATACATAATCCACACATACACACTTCACTAAACCCTACACTAAGCCATACATATACTACTAGCTATCCACTTACCTTAACCCAACCCTAACCCTAAGGTCCCTAACTAATGCACACTCACCTTACCCGCTCCCTAACCCTAAGGTCCCTAACTATCGCACACTCAACTTACCTGCTCCCTAACCCTAAGGTCCCTAACTTTCACACACTCAACTTACCTGCTCCCTAACCCTAAGGTCCCTAACTATCACACACTCACCTTACCTGCTCCCTAACCCTAAGGTCTCTAACTATCTCACACTCACCTTACCTCGGTCCGTTTGTAGACTTACCTTAACCCAGTCCATCACCTTCACACCACAGTCAAGGAAATAGTGAAGCCACAGAAACAGCCCACAGAATACTTTCCCTAAGAAAATATTCGGTGTTCTGCAGCTTTGCTATTTCAAGCATTCGCTGAATAGGAATCGATATTCGAACATTCGATGTTTTAACACTTCAATGTTCTAATATAGACTCCCTGATAACATAGGAGTTGATATTCACCTTGTTTAGTTTCTCACTGAGACAGAGTATTGGATCATGTTGAAGATCTTGGCCAGTTCAAGATAGGATGTGTGACAGCTCTGACTTTATGCCTCTGGTCACATTCTTGAATTCCACCAGGTTTTGCAGGTACAAGCTACCCTTGAGAATACATAACTGGAACAGATCTAATGTATGCAGGTCAGCTATGTCCTTGTGTCTGAGATCCATGCAAATTCTTTCCATTGTCTTACAGCTAATGGTGGATAAAGTTATGGGTCTATAATTACATATGTATGTAGTCAATCCTCCCTTGTGTAGGGGGAAATTGGTCACTGCACTCCATTCATTGTGGACAACTGGAGTACTCAGACTGTGGTTGAAAAGGATGCCTAGTGGAGTAGCTTACTGTTTAATAAAAAAATAAAATGCAGTATTGGATCGTGTTGAAGATCTTGGCCAGTTCAAGATAGGATGTGTGACAGCTCTGACTTTATGCCTCTGGTCACATTCTTGAATTCCACCAGGTTTTGCAGGTACAAGCTACCCTTGAGAATACATAACTGGAACAGATCTAATGTATGGAGGTCAGCTATGTCCTTGTGTCTGAGATCCATGCAAATTCTTTCCATTGTCTTACAGCTAATAGTGGATAAAGTTATGGGTCTATAATTACATATGTATGTAGTCGATCCTCCCTTGTGTAGGGGGAAATTGGTCACTGCACTCCATTCATTGTGGACAACTGGAGTACTCAGACTGTGGTTGAAAAAGATTGCCTAGTGGAGTAGCTTAATGTTTAATAACAAAATAAAATGCAGCCCAGAGTGCCATCTAGTCCCACAGAGACTGTCAAAGTCAAAGTCAAGTCAAAGAAAACTTTATTGTCATTCAGAACTACACAACAGTGTAGGTGAACAAAATTACAGTGCTTCATTCTCAATGTAGGAAACAGTTGCACATATAGACAGAGAAAAATGAATAAAATATCACAGTAGAAATTTAGTTTGTAACAATTTAGAAGTAAGGTAGGACAGCAGTGACCCACACTCATCCCAGAACAGGAGACAATGAAGACAAGGAACAATATGAAGGTAATATTGTCAAAGTAAAACTGAAACAATAGCAGCATATCTATGATTAGACTGAATTATTGCACATTTGTATATTGCACTTTACAGTCCTTCCGTGTGTAGGTGAGCTGCCTTAGTATTGCACTTAGTTATTGCACATCCATAAAATAAGCCCCTTGATAGGCCAGTTATGTAACATATGCCACAATTTGTTTTTCCCAAGAGTTTAACAGTCTAACGAAGAGTGAAAAGAAACTGGGCCAGATTCAGGAAGCCTCCGTGTAAGAGTTATAACTCTTACATGGAGGCTGCAGTTAAACGGTGTGATGTCAGCATGTCATGCATATGCATGAGGTGCATGAGGCATGCTGAATCACACCGTAACTCTTACACGGTCCGTGTAAGAGAGTAGGGGGCGTGTCCGTAGGCTAAGCCCTGCAAGCGGACACGCCCCCGGAAGTCTAGAATGGCTGAAAGTAAACAGCCACGAGAGGCCATGGAAATGTGAATAAACACACTACACAACACATGCCCCCACAGACCAGCAATGTAAAATGTGAACAGATGTTATAAAATGAAAATAAAAACTGTTTTATTTTTTTTAAACCCCGTAAATGTTTGCTACTGTGTGCGCTCGTGTGCGCGGGTGTGCTACTAGCGCAACTGCAGTTAGCAATCAGTGGAAAAGGATTTAAGAACTAAATAGGCAAAGTAAGCCAAGACATAATAGCATAGCGGTAGAGTTGTCGGTTTAAGAGCAGGCAGGGAAGGTTTGAGCCCACACAACAACCTTTTTTTTTTTTGGAAATAAGCACTGAAAAGGCCCCTGACAGTATTGTACAAATGTAAAAGCATTTCCTTTTGTAAAATGGAATGAAATGGAGCATATATTTTCAAGTAATACAATAATAAAATATTTAGAAATGTACTGATAGCTAAGCTGCTGTAAGACAGAGTGCCCGTAGCTGAGTAGTATTTCAAAGGCTGCAAATTGCTTGCCCGTAGCTAAGCACTGGTTTAACAGGCTCAAACTGTGTGCAACTAGCTGTGCTTAGCTGAACATGTGTGTTACTAGCCAATTAAGGTTTATCCCAGCGCACACCATTTGCGCGTGGCGCCCACAAGCTAACCGCCAGTGTGCATGCGTTAACTCCGCGCAAACGAGCGCAGACCTGGTTTTAACTGCTTAAAAGTGCTTTTGGAGTGTTTGATTGACAGGTCCTCAACTCATTTCTAGACAGTCATGAAAATTAAAATTCAGTGGTCAGATTCGAACCCAGGATACCATGCACTAGAGTCAAGGTACTAAACCACTAAGCCATCACAGCAGTACTTAGAAATGCAGAAATAGTATATATATAGGATATAATCCAGAATGGAGCATGATAAAGCAGTTTCTGTGAAGTAGATACAATTCCAAAACGGCCAATCATAGAAATGTGAGGGAAAATCGGCGTATATAAGCCCCATAGGCGGGAATACACAGCAGAAATGATTGTAGAATAGACCTGCAGGCAGAATGAGTGGAGTAGGGGAGGGTTGTTGCTTTCGACCACAGTGGTGGGGCGTTGAGAAGTCCAGATACATGGTCTGGCACCTAGTTCACCATCATGAGGCCCAACTCATGCAGGGCCAGGTCTCATGGGGAGCGTACAGAGCGGAGGCATGGGACCAGTTGGCTCATGACCTCACTAGTGCTACTGGGATTCCATGTACTGGTGAGCAGGTCCGTCACCACCATGCGGACCTGAAGCGACATAAACAAGACCAGTTGACCAAATGGATCCAGGAGGCCCGGGATACGCCCAACGCCCCACTACTGAGTAAGTTACATTTTACTTATGTATGTAAGGAATTCAACTAGCTGATGCCATGGAGATGTGTAGTCCAATATTACTCATTTTGTATTACAGCTGCAGGTGTCCGCTCTATGAATCGATGGGCATATGACCGCAGGCTGGCGCGGCCACCATGCAGGTTAGTAACCCCACCTAGTACTTGTAAATAAATATTATAGTGTAGCATGTAGCAGAACACTGCAGTGTATTGATTAAAAGCAATATAATGTGCAAGCAACAAGTGAAAGTCTGCAGGTATGGCTGCAACAAGTTCATCAGTATGCAAGTGTAACTGGAAATATAATTCATAGAAATAAATAGTGCTGTAATACAGATGTCCCACCATTAATTAAATGTAGTATAACCTGCAGTAGTCTCAAGAGTACAGCTTCAGAATCTGAGGTAATCACATGTGAGATATATCCCCTGTTGAAATGCTGAATCATGACAGAAGTGAGGCTGCTGGAAAGTGTTGGAATCACCACAGGTCTAATATGTGAACAAAGCCTAGACGTACCAACCTGAACTGTGAAATTGCAGGATGTGTGAGAGTGACAGAAAGGGTCATGTATCAATGAATAAAGTAGTAATAACTCCTGAATATATAGGCGTCAGTGTGGTTCTACAGAACTAAATGCATGTGGGAATTAAAACTTAACATCCCAAACTGATGTCAGTGTGTCTGAATCTTGGTTCAGACCAAAATCTGTATATGGTGATGACAGTCAACAATTTGCAGATAGAATGAATGATTGTCTGACATACTAAACATCCATAGTTGTCCCCTGCTCTGTCATCAAAGTGTAGCAGGATGATGTATCTGATCAAATTCAAAATAACTAGGATAGTGATGTATCTGTAACAGGTCTAGCATGACAGTCAATTAAAAATCATTTTGAAACTATCACCCACAAGTTAATTGTGTCCCTATTACAAATGTATATCAATGTATAATTTATGAATGTGTCATCATTTTCTTTCTCCACCCCACCCTATAATTGCAAATTAAAACACTCACTAAATATTGGTATGTGAACATTTCATTAACCATGGACATTTGTCCTGTTTCAAAAATATATGCATGTCTGTTGTTGCATGTGCCCTGTTCATACGTGCAAACCTGATGGCCTGTTGCCATTAATCAACCCTGCATGTTGTTTGATTGTGTATTTCCGTTTAAATAATGCATGTGATATTGATATGCCCGTTGTTCAATGGTGTTAATATCTGGGTGTTTGTTTAATGGGAATACCAATGCATGCTGTTACAACTAATTTGAATGGAATAATATGCCACTAACCCAAACTAACATAACATACTCACAAACCTAGAATGCTTGGGAAGGCAGGTCCCAGCGGACCCACCTCTCCCACCTCAGCTGGCGACTGCACCTGGCACTAGTGCCCAGGCTGGACCCTCCTCCAGTGGCCCTGTGCCACCTTCAGGTGGAAGCGCTGCAGGGGATGGGGCCCATCCCCCCTCTGCAAGCGTGGCTAGAGGAGCTCATCCACTCACCCTCCAAGGTGTCCGGTTTGTGGTGCGAAGGGAGATCCAAGACTCTGTTCTTGGGCCCCTACACCAGCTCGAGGCCCGGGTGGCACAGCTTACGGGCATGCCCATTGTCCCGCCTGCACAGCCCCCAGCACAGCCCCATCGTGGGCTGTGAAGGAACAGTGGCAACTGCCTATGGGTTGGGATATCAGTTCCACTGTTGCCATCTGTGGGCTCATGTGCCCTGGATATCCCAACCTCCGTCCCCGTCAATTGTGTAACCCCCCCCACATGTGTCATACACCGCCTCTGTATGCGTCTTGTCTGTCTTGTCTGTTAACCTACCCAACCTACCTCCCCAGCTATACCGACTACCTTCACCTGACATACCACTCTCACCTGATAAAAAAAAAGGGCACTCTGTACCCACAAAAAAATTACGCTCCATACATAGCTGTCCATGTTGCACACATGTCCGCTGGACATCGAAACTGTTAATTACAATTGGCTGTACAACAGGTATTAATGTTGTCCGGACACCTCTCTCAGGGGTGGAAGGTCCCAAATGTCACACCAAATTGCATACAAATGCACAGCTGTTGCTGAGAAAGACATGGGCAGCTATGGGCCTCACCTACATCCTTCCTGCAAATCCCAAGCTTGTTTCCCTACTGTCTTACCCTCTTTGTGACCCCTTTTTCACCACTTTCCTGTCACCCCTTTTTCTTTTCTTTCAAAGAAAATAGCGGGTGTAGCTTGTGCGTGGAGCTCACAGCTAGCATGCGTGAGCTCCGCGCAAACGAGCACAGACCTGGTTTTAAGTGCTTAAAAGTGCCTTTGGCACTTTTGATTGACAGATCCTGTACTCATTTTGAAAGAAAAATAAATTCCCACTGTCAGTCTTGAACACAGGACCTCTGTAACACTAGTCTGTATGACCTACCACTAAGCCATGACTCTCATACAAGAATATAGTGCTAAAATAAATATAACATGTAATAGTAGGAATCAATATAAAGGCAATATAGGATGTGTACTACCCAAAGCATGTCAGGTAGATTTTTAATGCCCGAATTACTGGATCCCCATACTAGTTCAGTGTTAACAGAAACAGCCCTGCTAATTGTTAGCTTGTACATAATAATGTAAGGTAATGTACATATATGAAAGTATATATATGGACACATACATATACATATATATATATATATATATATATATATATATATATATATATATATATATATATATTAATACATATGAAATATAGTGGTAGGTGTCAGTATCCATACACACTCACTACAGGAAACAGTGAAAATAAATGCAGCAACCAGAATCTGCAACACAGCCTGACTTCTGTGAGACCTACTAACCCCTTTAACTGCTTAAAGGTGCCTCCAGCACTTCGATTGATAGGCCCTTTACTCAATTTGAAAGCAAAATATAAGCATACTAGTAGGGCCTACCACAAGACCATTGTAACACTAGTCTGTATGACCTACCACTAAGCCATGACTCTCATACAGGAATATAGTGCTAAAATAAGTAGAACATGTAATAGTAGGAATGAAGATAAAGGCAATATAGGATGTGTACTACCCAAAGCATGTCAGGCAGACTTTTACTGTCCCAATTACTGGATACCCATACTAGTTTAGTGTTAACAGAAACAGCCCTGCTAATTGTTAGCTTGTACCCAGTAATGTCAGCTAATGTACATATATGAAAGTATGTATATGTACACATATATATATCTATACATATATATATATATATATATATATATATATATATATATATATATATATATATATATATATCAATACATATGAAATATAGTTGTAGGTGTCAGTATGCATACACACTCACTACAGGGAACAGGTGAGAGAAATGCAGCAACCTGAATTTACAACACAGCATAAAGCATGAGAGACGTACTAACCTTCACACTCACAGAACACTGTCGACAGCATACTAGCATGGTCCACGCCCTTACAATCTGAAAGGGCAACGCCTATCTCACATACCCTTTTATAGCACTGTCCTGACATCACAGTGAGACATGCAAGCAGTACAGAACTGGCTGCATGCAATTAGCAAATGCTGCCTTACAATTGGTGCAGAGGCCATCACATGGACCTATGCAGATACCTACAAGAGCATCCAGTACTCACACTCCACACATGCAATACATTAATTGCACAAAACCGACATAGAAAGAAAGAGAGAGACAGAGAGAGAAAAAAAAAGAAATAAAGGCAGCTAGAAACAAAACCAGCAGCAGCAGCAGCAAACAGCAAGTAGCACCACTGACACAGCAACAGCTGACACAAACACAGGTAATGCAAAGTAGCAGGTTAATACTGTGTTTACTGTGAAACCTCCAAATGTATCATAGTTCACTATCTATAGGTATGTCCATGAGATAGGTTGTGTGTACATAGTCCTGATATATATACATATGTAATATTGCTGTACATGTCGTCCATACTTAAAACTTCCATAGCTTAGAACACAAGGCCAGTTATGCATATGATGCAGTAGTTCCCAGGGTCAGTAGAGGTTCCTCCTCATTGGTGTGGGACCACTGTGTATGTATGGCACTGTTCAGGTACATATCCTGTAGTATGGCCAGGGTTTAATATCAGTCTGTAATGTGGTGCTATGTCCTCTAGGGGTGAACGTATCACACATCCAGGGATACCATTTTGTAACAGTGATGCTGTGTGTTCTGCAATGTTGAGGGTGGCCCTCACCTGGACATATGAGATGATAGGGAGGTTACAGTCATCTGTGATAACTAATTCCACTTGTGTAGGAGAATGGGGGGGGGGTACCTGCACCTAAACTGTCTGCAACAATGTTGCCAATATCTGTGCATTTGGTGAATGTGAAGCATCTTACCACTGCTGACCACAGATGCCTTGCCTTCATGTGAATCTGCCCTCTGCTGCAGTAGCCTCCCACTATTGTTATACAATGTGCCTGTATCTGTAGTCCACTGTACAGGATAAATAAGTGGTGTGCATACGGTCTGGGTTAGATATGTGTGTGCACATTACATGCACTTTGTGGGATGTCTGTGGTAATCTTTTGCAAAGGGGCCAGCAGTGTGTGTTGTGGCTTCCACTGGCCCAGTGGGCTGCATGGATAGCATCACAGTCCTAACTAGTGAATAACTGTGTAATTACATACATACATAGCAAGGTAGCGTACTGTGCTTGTGGTGTTGTTGGGATATGTATATCCAGGCTGAGTAATGTGTGTCCACATCACAGGGTTGGATGGCAACACACATACAGTATGTACGGATGAACACCCAGAGTGTTTCAGACGTGTTGCCTGTGCAGAAATATCTGGCCATTACCTGTGCATCCCCCACAACACACACACATGCAACATATGGCAAAAGTACTATAGCAGTACACATAGGTTCATAGGTTCATACTAGGCTATTTGCCCTAGTGCATTGATAAGCCTAGTAGAATGTGTTTGTCTTTTGCCACCCAATTAAAATTTATGTTGCTATGCCCTTTTCCGAGGTTAGTATACTGTGCCTCTGTCTAACAGTGACATAGAAGTGATACCCGGGGTACAACTATGATCTCCATCCACTCATCCAGATTCCTATGGAAGAGAGTCAATGAGGGACTCTGCCTAACCTGTACTGTGAGTTCATTACAGAGTGAAGGGAGCATCTGGGTTAGGAATATGTCCCTCCAGCATGTCCTATTTATGTCAGTGCTAAGGTTCAGGTCTCCTGAGTGTGTGGCTGTATGGGAGTTTGATTTCCTGAGGTGCAGCATGTCCATTACTTCTGGGTTGGACATGGCTGTATATGGCAGGCACAGATTGCCTCTGAACAGGCAGTATGCCACTGAGTCCAGCTGGATTTTCTTTAACCGGGCAGCATATGGCATCTGTTTGAGCCCTTTGATTCTCTTGATGAGGTACTGTTGGGGTTTTTCCAGTTGCTGTAGGTGTCTGGTTAGGTACATCCCAAAAGGGGCATTGTACTCAATTATAGGCCTGATGATGGATAGGCTGGATGGATGGATGCTCCACAACCAGATGTCCATGGGCCAGGGCGATGGTGTGCGTTTGCGATGTCGACTTGGCTGTATGCCGGCAACAGCACCAGCTGGCAGTGGCCGCGGATGACAACAGGCCCACTCACGCACCTCAAGTGCCAGCACCAGCCCCAGCAATGCTGGGTCAGTGCTGTCATCCAGGACGCCCCAGGAGACCGCGTGCGGTGGCTCTGGACAGTCCCAACAGGAACGGTGTCCAGTCAACACACCCCCATTTCCGATGACAGTACCCAGTCTGGGTTAGTACCGGATACGGTCCGTAGCACCCCTGCCTGGCACAGGTACTGTGTCCGTGCCCACAGACACTGATCTTGACGACCTGACAGGTGCAGTCTGTGGCTGTCCACAAAACCCTGTACATGGCAGCCATTATGTGGGACTGTGTGCATGCTTACACACATGCAGAAATGTAACACCTAGGGCAAACACATACACACACACACTGCACCAACACTCGTCCACCCTGTACTGCTGCTCCTCACAAACACACATACACACACATGTCAATTGGTGGTACCAGTGGCTGGCTTGGGCATACCTAACCCACACCCTGTGCATATAATGACACTGTGCCACCTCCTGCATACTACAACATCAGTGCAGGAAAAGGTAAACACGTTGCTGATGCACAGGGTGACTACATAGATGTGTATAAGTAGTAACATGTTGGTAACTGTTCACTGTTCCACTATGATTGTGTGTATATCCCAGCATTCCTGCTGCAGTAACTGTATGAATGTCCTGAATTGTTATCTGCCCCCATACTACTTACCAAAGTGTACCAACTGCACACCATCACATGCTACCATTGACTATGGGAATGTGCATCATGTGCTGTATTGTAGATTCAGCTATATGTATCTGTTCTGTCACACATGCATTTACACACCTGCTACCACACACCCATTATGTCACATCACCTGCCATTTCCATTATTTATTACCCTACATGAGTAGCTGTCGATACACATTGTTGGGAGGGTGGCCTAATGGTTAAGGTGTTTGCCTTACAAACACAAGGTGCAGGGTTTGAGTCTCACAATGGATAATTGGCTCGGCTTAAAATGGCCCACAAGGGCAGTTAGCCTAGTCTGAATCTATCTATGAACATGACAGGTACACATTTGAAAAGTGCACTATGTGGATTACTACCGATATCCTCCTCTCTACCTGTACTCACAGGGTGCAGGCAACCTCATTAGTTTAAAAGTGTAATGTGCATCAGGTACTGTGGTACCCTGATTGCCACATCAAACATGTTTTCCATACGGAAATGCACACACAGAAACATCCCACATCCACACACTTGCCACATTCAGGCTTCAAAACACTTTTTAAAAAAATTGCCCAAAAAATATCCATTGGGGGTTATTTTTTCCCCGGGTTTTCCCTTGTTTTTTTAAAAGGGTTTTTTTTTTTTTTTTTTGGGGGGGTTGGCCCCCCCTTTTTTCCCCGGGAAATTAAATAAAAGGGAGGGGAAAACCCAACCCCCCCCAAAAAAGGGGGGGAAAAGGGGTTTTAAAACCCGGCCCTTAAAAAAAAGGGGGTTGGGGTTAATTTCCCCCCCAAAAAGGGGCCGGGTTGGGCCCCCGGGGGGCTTTTTTTAAAACCCCCGGGGGCCCCCCCTTTTTTTTTTTTTCCCCCCCCCCAAAAATTTTTCCCCCCTTAAAATTTTTTTTTTTTCCCCCCCTTTTTTTTTAGGTTTTTTTTTTTTTTAAAAATTTTTTTGAGGACCACCCAAAAAAAAAAAAAAAAATTTTTTGGGGTTAAAACCCCCCCCCTTTTTGGGGGTTTTGGCTGGGGGGGGAAAAAACCCACCCCGGGGAATAAAAACCCCCACCCCCCCCCCCCCCCCCCTTTTTTTGGGGGGGGAACTGGTTGGGGAAAAAAATTTTTTCCTTTAAAACCCCCCTTTTTTTTTTTCCCCAGTTGAAAAATTTTTTTCCCCCCAAACCCCCCGGGGGCCCCCCCGGGTTTCCCAAAAAGGGAAGGGGGTTTTGGGGGGGGAATTTAAAAATTTTAACATTTTAAAAAATCCCCCCCGGGGACCCCCCCTTTTTTGCCCCCCCCCCAAAAAACCCTTTAAATTTTTGGGGGGGGTTTTTTTAAACCCCACCCGGGTTTGGTTTTTTTCCCCTTTCCCAAAAACCCTTTTAAAAAAAAGGGTTTTTAAAAGGGGTTTAAAATTTAATTTTTAAATTTTTTTGGGCCCCAATTTTTTTTTTGGGGCTTTTTTCCCCCTGGGGAAAAAAAAATTTTTTTCCCTTTTAAATTCCAAAGGAAAAAACCCCCCAAAAGGAAAAAACCCTTTAAGGTGGGGGGGAATTCCTTTTTTTTTTTTTTTTTTTTAAAAAAATTTAACCCCCGGTTAAAAATGGACCCCATTTTTTTTTTTTCCCCCCCCCCAAAAAAAAACCCCCCCAAAAAAAATTTTTTTTTAAAAATTTAAAACCCCTATTTTTTTTTTCCCCAAATTCCAGGGGGGGTTTTTTTTAAAAAGGTTTTCCCAAGGGGGGGGGCCCCCCTTTTAAAATTTTTCCCCCCTTTTAAAAAACCCAAAAAAAAAACCCCCCCCCCCCAAAAAAAAAAATTTTTGGGGAATTTTTTCCCCCGGGGAGAAAAAAAAATTTTTTTTTTTTTGTTAAAAAAAACCCCCCCGGGTTACCCCAAAAAAAACCCCCCCCCCTTTTGGGGGTTTTCCCCCCCAAAAAATTTTTTTTAAAAAAAACCCTTTTTTTTTTTTTTAAAAAAAAAGGGGGGGTTTTTTTTTTGGGGAAAAAAATTTTTTGTTAAAAATTTCCAAAGGGGGGGTTGGGATTTGGGGGTTTTTTTGGGAAAAAGGGTTTTTTTCCCGGGTTTTTAACCCCCCCCCAAAAAAAAAAAATTTTTTGGGGAAAAAAAAACCCCCCTTTTTTTTTGGGGCCGGGGGAAGGAAACCCCCAAATTTTTAAAGGTTTTTTGGGGGGAAAAATTTTTGGGGGTTTTTTTTTTTTTTTTTTTTGGGGGGGGGGGCCCCCAGGGGGGGGGCCCCCCAAAAAATTTTTTAAATTTAAAAGCCCCGGGGGGAAAAAAAATTGGGGAAAAAAATTTTTTTTTTGGGTTTTTAAAAATTTTTTTCCCCTTTTGGGAATTTTAAATTGGGAAAAAAAAAATTGGGCCCCGGGGGGGAAAAAAAAATTTAAAGGGTTTTTTTTTTAAAACCAAAAAACCCGGGGGGGGGGGAAAAAAAAAAAAAATTTTTGGGGTTTCCTAAGGGGGGAAAACCCCCTTTTTTTTCCCCGGGGGGGGGGAAAATCCCAAACCCCAAAAAAAAAAACCCCCGGGGGGAAACCCCCCCAAAAAAATTCCCCCCCCCCGGGGGAAACCCCCAAAAACCCCCCCTTTTTCCCCCAAAAAGGTTAAAAAAAACCCCCCGGGGGAAAAAACCCCCCAAAAAAAACCCCGGAAACCCAAAAAATTTGAAAAAAAAAACCCCCCCCCTTTAAAAAAAAAAACCCCCCCAAAAAAAAAAAGGGGGGGGGGTCCCCCCCCCGGGGGGGAAAATTATAAAAAAAATTAAAAAAAGCCCCCCAAAAGGGAAAAAAAAAAACCCCCCCAAAAATTTTTGGGTTTTTTAAAACCCGGGGAAAAAAAAGGGGGGGGCCCCCCCCCCCCCCCCCTTTTATATTTTCCCCCTTTTTGGGGCCCCCTTTCCCCCCCCAAAAAAAATTTTTTCCCCGGGGGGGCCCAAAAAAAGGTTAAAGGGGGGAAAAAAAAAAAAAGGGGGGCCCCAAATTCCCCGGGTTTTTTTAAAAAAACCCCCCCAAAAAAAAAAATTTTTCTTCCCGGTTTTTTGGGGGGCCCCGGGGGCCCCCCCCGGGCCCCCCTTAAAAGGGGGCCCTTTAAAAACCCCCCCCCCCCTTTTTTTTTTTAAAAAAAAAAAAGGGGGGAAAAAACCAAAAAAAGGGGGTTTTTTTTAAAGGGGCCCCCCTTTAAACCTTTTTTTTTTTAAAAAATCCCGGGGGAAAAAAAAATTTTTCCCCCCCGGGAAAAATTTGTTTAAAAAATTTCCCCCCCCCCCTTCCTTTTAAATTTTTTTAAAACCCAAACCCCCCCCCCCTTTGGAAAAAAAAAAAACCCCCCAAAAAAAAAAAAAAAACCCCCCCAAAAAAGGGTTTTTTTCCAAACCCCCAAAAAATTTTTTTGGGGGAAAAACCCCCCCAAAAACCAACCTCCACCTCCCCCCCCCCCCCCTTTTTCCCCCCTTTGGCCAAAGGCCAAAAAACCCCCCCTTTTTTAAATTTTTCCCAAAAAAAAAAAAAAAAAGGGGGTTTTCCAAAGGGGGGGGGGGGGGTTTTTTTTTGGCCCCTTTTTGGGGTTTTGGAAAAAGGGGGGGAAAAAATTTTAAAGGGCCAATTTTAAATTTTTTAAAAAAAAATTTTGGGTTTTCCCCCCCCAAATCCCTTTGAAAAGGCCCTTTTTTCCCCCGGCCCCCCCTTTAAAAAAAAATTTTGGGGGGGAAAAAAAATTTCCCAAAGGAAAAAAATTTTTTTGGGTGGAATTCCCTTTAAAACCCGGCCCCTTTTCCCCCCAAAACCCCTTTTTTCCCCCCCGGAAAGGGGCCCCTTTAAAAAATTTAAAAAGGGGGGTTTTTAAAAAATTGGGGGGGCCAAAAAAAAGGGGCCCCCCTTTTGGAAAAACCCAAAAAAGGGGGTTTGGGGGGTTTTTTTAAGGGGCGGGGGGGCCCCCCTTTTAAGGGGGGGAAAAAAAAAAAAAACCGGGGGGGCCCAAAAGGGCCAATCAAAACCCCCAAAAATTTTTGGTATTTTTTTGGGGATTTTAAAAAAAAAAAAAATTTTTTTTTTCCCGGGGTTTTTTCCCCCAAAAACCCCCCCAAAAAGGAGGGAAAGGAAAATTTATAAATTTTAAATTTAAATTTGGTATGTTTTAAAAAAAAAGGAATTTCCCCCCCCCCCCCCCCCAAAAAAAAAAAATTTAAAAAAAAAATAAAAATTTCGGGGAAAAACCCTAAACCCCTTTTTTAAAAAAAAGGGGGGAAACCCCCCCCAAAAAAGGGGGGGGGTTTTTTTTTGGGGTTTCCCCGGGCCGGGTTTTCCCCCAAAAAAAAACCCCCAAAATTTTTCCAAACCCCAAAAAAAACCCCACGGAAATTGTTTTTTTTCCTTAATTAATTGGGCCCCCCAAAAAAAGGAAAAAATTTTTGGAAAAAAAAATTTTTTTAAAATTTTAAAATCCCCTTTTTTAAAAACCCCAAATTGGGCCCCCCCCAAAAAAAAAAAAACCCCAAAAAAAAAAAAAGGGGGGGGCCCCCCCAAAAAAAGGGGGTTTTTAAATTTTCCCCTTAAAAAAACCCAAACCCCCCCGGGGGGAAAAGGCCTTGGAAACCCCCCCCGGGGTTTTTCCCTTTTTAAAAAAAATTTTGGGGGGGGGCCCCCGGGTTTTTCAAAAAAAAATGTTTTTTAAACCCCCCCTTTTAAAAAAACCCGAAACCCGGTTTTTTTTTTAAAGGGGGCCCCCAAAAATTAGGGGTTTAAAAATTTTTTAAAAAAAAATTTTTTTTTTTTTTTGGGGGGGTTTTTTAAAAAAAAAAAGGGGGGCCCCCTTTTTAAAAAAATTTTTAAAAAAAAAAGGGTCGCCGGGGGGGGCCCCCCCTTTTTTTTCCCCCCAAACTTTTTTGAAAAAGGGGCCCTTTTTTTTTTTTTTTTTTTTTCCCCCCCCCCAAAAAGGGGGGAAAAAATTCCCCCCTTTTTTTTTAAAAAAAAAGGGGGTTTTTTTTTTTTTTTCTCCCCCCCCCTTTTTTTTTTTTCCCCCAAACTTTTTTTAAAAAAAAAACCCGGGGGGCCCCCCCTTTTTAAAAAAATATTTTTTTTTGGGGAAATTTTTTTTTCCCCCCTTTTTTTTGGGGAAAAGGTTTTTTTTTTTTTCCCCCCCGGGGGTTTTTTTAAATTTAAACCCCCCCCTTTTTGGGGGGGGAAAAAAAAAACCCCTTTTTTTGGGTTTTTTTTTTATTGGGGGTTTTTTTTTTAAAAAAGGGGTTTTTCCCGGGGGGTTTTTTAAAAAAAATTTTTTTTTCCCCCCCCCTTTTTTTTTAAAAACCCCCTTTTTTGGGGGGGTTTTTTTTGGGGCCCCTTTCCAAATTTTTTTTTTCCCGGGGTTTTTTTTTTGGTTTTTTGGGAAAAAGGGGGGGGGGGCCAAAAAAAAAAAAAAAAACCCTTTGGGGTTTTTGGTTTTTTTTTGGGGTTTTTTTAAAAAAAATTTTAAGGGAAAAAAAAAAAACCTTTTTTTTTTTAAAAAAAATTTTTTTTGGGGAAAAAATTTTTTTAAAAAAATTTTTGGGGGGTTTTTTTCCCCCTTTTTCCCCCTTTTCAAAACCCCGGGGGTTTGGGGGGCCCCCCCCTTTTTTTTTGGGGTTTTTTTCCCAGGTTTTTTTAAAGGGTTAAAAAAGGGGGGGGCCCATTTTCCATTTGGGGGGGTTTCCCCAATTTAAAAAACCCCAATTTTAAAAAGGGGGAAAAAGGGGGGAAAAGGGGTTCCCTTTTTTTAAAAAAACCCCGGTTTTTTTTTAAAAATTTTTTGGGGTTTTTCCCCAAAAAAAGGGTTTTTTCCCTTTTTAAAAACCCCAAAAAAAAATTTTTTTTTTTTAAAACCCAAAAAACCCAAAGGGGGAAACCAAAAAGGGGGGGCCCCTTTTAAATTTTAAAAACCCCCCCTTTTTAAAATTTTTCCCCGAAAAAGGGGCCCCCGGGGTCCCAAACCCCCCAAAAAAGGGAAAAGGACCCCCAAAAAAAAAAAGGGGAAATTGGGAAGGACCCCAAAAAAGGCATTTTTGGGGGGAAACCTTAAAAAAAGGGGGGGAAACCCAAAAAAAAGGAAAAAACCCTTTTTTTTTGGGAAATTTTTTTTGGGGGGGGAACCCCCCGGGGGGGGCCCCCTTTTTTCCCCCAAAAAACCCTTTGGGGGGGGAAAATTTTTTTTTTAAAAAAAAAAAAAAAAATTTTTTTTCCCAAAAAAAGGGGGGCAAATTGTTAAAAAACCCCAAACCAAAAAAAATTTTCCCAAACCTTTTTTTGGGGGGAAAAACTTTCCCCCTTTTCCGGGTTTTTTTGGGGTGTTTTTTAAAAAATTTGGGGAATTTTAAAAAATTTTTTTTTTTTTTTTTGGGAAAAACCCGGGTTTTTTCCCCCCTTTAACCAAAACCTTTTAAAAAAAAATTTTTTTTTTTAAATACCCCTTTTTTTGGGGTTTTGGTAATCCCCTTTTTTTTTTTGGGGTTTTTTTTTTAAATTTTCCCCCTTTTGATTTCCCCTTTTTAAAAAAAAATTTTTTTCCCCCTTTTTGGGGGGTTGGGGGGGGGGGGGGTTTTTAATCGGAAACCAAAAATTTTCCCTTTTTTTTTGGGGGGGGTTTTTTTGGGGTTGGGGGGGGCCTGGGGCCCCCCCGGGGGTTTTTGGTTTTTTTAAAAAAAAAAAAACCCCCCCAAAACCCCCCTTATCTAGATGTCATAACCTTCATGATTAGGTTGGTATATGGATTGTTTCTGTTAACACCCCCTTTTTTAAAAAAAATTTTTTTTTTTTTTTAAAAAAATTTTTAAAAATTTTTTCCCCCCGGGTTTTCCCCCCCCTTTTCCCTTTTTTTAAAAAAACCCCCTTTTTGGTGGTTTTTTTGTTTTTTTGGGGTTTTTGGGGGGGGGGTTTTTAAATTTGGGTTTTGGGGTTTAAAACCTTTCAAAAAACCCCAAAAACCCCCGGGGGCCTTTTAAAAATTTTGGGGGGTTCCCCCCGGGGTTTTTTTTTTTGGGGTTTTTTGGGGCCCCCCCATTCTTTTTTTTGGGGGTTTTGGGGCCCCCCAAAGGGGGTTTTTAAAAAAGGGGGTTTATTTAAAAAGGGGGGGGGGGGGGGGCCCCCCCGGGGAACCCCCTAAAACCCCAAATTTTTTGGGTTTTTGGGGGGGCCCCAAAAAAAAACCCCCGGGGGGGGGGAAAACCCCAAATTTTGGGGGGGCCCCCTTTCCCCCCAATTTTTTTTTGGGGGTTTTTTTTTTTCCTTGGGCCCTTTTTAAAAACCCCCCTTTTTTTTTTTGGGCCCGGGGGGGGAAAAAGGGGAGGCAGCAGTCTGCTGGGAAAGATATTTGGCATTATGGGGGTTTGCACTGCACCTGTCAGGATGTATGTTGGCAAAAGTGTGTGTGTTTTGGGATGTTGTTTGTAATATTTGTGTGATCCAGAGCATATCCAGGAATTCACAACGCTTACTACCATCAGTTGCAGCAGCCTTGGGGTTATCCTTAGTGTCCTGTACAATTTGTATCATAATAGGTTCATAGGTTCATACTAGGCTATCCACCCTAGGGCATTTGTAAACCCTTTTTGGGGGCTTTTTCCACCCCCTTTCTATGTGAATATTATGGCCATTTATGATTTACTTAGGCCCCTTTTGGACATGACACAGTAAAGACCCCCCGTGTACATCTACAATTATCCATCCATTTTGCTAACTTCCTGTTGAAAGTGTCAGGGGGCTCTGCCTAACATGTAGTGGTATTCTGTTCCAGGGTGTGGAGAGACTCAGGGTTAGGGTTAAAACCTATTTGATTATGTGTTAAGGTTGACATCTCTGACTCACACAGCTCCATGGCTTTGAGTTTTCTGGGGTGGAGCATGTTTTTTTTCCCTTTGTACAACAGACATACAATGCCTCTTTTAGGCAGTATGTGACTGCATTCAGCTGTGGTGTCTACAGCCAGGCAGCATATGGATATATTTGGGACCCCTTTTGCTGAGGTACCTTTGAGGTCTTTCTAACTGCTGCAGGTGCCAGGTAATGTACATCCCACATGAGGCATTGTATTACAATATGGTCTGATAGGGGAACAGTATAGGGGCACAATGACCTTTGTTGACGTAGATGTGAATCCTTTCATGATACAGTGTCCAATATAGACAGTCTTCCTAGACAAAATGTGGCTGTCACATAACAGGTGACTGTCCACTTGTGTCACTAGGTCCCTGATTACTCCTTCCCCACATAATGGTTTACCACCTATGTGGTAATTTTTGTGTACCTTGTTTTATATTTGGTGGTACATTCATACTGTCCACTGTCTTCAGGACAGTGGGGTGGGGTTCCTGTGTGTGAGAGTGTGGTCTGTAGCATGCTACAGACTGTACAGCAGTCTTGCCTACAGTTAGTTGCCCTGGGTGGACTGCAATGACATAAGCATTGTCAGTTAACTGGCGTATGGCTGTCTGTGCTGAATATGGATACTCACCCTCCTTTTTTTGTTTTGTTACAGGTTTTTGGCCATAACACATGATATGTGGTATTACCTGGTAGTGCTGGTGTGCTTTCACGAGGCTTGCAGCAGGTTTTATCACTGGACAGACATCAATGTTCTCCATACTGGGAGGGCCTCAGGAGCATGCATATTGAGGTTTACACATCTGGCATTGATCAGCATTACCCTTCTGTTTCTTTCCAGTTTTGTTTTCTATGGTGGTGGGTTGGTCTTTTCGGGCCCTTTCCTGAAAAGGGTCTCTGGGTTGCAAAAGCCTTAGGCAATATCCAGGCGTTCATGGGTAACAGGTGCAAGCCCTCCCTGGGACAGCAGCATGTCTCACTATGGAGTCACCTATTACAACTGTATCAGGCATGTTGTTTCTCCCTGTCCTGTGACTGTTTGGCACAACTTTGTGTACTATGTGTTACATTCTATGTCTGGGGTTGTTTTTTTGGGTGTCTGCTTTGGAGGCTTGTGTTGGTGTTGTGTGTTTGTAATTAGGGCCTCTGGGAATGTTTTTTTGTTTATGTGTTTGGTTTACAGTCGTTGTAGGTCTATGTGGGGCTGGGTTTGTGGTGTATGTGGTTACCTTGTCCTCCTGACTAGTTTTGACAGTACTGATTTGGGGTGCTCAGGCCCGGGTTTTGGGTACCTTTTCTCATCACATAGATTTGTATTTATTGGGGTGAGTTGTTGTTGTGTGTGTACTTGGGACAGGTGTCACATTGCCACTGGATTCACAGATTCTACTTGTTTTGCCTGGCCTTAGTGGATTGTATGTGTGGACACATTTTATTGCCATACTAGTGATCACTGATTACTTCACTTTTATGTTTGATCTATCATGTGGTAGCTTTCATTCTCTTCAATGGTTTAGTAATTGCTGGGGAAACATGCCAGATGCCTGGGTGTATGGGATTGTGTCTTGTTGTTTGTGATTGCAGACTCCAAGCACTCTTGGCTGTGTTCATGGTATGCCTGTATAACATGTTCTGCAGTGTGTCCCATATTCTGGACCTGCTTTTCATGGATTCCACATTGGTTTGTAGGGGGCAAGCTATGCTTTATACATGTGTTTCACTGTGGTAATTTTGGCCAGGGACTGGGGTGGGATGTGTTTCAGTGTGATTACTCTATGGTCTGGTCTTACCAGTGAGGGGTACACTTCTCATCTTGACATCCAGTAAAATATTTCTGATTATCACATCCCGTATGCTTACCCCCCTTGTGGAAATGTTACATTTTTCATGTCCATTTTTTTTGATGGATTCTGGGAAATTGTCTACACTTGTGTCAGTGCTAGTATAATACAAAGAGTATAGTGACAAACATCTCAAAAGCTGACTTCACACCCTTTGGACTGAGATGGTATCCATTCAGCCCACTGGGCCAGTGGAAACCACAACACACAATGGTGACTCCTTCACAGGCGCTTTCTACGGACATCTAAGAAAGCATGGACCATGCAATCACAAATAAAACAAGACCCTCTCCACCAAGGGAAAGTGGCCTGTCTGGTGGACCCCGCCATAAACAAACTGTATAACAGATGAAGGATACTAATGCAAGACAGAGCTACATCTCCTAAAGGGAAGGCAGCTGTGATCAGCACTAGTAAAAGCTACATTCTCTCATAAAGACATCCAAGGTCAACTTGGAGAAAAAATCACCAAAGACAATGAAGATAACCACACTGCCTCTTCAGTTATGTCAGAAACCTGGGTGGGAACCCTCAGATATGCTCAGAGTTGGTACACAACAACATATATTTCAGTGACCTGACAGATATTGGCAACATTCTGGCAGACAGGTTCAGTGCAATTTTCCCCCTCCCTCACCCCCAAACAAAGATAGTTATCACAGCTGAATGTAACCTCACTGTCATCTTTTCCCTGTGAGAGCCGACTCAGCAAAGACAAGAAAAGCATCAATGGGACCTGATGGTATCCCCAGTTGCATGCTATGTGAACTCCAGAAGGAGCTAAACCCATTTTATACAAATGCTATTTAACCTTAGCCTTTACAGGATATGTACCTGAAAACAGCAACAGTGGTCCCACCCCCGGAGATGCCTCCACAGACCCTGGAAATACCACCCACAAGCTTAACCAGCCTTGTCTGCAAAGCTATGGGAAGAGTCAAATTTAAACAGAGACATTTTACAGACCCTTGATCCCACCCAGTTCAGCTTTGTACAGGGCAGATCCTGCCTTTTTCACCTAGTTGACTATTTTGAAACTGTCAGTAGGGCCACCGGTCCCCACAGCCTACCTGCACTTGGCTAAAGGGCCCTTTTACACAATACCCCCCTCAGGCATCATAGACAAGCTCAACAGCTGAAATATAACACCATGTCACAGGATAGGTTGCAAAATGGCTAAGAAAGGGAAACCCCTAAAGTACATTGCAGGTGCCTTGTCAGATTCAAAGCCAGTCACAAGTGGTGTCCCACAAGGATCTGTCCTGGGACCCCCCTTATTTGGCATTTAAGATGTGGAAAAAGGAGGGTTGTGGCTGACAAAGGGAGATGACTGCCCCCAACCCAAATGAATAAAAACACCCTCCCTGGCCCAAAAACAGATAGGGGGAAACATGGCCTGAAACTGAATGCAACTGATGTGTAGTCATCCCCCTTTGGGGGAACAAATCAATACATAGACAGCAACCCACTGAGCACAGAAAACAAATCAGACACCTGGGGACACATGTAGATAGTGACATCTCATTTGACACCCATGTTGCCAAAGTGGTTAGAAAGACTTTCTATCTTGCCCACCTTATCATGAAGGGTTTTCCATCCAGATCAAAGGAGGTTATTGTACCACTATACTTCTCCCTTATCAGGCCCATGATTGAATACAAAGCCCCATTTGGTATGTACCTCACCCAGCACTTGCAACAGCTGGAGAGACCCCAAAAGTACCTTACCAAAAAGATCAGGGGGTTACAACACATGTCATATGCTTCCAGACTATAGGAAATCCAGCTTTATTCAGTAGCATACCGCATACTTACAGGTGACCTATGCCTGACATACAAGACCATGTCCAATCAGGATTTGTTGGGCATGCTCCACTGCAAGCAATCCATATCCACCAGAACCATGAGAGCTAAAGATTTGAACCTCAGCACATACATGTATAGGACATGCTGGAGGGACAGAGTCATAACTCAGAGGCTTCTCACACTCTAGCAGTGTATCCCAGTTCATGTTAGACAGAGTCCCTCACTGACTCTCTTCAAGAGAAATCTGGACAACTGGATGTGAGATTGTAGGTTTCCCCGGGTTTCCTTTTCTACTAGACAGAGGCACAGTCAATTATTAAATAAGGGGTCATAATGTGTCACTACTAAGTCAGAGGCACAATATTGAATATATTCTGTACACTTATTACCACTATAAGGGGTGGCAATAGCCACATCACTATGGCTAGGCTTATGAATGCACTAGGGCAGATAGCCTAGTAGTAAACTTGAAACTATGAAACTATGGGTAGGTAGGGATTGTCAGTCAAGCAATATAATGTGGTTTGGGGCTTGATATCTTCCTGTATTCCAACAGTTTTTTTTTCCCCTTTTAAGTCAAGGGGTCAGTTGCTAGTGTCCTCTCCTGCTCAGCTGGTGAACCTGGGAATATTGAGGCAATGTTACAATTGCCTCATGTACACCGAAAAACCCTCTCCTTCCCCAAAAAACAAATACAAGAGATGCAACTATATAGCCAAACTGGAGGCTGAGCCCCTCAACATAGGACTGGGGCCAGAGAGGAGGAGAAGGTAACCCACACACCACAAACCCAGTCTCACATAGCACTATCACAACTTCAAATCATACACATAAACACACAAAGACATACTGGAGGCTCTGATCAGAAATCTACCAAAACAGCAGACCACCAAAGCAGACACCCAAACAACTGCCTCCACAGGGCACAGCACATGCAACACATAGACCACAGAGTCAGTGTGCCAAACAGTCACAGCCCTTAAGGCCAAACACAATGCCCGCCACACTCGTCATAGGTGACTTCATAGTGAGACACACTGTCGTTCCCCTCACCAGATTGAGTAAGGAGAAGGTCACAGTAAGCTGCCATTTGGGGGCTGGAATCCACCACATAATGCAAGCACTCAGGTCACTCAACTGCAAGTAAAAATTTACCTCAGTTTGGGGTGGTAAACCCCCGATGTACCTCCCTGGACTACATGAAAAGAGACATAGAGGAGCTCTCTGATTTTTAGCCCAGGCAGGTATGACCCTTACCTTTAGCAGTATCCTACCTTCACCAAGAATGATGCCACAATACAGACAAGATGAGCAGCTGTAATAATTGGCTTAAACTATGGTGTTATTCAAAGGGGGTCCCAAAGTCTGTCTGCCTGGGATGACATGCTGGACAACCCCGCTGATTGAAGGGCCTTGCACCTGTCACCCCCGGGCTTCCCGGGTTTTGGCTAAGGCTCTTGCCACCCCATTTGTTTTTAAGGCTCAGATTCTAAAAACCCTAGAACACAAAAAGGAAAAAATAAGGGTAATGCTGCTCAATGCCAGAAGTCTCAACCTCAAGATGCATGCACTCGAAGCCCTTCTCAGTATGGAGAACATCGATGTCTGTGCTGTGACTGAAACCTGGTTCAAAGGGTCCTGACAGCAGCCCGGTACTATGAGGTGTTAGCTCATATCAAGCGATCCGGCCCCGAAAACTGGACAACACCAAGAAAGGTGGGTGGGTGTCCCTATTCATCAAGGACACCCCCCCAAGGTTGGTGGGTGCATCAAAAATCCAGGTGCAATTAATCAAAAAGCTCTGCAGGTAAAGTTACAGGTCTCAAACTCAGGAACCTCACACAGCTTTCCTGAAAACACTGGAGGGATAAATGTATCTCCAAACACCATCATACTGGGTGATTTCAACTATCCAAATATAGACTGGGATCACTAAACCCCTCTAGCCCAAAGGTTCCTAGAGTTCATAAACTCAAATGCCATGGAACAACTAGTCACCATCCCCCCAACAGGAGACAACATACTAGATCTCATCATCACGAACATGGGGTCACAATGTTCAACACCCGTATACCCATCATTGGTGAGATCAGATCATAAACAAAAAAATCCCTGGTCCACATCCCCCACCCGCCCGAATCACTTAAAAAGCCTTCTCCCCCGGCCCCTTTGGGCGGGAATCCCCCAAAAAAAACAAAGACTCTTTTTACCAAAAGGGAAAGCACCCCAGCCTGGTTAAAAAAGGGGAGCTACTACAAGATAGAGCAAAATCCAAAAGGGGAAAAACCCCCGTTTTAATTGAGTTATAAAACATAAGGAAATTTGGGGAAACCAAGGCTAAAAACAATCATAAAGGGCCTTTTTTGCTATTTTGAAACCTGGGAGGAAACTCCCAGATATGCTCAGAATTAGTTCAAAATATGTAAACAATTGAACCAAATACTGGCTGACAGGTTCAGTGCAGATTTTTCCCAAAAAGGGGATATTTTACCAGAAAATTTCCCCCAAAAATCTCAAATGCTCAGGTGAGAACTGCTCTATCCAAGGCAAAAAAACAGCATCCATGGGACCAGATGGTGTCCCCGGTTGTGTGCTCCAGAACTCAATGAGGAATTAAACCCAGTTAGGGCAGCTGTTTAATCTTAGCCTCACCTCAGGATACCCAAAGGGGTGGGGTTGGGGAATGGTCCCCTTTACAAAGGAGGTGCCCCCCCACCCCAGAAAAGGAAACAACAAGCCTGGTCTGCAAAGCTATGGAGAGGATCATAATGGAACTCATATACGAAGACATAGGGGGCTTGCAGACTTTGGATCCAACCCAGTTTGGCTTTGTCAAGGGCAGATCATGCCTTTTAAACTTGGATGACTTTTTCGAAACAGTCACCAAGGCCATTGAAAGGGCAAGGCAGTCCCACAGCCTACCTTGACCTGGAATTTAAAACAATAAATCGGGTATCATTGAAAACTCACCAGCTTAAATGTAAACCCATTTACAAGATGGGTTGCAAACTGGCTAATGACAGAACCCACAGGGTCAGAGTTGCTGGCGCCATGTCACACTCCAAGCCTGTCACAAGTGGTGTCCCACAGGGAAATCCTGGGCCCACTTTTTTTGCATCTACTTTTCAAAATACAAGCAAACACAGGAGGATTATGGCTGAAAAATTTGCAGATGACTGCAAAAATGGGAACCATAGTTGAAAACCCATCTGACACAGACATCCTTCAGAAGGGTCTCATAGAAAGGATAACTGGTGCCAGAGCCATGGCCTAAAGTTAAATGCCCAAAGCATAGTCATACCCTTGGGAAAAAAAAGGTTCCCCCCGGTCCCCTATAGGTGGCAATCCTCTAAAAAAAGAGGTTATCAGGGATCTGGGCACCCAGGTTGACAGTAAACCTCACGTTGCCAATGTAGTTAGGAAGACCTTCTTCATTGCCCACCTGATCATGCAGGGATTCACATCTAGATCTAGGGACATTGTTCCCCTGACTTTTACTCATCAGACCAATGATTGAGTACAATGGAAGGGGAAAGTATCTGACCCCCACCTGCAGCAATTGGAAAAAATTCCTAACCAGAAGGATAAAGGGTCTCAAAAATATGTCTTATGCTGCCCGACTGAAGGAACTCCAGCTCTATTCAGTTGCTTACCGTCTGCTCAGAGGTGACCTGTGCCTGACATACAAGGCC
This sequence comes from Protopterus annectens, assembly GCF_019279795.1. Classification (NCBI taxonomy): domain Eukaryota; kingdom Metazoa; phylum Chordata; order Ceratodontiformes; family Protopteridae; genus Protopterus; species Protopterus annectens. The sequence continues at coordinate 1,178,438,996 of NC_056726.1, read as the reverse complement.
ATGTCCAACCCGGGAAATTTAAAGAACATGCTTCACCTCAAAACCTCTAAATCCATCAGAACTACAAGGGCAAGAGACTTAAACCTAAAAGGAAAAAGGGTGCTGGAGGGGATTCATCACCCAGAGACTCCCTATGCTGTGGAACAACATCCTGGTACATGTGAGGGGACCCCTGGCTTTGTTCAAGAGAAATCTTGACCAATGGATGGGAGATCGGGGATACCCCCGGGATAACCTCAGTGTCACTGCTTGTCAAAGGCACAGCAAAATAATGGGCATATTATCCTTCAAACTGAAGGGGTGGCAGTAGCCACAAAACTCTGGGCTAGGCAATTATGCCCCACAGGCCTGGTTTCCTTTTTCCTTTAACATAGGCCTGGTGCGGTTCCCGCTATTAAAGGGGACAAACTTTTTCAAACCCTTTTTTTGACCATGGCTAATCCATGTTTTCTTGTTGTGGTACCAACGGGGGGGGTGGTTATCCATGACATTTATTGCTAGTCACCCTCGTTTTGTAGCTTGTTCCATGTTTTTTCACATGTACATCACTGTATGAGGTGTGACCTGGTAGTGTTAGGGTGCTGATGTGGGCTTTGACCCAGTTTTCTTTTCAGCACTGAAAATCTACATTCTCTATACTGGTTTATTTACACTGCACGCATCTTGCTGTTTATACTTCTGGCATTGGGTAGCATTACATCTACGTTCGAATCCCTTGTGCTACCTATGAACGTCCGTTTGTTTTTTTTTGGTTTATGATTGGTGAGGGTGGATGTTAGTCAGGGTCCTCAGGTGTGCATATGGTACATGGTGTTACAATTCACATGGATTCATGCCTCAGGTGGGTGCAGGGCTGCCTCTGTCGGATGCACATACTACACTCCCTGTACATGTTTGGAAGCAGGTTTGTGTCATGTTAGGCATCCCTGTTACTATATGAGTGAGTCAGAGGGGTATCAGTCCCAGTGTTCCTACTGACCAAGTGTATGTGCTATCGTTGCCTCTTTGCCAAGGCCAGGGCATACTGGGCAGCCTCCTTCTGCCTACTGGGGCAAGGTCAGGTTGTTTTGGTCACCCCCTTTCCCTTTGGGAATGGTGGGGGATGTTTGGCCCAGCCCTATGCTGGTCCTGCTGCAGCTGTTTCCAGGATCATATTATGTAGCATAGCACATATCATGATCATTTCGGTACATGTACTTGTTGTGTACTGCAACGCTCCACCAGATGTGTCCAGACACCCGGGAAACCCTGACTTTGGAGCCCAAACACACGCTCTATGACATTACGTGTTTGTGCGTGTGCCTCATTATGGCTTTCCTGTTCAGGTGTGTGTGCATTTCTGATGGGTGTCATCAGCCACGGCTCAAGTGCATAACCTGCATCCCCACTAGGTGTCCGGGGGGGAAGTCCACACTGGCAATTGATTGGTACAGCTCGCCCGATGCCAGATGTGGGAATCGGGGAGCTCCCCAGCCCGCACACACATTCATTATTATGCCCTGGGCATCACACACGACCTGGCAGTTGATGGAGGGTTTTCGGTTAATGTAGGCTCTACCCCCACCCTTTCTTTGGATGTGCGTGCAGTCTATTGCACCCAGTACCCCGGGTATCCCGCTATTTGCTGGAAGAGGCATATTGCTGGCCACAACCTCACGGGCATTGGGGAAATATACATGATCACCGACATGTGCTGACATGGCATCCAGGAACTGGTGCAGTACCCTGGAGGCTGATGCCTTTATATCCCCATCATATCACCAGTTGGTCTCTGGAAGGTACCTGTTGCTAGTATTCTTAGGCCAACACATACCTTGGTTTCCACTGGGATGGGTTCCCCCTTTGTTGTGTGTGAGGCGGGTGCACAGCTCAACAATTTGCTGCAGAAGGTCTCTGTCCCCCTTCCCCTACTATCTCCAGCCTTCCCAAATTTTTTTCTCCTTCTCCTCACTCTGGGTTGTTGTCAAACATCTGCATTTTACCATAAACCCCGCCCATTATAACAGCTATGGCAGCCCCTAGCATTTCTGCTCTGAGTTCAGCTTTTTCAGTTTTCAATTCTGATAGCTTACTTTCTTGCAGCCTTTGGCCCCCGCACTGCTGTTTGCAGTGTTTTAAGGGGGGGGCCTTTTGCCTGTGTAATTGCCTCTTCCAAAATTTTTTCCCCCAATTAACTCCAGCAGTATCCTCTGACAGCTTCCTTGTAATCTAGTTGTTTCCTTTTTTCCCCTTTGTTTCCTTAGGGGGGCAATGTGACACCAGGTTAAGCATGCTCACAGTTGCTTACACGCACACATCCTTAAAAGGGGTGACTTGGCTGATTCACAAAAGCACAGTTGTGCCACGGTTGTAAATTTTGGCCCCTGTTGAACCCCCCTGGGTGCCTATATCAAGAAAGTTTGGGGGGATAGTGTCCCCCTTTTTTGACTTTCCTAGTGTTCTGTTGGGACACACCTCTCTCCCTGATGTCTGTCTGTCATCTGTCATTACATTGCCCTCCAATCTGATACATTTATTTCTATCATTCCACCCCCTGATGTCACCTACCTCTTACTCTGTTTCTCTTTACACTACTCAGAAAGTGCTCATTACCTATGTGGCAGTGTGATTCAGTATTGTAACCCTCATTTACATAGGATTGCCTAGTAATGCTTAGTTACATGTCTTACACGGAGCTTCCCCCCCCTTGACAACCACTACACGGAGGCCATATTGTTTTTGGTCTGCTAGTCCCTCCATTGTCATTCCATGTAATACATAAATCCCACAATTGTGGGCTTATAAGCTTCGGTTTTCAGTTTTAGGCAGCGCCCCCTTTTATTTCACTGGGAAAAACCCCCAAAAAAAAAATTATTTAAAATACTTTTGCAACACTTTTTAATGCCATTGGCATGCTAAATGAAAATATGCACCCCTTTTTTTGGAGCTGACATAGCTGGTAATTTTGGAAATGTACTCAATTTTTACTGGTTTAAATTTTGCAAATTCCGTTAAGGACTGGTTTAATTTTTTTGGGGGGTTCGCTCAAATTTTGGCAAGCATCCAGTCTGGTGGACCCCAGCCATAAACAAGCTCTACAACAGAAGGAAGGAGCTACTACAAGATAGAGCAAAATCCGTAGAAGGGAAGACACTCCTGTTCATTATAAGTAAAAACTGAGATCTCCCACAAAAATCATCCAAGGCAAATTTTGAGAGAAAACTGGCTAAGGACTCAAAAGACAATCATAAGGCCTTTTTTAGCTATGTTAGAAACCTGGGAGGAAACTCCCAGATATGCTCAGAATTAGTTCAAAATGATGTAAACATCACTGAACCTACAGACATTGCCAACATACTGGCTGACAGGTTCATTGCAGATTCCCCCGCCCTCCCCCCCAAAAGGAGAGATATCTATACCAGAAGATTGTAGCCCCCCAAACATCTCAAATGCTCAGGTGAGAACTGCTCTATCCAAGGCAAAAAACACAGCATCCATGGGACCAGATGGTGTCCCCGGTTGTGTGCTCCACGAACTCAATGAGGAATTAAACCCGCAGTTAGGGCAGCTGTTTAATCTTAGCCTCACCTCAGGATAAGTACCGAAGGAGTGGCGTATGGCAATGGTGGTCCCACTTCACAAAGGAGGTGCCTCCACCGACCCCAGAAACTACTGTCCCATCAGCTTGACAAGCCTGGTCTGCAAAGCTATGGAGAGGATCATAATGGAACTCATAAATGAAGACATAGGGGACTTGCAGACTTTGGATCCAACCCAGTTTGGCTTTGTCAAGGGCAGATCATGCCTTTTAAACTTGGTTGACTTTTTCGAAACAGTCACCAAGGCCATTGACAAGGGCAAGGCAGTCCACACAGCCTACCTTGACCTAGCAAAGGCTTTCAACACAATACCCCACTCGGGTATCATTGAAAAACTGACCAGCTTAAATGTAAACCCATACGTCACAAGATGGGTTGCAAACTGGCTATGTGACAGAACCCACAGGGTCAGAGTTGCTGGCGCCATGTCACACTCCAAGCCTGTCACAAGTGGTGTCCCACAGGGCTCAGTCCTGGGCCCACTTTTGTTCGGCATCTACTTTTCAGAAGTACAAGCAAACACAGGAGGATTATGGCTGACAAAGTTTGCAGATGACTGCAAACTGGGAACCATAGTTGAAAACCCATCTGACACAGACATCCTTCAGAAGGGTCTCATAGAAATGGATAACTGGTGCCAGAGCCATGGCCTAAAGTTAAACGCTAAACAATGCATAGTCATACCCTTCGGGAAAAACAAGGTTATCCCTAGTTCCCATATAGGTGGCAATCCTCTAAGCACAGAAGAGGTTATCAGGGATCTGGGCACCCAGGTTGACAGTAACCTTAGGAAGACCTTCTACATTGCCCACCTGATCATGCAGGGATTCACATCTAGATCAAGGGAGGTCATTGTTCCCCTGTACTTATCACTCATCAGACCAATGATTGAGTACAATGCCCCATTCGGAATGTATCTGACCCGACACCTGCAGCAATTGGAAAGGCCCCAAAAATTCCTCACCAGAAGGATAAAGGGTCTCAAAAATATGTCTTATGCTGCCCGACTGAAGGAACTCCAGCTCTATTCAGTCGCCACCGTCTGCTCAGAGGTGACCTGTGCCTGACATAAAAGGTCATGTCCAACCCGGAATTAATGAACATGCTTCACCTCAAAACCTCTAAATCCATCAGAACTACAAGGGCAAGAGACTTAAACCTCAACACGGCTATTAATAGGACGTGCTGGAGGGACAGATTCATCACCCAGAGACTCCCTATGCTGGGGAACAACATCCTGGTACATGTGAGGCTGAGCACCTTCCTAGCTTTGAGCAAGAGAAATCTTGACCAATGGATGGGAAATCGCAGGTATACCCCAGGGATAACCTCAGTGTCACTGCTTGACAGAGGCACAGCAAAATAATGGGCATATCCTTCAAACTGAAGGGGTGGCAGTAGCCACAAAACTCTGGGCTAGCCTTATATATGCCCTAGGGCAGATAGCCTAGTGTGAACCTGTGAACCTATGAACATAGGCCTGGTGCGGTTCCTGCTATTAGGACAGTGGTCTGCTGCAAGCTATATAGTAGTAGGTAGTTTTAGCCATTGGTATTTGACCATGGCTAATCCATGTTGCTTCTTGTTGTGGTACCAACATGAGGGTGTGGTTATCCATGAGATTTATTGCTAGTCACCCTTGTTTTGTAGCTTGTTCCATGTTTTTGCACATGTACATCACTGTATGAGGTGTGACCTGGTAGTGTTAGGGTGCTGATGTGGGCTTTGACCCAGTTTTCTATTACAGCACTGATATCTACATTCTCTATACTGTGTGCATTTACACTGCACGCATCTTGCTGTTTATACTTCTGGCATTGGGTAGCATTACATTTAGGTTCCTATCCCTTGTGGTACCTATGAAGGTGGGTTTGTGTTTTTGTGGTTTATGATTGGTGAGGGTGGATGTTAGTCAGGGTCCTCAGGTGTGCATATGGTACATGGTGTTACATTACTTAACACATGGCATTCATGCCTCAGGTGGTGCTGCAGGGCTGCCTCTGTCAGATGCACATACTACACTCCCTGTACATGTTTGGAAGCAGGTTCTGTCATGTTAGGCATCCCTGTTACTATATGAGTGAGTCAGAGTGGGTATCAGTCCCAGTGTTCCTACTGACCAAGTGTATGTGCTATGCGTTGCCTCTTTGCCAAGGCCAGGGCATACTGGGCACGCCTCCTTCTGCCTACTGGGGCAAGGTCAGGTTGTTCCTCCTCCGAGTCACCCTCTGCCTGTGGTAGCCTTGGCAATGGTGGGGGTATGTTTGGCCCAGCCCTATGCTGGTCCTGCTGCAGCTGTTTCCGCAGGATCATATTATGTAGCATAGCACATATCATGATCATTTGGGTACATGTAGTTGGTGTGTACTGCAAGGCTCCACCAGATGTGTCCAGACATTGGAACCGTGACTTAAGCAGCCCAAACACACGCTCTATGACATTACGTGTTTGTGCGTGTGCCTCATTATGGCGTTCCTGTTCAGGTGTGTGTGCATTTCTGATGGGTGTCATCAGCCACGGCTCAAGTGCATAACCTGCATCCCCCCACTAGGTGTCCGTGTGGGAAGTCCCCACTGGCAAATGATTGGTACAGCTGCGTCAGATGCCAGATGTGGGAATCGTGGTAGCTCCCAGGGCAGCCAGCACACACATTCATTATTATGCCCTGGGCATCACACACGACCTGGCAGTTGATGGAGGGGAATTGCGGTTAATGTAGGTTCTACCCTGCTCACCGGCTGGTGCTTTGATGCGTATGTGCGTGCAGTCTATTGCACCCAGTACCTCAGGGTATCCCGCTATTTGCTGGAAGAGACGCATATTGCTGGCCACAACCTCACGGGCATTGGGGAAATATACATGATCACCGACATGTGCTGACATGGCATCCAGGAACTGGTGCAGTACCCTGTAGGCTGATGCCTGTGATATCCCCATCATATCACCAGTTGGTCTCTGGAAGGTACCTGTTGCTAGTATTCTTAGGCCAACACATACCTTGATTTCCACTGGGATGGGTTCCCCTCTGTTGGTTCTGTGTGTGAGGCGTGGCCTGCACAGCTCAACAATTTGCTGCAGAAGGTCTCTGTCCACTCTGTAGCACTCTACTATCTCCAGCTCATGTAACCCATGGTAGGTGACCCTGGGCCTGTATACTCTTCTCCTTCTCCTCACTCTGGGTTGTCTGTCAGCATCTACATTGTCACCACCCTCAGCAATTCGCCTATGCCTGATTATAACAGCTATGGCAGCCCCTAGCATTTCTGCTCTGAGTTCAGCTTTTTTCAGTTTTCAATTCTGATAGCTTACTTTCTTGCAGTATCTCTTGTGAGAAACACCCTGCACTGCTGTTTGCAGTGTTTTAAGTGCTGGGTTGGGCTTCTAGTCTGCCTGTGTAATTGCCTGCTTCCAATTGTTATCACCAATTAACTCCAGCAGTATCCTCTGACAGCTTCCTTGTAATCTAGTTGTTTCCTTTTTCCTCTTTGTTTCCTTAGGGGGAGCAATGTACACACCAGGTTAAGCATGCTCACAGTTGCTTACATGCGCACACACATCCTTACACGGTGTGGACTTGGCTGATTCACGGTAAAATGCGTGCACACTGCCTTACACATGTGCACCCCCACACAAACCGTTGTAAATGGTTTGCAACACTCTCCCACATGTTGAACCTGCCTTACACGTGCGCACACGCGCGCATGCACGTATATCAAGAAAGTTTGAGTGTAGGGATAGTGTGCACCCTCTATTTCTTGACTTTCCTAGTGTTCTGTTGGGACACACCTCTCTCCCTGATGTCTGTCTGTCATCTGTCACGTTACATTGCCCTCCAATCTGATACATTTATTTCTATCATTCCCTCCCGTGATGTCACCTACCTCTTACTCTGTTCCTCCCCCTTCTGTAACTCTTACACTACTCAGAAAGTGCTCATTACCTATGTGGCAGTGTGATTCAGTATTGTAACCCTCATTTACATAGGATTGCCTAGTAATGCTTAGTTACATGTCTTACACGGAGCTTCCCCCCCTTGACAACCACTACACGGAGGCCATATTGTTTTTGGTCTGCTAGTCCCTCTATTGTCATTCTATGTAATACATAAATCCCACAATTATGGGCTTATAAGTTTCGGTTTTCAGTTTTAGGCAGCACCCATTTGCTGGTGCGCTGTTACACATGAAAATCCCACGAAAAAAAAAAGTTATTTAAAATACTTTTGCAACACTTTTTAATGCCATTGGCATGCTAAATGAAACGTATGCACCCTTTATTTGGAGCTGACATAGCTCCATTGTCAATTTTGCAGAAATGTACTCAGTTGTCAGCTGAGTACATTTCTGCAGCTAACACATCCGTTACACGGACTGGTTTAGGCTTGTTGGATCACTCAAATACCTCATTTGCATATCTGTGAGCTGCAAATGAGGTATTGAGCATTTCCACGCCCAGTCCGTGTAAGAGACGTGTTAGCTGTCTCTTACACGGAGGTTTGGGCTGTTCCTGGATCGGGAGGCTTACATGGAGGCTTACACTACTCTTAAACTCTGTGTAAGCCTTCCTGAATCCTGCCCACTGTTTTTTAGTCTGGTCCCTAGTCCCTAATCTTGGAGAGAGCAGTGATAACTTGCTGTTGTAGATGCAGGTTGGAGGAGATGTTGAAGACATGGATTGTGGTAAACTTGGTGGTGGGAGGGGTGACTTTTTAGCCATCCCTATCTGCTAGCAGGTTTGCAATTTACACTTGGTTGGTGTGTTCAATAACATCCAAAATTACTTCCAAATACATCTGAGTTACATAAATCAGTTTGCAGACGTAGATAAAAAAAGAAGTTATGTACTCACCATAACTTCCATGTTTGTTGTCCCTCTTGCCATTCATTCTTACTTGGATGGTTCACAGCCAATCTTTGGCTCCAACTAGGCCGAATACACAGCTGGAAGTCTCAAACTTGGCTCATAGCAGGTAAGAATCCCATGATGCAGTGGTGCAACTCTCCAGATCTTGTTTGCTGCTAACTTTCTAATGAGTAATATAAGTAAATATATATATATATATATATATATATATATATATATATATATATATATATATATATATATATATATATAGACACCAAAAGCAAGGAGAAACAAACTGAGTCAAGGAACTCCTGTAAGGAGGAGAGATAACCACCAGGTCCTCAAGGAGTCCTTGGATGGGGGAAGGAGGGAGGGGTCATAACAATGAATGCCGAGATGGCAACAAACATGGAACGTTATGGTGAGTACATACCTTTTTTATCTTATGTTGTCCTATCTCGCCTTCATTTTTACTTGGATGGGACAGCATCCCTAGCACCTTTTCCCTGGGTGGCTCACGAGAGTACACCTTTGATCACATTGGAACCAAAAAAGGCCCTGTCCTTGGAGGCCAAATCCACTTTGTAATGAGTGATAAATGTATGAGGATTGGCCCACGTAGCTGCAGCACAAATGCTGTCCTTAGAAATTTTGGTCTGAATATCAGATGGCGTAGCTAGTGCTCTAGTTGAATGACCACTAACTTTGAATGGTAGTTCTCTATTATTGGAGGTATAGATAAAGGTGATACAATTTGAGAGCCAATTCCAATGGGTAACTTTAGAAACTGGCCTACCCTTTTTTGCCTCAGAGAAGGAGATGAATAATTGGTCAGGTTTCCTGAACTCTTTAGCTCTATGCAAATAGAATATGAGTTGTCTATGCACATCCAACTGATGGAGTCTATACTCTGCCTTGTTGCTACGGTTGGGAAAAAAAACCCAGAGCTAAATGCATTGATTGATATTGGCTTGAGAGCAAACCTTAGGAACAAATGATGGATTAGTTTGTAATGATAACCTGTCTTTGTGAAAAATCAGATATGGAGGTTTGACAGATAGTGCTTGCAGCTCTGAGACCCTTCTGGCAGATGCCACGGCTACTAGAAAAAAAGAAGTTATGTCTTACCATAACGTTCCATCTGTGTTGTAGTTCTTTGTTCATTCATTACAAATAGGACTTTGGTTTCATCCTTGGAACCAATACAACCATTTCCAAGCTCACACCAGCCAAAAACTCTCAGCTAAGACATACCCACAATGCCCTTCTCCTAGTTACTTCAGATCGAGTTTGCCCACCCCTATATAATAGAGGTAGTAAAAGAAAAATAATAGAAGGCTCTGTCTGAGCAAATACCCTAACCAGGATTTCCTAAAGTCCACAAGGAGACCAGGCAGGGGGAAGGAGGGTGGGAAGCAATGAATGAAAAAAGATCTACAACACAGATGGAATGTTATGATAAGACATAACTTTTTTATCTGATGTTGTAAATCTTTGTTTATTCATTAAAATAGTTCTGAGTCCCCAGCTACTTGAGTCCTGGGTGGTCCTAAGGAAGGATATTCCTGAGCACCATAGAACCAAAATATGCTCGCCCCCTGGAGGCCAAATCCAATTTGTAATGAGAGATAAAGGTATGAGGTCTTGCCCAAGTGGCTGCTGTGCAGATATCATCCACAGAGGCTCTGGAATGAAATGGTACAGAAGTAGCCATAGATCTGGTAGAATGAGCGTTTATTCTAGAAAGTAAGGATAGCTTATTTTTTTGGTAGATAAAGGTAATGACGTTTCTAAGCCAGGAGGATAAAGTCACATTTGAAACAGGTTTACCCAATCTGGGTCCTGCAAAGGCCACAAACAATTGATCTGTTTTCCTGAAAGATTTAGTCCTGTCCAAATAACAATGAAGCTGCCGATGCACATCAAGGGTGTGCAAAAGGTACTCCCCTCTGTTAGAATGCTGAGGGAAGAAAACCAGCAGGTCAATAGATTGATTAATGGAAAATCCAGAAATGACCTTGGGCAAGAAAGAAGGGTCAGTACGAAGGGACACCCTATCCGTGTGAAAGTTCAAGTAAGGTCACTTGACACTCAAGGCCTGCAGCTCAGATACTCTTCTCGAAGTAGAGTCTTCCAAGACAAAAACTTTATCACGTGAATCAAAAGGATCGAAAGGAGGAACTGTGAGAGACTGGAGCACCAAAGTGAAGTCCCAGGGTTCTAAGGGAGGCCTGACCGGAGGTTTAATGTGTAATAATCCTTTCAAAAATGTGTTGCATAGGCGGTGTGACATAATCAAAGAATTAGCAAGTCCATTATGAAAACTGGCGAAAGCTGCTAAATGTACAGTGATCGTCGAAGCTGTGGCTCCTGCATGTAAAAGAGTTGTCAGGTATTGAAGGATCTTTTGAATAGACATAGAGAAGGGATCTATGTCCTGATCTTTGTCCCAAATAGAAAACCTAGTCCATTTACTAGAATAAACTTTCCTGCTGGAAGGTTTGCGTGAAGCCAGAAGAATTTCACGAACAGGAGATGGGATGTCAGGCAGCCTAGCAATCATTGGAAGTGGAGGAACCAAGTTGTGAGCTTGAGACTGTGGAGGTTCGGATGAATCCATCCCTGAGGATGAGATAAGAGGTCTTGGGAATGATCCAGGATCCACGGGCTGTGAATCAGATGAGGCCATAGAAATGGGAACCATACTTGATGGCGCCAGTAGTGGGCAATGAGAATCACTTTGCTTCTCAACCTCTGAGCTTTCTGGATAAATTTTGGAATGAAGGAAAATGGGAGAAATGCATACAGAAGACCCAGGGGCCAATCGTGCATTAGAGCATCCCTCAGGGGTTCCCACTGAGGGGGGAATCAGGGCAAAGTAGCTTCTGCATTTGTAGTTTTGGGGGAAATAAACAGATCACAGCAAGGCTTGCCCCAGTATCGGAAGATCCAATCCGCTGTTACAGGGTTGAGGGACCACTCGTGAGGCATCAGGATGTTCCTGCTCAGACTGTCTGCAATAAAGTTGGAACTCCCGGGAATGTGCGTTGCTATAGGAAAGCAGTTGGAAGCTATCACCCAGTGCCAATTCCTCATGGTTTCCCTACACAGGGGGTAAGACCTGGTTCTGCCTTACTTGATGATATACCAGACAACTGACATGATGTCTGACTGAATTGTAATGGTCCCACAGGGTAGAGATGCATGGAACACTTGCAACGCTAAGAGAACTGCCCTCAGTTCCAGGACATTTATGTGCAAATTGGCCTGCATGGGGGGCCAGGTGCCTTGAACCAGCTTACCCTGGAAATGCCCCCCCCACCCTAACAGGGAAGCATCTGTGGTCACCATGGCCATGGGCTGGGGAAGGCAGAACAGTTGACACCAAATATTCGCTTGTGGCTTCATCCACCATAACATTTCTTCCTTGCAATGGTTTGTAAGACATATCATGTAGTCGAGTGAGTGAATTAGAAATGACCATTGTGCAGAAAGGAGCCACTGCAGGATTCTCATGTGCAGCCTCACCAGTGGTACTATCGTAATGGCAGCCGCCATGGAGCCTAAGAGTTGCAGTACAAGACGTGCTGGTACATAGGTCTGAGGAAGAAGATCTTGGATTTGGTGTCTTATTTTCAAAAGCCTGTGACGGGAAGAGAAGTTTGACAGGATGTTGTGTCAAAGACCGCTCCAATAAATTCCAGTCTTCGTTGGAGACCTTTGAGATTTGTCTTTGTTGATTGTAATCCCCAAGCAGAGAGCGAGACCTTGAGTGTAAGAGAGGCGCCGGACTAGGAGATTCCTGGTTGGAGTGGTAAGGAGCTAATTGTCCAGATATGGAAACACCTGGAATCCTTGTAGTCAAAGATCAGCTACCACAACTGCCATACATTTGGTGAATACTTGGGCTGTGGAAAGACCAAATGGCAGAGCCCTAAACTGGAAGTGATTGGCTCCCAGCCAGAAGCAGAGAAACCTCCAAGAGCAGTGTTCCATCTTTATGTGGTAGTACACGTCCTGGAGGTCTATAGAGCACATCCAGTTGTCCCTACCTATGAAGGGAAGAGTGGACTGTACCGTGACTATCCGGAATTTTTGAGGTTTGATAAATTTGTTCAATAGGCTGAGATCCAGGATTAGTCTCTAGTCCCCTGTCTTTTTTGGCACTAAAAAGAACCTTGAGTAAAACCAGGATCCTGTCTGGTCTGTTGGGACTGGCTGGATGACTCTTTTTCTTAGCAGCTTTTCTATTTCTAAGGCTGTTAATTCCCTTGGTTGGGTGGTACATCAGGGATTCATTTGATGGGTCTGGGAATTAAATCAAATGGTATTTGGTAGCCTCTGGATATTATTCTCTGCACCCAAACATTGGTGGTAATAAGATGCCAGGCTGGTAGGTGCAGAGAAAAACAACCCCCAACTGCTTCCAGAGGAAAGCAATCGAGCTGCTGCTCGGGAGCGCTGGTAGGGTCTGCCGGAGAAAGAATCTCTAGTGCCCTGGTTATGCAGAGCCCCTCTACCCAGAAAGGGACATCTTCCAGATGAGTTGCCTCCTCTGCCATGGGGGATTGTTCACCACGAGTGTCATGAAAAGATCCTTGGGAAGTCTTGAACCACCTTTTTCCTCCCTTCTGGTTCCTGGAGTAGGACATCTGGGGTTTGGAAAAGAGTATGCCCACAGCAGACAAGGTCTTTCTGTGTTTCTCCCTTCGTGCAAGTGTGTCTCATACTTTAGGTCCAAAAAGTGCAGATTCGTCGACAGGTGCATTGACGAAGGGAGATTTAAAGTGGCCTGCAAAGTCACACAACCACATCCAAGCATTACGTCTCATGACAATGCCTGATGTGGCAGCTCAAGCTGCCCCCTCGGTGGTGTGAGATATCAAAAACATTGAGAAGCTCGAGATGGATTCAAGGGTATCTAGCTGCGAGGCGACAGTGTCATGCACCTCATCAGGCAGTACCTCCACCAAAGAGGAAGACATTTTGGAAATTGGGTCTCTTTGGAGGCGAGTAAAGTGTGCCAGACAGTTCAGTGACTGAATAGCAAAGGTCGCTGAAGTATAGGTCCACTTCCCTAGTCTCTCCATGGTCGGGACTCCCTGTTCAGAAGATGGACAGTGGAACTATCTTTTGCCAGTTCCTTCTTGGTGGCCTCTGCCACAACCATAGAATCAACTGTCAACTGCTTGAACCAGTGGGGCTGGTCTTCAGGTGCAGATAAAATTTTGTTTGGCCTCCGGGGGACAGGTTCTACATTGTCTGGGGCCTTCTATGCATGTTGCACAGTGAGCTTAACAACATCATCTGCTGGTTGGGTTGCCCTGGAAGTAGATAGCTGGGCAAGGAAGGCCTGCAAGAACACCTATTCCTCAGAAGAAGGGTTAGAGGACTTCCAGTCCCCCCACTGCTTGAGGATTTCAAGAATGTTTCTGAATTAAATGTCATATGGGGGAGACCATGGAGACCCTTCCCAATCATCACAATCAGTGTTGTCAGTGATGGATTCCTCCAGGGAATCAAGGTGCTTCCTCTTGCACCATTTCTACTGGGGTGACTCCCCAATGGGATCTTCTGAGGAGGACTCTGGAGAAATGGTTCCCTTCAAAGGGGAGATTTGTGACTCCTGTGCCCGGTTTCCCAAAATAGGGGGTTGAAACAGCTGCATGATGGTGGGTTCTGATACCGATGTCACTGGTGCTGAATGAGAGCCTGCAGAGGCAAGGACCCTCTCCATCACCTGAAAAGCAGGCCCAACCCAAGCAGGGTTGGGAGCCCAGAACCAGGAAGGACAACCTCAGAACCGGGGTCACACCCCACCCTGAGAAGCCCACCTCCAGGTGTAGAACTCCGAGAGGACTGGAAACCATTGGAGCTGTGGACATAGATGGTGGCAATGAGAAAATAGGTGCCAGGCTAGGTACCAAGGTATGGACAATCCAAGCACTGCTTCGAGAGAGCATAGACTCTGCCAGAGCCGATGCAGCAAGTGTGGTCAGTGCCAACAGGGGAAAAACTTATGTCGGAGCTAAGACAGTATGCACTGGGATGGATGTTGGTAGTGAGATCTCCGGGACCTGGGTAGAGGCCAGAGGAGGATAAACAGGGGAAGATGTAGTAAAAGATTCTGAGCCAAGAGGGACGGAAAGACTTGCTAGAATGGACAGTCCCCTAGCTGCCAGAAGCTGGTCCATAACCCACACTAGATCTAATTCAGAAAAACTCCTGGTGGATCTAAATGAGGCTGCTGAAGGAGAATCAGGTCTTTCTAGAAAGGGGCTAAACCTCTGCCCTAAAAAAGGGCCGTAAGTTGGAGAGTATCTTATCCTTGGCAGATATTCGAGTTTTGGAGCCGATGGAGCTGAAGAAACGAATAGCACCATGGCCGGGGAATGGTGCCGAAGCAGGTACAGTAATAAGAGCCAATGTTAGATCCAAGGATGGTACCAAAGTCAGTGGTACTGAGGTTGGAACTGAAATAAGGGTGAATATCATGGATGGCACCAAGGGAGAGGATAAAGAGCCTAGTGCCAAAGAGGCCTGCGCCAAGTGTGCCGGTGAAGCATGGAGCTGACTCAGTTCTGTAACTGACAGAGATGCAGGAATGGAGTGACTCTGTTTTTCCTTATGTTTTTTGCTCTTTGGAGGGGGTGAGACCTCCAACCCAGATAGAACCTCCAAAAAAGGTGTCTTGATTAAACCTTTTAAAATAAGCTTATTTTTGTTCTGCTAGTGTGCGATTATTAAAACTAGCACAAATGTCACAGTCAGCTTTAATATGATCCACGCCCAAACAGTAGACACAAGGAGCATGTCCATCTGAGTTGGGCATCTTATGCCCACACTTGTCACACTGTTTAAACCCCAACTTAGCTTTGTCTGACATAGTAAGGCAACAAGGCTATCTATAGAAAAAGCAAAAGAAGGGAGAGAAGAAAGGTGAGAGAATACCAACGATGGTATTTAAAAAAATACCACAAGTGATAAGGGAGGGCCTTTCAAAGGCAGGAGAGAGGGACACTTCCAACAATGGTAAAAATTAAATTACCAAAGTAAAGGGTAGGGAATAGAATTAGGTTATAGGCGACAGTGAGAAAAGGCTAAATTGACTAAAAAAATAAGAAATTTTGAGGAGAAACTATCTTAAAAATTACAATTTTCTATTTAGCTTTGAGAGAGATGGCTAGCATGTCTGATGAGGAATGCGGCAAACAAGATCAGAAGTAACTAGGAGAGGGACATTATGGGTAAGTCTTAGCTGAGAGTTTTTGGCTGGTGTGAGCTTTATCAGTTCCGAGGATGGAACCAAAGTCCTATTTGTAATGAATAAACAAAGATTTATAACATCAGACATGGTCTTGCAGGAAAGAAATTTGAGGTCAC
Source organism: Protopterus annectens (assembly GCF_019279795.1). Taxonomy (NCBI): domain Eukaryota; kingdom Metazoa; phylum Chordata; order Ceratodontiformes; family Protopteridae; genus Protopterus; species Protopterus annectens. The sequence continues at coordinate 1,178,423,190 of NC_056726.1, read as the reverse complement.
AAGATGAAGAAGGCTTAAATTGTGGCAGTGTAAGTTGAGATAGGGCAAAATTCAAATCCCAAGGAGGAAGTGGTGCCTTAAAGGGATGTCTCAATAGGGAATTGCCTTTCAAAAATGCTTTACACAACCTGTGTGACATTAAATTAGAAGAATTGTCACCAATGTGAAATTGCAGCCAGCTGGACTATAATGGTTGCTGCAACTGAGCCTTGTTGGAAGAGTTCTGCCAGGAATTTTGCAATGGATTGAATAGGCACAAAAAAAGGGTCAATGTTTCTATTTTGTGCTCAGTGAGAAAATCTTTTCCACTTGTTAGAATATAGTATTCTAGTAGAAACTTTATGAGAGGACATCAGTATATGTTTTATTGTAGGAGTGAAATTTTGAAGCCAGACGAAATTGGGAAGTAGAGCAGCCATGCTGTCAAACTGAGGGTATGGAGAGAAGGATGAAGTGTACCTGACATATGTGTCAGCAGGTCTGGAACTGGGTCCAGAATCCAAGGCTTGTTCTGAAGATGAGGCCAAATGATGAGGAATCAGATTTAATGCGACCAATATGGGGCAATGAGAATCATCCTGCTTCCCAAGGATTTTGCTTTCTGGATGACTTTGGGTATGAGAGGAAATAGATGAAAGGCATAAAGAAGTCCTGATGGCCAATTGTGTACAAGTGCGTCTCTTGGTGTCTCTCCCGGTGGGGGAATTAGGGCAAAGTAGCTGCTGCACTTGGCATTCATGGGAGTGATGAAAAGATTGCAGGAAGGCTGACCCCATTTACAGAAGATATTTTCCGCTATGTTCTGGTTCAGAGACCACTCATGAGGCATCAATATTGCCCTGCTCAGCTTGTCTGCTATCAAATTGGACTTTCCTGGGATGTGCATTGCTACTAGAAAGTGCTGGGAAGAAATTGTCCATTGCCAAACTCTCAGGGCCTCACAACAAAGAGGATAGGATTTGGTTCCCCTTTGCTTGTTTATGTACCAAACCACCAACATATTGTCTGACTGTATAGCAATCACTCCTAGAGGAAGAGAGTGATGGAGTGCTTGCAACACCAGAAGAACTGCTCTCATCTCTAGGACATTTATGTGCAAGTGGGCCTCATGTTCCTGCTATATACCTTGGACCGTTCTTCCCATATAATGCCCCCACCCTATCTGGGAAGTGTCCATGGTCACTGTAGTATCAGGTTATCATGGAATAAAGGGTCTTATGATGATCACATGGGTGTACTGGGACCACCACCTTAGGTCCTTTTTGCATGATTCCGTTATTCTGATGAGGTGGGATATCAGGAGCTCTTGAAGTGATCATTGGGAGACAAAAGCCATTGAAGGATTCTCATGTGCATTCTGGCAAGAGGAGCTAGTGTTATGGTGGAAACCATTGTTCCTAAGAGTTTCAGAACTACTTTTGCCTTTACCTTATCCTTGGGAAGAAGGTGAAGTACTTGCTTCCTGAGGGCTGAAATTTTGTCAGCTGGAAGACATGCTATCAAGGAAACAGTGTCTAGATCTACGTCTAGGAGGTAATATGTTGACAAGGCAACAAGGCAGATTTTTGTAAGTTGACTGTTATGCCTAACTGAGCACAAATTTCCAAAGTCATATCCCTGGCTTGCTGGAGTAGATGCTTGGTGGTGGCAGTTAGGAGTCAGTCGTCCAGATACAGAAACACTTGGAATCCCAGACACCTCAAGTGAGCTGTGACTACTGCCATGCATTTGGTGAACACTCTGTGGGGCTGTAGTGAGACCAAAGGGCAAAGCTTGGAACTGATAATGACTGTCTCCCAGCCAGAAGCATAAATGACTCCTTGATGCTCTGTCTGTTTTTATGTGGTAGCAGGCATCTATTGAGCACAAACAGTCATCTTTCCCTAGGAAGGGAAATAGTGACTGCAGTGCCACTATTCGGAACTTTGACTTTTTGACAGATTCATTTAACTTGCTTAGGTCTAATATGGGTCTCCAGTCCCCTGTTCTTTTTGGCACCAAAATGAATCTTGAATAAGTTCTGAATCCTGTTTGGTCTGCGGGGACTTCTTGGATGACTCTTTTGTCTAGCAACTTTTGGATTTCTATAGTTGCTTGCTCCCTTAGATTGGGTGGAACATCCAGGATTGTTCTGGTTTGTGGGACAGGGTAGCAAAAGGGAATGGAATATCCTCTAGATATTATTCTTAGTACCCACTTGCCTCTTGTTATATTTTGCCAGGCTTCTGGGTACAAAAACAAATGTCCCCCGACTGCCTCCAGAGTAGACCAGGTAGGCCTCCTTTTAGGAGCACTGATAGGAATGTCTGCAAAAGGAATCAAGGTCACCCTGGTTTTGCGGAAGCCCCTCTGTCTCTAGGATGACATCTACCATTATTACCTCCCTGTCTGCCCCTGGGGAAGGATTCACCTCATGCATCTTGGAAAGCTCCCTGGGATCTTTTGAACCACATTTTCCCACTCTTCTGACCTTTAGGGTAAGGTCTTGAAGCTACAGAAAAATGTAGTCCAGCAGCAGAGAGAGTTTTCCCTTCCTGCTCGAATCTGGTGAGTGTGTCCTTTACTTTGGGTCTAAAGACTGATAAACCATCAAAGGGGGCATTAGTAAAGATAGACTTAAAAGGTTGTGCAAAATTGCACAAGCACATCCAGGAGTGTCTCCTCAGGGAAACTTCTGTACCCCCCTTCCCTGCTTGCACCATCAGCTATGTAAGATATCAGCCTCATGGAGAAGTTGATGACAGAATTTAAGGTGGATAGCTGGGAAGAGACATTCTCATTCACCCCTGCAGCTAATGTATCTTGTAGAGTATCTCCCAGCTCTTTCGGAAGATCTCTTTGTAGTCTTGTAAAGTGAGTTAGATAGTTCAGTGATCGGAGTGTAAAAGTCGCTGACGAAAAGACACGCTTCCCATATCTAAATGCAACTCACAAAAACTGTGACAAATAGCAAAATGCGACAAATCAGTGACCATAAAACTAGATACTCCATTGAAGGCTGAGTGAGCCGAGGCACTACAGTTGGACACTTCCCATATCTGTCCATCATTCGAGAATCTTTGTTCAGAGGATGAACAGATGAGGATATCTCCGAGAGTTCTTTCTTGGTGGCTGCTGCCACCACCATAGAATCTACAAATACATCCTTTGTGAGAAAAATCATTTCCAGTAGGGGCTGACAGGAACTTGTTTGGCCTCCAAGGGACTGGTTCCATAGTGTCAGGTGGCTCCCATGTCTTTCGACTGACCAAGTCCATTAGCTCAATGAAGGGTGAGGACACCCAGAAGACTGAAGGCTGAGATCCAAAGGCCATCAGGTACACCAACTCCTCATCAGAAGGGGTGATGGTTTTCCAGCCAGCTCTCTGCTTTAGGATCTCCAGGATAACTGCAAATGAGATATCATGAGAGGATGACCATGGGGACCCTTCTGACTCCTCAAGGTCAGTATCTGAGGTTACCAACTGATTGAGGGAGTGTATATGCTTCGTCTTGCACATTCTCTTCTGAGGGGGCTCCTCAGAAGGGCATTCTGGAGAGGCCTTGGAAGAGAGGGGTTCACCCAGTGGGTGATCCTGAGGGTCTGAATCTCTGCTGTCCTGTGGAAGGGGTGGTGCCGAGACAGTAGCTGGTGCCTTAGGGGGATGAATGCCGGTATCCTTATGTAGAGCTGTAGAGGGAGACAGCACACTCCTCATCAGCTCAAACACAGACCCCACTGATTCCAAAGATGTCCCCAGCTCTGAGGAGACAGAGGACTCCCCTGGACTCAGGAAGATCATCTCCAGGGCAGACATGGAAGTCAAGCTCACCCAAGCCAATGCTCCAAGGGGTAGACTTGGAGCTGAAGAAGTTTGGACTCAAGCGTCCTCCTCAGGGTTGACCAGAGAACACCAGCTCCCAGACACTCCAAACGGCACAGAGTCGGGGCAGATGTCAGCTCCGTGATCTCCAAAGGGAGTCCCGGAACTGATGGTTCTACATTAAGTGGTACCAGGCACTTTGGCTCAGAGGGTCCAGCTTGGCTTGTATGAGGAACAACTGTGGATGTAATGGCTTTGGAAGGCTCTGAGACCTGATGTGTTGGAGCTGAGAACAATTTGGCTAGTGCCATCGACTTCAGGAGTCTGTGCACCACCTGCTCTACATCATCATCAGATAGGTTCCTAGTGGAACTGGAGGATAGAGAAGGAGAACAAGATCTCTCCAAAATAGGAGATCTCAGAGTAGGGGAGACCGGTGACATGTCAATGGACCGACTCTGAGACATGGTATATTGTGGCTCCGAAGACCTTGTGGATGAAGAACCAGGCTTGTCAATGACGATGACAAGCCAATTGAGCTGAAGAAACAGGAGATGGTCTTTTGGAAGGTTTTTCCCTCTTTGAAGAAGAAGATGAAGAAAAAGCAGCACTCTGTGCAGCTTCCTCAAAGTTTGGCTTTGAGCCTCTTGAGAATAAATTTGTTTCTCCTCTCCTGTAACACTTATGCACTAAAGGAATGACAGAAAGTGCAATCCTCCTGTAAATGAATAGTCCCTATACAGTAAACGCAAATGACATGTCCATCAGTAATTAACATTTTTTTGTGTACATTTTTGGCAGTTTTTTAAAGTCTGAAGGCTTATGCTCTCTCTCTCTAGAGTCTTTAGACATGATAATAGAGAGTTCCCAAAAACAGAATTACAAAGGTAATTTTTCAGAACTGTGATATACAACACAGTCTAAACTAAACAACACTGCACTCTAAGTAAGGATAAACTAGAAAGTCTGACAAGAATACTAGCACTCTAATCTAATAAAGACTACACCATTAAGTAAATATAACTAGAGAAACTTTGATAAGAGGAATAGCACTAGGGCCTCTAACTTAAATGGCCCTAGATACCAGGGATAACACACACTCTCTAACTACTACTACTACTACCAGCCCACTAACTAAAACGGGTGATTAGCTCTCTAATTTAAACAAGCTAAATATCAACTACTGCTGTAAATAACTACTGAGTAAAAGGTAATAAACAGCACACCACTACAAAAACTACGGGATACAAGTCCTGCAAAAAAAAACACAGCCCAAACAAAACAGTAACCAACAGCAGAAAGAGATAAGATTAGCTACACACTTAATCTATTTAAACATGCAAACACTATAAATGCAAGAATACTAGAAAAATTGAAGTAATTGAGTGAAAGAGACAAAAACATTGCCACAGCCAAGAAGAGCACATCCAACCTCGTAACGCGGCAAATGTGATCTAGAGAGTTACACCACTGCATCATGGGATACCTACCTGCCACAAGCCAAGTTTGACACTTCCAGCTGTGTATTCGGCTGAGTCAGAGCCGAGGATCGGCTAAGAACCCATCCAAGTAAGAATGAAGGCGAGATAGGACAATATAACATGAAAGCATTATGCTTATCCATGGATATTATTTATTATTTTTTTATCTGACGTTTGTTTTCCAGGATAGATCACTTGGCCACAAGAGTCTGTTTTCAATGGAATCCTGGGGAGAAAAAATACAAATACATAATACAGAAAGTACAAATCTGTGGTATACATTTCAGTTAAACATTTCAGTGTTAGAAAAAAAACAGATCATAAACATTGCAGTGTAAGTAAAGAACAAATCAAAGAAATGTTAAATTACAAAAATTGGATATGGTTTCTAAATATTTCACATAGTTGCTCTATGAGGATTTTTCAAGGTGTCTTATTTGATTGTTTAGGTTCAGGAGTGTGGACTTCCATTTCTGGTTTCTCACTTTTGTATTTGTAGACAGAAGCTTCTTTCATTTACTCTATAATGTAATAATGACTGACATCCACCAGTATGGTTTGTATTTTGCTGAGGATCTTTCTTTCAGCTCATCATGCATGGCTGTGTCTAAACATTTGTGTAGATGTTTATACAGGGGCATCAATGTGTACCTTACTACACCTGTCACTCTCCTCTGTGGAAACTGGAGCTTGGAAGTAGATTATACCATCCCTTAGGAGGGTATAATTACCTTGCATGAAGTTTTTTAACCTGATTTCTCCTTTTAATAGTTCAGTAGCTATTTTATTTATTTATTTATTTATTTATTTATTTATTTATTTCGGGAGAGTCCAACTGGACACAGGTCCGTTTTCAGTGGAGGCCCAGGGAGAAAATCTCCACATTAAATATTATTTGCATTTCTCTACTTCAAAAATACTGCCTTATGGTTGGATTTAAATAGTGCAGGCCCTACACATGTGCAGTTACATTAGTCACTCATATTGGTAACAGGTCTAGAATATTACAAACCTTTGTGGGGTGGTGCACTATTTCTTCCACTGAATTTGAGTTCACAAAGTCCAGGAGCTATTGTGCATTTGAGTTTGGACTCCTATAAATATCCCAATCAATGTAGGAATAGTCTAAGTCACCTCTGACTAGGTTGTTCTGTTTTTGCTTTAATTATTCCAGGTACTTATAAATAAGCTGTGTGGCCTTTCTTTTTAATGGAAGGGGACCTATAACTGACAATAACATGAAGGGGGTTCTTAGCCACAGTATATTGGATGTACAATAACACCATTTCTAATCAAATTGGAGGAGAAATTATCTTCAATGAAGATAGATATGACACCTCCTGTGGTTCACACAATTTCAATATGCTGTCTGAATTTGTGGAAGGCATTGCAGCCTTGCTTGGCCAGAATACGTATTGTGGCCTTGACCCAGGTTTCTCTAACTACACAGACATCAACATTTTCATGGAGATGAGTGTTTAGAGAGAGTGCAGTTTCAGATGTAAACTCCTTTGGTTTAGCAGCATGACCCCTTTGTTGGAGTTGTATATTTTCACTTTGGAAATTCTACTTTTGTGACCTTGACTAATAAAGAGGTTATGGTGCTGTCAAGTACCTTACCTAGCAACCAAAAGGCTAGAGGTGCCAGGATAAGTCCAAGTCTTGCAAAGCAGTGTGCTCTATCCACAATGTCATCCCACACTGACAGCTACTATATCCCCTTAAAAATGACACCAGAAATGTAGCCAATTTCAGAAAATCATTTGTTTTTTTTATATAGTGATATTATCTTTGGAGAGGTTATAATGCTGCTCAAACATAGGGAAATACCTGCCTGGGACAAGTATTTAGATAGCTCAATCATGTCTGCTTAAATATAGTTCATAGAGGTATGTCTCAGGTTGTGATACAGACATAAATTATGATGGATTAATAGTGGGACTTGTTGAGAGACATGATTGCATGTGTGATGTGACAGCTACTTGTGCCAAATAGCTGACATTAAACGTATCCTTGTATAAGCTGGTGAATAGCATGTTTGCATGTCTCACTATACACACAACTGCAAGAAAAACCTTTGGAATACATGACCATAGTCAAATGTTTCTATATGTATTGTCAGCTTTGGGTGTATTCTAAGGTGTAGTATGTTTGTGTTTTGGATGTCTTTGCAGTTTAGGTAGGTTTCTGGAGAGTATCTCCACACATAATGGTTTGTGTTGGGTGAATATTATGAGTAAGAGTTAGGTGCATGAGCTGACAACCTGTTTAATGTTGCTCATCTAGAAGCAAGAGAGCAATGATTTCAGATTCTTACTTTAGGTGGATCTCTCACAAATTGTAAATCACTGATTTAGGAGTACAGGCTTGTCAGTGCATGAGGCATTATCTGCAATGAGTCAAAAAACACGTCAACTAAGCTTGTAAGAGGAACAGAGGAAAAATGGTAGGTCAGAATGGGAGGTTTGAACCTGATCTCTTCATAGAGAATGCAAAAGCAGAATAGGTGTATGTGACATGGCGCTATTTTAGGGGGACTAATCTATGGAATATACAATAGGAGGTCTTCCAGAAGAGATATCTATAGTTCTGTTTTTGATAGGTAAGTGGTTAATTTGCTGCTTGTTCTGTAATGGAACGTCTGATAGTTATTTAAAGCTACATAGTGGCAGCCAATAGAATGGAAAATAAGTGTATTTACATTTCCACATGTATAAGCACAAAGAGTTAATCCCTCAGCACACAAACAAAAGCAGAGCAGCTAACACAAAAAGGGTTAAAGCTCAAATTGAGTCCAGAAACACTAACCTTCAAACAGATAGCCATACTGTACACTCCTGCTATAAGGGACAGGTGTTTTTTTTTTCCCAAAAACAGATGTCATGATGTTTAGTAATCCGTACTCGAGCAGAATTGGATTCAGCCTTTCTGACTCTAATGTATAGTGTGGCCTACTGAACTGCAACAGAATAAAATTAGAACATGTCACTTTTTTGTTCATTACATTATACAGTCAACAGAGTCAAAAGCATCACAATATTTTCATAAATTAATTAGAGCAACAGAATAAAACAGCAGAACTGAATTTTTCTTTACTAAGTAAAAGCAGCAGCTGAACATACCACAGGGATTTCCCTTCATAATAAAGTAGTGCATAAAAAAACAATGCATGATGTATGTGCATACATTAAAAGAATTTCACTGTTGACTATCTTATATAGGATGAGGTGACATCTACCTGGCGGAATGACTACATATCCATAATCTGATATAGCTGATGACATCAGCAGTGTCTGTTGAATACAGTACTTAATGCGAGTGTCACAGCACAAATCTGATTTTGATAGGACTGCAGGTAAACTTATAGCAGATGTCATCACCAGACCATGTGAGAGACAGGAGGTTGGAAAGTTGTATAATATGGATATGCAGGCTTGTGCAAGTCCAGAAAAAATGGCAAGTCATGCTAATGGTGAAGTAACTGTGGGATTGGAGAAGTAACTGTGGTATACACACTTCTACATCAGCAACTTGTACAGTATCTCTCTCTACACAATATTATAGCTAACTGTCAACATGGCTTTAGACCTCACCATAGCACCACCACTGCCCTCCTTTCCTTTGTAGATACCATCAACAGCAATCACAACAATAGTCTTTTCTCTTCTGCTCTATTCATTGACCTCTCTAAAGCTTTCGACATGGTTAACCACTCTTCTTTAATTAACATTCTTGAATCCCTCTCATTTGATAGCCTTGCTATCAAATGGTTTAGTTCATATCTCAGTAACAAACAAGCCGTTCTTTGGGACAACCACATCTCCTCCTTACTGCCCATTTCTATTGGAGTCCCTCGGGGCTCTATTCTTGGTCCACTTCTCTTCTCCCTCTATATTAATGATCTCCACTCTGTAATTCCTCAAGCCACCTGCATTCAATACGCTGATGACGCCACTATTATTTGTTCAGCATCCTCCTCTTCCAATCTAATCTCACTAACTCAAAATATCTTCAACACAGTAGAAACTTGGTTTTCTAGATGATACCTCCTTCTTAATGCTAAAAAAACTAAACTTCTCCTCTTCACACCCACCACTCGTACCTCCCCATTAAATTTCACCATTTTGTCAAACAACAACACTGTCATCTCTCCCGACTCTATAACTAAACTGCTAGGAATAACCATTGATAACAATCTCTCTTTTGATCAACACATCAACAACACCATCAAATCAGTTAACAGAAAAATAGGAACCTTATACCGTATTAAACTATTTCTCACCCCAGCTACTAGAGCTACTATCGCCCACTCCCATCTTATATCTACTCTCTTTTATGCCTCTCATATCTTCACTAACCTCAAGAAAACTAACCTAAACAAACTAGCAACTTGCTACAATAACATTGCCCGCTTCGCCACTGGTAACCCTTTCAGAACCCATCACTGCCTTAATTTGAAACTTTTGGACTGGTTAGAACTACAAAACTACCTTATAATCTCACAGCTTACTATTGCCCACAAAATAATGTACCAACCTGATAACACCTCTATACTTTTACAACTTTTACTCCCTTATAACAATCTCACCTCCCTTTGTTCCTCTTGTAAATTCATGACCAAACCCATAAAGGCCCACAACTTAGCTGGTGACTCTTTATTCACTAATACTGTAGACAGAGTATGGAATTTGCTACCTAGGGATATAACTCTGATCACATCCTTACATCTCTTCAAACAACAAATCAAACTGTACTTCCAAAATCACTGGCTTTCTTCATGTAGTACACCAGACTAACTCCCCCCTTGACCTTTAACCCTACTTTGTGCTTAATAGTTAGCAAATACCTTTTTCATTTCCCTTTGCAGTCCTTCTCTGCTCTGACCTACTTCTCTCATCTCTCCCATCTCCTCTTGTTTGTCCTCTTTCTTTTCTTTTCTTTTCTCACTTCTCGACTACTGTCTTTTCCCTCTTTTTATCTTACATTACTCCTTCTACTTCTCTACCCACTTGTACTTTAACTTTTTTTCTATATGGTAGTAGCTTTATGGCATAACCTGTATGTATTAAGTAAGATGCTTTGAAACTGATCTAACACTATTCATTACTACTATTGTTTGTGTGCCTTAATTATTGTTGATTTTAGTACCAATTGTTTTTTTTTCTTATTTTTATTCTATGTCTTTATTAACAACATGTCCCTTTGTTATGTTTTGTGTGGAGCTTTTCTCCCCGGGCCTCTACTGAAAATGGAAATATATCCAGCTAGACTAGCCTGGTCAACAAATGTAAAATAAAATAAAATAAATAAATACTCTTCTGTTAGACACACACACACAGCTGACCACAGTGAGAATAGAATCCTTACTGATTTAAGGTACACAGGGTATAGAACACAGTACTTGATGCAGAGCTTTATTTTTATTAAAACTTTGTTGCCTTTCTAAGCTCTCTGTTCTGAGTCAGGCAGAATTTTCCCTTCCTTTTGCACCCATTCTGTTTGTCTTCATAAATTGACTTGTCTTCTAGTTCAGCTCCTTTCTATCTTAATCTGACCATATATCTCATTTCTACTTTCACTTCTTTATGGAGTATTGTTAAAACCATCACTTTGGAAATCCCACCTTTTCCCTGTATTTAAATTTATTGGTCATCCTACAGTATTTCATAGTCTGGCTTATGTATAGTAACCCACTCTTTTCAGTCATTTCTTGCTGTTTTAAAACATAGTAACCTCCACTTCACCTTTAACTTTTAACAGTTAAAACCCGTTACCCACTTTCATATCTAAATCTAGTGCACACTGCAGAAAGTGCAAAATTTTAACTCTTACCTTAAAGCATCCTCTCTACTTTAAAAGCTTAATACCTAAAACTTAATCTCACTTGACTACTTAGTGCTACCTCTCTTATGCTTATTCCTAGCAACACTCTCACAGTACTTTATTCAATTGAGCACTTTCTCCCATACCTAAACCTCAAATAAAGACCATCTCTTCTCGGTCACCACGCCCTCTTTCCTTTTTAAACCCTTTTTTTGTCTAGTCCTTCACCCTTCGAGGATCAGTTAGCAACCCTCTCCCAAACAGCTGGTGAACCTGGGGAATATTGTACACTCTTTATAATTAGTTTGTACACAGAGCACCTCTCCTCCTCCTATTATGCACAAATACGGCCAGAGCTGACTATACGGCCAAACTGAGGGTGAGCCTTCTCAACATAGGAGTGGCAAGACCGTCAGCCTCCTCCACTCACACACAACTATAGACCCACCATCACATAGTACAAAAACAACCCTCAAATCAACAACATAAACACACAAAGAGATACTCGAGGCTCTTGAGGAAAATCTACAGTTACAGCAGAGGCATAGACCCAGTCTCACATGGTAACCACATATAATCAAACAAATATGGCAATGACAAGACCTCACCAAAAGAGTGTCAAACAGTCACAAACAGCAAGCCCAAACACATAGCCAGACACACTAGTCATCACCACCACACAACACCTGCACACACCAGACCTCACTCACAGAGTGTCAGTAAAAGGAAGGTCACAGTAAGCCCAACACACACCGCTAGAATCCACCACATAAACTCCATGACACCAGACACACTGACCAGGTACAACAGACTCCAGTCATTGTCCCAGCTGGTGTAAACGTAATCTGAGACGCACTCCACTGATTACAGAAAGAGACATTGAGGAGCTCTTCGATCTCAGTCATTCCCAGGCGTTGGAGACCTTGACCTTGAGCACTATCCTGATTACATGAAAGAACATTGAGCCAATACAGCTCTAAGATGATCAGCTTTAACAATTGGCTTAAACTCTGGTGTCATTCAAAAAATCACCAAATACCTGTCTGCTTGGATGACATGCTGGATAAGGCACGCTGTTTCCGCACCTGCTGTCATTCAAAGGGATCCAGGGATCAATATGCGGATATTGCTATGACTGCTTGCCACTCTATGCGCTCGGCTAGGCAAGGCTCAAAACGGGTTGTTACCACCCTAGAACACAAAAATAGTGCCCTTAAGGGCAAAATTCAAATGCTAAAAGTCTAAATCTCAAAATGAACCCACTCGAGGCCCTAGGTAGTATGGAGAACATCGATGTCTGCCAGACCAGAAACCTGGAAAGCCCCTCCTGAGAGCACCCCAGCACTATCAGGTTTTACCTCTTATCATGCTACCCAAAAGGAATCCGACAATACTAAGAGGTTTACTATATCCATATTCATCAAAAATCCCCACACCACACCAAGAGTATAACGCGATACACCATTCAAGACCACCCACCCACAATTAACCATAGGTGGCACTGCTCTGCAAATTGTGCATGCATCAGGCCACCTCACTCCATCAATTGTAGCAACCATGGGGCAACTCCTCACAAAAGAGGGGATAATGTAATGTCCTTCCTGACTCACTCAGAGGTGTGACTCTAATTAACCTAAATACCACTGGGGAACACTACCAAAATTAAAACACCTAGACCAAAAAGTTCCTGGAATCTGTAAACTCTCAAAATATGGAACAACTAGTCACAATCCCAAATGCCACAACTAGAGAACTTGATCTCATCATCAGAAACATACTTGATCTCATCTCATCAAACAAGGATACCCCTCATCAACAGCTTCAGATCACAACCAATCCTCGGGCTGAGGTCCCCATCCCACCCCCAATTCGAATATAAAAAACCACTGAAAAAGAACTTCTCAAAAGTTTCCACTTCACACGGCTTCTAAAGACGTGGTCTCCTTTGGCGTCTCAGCCGATTTGAAAACAGTACAAGCCGCTGAATCACTGTCCACTCAACTCGAATCTAGACCCATTAAACCCACAAGTTGTATGTCGCTTAGCTGCTAAATTACCCTCTTCATCATTTTAGGGGTGGTGCGCACAACTCACTGTGGTCCCACACTTCAAAGCATGCCACCACCGACCCTGGAAATTACCGGCCCATTAGCTGAATTTTTCCTATCTGCAAAGCCATGGAGGGGATCATAATGGACCTCATAAATAAAGACATAGGAATTAAGTTTTGTCAGCCATTGATCAGGGAAAGCCAGTCCATGGGGCCTACCTCGACCTGGCGAAACCCTTGATACAATACAAGCAGTCCATCCATTGAAAACCCGATCTGGCATAGCAAAACAACTCCATACATCACAAGATGGGTGAAAGACTGGCTGCTCAAAACAGAAACCCACAATACAAGGAGTTGGCGGTTGCTCAGACTCAAAGGTAACCTGCCAAGTGGTTGCTGGCAGGGTCACAGACTTGTCGCCTGTTTGAAGTCTTGTTTCACAAGTAAAAGCAAACACAGGAGTGGCAGTGCATCTGGGCTTCCGAAGTACATGAAACACAAACTGTAGAAGGAGTAGAGGTGCAACACACATCCTGATCTACAGGATCTTCACAGGAAGGGTCAGACAGGCTAACTAACTGGCAGTAAGTTAATGGCCCAAAGTTGCAAAGCATAAACGGATAGAAAAACATGTTCGAAAACATATACATACCCAGCTACCAACCTGGTGTTAATCCAATCCATACAAGCATAGTTAAAGTTAAATGGGGACCCAGGCGTCAGTAGGTAACCCATCTCGACACATAGTAGTCGCCAAACACCACAGGGGAGCAACCTTCTACTGCCCACCTTCTACATGAAGGACCTCATCCAGGATCAATCTCATCTCATAGTCCTATACTCATCACCATCAGTACAATGATTGAGTACACGCCCCATGCCCCATTAGGAATGTATCTGACCTGCAGCAGCTGGACTGGCTGGAAAAGTTCCCCACCAAAACCAAAAAGGGTCTCAAACATCTGTCCTAGCGCCGCCCGACTGAACTCCAAGAAGCTTCTCTAAAGTCGCCACTTGGCTCAGACTAACCCTACCCTAACCCTAACAATCAAGGCCAGTTCTCCAGATTATTTGATGAATATGCTTCACCTCAAATCAATAGATCCGAGGGGCGGAGACTTAAACTCAACCCACCCCCGGACACGGCTATTAATAGGACGTGCTGGGAGGATAGATTCACCCACTGAAAGATATATGCTGGAATAAATAAATCCGGCATGTGAGGCTGGGACTGCTCATTTGTTCAAGAAGAGAAAATCTGAATAATGGAGGGGAGATCGTACCCAGGGATTACCTATACAGTGTCACTGCCTCAAGGCAGGGCACAGTAAAACAATGGGTATAAATACTCAGGGGGTGGGTGGCGAAGCCACAAATCTATGGGCTAGGCTTGTAAATGCCCTCGGGCAGATAGCCTAGTATGAACCTATGAACCTATGAACCTATGAACACCATGGCACAAAATTGAATTTTACAAGACTGCAGGTGAGTTTATAGCACATGACATCAGCAGCTTATGTGGGAGACAACAGGTTGGGACAGCTGCATGAAATGGATGAGTAGACTTGTGGAAGTATCAAAATACTGGCAATATATACCATTGGAAAAGTAACTATAGGGTACCATGTGTAATCAGCTGATTAGACACCCACACTCACACACAAACACACACACACACACACACACACACACACACTCTCTCTCAGTGTACTGCAGTGAGAATAGAACCCCTGCCTACCTACACACACAAATTACAGAACACAGTACTTAAGGCAAGTGCCAAGGTACAAGTCTGACTTTTCACAGACTGCAGGTGAACTTATAGCAGATGACATCAGCAGACCATGTGGAAGACAACAGGTTGGGAGAGCTGCATGAAATGGATAAGAAGACTTGTGGAAGTATCAAAATACTGGTACTCTTTGCCATTGGAGAAGTAACTGTAAGATACTAAGAACAGAACTCCTACCTATCTAAGTGCACAGATTACAGTACACAGTATTTAATGCAAGTGCCACAACATAAGTCTGATTTAAAAAAGAGAGCAGCTGAACTTTTAGTAAATGATATCAGCAGGCCCTTTGGAGAAAAACAGCTTGGGAGGGCTGCTTAGGCAGATAGCTTCATGAGGATACTAGTTAAATATCACTGGGCTGCATAGAAGCCTAGCTGTGTAAAAACATAACTACCCTTAATGAGGATAGCTGGATGTTTGAATTTCACAGTCTTCATCTTCTTTTGTCTTTTTCCCGGTTAGGTGTTGCCACAGCGGATCACCTGTCCATTCATGATTGGCAGTAGAGTTTTATGGTGTAGAGTTGCCAGCCCGGCACCCAACCTTCCATGGAAGGCACACACATGCATGCACTCATTCCTTGGGCCAATTTAGAGTGTCTAATCCACCTACAGCATGTCTTTCAGATGTGGGAGGAAACCGGAGCACTCGGGGGAAACCCACAGAACCACAAGGGGGGACATGCAGACTCCACACTGAAGGCACCCCAGCAGAGGATCAAACCAGAGAATCTCTTGCTGTGAGGTGACAACACTAACTTTTGCTCCATTGTGGTCACCCTTTTGAGTTTCACAGTGCAGGGTTATAATCAAAACCAACTGTCCTGTCCATGAGGGAGCACTCAGAATTATATAGTAGATTTTGTAGTGTGGTAAAATTAGTGAGACCCCTGGACTGCAGTGCTTGGTAGTGAGTGGGCTGAGACATGGATGTATTGTAAAGGTATGAAGTACAGTTAGATGAGGCCCTTATTTTGCAATGCTGACATATGCATAGGTTCATAGATTAGTACAATGCTAGCTGCTCTTGTGGACCAGTTTAAGCCTAACTATTTACTCCTATGAGAATCAAACCCTGCACCTTATGTCTGTAAGGTAAACACCTTAAGCATTATGCCAGCCTGCCATCAAAATGTACAGTAAGCAGCAATAGTAAGGCATCATATATATACATTTCAATAATGCAGTGAGCAGTGATCCACAGTTAACAAAGTCTATGCGCATGCGAGATGCACCTGTTTGCACGTAGGTAAGCAGTGCACAAACACAAACCACATTGTTAATGTCTCAGTTAGTGTTATCTAACATATACTTGCTAGGATAACCCAGTGCCATCTATACTCCAGGCCAGGTTTTTGCGATATCTAAGAACAGTAATTGAATGTATCCATTTTCTATGTTTGGCTGTCTTCTTCTAGGGAATCCTATTTTTCCCTCTTTCTGAAGTGATGCCCATTCCGCAAACAAGATAAGATAAGCTCAGCACAACCTATGTGCAGTAATACTGTTTTAGGAATGCGATTCATCAAGCAAAACCGGAATTAAAAGAAGACAAAATGAAACATTTATATAAATAAGGGACAGAGATGCAAAATCTGTAAAAGCACGGTACAAAATAATAGTACATATTACAAATTTCTGTATACGTCAGGATATGAACCCTCAAACCAAGACAGCTTTAGAAAACAGGGGGGATGCCTTAGTCTTCTTTGCCATACAAACACCTTTGCAGCAGTGAAGTGAAGGCATTTTTCACACATCCAACTGCAGCAGAATGTACACTGCTATCAAACCAGGGGCTGTGGTTTGTGCATTTAACAAGGATACCCTCCGCTTTTCTTTTGGGGGGAGGGACAAAACTCAGTTACTGTTATGACAAAACAATCCTGAAGTCAGAAACTGCAATGTGTATCAATGTCTGACTTCACTCTTTAATGATTTACCTGTACAAAGGTATGCTGCTAAACATGAGGCCATGCAGTGAATAATAGTATTCTTCAGAGATATGACTGTATGAATCTTTCATGACTGAGGGCTACTAATTACTAACAGACACATATTACATGACTCTGGTGTTATATATTAAGGTACTCTCTATATCAATCTACACTATTTACATGCCTATTGTACCAAGTTAAGAAATTACAAGGATATGCCATAATATTATTAAGGAATGCACTCTTCTAGGTTCAGGGCGTACCTTGAAAATGCAACAGTTGACATATTTTTAGTTCACATCTGACTCTGTGTGATGCAGGCAGTTCACAGCCAACATATGGGGAAGCAAAAGTTGTGTGAGTTGCCTGGCATCAATATTACTATATGTAGTTGAATAGGACAAAGGTATTAAGTCCCTAGGTGGCCAGTGAATCTGCTATGCATTGTCACTTAGCCAAAGCAAGGGCATAGTGAGCATGCCTACATCTGCCAGCAGGAACAGCAGCTGGTGGTTCCTCCTCTGAGTCCTCTTCTGATTGTGGCTGCGGTGCCTAGCCAATGGTGGTGGGATGTGTGTCCCTTCCCCTTGATGATCCAGCTGCAGCTGCTTCTGCAGGATCAGACTGTGAAGCATAGGACAAACTGTGAATATCTTTGTACATGTGCATGGATTATGCTGCAGGGCTCCACCCAATATATCTACACACAGGAACCGTGACTTCAGCAGCCCAAACACACACTCTGTGATGTTTCTAGTTTGAACACGTGCTTCACTATAGAATTCTTCCATTGGTGTGTGTGCACTTCTGATGGGTGTCATCAGCTATGGTTCCAGGACATAGCCAGCATACCCCAGTAATTGGCCCTGTAGAATGCCCCCCCCCACCAGCAAACATATGGTACAGCTGTGATGTATGCCAGATATGGGAGTTATGATAACTGCCAGGATTGCCAGCACACACATTCAGGTAATTCTCTGGGCATTACACATGACTTTGCATTTCATTAAGTGGTATCCCTTGCTGTTAAACTAGATTCTACCCTGCTCACAAGGTGGTGCCTTAATGTGTACATGAGTGCAATCTATGGCAGCCAGTACTTCAAGGTAGTGCACTACATGGGAAAACTGTTGCATATTGCCGGCCCACTCTTCAGAATTAGAGGGAAAATATATTTGCTCACTTGCATGTATGACCATACCATCCAGGAACTGGTGGAGGATCCTGGATGCTGATGCCTGTGACACACCCATCATGTCCCCAGCTGGTCTTTGAAAAGTACTTGTAGCTAATATTCTGCCGGCTACAGATACCTTAGTTTCCACTGGGATGGGTTCCCCTCGGTTGACTCTGGCTATGAGTTGAGGGTGGCAGAGCTCACAGAGTTGTTGAAATGTGTCCCTGTCCACTCTCTAGCGCTCTACAATCTCCAGCTCATGTGCCACCTTAACAGTTACCTTGGGCCTGAACACTCTTCTCCTTCTCAGCCTAGGCCTGTTGTCACCAGAACCAGTAGCATTGGCTTCAGCCTGTAGCACATGCAGGCCCTAGCATTGTGTCAGTTAAAATTTCCAACTGGAATGGAGGCTACATGGATGCTTTACACACTGTTGAATAGCTCCAACATGCTGGATTGGTTAATTAACACACAATTTACCTGCTTATACTATAATTAGCACTTTTTGAATACACCTGCTAAATGCTCATTAGTGTGCTATGTGCATCTTTGCTCAGCAATCTGTGCACCTCTGTACATGTTCTTGGACTTCTGCATAAATAAGGGAAGCACAGACAAAAATTATGATCTTTGTTTCCTTTGTTCTCGTGATATTGCTCATACATAAAATGGAGCATAAAAAGTGAAGGAAAGCTTGCATATCCTGTACTTGAACCCAGGACCCTCTATACTCCCATCCTACATATACAAGGGCTGCCACAAGAATTGTTACATAACAAACAATGAGAAACCTGCTATTCATTCCTCTGGTTCTTATGGTTGCCCCAAACGCTGCATCACGCAAACAAAGGTAAATCATCATCATCATCATCATCCCCCTTTTTCCCATTTACCTGGGGTCGGGGTATCGTATTAACTATCGCCAACTCTCTCGATTCAGTGCCACTCTCCTGCCTTCTTCAACACTCATGCCTGCCTGTCGCAGATCTTCTTTCACACAATCCATCCACCTCTTTGCTGGACGCCCTCACTTCCTCTTACCTTCTTCATGTCTGTCCCAAATCTCCCTCACCAGATTGTCTTCTGCTTTTCTACACACGTGCCCATATCATCGTAATCTGTTCTCTTTGATCTTTTCTGCAACTGGAGCTACTTTGGCTTCTGCTCTTATGTCCTCATTTCTTCACCTGTCCCGCAGTGTGCATCCTACCACCTTTCTCAGGCACTTCATTTCCATCACCTCTAGCTTCTTCAACTGTTCTGCCTTTACTGCCCAGGTTTCTGTACCATACAGTAGTACTGGTCGCACCACTGTCTTGTACACCTTACTTTTCAGCTTCTTTGGCATTCTTCTGTCATAGACTACACCTGATACTCTATACCAGTTGGCTGCAGCCCTTCTAATTCTAGCTCTGACCTCTTCATTCAGACTACCCTTCTCCTTAACCATCCCTCTCAGATACTTGAAGCTGTTTACCTGTTCCATTATCTTCCCATCTATCTCTATTCTCAGCTTCTTCTGATTTTCCCAATCTGCTGCCATTACCACTGTCTTATCTGTGCTTAGTTTCATCCCATGTGCCTTCAGATTTGCATTCCATTCTCCTATCCTTTGCTGAAGTTCTAGATCAGAGTCTGCCTGTACTGCCACATCGTCTGCATACAGCATCTTTGTTGCTCTGACCCCTCCAACCTGTTTGCTGATGTAGTCCATTACCAGTATGAACAGCAGTGGGCTCAGAGCTGAACCCTGGTGTATACCCACTCCCACTGGGAACCCCTCAGTGAGGCCAAACACTGTTCATACTTGAGTCACTGGGTCCTTGTACATAGCCTGTACTAATTCTACCAATGTTTCTGGGACTTCAAACCACTGCAGTACTGCCCAGATCAGCTTTCTTGGGACCTTGTCATATGCTTTCTCCAAGTCTAGGAAAGCCCAGTTTGACTCTCTCCTCTTCTCTAGTTTCTTCTCAAGTATCTGTCTCAATGCAAACATCGGGTCAATTGTGCTGCATCCTGATCTGAATCTGAACTGTTCATCTCCCATCTTACATTCTACTATTCTGTGTATCCGTTTATCAATCACCCTCTCCAGAACTTTTATGCAATGTGTTAGGAGTTTGATGCCTCTGTACTGTCCACAGTTGTGGATGTCCCCTTTGTTCTTGTACACTGGCACATGCTAACGGTGGGAGGGGTATATGTGCCCTTATTGGCCAGTGTGTGCCCACCATAAAAAGCCCAGCAGCCCTGGGTCAATAGGCTACTGGCTGGCCAGTGTCTAGTTGCCCAGCCTGGGTTACCTGGGATAGCGCTGTTGAGTGAAAGCTGGACATAAAACCAACCAACCTGCCAAACATGAACTGAGAATTGCTACACTTAATGTAGGTTCACTGACAGGACGCAGCTTAGAAGTGGATGACATGATGATACGGAGGAGGCTGGACATCCTATGTATCCAAGAGATGAGACGGAAGGGCAGTGCAACAAAGCCACTTGGCTTGGGATCCAGACTCTACTACTCAGGTGGTGGACAGGCGAGAAATGGTGTAGGAATTGTGGTGAGACAGAGGCTTCAGAAGTCAGTGAGGGATATCATCAGAATTAATGACAGACTCATGGCAATCAGACTCCAGTGTAATGATAGGACAGTATTCATAATCTCAGCCTATGCTCCACAGCAGAGTTCTGATAGTGAGAAAAAGAGTGCATTCAGACAGCAGTTGCAGGACCTACTAGATAAAGCAGGACAACATGAATTGGTGTTGATAATGGTTGACTTAAATGCACATATCGGGACAGACAGAACAGGATATGAGGACTGCCTGGGTCCACATGGGTGGAGCAATAGGAATAAAGAAGGAGAAGCCATTCTGGACTTCTGTCTGGCAAATGGCTTGATAGTAGCCAACACATGGTTCAGAAAGAGAGACAGTCACAAGATCACATACAAGAGTAGCCAACATGCAATTCAGGTAGACTTCCTCCTAGTAAGGAAAAGGCACAGGGGTAGAATCCATGATTGCAAAGTCATCCCCAGTGAAACAGTCGGTTCACAGCATAAACCAGTAGTTGCCACAATCAGCTGCAAGCAGTGGTCAGAGAAGGCTCTAAGGTCAACAGAGACCAGGCTGAAGACCTGGAAGTTGACTGGAGAGAAAGTACAAGGAATTACTCAGGGCTCTAGCACCCCAAGAAGAGGAGGAAATAGGTGGAGTTGAAGAAGAGTGGCAGCGCCTAAAAAC
This sequence comes from Protopterus annectens, assembly GCF_019279795.1. Lineage (NCBI taxonomy): Eukaryota > Metazoa > Chordata > Ceratodontiformes > Protopteridae > Protopterus > Protopterus annectens. The sequence continues at coordinate 1,178,401,874 of NC_056726.1, read as the reverse complement.
AGCATGTGTTAGGACTACAGAAAAGATATGTGACCGAGCCAGGTATGGAAATAAGGTACATAAGGAAAGCTGGTGGTAGAATGCAGAAGTGCAGGAAGTAATCAAAAGAAAGAAGGAGTGCAGGAAGAAGTGGGAGATTGAAAAGACTGACCAAGCTAGGAAGGACTACTGGTTGGCTAACAGAGAAACTAAGAAAGAAGTTGCAATAGCAAAGAATAGGGCGTCAGAGGCACTCTATCAGCTTCTGGAAAGTGACTCAGTAAGGGGCACAAAGAAACTATACCAGGTTGCAAGGCAAAGAAAGAAAGATAAAGAAGATAGCCAGACACCCTTCATAAGGGATTCCAGCAACAACCTGCTTACCAGCCCACAGGACATCAAAGGCAGATGGAAGGAGTATTTCCAGCAGCTTCTGAATGAAGCAAACCCCACAGAAGCGGTACTGCCCCAGAAACAGCCTACAATGAGAGTAGAAGAGGAGCCCAGCTTGGAAGAAGTAAGAGCAGCACTAAGGAAAATGAAGTCAGGGAAAGCAGCAGGCTCAGATGAAGTCACAGCTGATATGATAAAGATGCTGGGTGAGCTAGGGGAGAACGGGCTCCTGAGGGTACTAATTGCAGTGTGGAGAGAAAGGCATATCCCAGATGACTGGAGAATAAGCAAAGGTAAAGATATAAAAAAAAAAAATTGGCCAGAGTCCACACAGTTTAATAACAAATAATGAGGAGGACACAGAATTTTGGAATTGGCACTTCTTCCTTGCACTTTCACCCTTCACAGCTCTATATCTTTGCAAGTGTAACCTGATACACACCCCCTGATGTCAGCATTCACTGTTGACATCCAGTGAAAACAAACACTGTGGAAGTGCTTACATGAAGTGAACATCCCTGCATGGTAACTCTTTTTGTTGATTCAACAAAACTAATGAGTCTGTAACTCATTTGCATAATCACAGTGCTGAAATCTCAGAAACTGCAAGGTTAGTAATTTTGTAGGCAGGGAGACTGCATGGAAGCCCAATGGTGTAAACACAAGGGGGGGGGGGTATTTTGCCTATATATATGAACATGGAACTGTAATCCATCATCTAGATAATGCATATGTTTACATTACAATACAATAGCTGTTTGTCATGAGGTTTAACCATTTTAGCAGCCTGCATTACTTATGAGTATATTCTTCTTTTTGCGGTGGAGGAGCAAAGCTGCATTTATGCCATGACACTTAAAAAGGATGTTTTATTATTATTACCTCTGATTTTCTAGAATCCACCCTGTATATTTAGGTCATAATAAGTGGGGTGTTACAGGTTAAGATAAGTTCTCTACAAATTTCATGTTTTACTTACTCTTGCTTCTGTGCAAGCTCCTTTCAGTGGCTGGATTTGGAAATTTATTTGAATGCACAGCCAACATGACATGGAGTCTGCATGGTTGATTTACTGGTTGTTGAATCTCTCCACCATGTTATTTTACTTCATTAACAAAAAACTCGTCTACTTATGTTGTAATTTTCATGCCACAAAAGTTTCCATGTTTGGAATTGAGTTGCTCGTGAGTTGGCTCTACTACACAGAGTTTACTGAATCTAAAACTCTCTTCACCCATGTACACATCAAACTGTGACACACACACACACACACACACACACACACACACACACACACACACACGTGCGCACACGCACACGGACCTTCATTAGAGTTAGCCCAGGAGTGGTGTCTGGTTCAGTGACCTGCTCAGAGTCACGCAATTTGGCAATGGAGACTAATAATAATAATAATGGAGGAGTGAGTACTTTTTGAGTAGAGGCAAACACTCCAATAGTCTTATGCAAAGGATTTCACCCCTTGTACTCAGATTACTAAATATAATTAATTCAAGGTTTGCTGTAACTAAAAGAAAGTGGAATTTTTCTCATGGAAAGCTATGCATTTTATCTTCACTGATTTTCTGGTCATATTGACTACAGTTGCAGAAAATCATTGGAAGTGATTATAATTAATAAGGGTACAGAAGTATGCCCCTTACACTGAGGTTAAGAGAGATTTCGGCAAATAAAAACTTATGTTTGTAAATTATGTGAATCCCATTGACTGAAGCCTTTGATACCATTCCTTACTCCAACTTCCTTGATAAGTTAATCAGATTGCATGATAACCATTATGTAGCTCCTTGGAGTGACAATTGCTACAGAGACCTCAACAAATTAAGACTGGGAATACATGTTCCTCATAAACATTCATCAAAAGTGCACCCTCCAGGGCTTGGTACTGGAGCCATTTCTGCTTGTTTTTACTTTTCTAAGTGCTGTAAAAAATAATATATATACAGTTTACTGTTAAAATTGAACATCAAGCTGCAATTAGAAAGAGAAATAGTGGATTACTGTTTCTCATCTTACAAAGTACATATCAACTGCGATGTGTCTCAAAAATCCACAAATATTAAATGTCTATATTTTGCCTTTATTGCAGTACAACACTGCCTAATACTGTGATAAGATATTTTGCATTCATGTCCATGTATACATATGCTAGTCTTGTCGTAAATATATATATTTATACATATAAATAGTAATGCTTTCTTTTTTTGTAAAACATAGTATTCTTATTCATTTTAGTGATCCCTGAAGCCAAAACATCAGCAGAAGCAATAAAAACACATACGGCAAGGACGACAACAACAAGTAAAACAGACACAAGTAAATAAGCACTTTTTTCATTATATAATACTTATGTTAACTTTCATTACTGTTCTAGAGCAGAGTAAACCGCAAATGTCCACACTTTATAAAATGACATATATAGCTGGTTCAAATTATCATATCAATAAGGTTACTTAAAGTATTAGAAAGTTCATTCACAAGTTGACATTTACAGAATATAGGAATTAAAGTAGCATCTTCTTTCCCACATTGAATTCATTCTCAACAGTCTTTGTGAGTAGCTTCACAAGGTGGAGTCTGTTTTTTAAAAAAATTCACAAAGATGGCATTGCTATATCGATTGTATTTTATATAGCATACATCATGTACAGAAACAGGTTAAAAATAAAAAAAAACAGCTGAGTGCACAAGTCCCAGGACACAAAAAGAGCCTAATCCTGGTATGCTCACTAGTGCTGGACTGGAAAAAATGACGGTGTAGAATCCTCAAGGTACGGAAGCATTCCTACAGTGTGGTTAGTCAGCCTCAGTGGGAGAATGCCCTCCTGTTGTAGTAGGAAGTAGTAGTCCACAAAAAAAAAATAAAATAAAACCTAATAGGTCAAAAAGCCATACCAGGTTTATTTGCTAGGTTTAAATGTCCCTTCAGGGAAGTTACCCTAGTATTCACCTATGAACCCATAAAACAAAGAGCTATCATACATTTTCTTTTCTTGTGTTGGGTAGCAACTCTTGAAAAATAAACAAAAAAAGAGCACTGGGTAGCCGTTTCCATCACAAACACAGTTTATTAATACACAGCAAACCACACCACAGGAAACATGATCTATTAATAATGCCCTAGCTAAGCATGTAGAAGCTGAAGGCATGCACCATGTTTTTAAATTTTTAGTTTTAGAAGTTCTTGAAAAAAATATAAGAGGGGGTAACATTAGAAATAGAACAGAAGAGGCTGAGCAAGAATGGATTCTGCAACTAAATGCAGACAAACCACCCAGGCATTCATGAAACTGTTTCTTTAAAACCATTTTTAAAGTCAAGAGCCTTAAAGCACTAATTCCCTTCTACATGGTTCTATAGACATTCACATTTGAACTTACGTACTGTTTGTAACAGTTTTATGTCTATTTATGTTTTTTCCTACTATTTTTTAAATTAATTGAGTCTGATATAAATATTTGTTTGTTTTTACTGATCGGTTACTTTGAAATAATATATATTAAGGAAGGCATGGGATGTTTTTTAAGTCTGATGAAGCAACCTGGCAGTCTGTGTCAGCACTCACCTTGTCCTTGCAATAAAGAATTTTCCTTCTACTGTGGCAGTTCGACTTTTTATACATACTATTGGCTCTGAGGTGAAGACTAAGCTGTTCATCTGGTACCTGTGTTTTTGTCTTTCTCTTTGTACTTTTTGTGAACATCAGGACCAGAACATGGCAGAAGGGTATGAAATTGAATTGAATTACAATCTAAATGGGAATACCAACATGCAAAATGGAATGGGACATTTTAGTAGAGTTCTAAGCATGGAGGTAAATCCACTGGTTGAGAGACCAGTTTTCTCTGATAAATATTCTATTGATGTGGATGATGGGGCACAAATGCTCTTCAAAGACAAATTTAGAGCCTTGAAAACAAGTAGGCTCCAATGGCAGAGATTCCTTTTGGAAGCCTGCTTAAGATATCAAAGTGTTCCCGGAGGTCTGAGAGTTCTAACTATGCCAAATTATGGTGATACTCTCCCTGACCTTCTGAAGAAGTGGCAGCAGCTTAATTTGCAGTTATGCTATGACTACATGAACTTACTAATTGACTATTTTTTACCTGAAGAAAGAGAACTTTTAAATGAACTGAAGGCTCTGCAGATTGATCTACGCACTAACTTTATAAATAGCATTATTGGCGACAAGCCAGATACTCTCTTTGAAAGCATATCCAGCTATGAAAAAAGATTACAGACTACAAAGCTGAAAAAGCTTCAAAGGGATATGAATGATTTTTAGTCTGATGCTTTTTTTCATGGCCCAAACTTTTTACTACAGCAACAGACCAGCCTATAAGCCCAGCCCCTCTTGTGATAGACAACACACAACCACTAACGAGAAAACAAATAAATGAAGAGGGAGTAGCTACAGCCACTAACACTGAGGAAACACAGAGTTTACCAGTGACTCCTGCTGAGCAGCAGTCAACAATAAAACCAAAGAATATAAATACAAGAAGCAGCAAGAAGAAGAAGAATGAGAAACAGAAGCCTATCTAATGAGAATCCCCCTTTTCCCATGCAACAGAAGGGAATATCAGTAACTCAAATGATACCCTTCACACTAATGAATGCTCTACCGATAAAAAAGCAGATCAAGGAGCAGAGGAAGGAAGGGCCGGGCCAGGCAGATACCAAACAAACATGGAACACAATGGTAACCAGCAGCAAGAACGCAAAAGTCTGGTAATAAATCTTTCATCTTTAACACTAACTGATGCCCATATGTCACTTTTGAATAAAGGGCTGTCATTTATTCCAACCCAGATAACTGTTTTAGTTGACATTCTTAAAGAACTTACATTATTTGGTTGCAACTTAAATTTAAAAACTATGTTTAAAGGACAGATGACTGATAATGTGAATATTTTTATAAAGCCCAGTACCTTTGTACCTAAATTACATTCTATGGAAGAAGCCTATGTGTCAGTATGTGAGAAGCAAATAAAGGAAGCATTTAATTCAGATAGAAGAGCTGTTGTTTATAACTTGGGTAAAGAAGAATCTGATGCTTTATTTGACCTGAGGGAAATGCATTCAGTGGAAATTAGACCTGCAGAACAAGGAGGGGGAATTGTGATTATGGATAGGGAATTTTACATCCAGCAAATGATGAAACTACTGAATGACTATGAAACCTATACCTGTATCTCAGTAAATATAGTAAAATGTGTTATATACAGGATGGCTGTTTTACTGTTTGATCTGCTGACTACAAATTTGATAACAGAGGATTTATTTAAGTATTTTAATGTAGTAACTCCCACCATTCCAGTTATATATGGCCTTCCCAAGGTACATAAAGATATCATATGTCCACCTATGAGACCCATACTGTCTAACAGATCCTGCGAAACAGAAGCCATGTCAATATATGTAGAGAATAATCTTCATCCAGTGCTTAAAAAGTGTGAAACAGTATTGAAAGACACAAAATATTTTCTCCTAACATTGTATAGAAAGACAATTTCGATAAATAGAGTATCTTCTTGTAACCTTAGATATTACATCACTTTTCACAGTGATTCAAAATCAGTGGGGAATAGAGAATATTAGGAGCTTGCTATGTTCTAAATGTGCTTTCTTTAATGATAAACTGAATCTGTTATGCAGTCTGCTTGAAATAATTTTGGACAATAATGTTTTTGTCTTTAAAGAAGATTTTTTACCTACAAAAGGTTGGCGTAGCTATGGGCACAGCTTGTACAAACAGCTACACCAACCTAACTTTAGTCTAATGGGAAGAAACATTTCTACTACAGGGTTATTCAGAATTGTGTACTGTAAATTGTTGCTGGACTAATTTTATTCAGAATTGTGCACTGTTATTTTTGATTCACTGTACAGTTTTTCAGATCTCTGCTGGAAGTGTTTTGCTCCACCCACCCTCCATATTTCTGCTTTGTTGTTTAAATTTGGTGGCTTTTAGAGTTGCCCACCACACTGTAAATTTGATCTGGGACACTCCCCCAGTCCCATCTCTTTATCACATTCTACCTAATACACTCCATCTGCACTTGTTTTAGTCATTTTTTATTTAATAGCATTTTTTAAACTGTGTTTGGTCTAACATTGCTACATACTCAAGTGTGCTAGCTTGCACTGCATTTAAATTGTTTTTACTGCTGTGTTGGCTACTTTTCTGTAAAAAAAAAAAAAAAAAACTGTAAGCCTGTTTCCTACCTTTCCAGTAACTTGTGTAGTCCAGATACAGATGTGCTGTATCCAGGAATATATGTAAGCTTCTGAGCCCCCCAAGCCTTTCTGTGTTGGGGGAAGCCTTCTAGCTTGCCAGTGGGAGTGGTAAGCACAAGGTAACCTGTCTACCACATAAGGAGTGGTTCTGGCCCAGAAATTGTAGTTAATGGCCATCTGGACAATGTTTTCCATCTCTCTCAACTTTCTGATTTGAAAGCCCACATTTGCACCTATTTCTTTCCTATAACTAGTCCAGTGCAGATACAGATTCTTAGTTTTAGCACTTGAATTTGCTTATTCATACTCAGCACTTGTTCAGAACTTGTAAGCACTAAATAAGCTACTAATTACTTTAGCACTCAACCTTCCTCATTACACAGAGGAAAATAGGTTTTGTTCTTATTTTTCTCACTTTCTTAGAGAAAAACAGCTCTTGTATTCACTTTCCTCATTTATCTAGAGGAAAATAGTTTTTTATTCAGGCATGTCCAAGGGTCAGCTCCCAGTGTTCTTTCCTGTCTATCTGTTGAATCTGGGCATCCTGAGGCAATGTAGAAATTGTCTCATGTACACAGACAAACCTCTCCTCCTACAATCCAACACTACAACCTGTGAGAGATGCACTTATCTAGCCAAACTGGAGGTAAAGCTCTCTCCAACCAAGACTGAACTTGACATTCAAGAGAAGAAGGTAAACACTTGCACCACACCACACTTATCACATAGTCTCACTAAATCTACACCACCAAACTCCACACATAGAAACACAAAAACATTCTCGGAGGCTCTCAATAATAATCTGCCCAAGCAACAGAGACCTCCAAAGCAGAAACGCAAGCAACTTCCACCCCCAACACAACCCAAATGACACATAGCCCAGAGTCTCAGTGTGCCACTCAACCACAGCCAATAAGGCAAAACAACATATCCAACACACAAGTCATAAGTGACTCTATAGTCAGGCACACTTATGTCCCACTCATCATGCTAAACAAGGATAAGGTTACTGTCAGCTGCCTGTCGGGTGCCAGGATCTGCCACATAACTCATGCACTCAGGTCACTCCACAGCAAGTACAAATATGACTCTGTCATTGTCTATGTTGGTGAGAACTACCTGAGACATAGCTCCCTGGACTAGACGAAAAGAAACATGGAAGAGCTTTCCAATCTTGTAGCCCAGGCAGGTATGACCCTAGCCCTGAGTAGCATTATGCCATCACCCAGAATGATATCGCAGTATGAGGACAAAATGATTGACTTCACCAGTTGGGTAAGCTTCTGGTGTCATTTTAAGGGGATCCAGTATCTGTCTGCTTGGGATGACATGGTGGAAAGACCACAATGCTTTGCCAAAGATGGCCTGCACCTGTCACCCCTGGGATTCCGAATACTGGCTAAAGCTTTTGCAGCCCCTATAGTGCCTTTTTTAGGCAAGGTTCAAATGACAAATTCACCACCATAACAGGAACAGGCAAGCAAAAACTGAGGGTAATGCTACTCAATGCTAGAAGTCTAAATCTCAAATTGCACTCACTTGAGGCACTCCTCAAAATGGAGAACATCGATATCTGTGCAGTGACTGAGACCTGGTTCAAGGCTCCAGAGAGCATCCCTGCACTGCCAGGCTATAACTTATACCACACTTTTCGGCCATGTAACCTGAACCGGAACACCAAAGGCAGAGGTGTGTCCATATTCATTAAGGATATCCACACCTCCAGGCTAGTTGCTCAGTATAATGCATCCAAGGTTATCCAAGTGCAACTAACACTGAGCAAAACTGCAATCCAAATTGTAGCTTGCTACAGATCCCCCACCATGTCACAGGATTCCCACTCCTCTTTTCTTGATGTACTGGAAAATATTAGGGATCAACCAAACACCCTAATAATGGGTGATTTCAACTACTCCACCATTAACTGGGTAAACTACTCGTGTACCAACTCCTTCACACAACACTTTCTAGAATTCATAAACTCCAATGCCCTGGATCAACTTATCCACACCCCCACCAGGAGGAACAATATCCTAGATCTAGTCATTACCAACATGAGTGACCGGTGTTCCACACCTGAAGTTATCTCCTCGTTGGTCCGATCCGACCATAAGCTTATCATCCTTAATATCCACATCCCGCCCCCACCCCTCATTAAGGAAACCATGGTAAAAAATTTCTCCAAAGTCAACTACATGCTTCTTAAGGCAGAAGTGGTGAACTTCCTGACATCCATGCAGATGGACAATACAGTTACAACAGCTGAATCCTACACAAATGCACTCTATAAGCACTTACACGAGTGCATGGATCGTGGTATCCGAAACAGAACCAAGACACTATCCTCCAAAACAAGGAAGCCAATCTGGTGGTCCCCCATAAACAAACTGTACAACAGAAGGAAGAAATTGTTGCAAAAAAGAGTAAAATTCCATGAGTGGAGGAGCTTCCTGGTCAGCCTCAGTAAGAAGCTGATTTTCATTATAAGAGCCTCCAAAGCTAGCAACAAAAACATAATCACCACTGATTCTAAGGACAACCACAAAGCATTCTATAGCTATGTCAAGAATCTCAATGGCAACACCCAGATCTGCTCTGAGTTACAGCACAACAGCACGAAAATTACAAAACCAACTGATAATGCCAACATCCTGTCAGATAGGTTAAGTGCTAACTTTACCCCCCCCCACCCCCTAAAGGGCCCATATCTATACAGGAAGAATGCAGAGTCCCTATAATCACAACTACGCAGGTAAAAGCTTCACTCTCTAAAGCCAAAAACACAGCATCCATGGGACCAGACAACATCCCGGGCCGCATTTTACATGAACTTCAGAAATAACGGACTCCCCACCTAAACACCATGTTCAATCATAGCCTCACATCAGGCTTTGTGCCCACTGAATGGCGTACAGCAACAGTCATCTCACTCCACAAAGGGGGAGCCACCACTGATCCCGGAAACTATCGCCCTATTAGCCTGACAAGCCCGGTCTGCAAGGCCATGGAACGTATCATCATGGAACTCATAAACAAAGACATTGGTAACCTCCAAACTCTGGATCCCACCCAGTTCAGGTTTGTGAAAGGCAGATCATGCCTCCTCAACCTGATCAACTTCTTTGAGGCAGTCACCAAAGCCATAGATGAGGGTAAGGTGGTTCACACAGCCTATCTTGACCTCGCCAAGGCTTTCGACACCATCCCCCATTCTGGAATTATAGCTAAACTCACTAAACTAGGCATAAATCCCTACATCACAAGGTGGGGTGTCAACTGGCTCAGTGACAGAACCCACACTGTAAAAGTTGCACACTCCAAATCTGACCTCAAACCAGTGACAAGTGGAGTACCACAGGGTTCTGTCCTGGGACCTCTCCTGTTTGGTATCTACTTCTCTGAAGTACAGGCTAACACAGAAGGCCTCTGGCTAATAAATGACTGCAAACTAGGAGCCATAGTTGAGTCCCCAAATGATGTAGAAATCCTAGAGAAGGGCCTCGCTGAGAAAGATGCCTGGTATCAGAGCCATGGCCTCAATTTCAATGCCAAAAATTGCATCGTCATCCCCTTTGGTAAAAACTCTGTACCCATGAACTACTACATAGACAGCAGTCTACTTAACACTGAATGTGTGATAAGAGACCTTTGGACCCAGGTGGACAGTAGTCTGTCCTTTGATTGTCACATCACTACAGTAGTCAGGAAGTCTTTCTACATGGCACACCTCATGGGTTTTCATCCAGGACAAAAAAAGATAATTTTTACTCTCTACTCGACACTCATTAGACCCATTATAGAGTACAACCCCCCTTTTGGAATGTACCTCACAAGACATCTGCAGCAGCTGGAAAGGCCACAGAAGTACCTCACAAAGAGGATTACTGGCCTCAAACAGATGCCCTACACTGACGGTCTCAAAAAACTCCACCTTTACTCTGTAGCATATCACCTACCCCGAGGTGATCTCTGCCTAACATATAAAGCTATGTCAAACCCAGAGCTGTTGGACATGCTACACCTAAAGAAATCCCAATCCCTCTGAGCAACACGCTCTAGGGATCTAAACCTTGTCACCACAATAAACAGGACATGCTGCAGGGATAGATTCCTTTCCCAGAGACCTCCCATACTCTGGAACAGGCTACCCATCCATGTCAAGCAAAGTTCTTCATCAGCACTCTTCAAGAAAAATCTTGATGAGTGGATAGGAAACAGGAAATACACCTCCGGGATCACTTTTCTGTCTCTGCTCGACAGTGGCACAGGAAAATAACTTTCTTGGGTGGCGTAAGCCAGGGAACCTTGGCTAGGCTTACGTAGGCCCTTGGGCCGATAGCCTAGTACCTAACTATGAACATATAATGAATTTAGCAAATATATTCTGCAGTATGCACGTTTTGTGGGTGACATGTTTTTTCTGTGGAAAAACTCAATAGAGATGCTGGGTAGATTCTTAGAGTACCTACACACAACGACACCATTTTTAAAATTTACCTGTAAGTACTCAAATGAACAGATAGAATTCCTCGATGTTCTAGTGAAAAAATCAGAAATGGGACAGATGGCAACTAACCTGTATGGAAAACCAAGTAGTAGGAATTCCATATTACATAAAAACAACATGCATCCAAGACATGTTAGCAAAAACGTTATGAAAGGGCAGTACCTGAGAGCTTCAAGATTACATAATAAAAATGATGAGTTGGAGAGGTCTATGGAAGTGTTAAAAGGAGAATTACTTGATAGAGGATATAACCAGACAGAAATAGACACCACCATAGAAGGAGTATATCAAGAACATCAAGGGAAGGGTAGACCTTACTTCTCAGAACAAACTACAAGAGATAACCCTGAAACTGATGCCAGGGATGAGAAACTCAGGTTCGCCATTGCATATGCAAGTGATGTCAGTCAATTTTGTGATATATTTAGGAAGAACTGGAATGTATTGTTAGCCACTAAAGAACTTGATGTCATAGACTCTGGACCCCACTTTTCATTCACAAACAAATTAAAAGGCAGCTATGTTATAAAACCCAAACACATAAGTCCCTGAACACATCAGATACGATAGGGACATATATGTGCAGGAACAGCAGAGCTTGTAATTACATTTTCTCATGCAGCACTTTTGTACATCCACAGCAAAGTTTAGAATTGAATTTAATTTCTATTCAGACTTTAGGACTAGAAATATAGTCTGTCTTAGTTGTTGCCAATATTGTAATTTTTTTTATGTGGGCAAGACTAATAGAATGCTCAAAGAATGCATTTTAGAACATACGAGGGACACAGTAAACAAAAAGCTGAGTAGTGCCCTAGCCAAACATGTAGAAGCTGAAGGGATGCACCATGTTTTTAAATTTTTAGTTTTAGAAGTTCTTGAAGAAAATATCAGAGGGGGTGGCATTAGAAATAGAACAAAAGAGGATGAGCAAAAATAGGGTTGCCACATTTCATCATGGCTATAACCAGACTAAAGTCACACCCCTCACGTCACCAGTAACCCTGCACACCCCACCCCTCCCACTCACATACCACCCATTTTGTGACATCATGATGACATCACATGGCAGGAAACACCCTCTTTTTTTTCGTTCCTGCTGCCTGCTTTAGGCTGATTTACTAAGTTTTTCTGTAAAAAAGCATAGCAAATCAGCCGATTTATAAACTCCGATAGTCTGTTTCCTTTTTTTAACAGAATACCAGAGTTTGTACAGTGTTTTCCAGACTACTGGAGAATCAGTTTGATTTCTGGATAGTCCAGAAAAAAAACGGAGGAGTGGCAACCCTAAGCAAAAATGGATTCTGCAACTAAATGCAGACAAACCCCCAGGCATTAATGAAACTGTTTCCTTGAAACCGTTTTAAGTGCCTTAAAACACTAATTCCCTTCTTCATGACTCTATATACATTCACATTTGAACTTGCATTCTGTTTTTAACAGTTTTATGTCTACTTATGCTTGTTCTACTATTTTTAAATTAATTGCGTCTGATATAAATATTTAATTGTTTGTCTTAACTGTCTGGTTACTTTGAAAGTATATATATCAAGGAAGCCATGGGATGTTTTATTAAGTCTGATGACGTGACCTGGAAGGTCGTGAACGCACTCACTTTGTTCATGCAATAAAGAATTTTCCTTCTACTGTGGCACTTCGACTTTTTATACAAGTTAGTAAATATGTTTGTATGGCCTGGTTGTCAGATACACAAAAGGTAGCTGTCTTTCGGGGTGGGGTTGTGCAGACAAGCTGCATATGTGTGGCAGGAGCAACTTTAAAACTAAGACTGTGCCCATTTATCATTCAGTTTCATCCCAATCTAACATCAGAGGGATACATATAAGGTGACTATCTTTTTCTTTCTTTTGACAGGGATGTAGACACTCTTCTAAGATATGATTCATGTACCTTTGCAAACATTTATCTTCTCTGTTTAATGAAAACTCATATTTTTGTCAGCTTTGATCATTATGTCTTCGGCACAATATATTTCTTGAAAAACAGGCTAACCCACCAAAAGTTCAAACAATTAACCAAAGAAAAGGTGTGTATGTTATGCCATCACCATGGAAACAATAAAATAATATATAGAAACTCTTTAATTAAAAGGTAAGCACTTTCATTTCATTAAGTGTCAAAACTTCATCAGAACAATCATCATCTTCTTTTGGCTGTTCCCGTTAGGGGTCGCCACAGCAGATCACCTGTTTCCATTTCTTCCTGTCCTCTGCATCTTGCTCTGTCACACCAACCACCTGCATGTCCTCTTTCACCACATCCATAAACCTTATCTTAGGCCTTCCTCTTTTCCTGTTACCTGATAGCTTCATCCTTAGCATCTTTTCCCCAATATACTCAGCATCCCTCCTCAGCACATGTCCAAACCAACGTAATTGTGCCTCTCTGGCTTTGTCTCCAAACCTTCCAACCTGGGCTGACCCTCTAATACACTTATTCCTAATCCTGTCCACCCTCGTCACACCCAGTGCAAATCTTAACATCTTTAATTCTGCCACATCCAGCTCAGACTCCTGCCTTTTTGTCAATGCCACTGTCTCCAACCCATATAACATAGCTGGTCTCACTACCCTCTTGTAGACCTTCCCTTTCACTCTTACAGGTACTCGTCTGTCACAAATCACTCCTGACACTCTTCTCCATCCACTCCATCCTGCCTGTACTCTCTTCTTCACCTCTCTTCCACACTCACCATTACTCTGAACTACTGACCCCAAGTATTTAAACTCATCCTCCTTCGCCACCTCTACTCCTTCATCCTCACCATTCCTCTATCCTCCCTCTCATTCACACACATATATTCTGTCTTAATCCTGCTGACCTTCATTCCTCTTCTCTCTAGAGCATATCTACATCTCTCCAGGGTCTCCTCCACCTGTTCCCTACTCTCACTACAGATCACAATGTAATCTGCAAACATCATAGTCCACGGGGACTCCTGTCTGATCTCGTCTGTCAACCTGTCCATCACCATTGCAAATAAGAAAGGGCTCAGAGCTGATCCTTGATGTAACCCCACCTCCACCTTAAACGCATCCGTCATTCCCACTGCAGACCTCACCGCTGTCACACTACCCTCGTACATATCCTGTACCACTCTTATATACTTTTCTGACACTCCTGACTTCCTTATACAATACCACAACTCCTTTCTAGGCACCCTGTCATATGCTTTCTCTAAGTCTACAAAAACATAATGCAACTCCTTCCGACATTCTCTGTACTTTTCCATCAACACTCTCAGAGCAAAGATCGCATCTGTAGTGCTCTTTCCTGGCATGAAACCATACTGCTGATCACTAATCATCACGTCCCTACTTAACCTTGCTTCCACTACTCTTTCCCATAAATTCATGCTGTGACTGATCAATTTTATCCCTCTGTAGTTACTACAGCTCTGCACATCACCCTTATTCTTAAAAATCGGTACCAAAACACTTTTTCTTCATTCCTCAGGCATTTTCTCACTTTCCAAGATTTCATTAAACAATCTGGTTAAAAACTCTACTGCCATTTCACCTAAACACCTCCATGCTTCCACAGGTATGTCATCTGGGCCAACAGCCTTTCCATTCTTCATTCTCTTCATAGCTTTCCTTACTTCCTCCTTGCTAATCCATTGTACTTCATGATTTACTATTCCTACATCATCCAACCTTCTCTCCCTCTCATTCTCTTCATTCATTAACCCCTCAAAGTACTCTTTCCATCTCATCAACACACTCTCCTCACTTGTGACTATGTTTCCTTCATTATCCTGAAGGAACAGTATGCTGAGAGTGTTTTGGAGGTAAAAAAAGTGCCGGATAGAGTGATGTTTATGAAGCTGGAAATTGATGGTGTAATGATGAATGTTGTTAGTGTGTATGCTCCACAGGTTGGGTGTGCAATGGATGAGAAAGAAAAATTTTGGAGTGAATTGGATGAAGTGGTGATGGCTGTACCCAAGGGTGAGAGAGTGGTGATTGGAGCAGATTTCAATGGGCATGTTGGTGAAGGGAACAGAGCGGATGAGGAAGTGATGTGTAGGTATGGTGTTAAGCAAAGGAATGCAGAAGGTCAGATGGTAGTGGATTTTGCAAAAAGGATGGACATGGCTGTGGAGAATACATATTTTAACAAGAGGGAGGAGCATAGGGTGACATACAAGAGTGGAGGAAGATGCACACAGGTGGATTATATCTTATGTAGGAGGGGCCGTTTGAAGGAGATTGGAGACTGTAAAGTGGTGACCAGAGAAAGTGTCATTAGGCAGCATAGGATAGTGGTTTGTAGGATGATTCTGGTTATCAAGAAGAGGAGGAGGAGTGTGAGGGCAGCACCAAGGATCAAGTGGTAGAAATTGAAAAAGGGTAATTGTGAGGTGGAGTTCAGGGATGAGTTAAGGCAGGCACTGTGTGGCAGTGAAGAGTTACCAAATAGCTCAGTAACTACAGCAGAGCTAGTAAGGGAGATGGCTAGAAAGGTGCTTGGTATCACATCTAGACAGAGGAAGGATGACAAGGAGACATGGTGGAGGAATGAGGAAGTACAAGAGAGAGAAAGAGGTTGGCAAAGAAGAAGTGGGATTGTCAGAGAGAAGAAGAAAGTAGACAGGAGTATAAGGAGATGAGGTGCATGGCAAAGAGAGAGGTGGCAAAGGCTAAGGATAAGGCATATGAAGAGTTGTATGAAAGGTTGGACACTAAGGAGGGAGAAAAGGACCTGTACCAATTGGCTAGACAGAGGGATTGAGCTAGGAAAGATGTGCAGCAGGCAGAACAATACAATAAAATAATTTCTTATTTAAATATTCTCAATGCCCAATCACTTTCTTAATTGCATTTAAAGCTATTCACAATATACTTTCATATATAACTTTGCCCATTTAAAGCCCCATTTTATTTATTTCTTTATTTACATTTGTTGACTGGGAGTGTCCAACTGGACGTAGGTCCATTTTCAGTAGAGGCCCGGGGCGAAAAACTCCACAGTTAAAATATACAGACAGTAGTTACATTGGATTTACATAGCGATTAACAATTTGATTAACATAGCAATTAATTACAAACATAGTTACAGATGAAGAACATAGTACATCAGTAGACAACTAGAATCTTTATCTACAAAGTACATAACAGACATTAAAAAGAAGTTATGTCTTACCATAATGTTCCATCTGTATTGTTGATCCTCGTTCAGTCATTACATATGGGTATCGGTTCCGACCTCGGAACCAAGCCGGACATTTTCCAAGCTTGAGTCAGCTACAAATGCTTGAGCTAAACTATTACCCATAATTCACAAACAACAAAAAAAGAAGAAAACGGCATCAGCCAAAAAACAACGCCAGTTCCACAAAAGGTTTAATCCAGCTTAGCGCCTCGGCATAATAGCCTTCAATGAGTACAAGTTACAAAAACACACCCACTCCAATATATACTATAATTAATTAAGCAATTACATAAATTAATCAATCAAAAAACAGAGTATTATTTAAAGAGAGAACTTCTAATATTCAGAAAAACTAACAATAATGATAATAAAAACTTATAATAAACTTTTCCAGTTTATTTCTAAATTTAAACCATTAGGTGACATCGTATTATATTTCAAAATGTAAATAGTCTCTTTAAATAACAAAATATTTTTAATTAATCTATCATCACCTTTCTTAATAAAAATTTTTTCTAAAATACAACATTCAAATAATTCAACATTACTATTATGACACTCCTTAAAATGAGAAGCAATTGGACTAGTTAATACTCCTCTTTTTATATGTCTAATATGTTCTTGCATTCTAGTTTTAAATTTTCTCTTTGTCTCACCTATATAATACAGTTTACATGGACATCTAATGCAGTAAATAACCCCTACAGAATTGCAAGAAAAATTATTATTAGGTCTAAATAAAATTCCATTAATATCATCAAAATATAATTTTACATTTTTACATATACTACAATGCCCGCAAATATTAGTACCAAATATATCTAAATTATGATACACCTTGTCAGAGGGAGAAATATAATAAGTTTTTATTAATTTATCAGATAGATTTTGACATCTTTTAAAGGATATTTTAGGAATAGTTGGAAACAGTTTATAAAGATTTTTATCTGAAATCAAGAATTTCCAAAAATATTTAATAATATCCCAAATTCTATTACTACATACATTATAAATAGTAACAAAATAAATATCTTGTATTTCTTGAGTAGAAGCTTTTAAACATTTATTATTCCCACTAATAACATTAACTTTATTAACATAGGGGGAAAAGTTACAATCTTCTCTATTATTATTAATCATAAATTTATTAACGTCTCTACAATTATTTTTATCCAATAGTTTATTAATACATGAATTTAGTATTTCCATACTATATCCTCTTTTTAAGAACATAATAATACAATCATAAATATTTTTTTCTAAATCTAATTCGTTGTTACATAATCTAGATAATCTAATAATTTCTCCATAAGGTAAAGCAGACAAAGTGTGTGGAGGGTGACAACTAGTTCCATATAGGAACTGGTTACCATCAATAAATTTGCGGTACACCGTGGTATAAATCTGATCACCTACCACTCCAGATAATAAAATATCTAAATAATGAACTTTACTGCCGAACTGCAAACCATCAAAGTGTAAATTATGTCTATTATTGTTAAGATCTGAAAAAAACTCATGAATGTATTCACTACCACCTCTACAAAGAAAAATCAAATCATCTATATAGCGGTAGTATAACAAAACATGATTTTTCTAAAATTTATTGGTATGCACATACTCCAACTCAAACTTACCCATAAAGAGGTTTGCATACATGGGGGCAAAAGATGCCCCCATAGCAGTACCTTTTAATTGGTGGTAAATAACTTGATTAAAACTAAAAAAAATTGTTAGAAAGACAAAAGGAAGTCAAGTCCATTATAAAATGGGTGGTAGGATTATCGCCTAAAAAATAAAATAATGCTTGCAATCCGTCTAAGTGTTTGATGTTAGTGTATAAACTCACAACATCTACACTGACCCAAAACATATTATCTGTCCAAATAATGTCATTTATTTTATCAATAAAATCAAAAGAGTCTCTAATATAGGACTCTAATTTTTGCACATATGATAACAAGTAGTTATGAACAACAATACCCATGTTCCGACAAAAATAATTACTTGCCGAAACAATAGGATGACCCGGTGGATTTATCATATTTTTGTGAAGTTTTGGGAGACAATAGAAAGTAGCTAAATTACAATTCTCTAAACAAAATTTTTTATCAAGGTCATCTTGGAAATATATCCTAATCTAACACCTTTATCCAACAAATTAGTGCATTCTTTCATGACTGTAGAATATTTATCATAATCACTAACTTCATATGTTAAAGGGTCATTTAAATGTTCCATACACATTTTTAAATATTGCTTATTATTCAATATTACAATTTTATTTCCTTTATCTGACTTTCTCGGGATCGAGCTAGGAAAGATGTGCAGCAGGCAGAACAATACAATAAAATAATTTCTTATTTAAATATTCTCAATGCCCAATCACTTTCTTAATTGCATTTAAAGCTATTCACAATATACTTTCATATATAACTTTGCCCATTTAAAGCCCCATTTTATTTATTTCTTTATTTACATTTGTTGACTGGGAGTGTCCGACTGGATGTAGGTCCATTTTCAGTAGAGGCCCGGGGTGAAAAACTCCACAGTTAAAATATACAGACAGTAGTTACATTGGATTTACATAGCGATTAACAATTTGATTAACATAGCAATTAATTACAAACATAGTTACAGATGAAGAACATAGTACATCAGTAGACAACTAGAATCTTTATCTACAAAGTACATAACAGACATTAAAAAGAAGTTATGTCTTACCATAATGTTCCATCTGTATTGTTGATCCTCGTTCAGTCATTACATATGGGTATCGGTTCCGACCTCGGAACCAAGCCGGACATTTTCCAAGCTTGAGTCAGCTACAAATGCTTGAGCTAAACTATTACCCATAATTCCCCTCTCCCCGTTACCTCAGATTCAGTTTGCAAGTCAAAAGAAGTAGAGGCTACTTCTGGTCAATTGACCTAAGAGAAGCGGATGGTGAGATCCACTAGAAGCCACAGGAGGGGGAAGGAGGGAGGGTCGTAATGACTGAACGAGGATCAACAATACAGATGGAACATTATGGTAAGACATAACTTCTTTATCTGATATTGTTAATCCTCGTTCATTCCTTACGTATGGGACAGTGTCCCCAGCTACCTCTATTCCTGGGAGGTTCTCATGGAAGGACATTCCTGAGCAACATAGAACCAAAAGATGCTCTTCCCCTGGAGGCCAAATCCAATTTGTAATGATTGATGAAAGTTTGAGGCATAGCCCAAGTTGCAGCTGCTCAGATGTCATGTAAGGAAGCTCTGGCATGGAAGGCAGCAGAAGTTGCCACCGACCTTGTCGAATGAGCCTTCAATGTACTAGGCAATGGAATATTACGTTTTGTATAAATGAAGGCCACACAGTCTTGCAACCATCTGGCTAATGTGACCATAGCAACAGCAGATCCTAATCTAGGTCCAGAATAGGCCAAAAAATAACTGGTCAGATTGCTGAGAGGACCTATTCCTGTTCAAGTAAAAATGGATTTGCCTGTGAATATCTAGGGTATGTAAGCAATACTCTCCTCTGTTTGAATGATTGGGAAAGAAAACTGGCAATTCAATGGTTTGATTAATGGACATTTCAGAGATAACTTTTGGCAGAAATGAAGGATTAGTTCTCAAAGACACTCTTATCTCTATGAAAAATCAAGTATGGACTCTTGATGCATAAAGCTTGAAGCTCAGAGATACGTCTGGCAGAAGTAATGGCAACCAAAAATAAGGTTTTCATTGACAAATATTTGAGGTCGCAAAAACAAGTAGGTTCAAAGGGTGGCATTGTCAGAGCTTGTAGAACTAATGACAGATCCCATGATTGAATAGATTCTCTAAAATGAGGCTTCAAATGATTCACACCTTTTCTGAAGGTCTTGCATAATTTGTGTGACATAAGAGAGGAGTCTTGGACACCCTAATGGAAATTAGATATTGCAGCCAAATGAACTCTAATGGTAGAAGCCGATAGACTCGATTGAAAAAGGTCAGCCAGATACTCTAGTATTATTGACACTGGTGCTGAGAAGGGATCTACTAGTTTTTCTTTCAGCCAACAGGTAAATCTTTTCCACTTGCTTAGATAAGTCATTCTAGTGGAAGACTTATGAGATGCAATGAGAATGTCCCATACTGGTAAAGAAAAATCATTCTGCCTGGCAATAAAGGGGAACTGGAGTAACCAAGCTGTGAGCTTCAGGCTGCCCAAGTTGGGATGAATCAGGTTCTGCGGATGTGAGATCAACTCCAGAGTTGGATGGAGAATCCATGTTTGATCTAGCAGGTGAGGCCAAAGGAAGGGGAACCAAATCTGACTAGGCCAATATGGTGCTATGAGGATCACCTTGCTCTTCAATTGACGGGTGTTCTTCAGAAACTGGGGAATGAGGGGAAAAGGTGGGAATGCATAAAGAAGGGCCAATTGTGGGCTAGAGCATCCCTGGGTGACTGTCCCGGAGGGGGAATCAGGGCGAAGTAGTTGCTGCATTTGTAGTTGGTTGGGGATGCAAAGAGGTCACAGCAAGGATGGCCCAAGTGGTGGAAGATCTCCACTGCTATCATGGGATTCAGGGACCACTTGTGAGGTTGTAGAATGCACCTGCTGAGTCTGTCTGCTATCACATTGAAACTCCCGGGAATGAGCATTTCTAGAAGAAAACGGTTGGTAGCCATCGGCCATTGCCATATCCTCATGGCCTCTCGACGAAGGGGGTAAGATTTGGTTCCACCTTGTTTGTTGATGTACCAGACCACCGCCATGTTGTCTGATTGAATCGCAATCATCCCAGACGGCAGCAGGGGATGGAATGCTTGCAACGCCAGAAGCACTGCCCTCAGCTCTAGAACATTTATATGCAGTTGGGCCTCCAATTTGGACCAAATGCCTTGGACTGTCTGTCCCTGACATAGCCCCTCACCCTATCAGGGAGGCATCCATGGTCACTGTAGCCTTGGGTTGCTGGGGGGAGAAGGGGCGAGACCATTGTGATGGGTTGTGAGTCATCCACCAATTTAAATCCTGGTTGCACCTGTGGGTTACTCAAATCTTGGCTGAAAAAGGATACTGAATAGGATACCACTGGCTGAGCAGTAGCCATTGTAGAAGCCTCATTTGAAATCTGGCCAGGGGGACAATGGTGATGGAGGCTGCCATGGAACCCAACAGCTGTAGGACAGAGTGAGCTGTAGATTTCTCCCTTGAAAGGATTGCGATTAGTTGCTGCTTTATCCTTAGATTTCTGTGCTCTGGAATGACAGCTCAGCAATTCTTTGTATCCAAGATATCCTCTATGAATTCTGTGGACTGAGATGGAGTGAGATTGGATTTTTGCCAGTTTATGGTTAAGCCTAGCCTTTGTGCAGCTAGGAAAGAGTATGCCAAGGCTTCTTCCAATACATGTCTGGTGGGGGCAAAAATTAGCCAGTCGTCTAGGTATGGAAACACCTGGAATCCTTGTAGTCGCAAGTGAACTGTGACGACTGCCATGCACTTTGTGAACACTCTGGGGACTGTTGAGTGTCCGAAGGGCAGTACTCTGAACTGGTAGTGACTGGCTTCTGCACGGAAGCGCAGAAATCTTCTTGATGGCCTGTCCACTTTTATGTGGTAGTACCCATCTTGAAGATCTATCGAGCACATCCAATTGTCTTTATCCAAAAGTGGGAGGATAGACTGTATTGTGACCATCTGGAATTTTTGTACTCTCACAAACTTATTCAATACACTGAGATCCAAAATTGGTCTCCAGTCCCCGGTTTTCTTTGGTACCAAAAATAGCCTTGAGTAGAACCTGGATCCTATCTGGTCTGGAGGGACTATTTGGATGACTCTCTTTCTTAGCAGCTTTTCGATCTCTAGTGCTGCTTCTTCCCTTTGACTGGGTGGAACGTCGGGAATGTTTTTTGAAGGGACAGGACAAAGATCGAAGGGGATATGATAACCTCTGGTTATAATCCTTTGTACCCAAGAATCGGTGGTGATGGTTAGCCAGGCATAAGGGTACAAGAAGAATCGACCCCAACCACCTCCAGAGGAAAGGAGTTGGGCCACTTTTCAGGAGTGCTGGTAGGATTGGCCAGGAAAAGAGTCCCTGGAACCCTGGTTATACAGACCCCCTCTGCCCCAAAAATGGCGTCTTTCCTGTGAGTTTCCCCCTCTGCCTCTAGCGGAGAACTTGGCCTGTGTGTCACGGAAAGGACCCTGAGATTTCTTGAACCTTATCTTCCCACTCTTTTCGTTTTGGGAGAAAGCACGTTGAGGGGAAGAATAACAGACACCTATGGCAGAAAGGGTTTACCATCCTGTTCACATCTGGCCAGTGTGTTATTAACTTTGGTTCCAAACAATGAAGAGGCCTCAATGGGAGCATTAAGGAAGGAAGCCTTAAAGGGTTCTTCGAAATTGCACAAAGCGCATCCAGGGTTGACGTCTCATGACCACAGCTGAACCCTCTGCTCTAGCTGCTCCTTCTGATGCATGAGATATCAGTCGCATAGAGGAGTTAGATATTGACTCAATGTTGGCCAGCTGATAGGCCACTTTGTCACGGACCTCATCAGATATGACACCAGCCAAGGTTTCAGAGAGCTTGGAAATCAAATCCCTTTAAAGCCTGGTAAAGTGTGCCATGTAATTCAGGGATCTGATAGCAAAGGTTGCTGATGCAAAGGTGCACTTCCCTATCTTGTCCAGGGCCTGGGACTCTTTGTTAGGTGGGTGGACAGTCTGACTTTCTTCTTCTGCCATATCCTTTTTTGTTGCGGCCGCCACCACCAGAGCATTAACAGGAAGACCTTTAGACCAATGGGGAATCCATAGCAGGAGGGGACAAAATCTTATCTGGCCTCTGGGGAATAGCCACAATGGTGTCAGGAGCCTTCCACACATGCTGCACAATGAGTCGGACAGGTTTATCGGCAGGTGGAGTAACCCAGGAGGTATGGGGCTGGGCGCGAAAGGCCTGCAGGAACACAGACTCCTCAGAGGTCAGATTAGAGGGCTGCCAGTAACCTCTCTGTTCAAGGATTTCAAGGATATCACCAAAGGATACCTCAGAGGGTGACCAAGGGGATCCTTACCCCTCATCAAAGTCTGTGTCTTCAGTGAGGGACTCCTCTGTGGAGTCCATATGCTTCCTCTTACAAAAACTTTTCCAGTGAACTTCCTCAGAGGGAGAAGCTGGGGAAGACAGCGGAAAAGGGATTTCTTGTGGTAATATGTCCTGCGGCCCTTGCACCCGGTGTCCACTAGGTGCGACTTGTGAACACAGTGGACCAGAGGAGGGCGGGGAGATAGACAGCACATTATCACCAGCCAAAGCCAGAGCCTTCTCCATCAGTTGAAAGGCTGGTCCACATGAAGAGGGGTGAGTGTCCAGGACAGGGGTCACCCCTCCCCTAAATGGCTCAGCCTGCCAACCTGGAGTGCCCAGATGGCTGTGGAGCAACAAATTACACGTGTCACAACTGTCATCCTGGGTCATAGCAAAACTTTCTTGTCACAAAGGCAACTGCAGTTCCTTAGTGAGATCCATAAAGGAAACTATAGAGGTGGAAGACTGCGCTATATCAATGGACTTCAAAGGCAATGAGGGAGGAGAATAAGAAGGGGTCTTTGGAGATGGGTGATCCCCTGCCAAGGAAGGATACGTCCTGAGGGGGGTTGGGATACCTCTGGCCAAAAGCACTTGATCCACAAGACGCAACACGTCATGTTCGGAAAGGCTTCTAGTGGACCTCATGGAGATTGAAGGAGAAACAGGTCTGTCCACAGAAGAGACAAGCTCAGTGCCCACCTTACCAGTCTGCACAGAGAACAACGGTGCAGACAGAGATTGGACTATGGGTGTCTGCATCAAGGAAATCATTGGTGCCGAGGTCACGGTCTGCACTGACAAAAGGATCGGTGCCGAAGTGGTTGCCGGTACCGAAACTGGAACCGACAAAATTGGTGCCAATAACTGAGGCATCGGTCCCGAGTAAGATGTCAGAGCTGACATGGTCAAGGTCTGTGCCGACTGAACAGTTGGTGCCAATGTAGTAGTCACAATAGTCTGAATTGAGGAGCCCCTCAGTACCCATATAGTAAAGGCTACAGGAGAAGATGGAGCCGAAATCACTGATGGCGCTGAAGGCCTCAGTGCCGAAGGTCTAGCCACCGAAAGCACTGGGGCTGACTGAGTGAGCTCCGAAGCAGAAATTTTAGCCTTTTAAGGTCTTGGTTGGTAGGAGTCCCCAGCCAGGGATGAAGGCAAAGACTTGGCCTTAGTAGGATCATCCAAAATTTTCATATGGGCTCTAGGAGGGCTTGAAGCCTCCAACTCAGAAATAGCCTCTGAAAATGGAGATTTGAGAAGTTCCTTCAGCAACAACTTATTTTTCCTTTCAATCAAGGTTCTATTGGAAAAAGATTTTAAATACCACAGGGCGGGTCAACAAATTATTGGGACACACCCAAGCAATAAACGCACAAAGAGGGTGTATCTGATGTAAGTAATTTATGTCCACAATCTGAACACCTTTTAAATCCTGGACTGCCTTTTTTATCTGCCATGATAGAAAAGGAGACAGAAGAAAAGGTACCAGCAATGGTACGAAAGAATACCCAAAGGTAATGATGAAAAGGAAGGGATTATCAACGATAGTAAGGGAGAAATACCTCGCGGTAAAAGGTGCAGAGTAAAGAGAAAAAACTCAAGAAAATATGGTCGCTAGATGCAATACGGTAAGAGACAACAAATTAGAAACTTTTCTGCCAGAAAAAGTTATATATTAGACCAGTCCACCACATAACGCATGCACTCAGGTCACTCCACAACAAGTACAAATATGACTGTGTCATTGTCCATGTTGGTGTGAATGACCTGAGACATACCTCCTTGGACTACATGAAAAGGGACATGGAAGAGCTGTCCGATCTTGTAGCCCAGGCAGGTATGACCCTAGCCCTGAGTAGCATCCTGCCATCACCCAGAATGATACCATAATACAAAAGCAAAATGATTGACTTCAACAATTGGCTATGCTTCTGGTATAATTCTAAGGGGATCCAGTATCTGTCTGCCTGGGATGACATGATCAACAAGCCACGATGCTTTGCCAGAGATGGCCTGCACCTGTCGCCCCTGGGATTCTGGATACTGGCTAAGGCTCTAGCCACCCCTATAGTGCCATTTTTAGGCAAGGTTCAAAAGACAAATTCACCACCCTAACAGGTACAGGCAAGAAGAATCTGAGGGTATTGCTACTCAATGCTAGAAGTGTAAACCTCAAAATGCACTCTCTCGAGGCACTCCTTAAAATGGAGAACATCGACCTCTGTGCAGTGACAGGGACCTGGTTCAAGGCTCCAGAGAGTACCCCTGCATTGCCAGGCTATAATTCATGCCACACCTTTCGGCCACCTAACCTGGACCGAAATACTAAAGGCGGATGCATGTCCATATTCATTAAGGATATCCACAACTCCAGGCTACTTGCTCAGCATAATGCATCCGAGATTATCCAAGTGCAACTAACTCTGGGCAAGACCAAAATCCAAATTGTAGCTTGCTACATATCCCCCACTATGCCCCATGATTCCCACTCCTCATTTCTTAATACACTGGAAAATATTAGGGTACAGCCTAACACCCTAATAATGCGCAGTTTCAACTACCCTACCATTAACTGGGAAAACTACTCATGTACCAACTCTTGTGCTCAATATTTTCTGGAATTCATGAATTCCAATGCCATGGATCAACTTATCCAAACCCCCACCAGGGACAGCAATATCCTAGACCTGGTTATTACCAACATGGGCAACTGGTGCTCCATACCAGAGATCAATTCCTCGTTGGTCAGATCCGACCATAAGCTAATCACCCTAGTCATCCACATCCCTCCCCCACCCCCCATTAGGTAAACCACAGTAAAAAATTTCTCCAAAGCCAACTTCACGCTTCTTAAGACAGAAGTGGCAAACTTCACGACACCCATGCTGACGGACAATAGAGGTATAACTGCTGAATCCTACACAAATGCACTTTATAAGCACTTACATGAGTGCATGGATCGTGCAATCCCTAACAGAACCAAGATGCTATCCTCCAAAAAAAGGAAGCCAATCTGGCGGTCCCCTGCCATAAACAAGCTCTACAACAGAAGAAAGAAACTGTTACAGAAAAGAGTAAATTCCCATGATTGGAGAAATTCCCTGGTCAGCTTCAGTAAGAAGCTGAGATCCCTCATAAAATCCTTCAAAGCTAGTTATGAAAACAATATCGCCTCTGACTCTAAAGACAACCACAAATTATTCTATAGCTATGTCAAGAATCTCAATGGCAACACTCAGATCTGCTCTGAGTGACAGCACAATGGCACTAAATATGCAGAACCAACGGATATTGCCAACATCCTGGCAGATAGGTTCAGTGCTAACTTTACCCCTCTGTCATCCCCTAAAGGGCCCATCTCTATACCAGATGAATGCAAAGTTCCTTTAATCACGGCTGCACAGATAAAAAACACACTAGCCAAAGCCAAGAACACAGCATCCATGGGACCTGACGACATCCCAGGCTGTGTTCTACATGAACTACAGAACGAACTGGCACCCAACCTAAGTATCATGTTCAATCATAGCCTCACCTCAGGGAATGTGCCCACTGAATGGCGCACAGTGATAGTTATCCCACTCCACAAAGGGGGAGCCACCACAGACCCCAGAAACTACCGCTCCATTAGCCTAATGAGCCTGGTCTGCAAGGCTATGGAGTGGATCATCATGGAACTTATAAACAATGACATTGGTATTCTCCAAACTCAGGACCCCACCCAGTTCGGGTTTGTAAAAGGCAGATCATGTCTCCTAAACCTGATAGACTTCTTTGAAGCAGTCACCAAAGCCGTAGATGAGGGTAATGTGGTTCATACAGCCTATCTAGATCTTGCCAAGGCTTTTGACACCATCCCCCATTCTGGAATTATAGATAAACTCACTAAACTAGGTATAAATCCCTATCTCACAAGATGGGTTGCCAACTGGCTCACTGACAGAACCCACACTGTGAAAGTAGCAGACTCCAAATCCAGCTTCAGACCAGTGACAAGTGGAGTACCACAGGGTTCAGTTCTGGGTCCTCTCCTGTTTGGTATCTACTTCTCTGAAGTACAGGCCAACACAGAAGGTCTTTGGCTAATGAAATTCGCAGATAACTGCAAACTAGGAGCCATAATCAAAACTCCAAAAGATGTGGACATCCTACAAAAGGGCCTTGCTGAGACAGATGCCTGGTGTCAAAGCTATGGCCTCAAGCTTGATGCCAAAAAGTGCACTGTCATTTCTTTTGGTAAAACCTCAGTACCCATGAACTACCACATAGGTGGTAGTCTACTTAACACTGAAAGTGTGATAAGAGACCATGGGACACAGGTGGACAGCAGTCTCTCCTTTGATAATCACATTGCCACAGTAGTCAGGAAATCCTTCTATGTGGCACACCTCATCACAAAAGGTTTCTCATCCAGGGAAAAAAGAGGTCATTGTTCCCCTCTACTCGTCACTCATTAGACCCATTATAGGGTACAATGCCCCTTTTGGTATGTACCTCACAAGACATCTACAACAACTGGAAAGGCCACAGAAATACCTCACAAAGAGGATTTCCAGCCTCAAAGAGATGCCCTATGCAGACCGTCTCAAAAAACTGCAGCTTTACTCCGTTGCATATCGCCTACTCAGAGGCGATCTCTGCCTAACACACAAAGCTATGTCAAACACAGAGCTTTTAGACATGCTCCACTTAAAGAAATCCCAATCCCTATGAGATACATGCTCTAGGGACCTAAACCTCGTCACCACAATAAACGGAACATTCTGGAGGGATAGATTCCTGTCCCAGAGACTTCCCATACTCTGGAACAAACTACCTATCTATATCAAACAAAGCTCCTCATTAGCACTGTTCAAGAAAAATCTTGATGATTGGTGGGAAATTCACCCCGGGGATCACATCTGTGGCTCTGCTCGACAGTGGCACAGGAAAATAATTTTCTTGGGTGGTAAAAGCCAGGGTACCTTTGGCTAGGCTTATATAGGTCCTAGGGCCAATAGCCTAGTACCTACCTATGAACCTATGAACAAATATCTATACTTAGCTCAAGAAAAGCAGCTTGACATGACCAAATGGCAATGCAGCAAACAAAATCTGAGCTAACAAGGAGAGGGGAATTATGGGTAAGAGTTTAGCTCGAGAGTTTGTAGCTGATGCAAGCTTGGAAAATGGCCAGCTCAGTTCCGAGGTCGGAACCAATACCTATACGTAAGGAATGAACGAGGATTATCAATATCAGATCAATTGTTACAATAAGAAGTTCCTGCTGTATAATAAGTAGTAGGCTTATGAGCATCTGAGCTTGCTATAATCAAGGTAGTTAGTGGGGAGGAAAGAAAGGTATAGGTTGGATGGGGTGGGTGATATTAGAGTGGGAGTTGCAAATACATAGCCAGCATGTTTTTAGGTGCACTTTTAGTAAAGTTTTGAAGTGGGTGAATGATGGTACGGAGGTAATTGTGGGTGGGAGGGTGTTCCATAATTTGGCTATGGTGCAAGAGAATAGTGCTTCACCAGCAGAGTTATTGGCTTTAGTGATCTGCAAGTGACTTTTTTTGCTGGATCTTAGTGGTCTGGTAGTGCGATAGGGTTAGAGTAGATTCTGGAGGGATGGGACATTTACTGGATGGTTTACTAGTCTGTGGGCGAGTGAAGGTTGATACCATTGAAGGAGGTGAGGGAGTTCAAGCCAGCCCTGTTCAGCAAGTGAGAGACAGTGGTGACTACGGTAGGATGCCCCTGTGGCAAATTTGGCAATTGTGTTGTAGCAGGTCTCTAGCTTGTTTAGATGGCATTGCCTTAGGTTGGTATGTATTGGAGAGGCATAAAGTAGGATGGAGATAAGGTTAGAATTTGCTACTGAAATCTTTGCTGCTTTGGTGAGAAGTTGCTTATTTCTGTATAACACTCCTAGTTTTTTGTGGACTTTTTTTATGGCAATGGATATGTGAATGTCAAATATTAGTTTATTGTCTATTTCCACTCCTAGCAATTTGGTGTGTTCTTTTGAGTGTATAGTGGTATTGTCGTCTGCTGTGATGTTAAAGTGAGAGTTGTTCTGAGTATGTTTGGTGGGTTGGAAGATGAGTAGTTTAGTTTTGTTTGGTAGAGTATTAACTGGGCATTGGATAACCAAGTTTCAACAGAGGAAAAGCCTTCCTGTGTGACTTTTTGCAGTTTGGGTAGGGACTTGTCTGAGCAGATGATGGGTGAGTCATCTGCGTATTGTATGAGTGTGCCATGTTTGGTGGCAGAGGCTAGATTATTGGTGAAAATAAAGAGTAGGGGTCCAAGAATGGATCCTTGGGGAATCCCTACAGAGACAATAAGTTGGGGAGATATGTCATTCTGCCATACAATAGATTGTTGGCGGTCAGACAGGTAACTCTGAAACCAGTTGGTGACTGATTAAGAGAAGGATAGGTTGTTGAGGATAGACATGAGTTGTTTGTGTGGGTGGGACCATGTCAAATGCTTTAGATAGGTCTAGGAAAGTAGCAGAGGAGAGATAACCATTGTTTTTATGCTGAAGGGTAGTGTTAGTAAAGGAGAGTAAGGCAGTGGTGATGCTAGGGTTTGGTTGGAAACCATGCTGAGTATTGGAAAGGAGGTTGTTAGTAAGGAGGTAGTCTGAGACCTGAAAGTGAATGCATCTCTCTAGTATTTTGGAGAGTGGAGAGAGAATAGCTATGGGGCGGTAATTGGTTAGTTTTGTGGAGGGGCCGCCTTTGTGGACGGGAATTATATGTGATACTTTCCATAGTGTGGGAACATAACTTTCTGACAGAGATCAGTTAATCAAGATGGATACTGGGTAGGCCAGAGCATCAGCTGCAATTTGTAGCTATTCACTTGGGAGGTTGTCTGCTGCTAATTTGGTGGGCTTACGTTTAGTTAAGAGTTTTTTTATGTTGGAGGTAGGTACAGGAGAAAAAGAGAATGCAGTGGGGAGATTACTAGTTGAAGGTGTGGGTTGCAGGGGAGGGGGGTTGTGTTGTTTAGCTAGTGATAGTATGGTTTGTATGAAGTGTATGTTGAATGAGGTAGCAATAGTTTCAGTTATACCCGTTTTAAAGCTTAGGTCAGTTTAGCTATAAAATCATATTGCTGTTATGTTGTTAATACTATTTGTTAAAGATTTCTTAAAAATAGTTCCCAGGATTCAATAAACTCTGTGTAGGGTTAGCGCAGAGCCTACATGGAGTGTTATCATTTACGTGAAGTTGCACATCGCGTGTCATTATGCCAGGAATATTAATGATGAGTGGCTTATGTAAAAAAGATTTCATGGCTTGTACCACTGTTGCTGACTGTGAAATCTGTTAGTTGAACGTGGATAATAAATCCATTTAAGGTTCCTGTCGTGTGAAAGGTTGCATGTAAACGCTGGTAAATAGAAGTGAATCACATTAATTCATTAAATGATTGTTCCTAGTTTAAGATGTTTGTAACTATTACTCTAGATCTACAATGTGTGCGTTTGTTACACATTATGAGGGCTGCTGCTTGTTTACATTTACATTTTTTTTTTAATATTATTTTTTTAACTATGTAGCTCAAACAGTGGAAACCAATTTGCAACCATTTGCACTAAGTTGTGTACCATTGCACATTCCTGAGTACCCCCCCAAAAATTATTGAAATAAGTGCATTAACACCTATTGTAACAGAGTCACTGAAGTGGCAGGTGTATGCAGCAGCAGTTAAATCTGCAAGTTCATTCTAATCAGTCTTCAAAATACAATTACTACTCAACTGAGTCTGTGGCACCACCTATTAATGTATTGATCCATTGATTTTGGGGTCAGATGGTACTGGGCTCGAATATAGTTGTATGCAACAGTTTGAAATACTTTTCTGTGTAGATCCAATAAGATACATGGAATTTATGTTGCATTTATGTTGCATGGCCATGCACAATGCGGTGCACCATGTTTGTGCCATGGTAAGCATTGAGCAACATTTTCAAAAACTAGTAAGCACATCATAAGTGGCACCAAATCTTCTGCATATAAGCTGCAATTGGAGGGAAAAGTTAATTCTACATTGGGCTTGATCTCTGGTAGTCATGTCTGGTGTTTCTGGAGAGGGAGCACTCTTCCAAGTGCAGATGTGGGGTGCTGAGAAGTCCAAAGTTTTTGTTGGAATCCTTGTTACATGGGCCCAGGTTACTGCAGCAGGACTATTCTGGCTCAGAATACAAGTCTGAAGCTAAGAATTGAGTGGACAAGGCTCTGACCACTGCAAAAGATATACCCCTGCACTACTGAGCAAAGTCATCATCATTATGACACCTCCATGGGAGGAAATTGGATACCCTTGACCAGTGGATCAGGAAATATAGAACGGGGGATGCCCCATGGATGTGTAAGTATCAATTACAGTGACTAAATGTAAGAGTTAATATCTAAATATAGTCAAGACTGCTATTCATAATGGTATTCTGTTCTGTTTTTTCCATAGCTGCAACAAATATTGCACTGGCTGTGAGGTCTCATGCTGCCGGAATGCCTACACATACCCAGTCCACTGAGGCAACAGGTGGAGGATAAGGACATTGACCTGGGAAGTGTGGTTACTGTGGCTTCAGTACCTGTTGAATATGGCTGCAACCAAAGTGATGGAGAGGTGCTATGCAGGATGGTTGATAGGGGTGTTCGGAGGGGACCTGCTGTTCCTCCTCCAGCTGGTGCAGGTGTCTCTTCCCTTGTCACTCAGTGTATGTTCAGGGCCATCATGGAAGTACAAGCATATTCAGAAAGGCACTCTAGATTAATGGTTAGGGTTGTAGATGTGGCATGCCTCTTCCGTGTTGTTGATTCCATGGATCTGTTGAATAACATGTTGGAACGAGATGTGCCTGTGAAAGAGAGTGGAGTATCTGTCAAGGAACATGTATTGTCTGTGATGGAACATCTGGCAAGAGGGGAACATTATCTTCCTGAGAGTAGGTCAGCAACAAGATCTGCTGATAGCCAATGTGGCCAGGCCTAACCATGCTCCAGTAGTGATAGTACTTTCACTGCTCCAGCAGGGAGTTTGCTGTCCACACCCAGAAGTGGCAGCCCATAGAGTAGTGGTCATGGCCATTCCCATGAAGGGAGCACATCCAGCAGACATCAGTCACATTCAGTAGTAGCTCTGTATCTGACCTTGGCCATGGAGGTGTCAGTACAACTCCTGGCAAAGCCAGTTCTCATGGTCAGGATGACAAGGATGAACTGCCAACCTACCATGCATGGCTCACACAGACATGTTGAGCTAGCACTTAGCTTGGCTTTGTTTATGCAGACAGTGACACACCAATATGATATTGAGTGCAGGTATACACATATACACACACACACACACATGCACACACACACACACACACACACACACACACACACACACACACACACACACACACACACACACACACACTCACACACACACACACACACACACACACACACACACACACACACACACACACACATGCGCACGCACACACAAAACAGTTACATGGTTCCGACTGCTTGCTTCCCTTGCTTATTCACACTCACTAATCTTTCGTGTCAGTCTTGGTCTCCTGCCCCCCCCCCCCCAACAATCCCTGTTGGATTCAGGGATAGAAAAGCTATGTTTCTGATGCACAGGGTGACTATCTATATTAATGATTATTATGGCTGCATCTGTGGTGCTGAACTAATAATTATACCTATCCATTATATTGTACTTGGCCAGTTATACAGTTGCTAGCATCATTATTTCACTACTTTATAGTGGATGCTCTTGTAAGGGTTGTGAAGTCAGATACTGAAATGTCTCATAAATTTCTAACTTTTAGCTTTAATGATTTTTTACTACAAACTTATGATGCACATCAGAAGTGACGTCATCACATTCAGATCTCAGGATTGTATATCAGCACTGTAGTCAAATCTAATCACAACAGTAATACCGTATAATGGTCTTTTTTGCAGGTACCTCACCATAGGTTCATAAGTTCATAGGATGTTACTAGGCTAACAACCCAATGGTGTTTAGAAGCCCAGCCATTACATTACAATATAATAATCAATGACAGATATCATGTATGCCCAGGACTCGTCTAGCAAGGACTACCCATATCCAGCACAGAAGCAGCATCAATCCATGGAGGATATTAACAGTTTCCCATCGAGTCATGCAGGCTGAGTTAAACAGGGTCATACAGGTGCTCTGCTTGACATGGATTTGAAGGCTGTTCTAGAGGAGTGGCAACCTCTGAGAGATGTATCTTTCTCTCCCGCATGTCATATTTATGCCAGTCTACATTGAGGTCCCTGGAACAGGTGACTCTAGTCCCACTTAAGTTATGGATGCGAAGCAGTTTTATAAAATTTGGGTCAGAGATAGCTCTGTAAGGCATACTTAAGTTACCTCTTAGCAGTTTATATTATACTGAGTACAGTGACAGCTGCTTCAATCTGTCCATATATGACATGTGCTGGAGACCTTGTTTTCTCTTATTTAGAAATCCCTGAGATCTGTCAAGTTGCTGCATGTGTCTGGTACAATACACACCAAAGGGAGCATTATATTCAATAATTAGCCTGATGAGGGATGTCTATAGGGGATTTATAACCTATTTTGCTATTGAGGCAATGCCTTTCCTTATCTGATGCAAGATGTGGAATACCTTCTTCACCACAGTAGACACATGTTGCAGTCGACTTGTATTCCCAGGTCTGTCAATACAGAACTGGTGATTAGGGTATTCTTCATTATTTTATAATGAGCAGAAACACTGTCAATACCAAAGGAAATGATGATGCATTTTTTTGCATTTACTTTAATACAATGGCTTTGTTAACAGCCATTAGTCTGCTAAAGCCCCTTTTGAACAGTGCAGACATAGACAGGAGATTCAATGACAGCACCTAAGTTGCAGTCACCCAGAAACTTGGTTAGCCACAGACCCTCTGTTTTGGTCTGGAATTTTGAGAAGTATATGGCCAATAAGATTGGGCACAGCCACTTGTGGGACTCCAATGGTGGCAGATTTGCTGCTAGAGGTGACGTCTCCCACTTTGAATGAGTGTTGTTGGTCTGTGAGCCAGTTGGCAACCTGCCTGATAACATAGGAGTTGATATTTAGCTGAGTTAGTTTCTCACTGAGCAACAAATGTGGGATTGTGTTGAAGGCCTTGGTCAAGTCAAGATAGGATGTGTGCAGAGCTTTGCCTTTGTCTATGTCTCTGGTCACATTCTTGAATTCCACCAGGTTTAGCAGGCACAACCTACCCTTGAGAAAACCAAACCAGAACAGATCTAGTGTTTGTAGGTAATCTATGTCCTTGTGTCTGAGATCCATGATACTTTGTTCTGCTGTCTTACAGATAATGCTGTTTAAACGTATTGGGTCTATACTTACACATGTATGTTGCCAATCCACCCTTGTGGAGGTGAAATACGGTCGCTGTTTTCCATTCAGTGGGGACAAAGGCAGTACTCAGACTGTGGATGAATAGGGTGTTAGTGGAGTAGCTAGCTTCTTATGAACATTAAGAACACAGCCTGAAATGCCATCTGGTCCCATGGAGGCTCTGTTTCTAGAATTTTTAAAAGTCCAAACTGGGAGTAAACAAACACGGCTCTCTTGATATTAAATAAAATACAAAACTTTTATTCAGGTACAAACTAGTGAGTGCTTTCGTGCCTCCTGGCACTTCTTCAGACAATACAAACATTGCAAAAATCTCAATAAAAAGGGGTTGCCTCACCCACATTATTTCACAGCAACCAAACATATATCTTTAGCAATTAAAATTCACCTGCTGGCAATAATCAACAAATGTAATGTGAAGTCAAAGACTTCACATATCAGCTAGCTTAAGAAATCCTTACATACAAAATAGAAAGTCTGAAATTACACATAAAAATAAAATAAAATAAAAGCATTAATTCTCACTTTCACTACTACCAACAACTATATAACCATACAGAGAAGTGTTTGTTTGCCTTTTGGCTTTTTCCCGGTAAGGGGTCGCCACAGCGGAACTACGGTCCGCTAATGATTGGCAGTAGATTTTTATGAAATGCCGAGGTGCCAGCTCGACGCCCAACCTTCAACGAAGGCACGCCCATTTATGTACTTCACATTACATTTGTTGATTATTGCCAGCAGGTGAATTTTAATTGCTGAAGATATATGGTTGGTTGCTATGAAATAATGTGGGTGAGGCAACCCCTTTTTATTGAGATTTTTGCAGTGTTTGTATTGTCTGAAAAAGTGCCAGGAGGCACGAAAGTGCTCACCAGTTTGTACCTGAATAAAAGTTTTGTCTTTTACTTAATATCATGAGAGCCGTGTTTGTTTACTCCCAGTTTGGACTTTTGGTACTGCATTTTGCTTTTTTTGGGAGAGCTTCATCCCCAACTGCTTTTGGATTTGCGTTTTGTACTTCTGGAATTTTTAGCCAACCCTGTCTGATAGCAGGTTTGCAGTGCCATCAATAATTAGTTGAGCACTTAGATTCATAGGTTCATATTAGGCTATCTGCCCTAGGGCATTTATAAGCCTAGCCAGAGTGTGTTTGGCTTTTGCCACCCATTTTAAATTAATTTTGCTATGCCCTTTTTCGAGGTTAGTATACTGTGCCTCTTTCTAACAGTGACACAGAAGTGATACCCGGGGTAAACCTATGATCTCCCATCCACTCATCAAGATTCCTCTTGAAGAGAGTCAATGAGGGACTCTGCCTAACCTGGACTGGGATTTTATTCCAGAGTGAAGGGAGACTCTGGGTTATGAATCTGTCCCTCCAGCATGTCCTATTTATTTCAGTGCTGAGGTTCAAGTCTCTTGAGCGCATAGCTCGATGGGATTTGGATTTTCTGAGGTGCAGCATGTCCATTAATTCCGGGTTGGACATGGCTTTATATGTCAGGCACAGATCACCTCTGAGTAGGCAGTATGCCACTGAGTAGAGCTGGAGTTTCTTTAACCGGGCAGCATATGGCATCTGTTTGAGCCCCTTGATCCTCTTGGTGAGGTACTTTTGGTGTCTTTCCAGTTGCTGCAGGTGTCTGGTAAGGTACATCCCAAAAGGGGCATTGTTCTCAATTATGGGCCTGATGAGTGATGAGTAAAGAGGCACGATGACCTCCCCTGATCTAGATGTGAATCCCTTCATGATTAGGTGGGCTATATAAAATGTTTTTCTAATCACGTTGGCCACATGGTTGTCAAATGAGAGATTGGAGAAAGGAGAAAACACTGAGAGAAGAAAGGAGCCACTTTTAAGATTTTAAGTATTTTTTCTCTGTTTATTTGCTAAGTTTTTCTGCATAGTTGCCTAGTTTGAGCATTTTCTGGCTTGTTAAACTTGATTTCTGCATTAGTAGCTGTATTTAGAGCACAACCAAAAGCTGTTTACTGAATATCCTGTTTGCACTTAATTTTAAAATTGTTTTTTCTCAAAACTTGCATATTTTCTGTCTTTGACCTAGCACTCTTGTGTGGGGTCATTTACTGCACTGTTATAATTTGATATTACTTGTGAACCTCTGCTATCTCTGAAAAACAAAACAAAAAAAATCTTGCTTTTTCCCACTTTTCTGAGATTTAAAAAAGTTCAGTTACAGACTTGCTGTTCCTGAACTGTTTGTAAGTTTCTGTGAGGCCATTTTTGCTTGGGCTAAAGGAAAGTCTCTCTGTTAATCAGTGGCAGTGAAAAACATTGAGCAGCTTCCCTGCCCCCATGGGAGTGGTTACTGACTTGAAACTGTAGTTTTATTGGCCGTATTGGGTAAATTCCTGGCTCTTTCCAGCCCCTGCTATCAAGCACGCTTTAGCGCGATTTAGCGTGCAGTTGTCACTAGAGCAGTATCGGGCAGCGCTGGTTTAACAAGGTTAAACTTTTTCTGGCTCCATAAAGTCTGTTCTTCATTTTTCCCTTAGAACTGCTCTACTAGTAATCTAAACAGTATATCCCTTAACTAAAAAGTGCAGCATTTGTTCCTAAAAAGCTTTTTTTTTTTCTCCAAAGAAAAAAAAAAAAAAAAAAAAAAAAAAGTCTTAAAAGCATCTTCTTTTCAGGCTTAGCACTTCTGTATTATACAAAGTCCCTCACTAGCGAACCCCCCTCCCCCAGGAGTAACCACTTCCTTACTAAGTCCTCTCTCATTCAGTTACACCCCAAACTTCTTAATTTCTCTAGCATGTCGAAGGGCCAGATGCTGGCGTCCTCTCCTGTCCAGTTGGTGAATCTGGGAATATTGAGGCAATGTTACAATTGCCTCATAGGTTTATAGGTTCATAGGTTTATACTAGGCTATCTGCCCTAAGGCATTTACAAGCCTAGCCCAAAGTTTTGTGGCTTACGCCACCCCTTATATGAAAAAATACTGTACCCATTAGTTTGTTGTGCTTCTGTCCAGCAGTCACACAGAGAAGATTCCCGGGGGATTCCAGGTCCCTGATAACCTCTTCTGTGCTTAGTGGATTGCCACCTGTATGGTAGCTTGGGGTTACCTTGTTTTTCCTGAAGGGTATGACTATACATTTTTTGGTGTTTAACTTCAGGCCATGGCTCTGGCACCAGCTATCTGTTTCCGTGAGTCCCTTCTGAAGGATATCCGTGTCCGATGCACTTTCCACTATGGCGCCCAGTTTGCAGTCGTCTGCAAACTTTGT
The DNA here is from genome assembly GCF_019279795.1 of Protopterus annectens. Taxonomy (NCBI): domain Eukaryota; kingdom Metazoa; phylum Chordata; order Ceratodontiformes; family Protopteridae; genus Protopterus; species Protopterus annectens. Next base: position 1,178,363,807 of record NC_056726.1, on the reverse strand, counting down.
CAGCCAAAGTCCTCCCATGTTGGAGTACATGTCCTCTCATGTACACAGACAACCCTCTCCTCCTCCCACATAACACAAATACTTGCGAGAGATGCAGCTATTTAGCCAAACTGGAGGCTGAGCTCTCTCAACTCAGGACTGGCAAGACCAGACAGGAGGAGAAGGCAACTACACACACCACAAAACCAGTCTCACATAAAGCTATCAAAACAATGAATCCAACACATAAACACACAAAGACATACTCGGAGGCTCTGAGCAAAAATTTACCTAAACAGCAGAGGCCTCCAAAGCAGACACCCAAGCAACCGCCACCTCATGACACACCACAGGCAACACATAAACCACAAAATCAGTGTGCAAAGCAGTCACAGCTCTTAAGGCCAAATACAACACCAAACATACTTGTCATAGGTGACTCCATAGTCAGACACACTGACGTCCCACTCACCAGGCTGAACAAGGAGAGGGTCACAGTAAGCTGCCTATCGGGCGCTAGAATCCGCCACATAACACAAGCACTCGGGTCACTCCACAGCAAGTACAAATATGACACAGTCATTGTCCATGCTGGTGTGAACGACCTGAGACGTACCTCTCTGGACTACATGAAAAGAGACATAGAGGAGCTCTCTGATTATGTAGCCCAGGCAGGTATGACCCTGACCCTGAGCAGCATCCTTCCTTCACCAAGAATGATGCCACAACATAGAGACAAGATGATCAGCTTTAACAATTGGCTTAATTTCTGGTGTCATTCAAAGGGGATCCAGTGTCTGTCTGCCTGGGATGACATGCTTGACAAGCCACTCTGCTTCGCAAGGGACGGCTTGCACCTGTCACCCCTGGGATTCCGGATATTGGCTAAGGCTCTTGCCACCCCAATAGTGCCTTTTTTAGGCAAGGCTCAAATTCTAAACCTACCACCCTAGAAAACAAAAATGGGAAGAAACTAAGGGTAATGCTGCTCAATGCCAGAAGTCTAAATCTCAAAATGCACGCACTCGAGGCCCTTCTCAGTATGGAGAACATCAATGTCTATGCTGTGACTGAAACCTGGTTCAAGGCTCCTGAGAGCACCCCGGCACTATCAGGTTTTACGTCATATCATGCGTTCCGGCCCCAAAACCCGGACCACACCACAAAAGGAGGGGGTGTATTCATATTCATCAAGGATACCCACACCTCCAGGTTGGTGGCAACGTACGAAGCATCGGAAACCATCCAGGTGCAATTAACCATAGGCAAAACTGCTCTACAATTTGTAGCATGCTACAGGCCACCCTCTCACACTCAGGAACCCCACACAGCCTTCCTGAAGACACTGGAGGGTATAAATGTATCTCCAAACACCATTATATTGGGTGACTTCAACTACCCGAATATAGACTGGGAACATTATTCAAGCCCAAACTTTCTAGCCCAAAGGTTCCTGGAGTTCATAAATTCAAATGCAATGGAACAACTAGTCACTGTTCCCACAAGAGGAGAAAAAATACTAGATCACACCACCACAACCATGGGGACAAAATGCTCCACACCAGAAGTATACCCCTCATTGGTGAGATCAGATCATAAACTAATCTCACTGGATATCCACATCCCGCCCACCCCAAACAAAAAGACCACAGTGAAGAACTTCTCTAAAGCAAACTTCACTCTACTCAAGACTGGTGTGGTATCCTTCAAGGCCCCCGAGCCAGTAGAAACCACAACCCAAGCTGCGGAAGCCCTTACAAATGCCTTCTACAAACACCTCCAGGACTGCATGGATCAGGCAATCCCTAATAAAACCAAGACTCTTTCCACCAAGGGCAAACGTCCAGTCTGGTGGAGCCCAGCCATAAACAAACTTTACAATAAGAGGAGAAAGCTGTTACATGATAGAGCAAAATCCATAATAGAGAAGACACCTTTGATCATTATTAGTAAAAAAATATGAGCACTCATAAAATCATCCAAGGCCAACTTTGAGAGAAACATTGCCATAGATTCAAAAGACAATCATAAGGCCTTCTTCAACTATGTTAGAAACCTGGGCGGAAACTCCCAGATATGCTCAGAATTAGTCCAAAATGATACAAAAATCACTGCACCCACAGACATTGCCAACATACTGGCAGACAGGTTCAGTGCAAACTTCACCCCCCTCTCCACCCCAAAAGGAGAGATAACTATCCCAGCAGAGTGCAGCCTCCCAGACATCTCCAATGCGCAGGTGAAAGCTGCTCTCTCTAAAGCTAAAAACACAGCATCAATGGGACCGGATGGTGTCCCCGGCTGTGTGCTACACAAACTCAATGAGGAACTAAACCCGCACATAAGGCAGCTGTTTAATCTTAGCCTTACCACAGGATATGTGCCCAAGGAGTGGCGTACGGCAACTGTGGTCCCACTCCACAAAGGTGGTGCCTCTATGGACCCTGGTAATTACTGCCCCATAAGCTTAACAAGCCTGGTCTGCAAAGCTATGGAGAGGATCATAATGGAAATCATAAACAAAGACATAGGGGACTTGCAGACATTGGACCCGACCCAGTTTGGCTTTGTCAAGGGCAGATCATGCCTTTTGAACTTGGTCGACTTCTTCGAAACAGTCACCAAGGCCATTGATGAGGGAAAGGCAGTCCATACAGCCTACCTTGACCTTGCAAAGCTGACACAATACCCCACTCGGGTATTATAGAGAAACTTACCAGCTTAAATGTAAACCCATATGTCACAAGATGGGTTGCAAACTGGCTAAAGGACAGAACCCACAGGGTTAGAGTAGCTGGCGCCATGTCAGACTCCAAGCTGGTCACAAGTGGTGTCCCACAGGGCTCAGTCCTTGGCCCCCTGTTGTTCGGCATCTACTTCTCAGAAGTACAGGCAAACATAGGAGGACTATGGCTGACAAAGTTTGCAGATGACTGCAAACTGGGAGCCATAGTGGAAAGTACATCAGACACAGATATCCTTCAGAGGGGTCTCATGGAAATTGATAGCTGGTGCCAGAGCCATGGCCTGAAGTTAAATGCCAAAAAATGTATAGTCATACCCTTCGGGAAAAACAAGGTAACCCCAAGCTACCATATAGGTGGCAATCCACTAAGCACAGAAGAGGTTATCAGGGACCTGGGGACCCAGGTTGACAGTGGCCTTTATTTTGACACTCACATTGCTAAAGTGGTTAGAAAAACCTTCTACATTGCCCACCTGATCATGAAGGGATTCACATCCAGATCAAGTGAGGTCATTGTTCCCCTGTACTCTTCACTTATCAGACCAATGATCGAGTACAATGCCCCATTCGGGATGTATCTCACCTGACACCTGCAGCAATTGGAGAGACCCCAAAGGTTCCTCACCAAAAGGATAAAGGGACTCCAAAATCTGTCATATGCTGCCAGACTGAAGAAACTGCAGCTCTATTCAGTCACATACCGTCTGCTCAGAGGTGACCTGTGCCTGACATACAAGGCCATGTCCAACCCGGAATTAATGGACATGCTCCACCTCAAAAAATCCAAATCTACCAGATCCACTAGAGCAAGCGACTTAAACCTTAACACGGATATAAATAGGATATGCTGGAGGGATAAATTTGTCACCCAGAGACTCCCTATGTTGTGGAATAAAATCCCGGTCCATGTGAGGCAGAGCACCTCGCTGGCTCTGTTCAAGAGAAATCTTTACCGGTGGATGGGAGATCGTAGGTTTACCCTGGGAATCATCTCTGTGTCACTGCTGGACAGAGGCACAACAAACTAATGGGCACAGTATTTTTTAACATAAGGGGTGGCATAAGCCACAAAAACTCTGGGCTAGGCTTATAAATGCCTTAGGGCAGATAGCCTAGTATAAACCTATGAACCTATGAACCTATGAACCTATAAATTGGGTCCCTAGGTCCCTAATTACTTAATGGATTGCCACCTATGTGGTAATTTGTGGGCACTTTGTTTTTGCCAAAGGGGATGACTATACACTTTTTGGCATTTAGCTTGAGGCCATGGCTCTGGCACCAGTTGTCTGTTTCTATGAGGCCCTTTTGGAGGATGCTTGTGTCGGTTGGAGAGTCGATTATGGCACCCAGTTTTCAGTCATGTGCGAACTTGGTCAGCCACAGTCCTTCCATGTTGGCCTGTACCTCCGAGAAATATATACCGAACAAGAGAGGTCCCAGGACTGAGCCTTGTGGGATGCCACTTGTAACTGGTTTGGAGTCTCACATGGCTCCAGCAATTCTAACCATGTGAGTTCTGTCCTTGAGCCAGTTTGCAACCCATCTAGTGACATAGGGGTTTATATTTAAGCTGGTGAGCTTATCTATAATGCCCGAGTGGGGTATTGTATTGAAGGCTTTTGTGAGGTCCAGGTAGACGGTGTGGACCACCTTCCCCTCGTCAATGGCCTTGGTGACTGTTTCAAAGAAATCGACCAGGTTTAAGAGGCAGGATCTGCCCTTAACAAAGCCAAACTGGGTAGGATCCAGTGTCTGTAGGTCCACAATATATTTATTTATGAGGTCCATGATGATCCTTTCCATAGCTTTGCAGACCAAGCTAGTCAGGCTTATGGGGCGATAGTTTCCAGGATCCGTTGAGGCACCGCCTTTGTGGAGAGGGACCACTGTTGCTGTATGCCACTCTTTGGGTACATATCCTGTAGTAAGGCTGAGATTGAACAGTAGTTTTATGTTTGGGTTTAGCTCTTCTTGGAGTTCATGTAGGATGCAGCCCGGGACACCGTCTGGTCCCATTGATGCTGTGTTTCTTGCTTTGGAGAGGGCAGCTCTTACCTGAGCATCTGAGATGTCAGGGGGCAGCACTCTGCTGGGATAGATATTTGCCCTTTTGGTGGAGGGTTTGCTGAACCAATCAGCTAGGATGTTGGCAATGTCTGTGGGTTTGGTGTATTTTTTGTCATTTTGGACTAATTCTGAGCATATCTGGGAATTCCCACCCAGGTTCCTAACATAACTAAAGAAAGCCTTGTGATTATCCTTAGAGTCCTGTGCAATTTTTCTCTCGAAGCTGGCCTTAGATGATTTTATGAGTGCACGTAGTTTTTTGCTAATACTGATCAGAGATGCCTTCCCTTTTTGGGATTTTGCTCTTTCATGTAGTAGCTTCCTCCTTCTATTGTATAGTTTGTTTATGGCTGGGCCACCGGACAGGACGTCTGCCTTTGGAGGATTGGGTCTTGGTTTTATTTGGGATTGCATGATCCATGCATTACAGAAGGTGTTCATAGAATGCCTTTATAAAGGATTCTGTGGTCTGGGCCGTATTTTCCACAGGCCCGGGGGCTTTGAAGGACTCCACCTCGGTTTTGAGGAGTGTGAAATTTGCTTTAGAGAAGTTTTTCACTGTGGTTTTCAGGGCAGGGGGTGGAGTCGGGATGTGAATATCCAGTGAGATTAGTTTATGGTCTGATCTTACCAGTGAGGGATACACTTCTGGTCTGGAGCATAGAGTCCCCATGTTGGTGATGATCAGGTCCAGTATGTTTTCCCCTCTTGTGGGAGTGGTAACAAGTTGTTCCATAGTATTTGAGTTTATAAATTCTAGGAACCTTTGGGCTAGGGTGTTGGAGCTAGAGTAATGCTCCCAGTCTATGTTTGGGTAGTTGAAGTCACCCAATATAATGGTATTTGGAGAGACCTTCATATTTTCCAGTGTTCTCAGGAAGGCTGAGTGGGGTTCTTGGATTTGGGAGGGTGGTCTGTAGCAGGCTATAAACTGGAAGGCAGTTTTACCCACTGTTAGTTGGACATGGATAGTCTCTGATGCTTCGTGCTGTGCCACCAACCTGGAGGTGTGGGTATCTTTGACGAATATTGGTACTCCCCCTCCTTTTGTGGTTCGGTCCAAGTTTTGGGGCCGAAAAGCATGGTATGAGGTATAACCTGGAAGTGCTGGGGTACTCCCGGGAACCTTGAACCAGGTTTCTGTTACTGCACAGATACCGATGTTCTCCATGCTAAGGAGAGTTTCGAGTGCGTGCATCTTGAGGTTTAGACTTCTGGCGTTGAGTAGCATTACTCTTAGTTTCTTATCCCTTGTGATACCTATGGAGGTGGGTTTGTCTTTTGAGCCTTGCCTAAAAAAGGCACTATGGGGGTAGCAAGAGCCTTTGCCAATATCCAAGAGCCCAGGGGTGACAGGTGCAAGCCATCCCTAGTGAAGCATCGTGGCTTGTTGAGCATGGCATCCCAGGCTGACAGGCATTGGATCACCTTTGAATGACACCAATACTTAAGCCAGTTGTTGAAATTGATCATCTTGTCTTCATATTGTGGCATCATTCTTGGTGAGGGTAAGATGCTACTCAAGGTCAGGGTCATACCGGCCTGGGCTACATGCTCAGAGAGCACCTCCATGTCTCTTTTCATGTAGTCCAGGGAGGTACGTCTCAGGTCATTCACACCAGCATGGACAATGACTGAGTCATATTTGTACTTGCCTTGGAGTGACCTGAGTGCTTGTGTTATGTGGCGGATCCTAGCGCCCGACAGGTAGCTCACCGTGACCTTCTCCTTGTTCAGCCTGGTGAGCGGAACGTTAGTGTGCTAGAGTAACCTATTACAACTGTATCAGGTGTGTTGTTTAGCCTTAAGGGCTGTGACTGTTTGGTACACTGGCTTTGTGAGCTATGTGTTGCACGTGTTTTGTTTTGGGGTAGCAGTTGCTTGGGTGTCTGCTTTGGAGGTCTCTGCTGCTTAGGCAGATTTTTATTTAGAGCCTCCGAGTATGTTTTTGTGTGTATATGTGTTTGGTTTGCTGTCATGGTAGGTGTATATGAGCCTGGAATTGTAGTGAGTGTGGTTTCCTTCTCCTCCTGACTGGTTTCGCCAGTACTGAGTTGAGAGAGCTTAGCCTCCAGTATGGCTATATGGTTGCATCTCTCACATGTGTTGGAATTTGTTGGGAGGAGGAGAGGGTTATCTGTGTACATGAGGCAGTTATAACATTGCCTCAACTTTCCCAGATTCACCAGCTGGACCGGAGAGGAGATTGACAACTGACCTTTGGACATGCTAGAATAGTATTGGGAATTCCTTTATAATTGAAAAAAGGGCCAATGGGGAATGAGGTACTCAAGGGGAGTTTGTGAGGGTGTAGTGCTTTTAATATTTTAGTGCTGACTTATATAATTGCTTTAGTGAGTAAGTGCCAGGTAACTTAAATGCAATGTGTTACAGGTAACATAAATGCAAAAACAACAAACAGTAACTTTCTTTCAAGTGAAACAAGGAAATAAGTACAGTAAGCAATGCAGATATCATTAGGGATCCACAGAAACGCTGAAAAGCCGCGTTTTAGGTGGAATTAGCGTTTCAGGGAAATAACAAGCAAACAAACAACAAGCATACAAATAAAGCTAGATTCAGCAGGCCTGGATCTAGTCTATGCTACCGCAAACAAGGTGTACCAATTTCAGTAAGAAACAGTTCAAATATGCAGGCACTATAAGCCTTTAACCAGAAATTCCCAGCTCAGAAGTGCGGAGTCCAGCCTCTCCTCCCACAAGAGTGCAGACCACGAACCTTCTTAATGTATAATAACTGGCCTGAAGCCCAACTGCTTAAACCAGAACTAATACACTTTTAGAATAACAGACACTGAGCCCTCAATCAGCAGTTCACAACTTAGAAGGATGTAAGCTGCCTGTCCTGCCACCACAGTGCAGGCCACAAACCTTCCTAATGTAAAACAACTGGTCTGAAGCCCAAGTGCTTAATCCAAAAGACTTAGAATGATAGCTACACTTTAATCAAGTTACTACCAAGCAGTAATAGATACAACTGAATACTTTAAAGAATGCCTGGATTAGTGCTCCAGTTATTCAAACAAAGCTAGATTCGGCAGGCCTGGATCCAGTCTATGCTACAGCAAACAAGGTGTACCAATTTCAGTAAGAAGAAGTCCAAATATGCAGGTACTATAAGCCTTGAACCAGAAATTCCCAGCTCAGAAGGGCAGAGTCCAGCCTCTCCTCCCACAAGAGTGCAGACCACGAACCCTTTTAATGTAAAATAACTGGGCTGAAGCCCAAGTGCTTAAACCAGAATTAATACACTTTTAGAATAACAGACACTGAGCCCTCAATCAGCATTTCCCAACTTAGAAGGATGTAAGCTACCTGTTCTGCCACTACAGTGCAGACCACAAACCTTCTTAATGTAAAACAACTGGCCTGAAGCCCAAGTGCTTAGACCTGAATTAATACACTTTTAGAATAACAGACACTGAGCCCTCAATCAGCAGTTCCCAACTTAGAAGGATGTAAGCTACCTGTCCTGCCACCACACTGCAGGCCACAAACCTTCCTAATGTAAAACAACTGGTCTGAAGCCCAAGTGCTTAATCCAAAAGACTTAGAATGATAGCTACACTTTAATCAAGTTACTACCAAGCAGTAATAAATACAATTGAATACTTTAAAGAATGCCTGGATTAGTGCCCAAGTTATACAAACAAAGCTAGATTCAGCAGGCCTGTATATAGTCTATGCTACAGCTAACAAGGTGTACCAATTTCAGTAAGAAGCAGTTTAAATATGCAGGCACTATAAGCCTTTAACCAGAAATTCCCAGCTAGAAGGGTAGAGTCCAGCCTCTCCTCCCACAAGAGTGCAGACCACGAACCCTTTTAATGTAAAATAACTGGCCTGAAGCCCAAGTGCTTAAAACAGAATTAATACACTTTTAGAATAACAGACACTGAGCCCTCAGTCAGCAGTTCCCAACTTAGAAGGATGTAAGCTAACTGTCCTGCCACTACAGTGCAGACCACAAACCTTCCTAATGTAAAACAACTGGTCTAAGCCCAAGTGCTTAAACTAAAAGGCTTAGAATGAGTTACACCAAGCAGTAATAAATACAACTGAGTACTTTTAAGATGACGCAAAAGCAAAATAAAGTAGGAAGAAACACAAATACAGTAAAAGCAGATTTTTTTTTTTTTGAGTGAGCAAATGAGATTGGCCCAGGAGTTACAGGACAGAAACAAGTTCAAATGCAGGCCTTCAAATCAGAAAGTTGAGAGAGATGGAAGACCGCCCAAACGGCCAATAACTACAAATTCTGGGCCAGAACCACTCCTTGTGTGGTAGACAGGTTACCTAGTGCTTACCACTCCCACTGATAAGCTAGAAGGCTTCCCTCCAACACAGAAAGGCTTGGGGGCTCAGAAGCTTACAAATAGTCCTGGATACAGCAAATCTGTATCTGGAACACTAATTACAGGAAAGGTAGGAAACAGGCTTACAATTTTTTTTTTCAGAAAAGTAGCAAAAGCAGTAGTAAAAACAATTCACATGCAGTGCAAGCTGGCACACTTGAGTATGTAGCAATATTAGTCCACACACAGTTTGAAAAAAATGTAATTAAATTAAAAAGGACTAAAAGCAAGTGCAGAAAGGGTTTATTAGGTAGAATGCGGTAAAGAGATGGGACTGAGAGAGTGTCCTAGATCAAATCTACAGTGGGACGGGCACTGCAAAAGCCACCAAATTTAAACTACAGCCAAGAACAGGGACGGGGGTGGGGTAAAGTTTCAACAGAGATGTGAGGAATCAGAGTGCAAATTATAAAACCAAAAAAATATATACTGATCTCTGTATATTTGCAGAACGCTAAGACAACAGATATCTAAGCAACAATTTAGCTCTATAATACAGAATAATACAGAAAAATATACTCAGCTCTATATATTTGCAGATAGACTTGTAAGGCTGTCTCTCAACACACAGATGTGTGCTCAACTAATTGTGGATAGCATTGCAACCCTGTCTGATAGCAGGTTTGCAATGCCATCCACAATTAGTTCAACACACATCTGACTGCTATATTTTAGGTTACAGATGTAGATGAAGAAAGCCTTATGCTTATCCATGGCTATGGTTTCTAAATTTTTTGCATAGTTGCTTTGTGAGGATTTTACAAAATGTCTTATTTGCTTGCTTAGCCTGAGGAAGGTGGTCTTCCAGTTCAGTTTTTTTCACTTTTGTATTTTTAGACAGCAACTTCTTTCAATTATTGCATAATGTAGTAATGCCAGACATCACCAGCATGATTTGTATTTCTTGAGGATCTTTCTTTGAGCCTATTAGGCATGATTGTGTCTATACATTTGAGTAGATGTTTATATGGGGAATCAGGGTATACGTTCCTATAGCTGCCAATGTCCTCTGTGAAAACTGGAGCTTGGAAGTAGATTATACCTTTCCTTAGTAGGGTGTAGTTACCTTGGATGAAGTTTTTTAACCTGACTTCTCCCTTGGGTAGTTATGTAGCTATTGCTACTTCAAAAAATACAACTTTATGGTTTGATTTAAACAGTGCAGGCACTACATATGTGTTGGCGGATTGGTCACTCATATTGGTGAGGACCAGGTCTGGAATATTAGAGACCCTTGTGGGGTGGTGCACTATTTGTTCCATGGCATTTGAGTTAACAAAGTCCAGGAACTAATGTGCAAGTGCGCTTGGCCTCCTATAAGATTCCCAGTTGATGGAGGGATAGAGAAAACCACCCCTGAGTAGGTTGTTTTGTTCTACTTTAATTGATCCAAGTAGTTATAAATAGGCTGTGTGGCCTTTCTTTGTTCATGGAAGGGGACCTGTAACTGGCAATGACATAAAGGGGTTTCTTAACCACAGTAAATTGGACTTGGATCAACTCCACAGACTTATGTTGCCTAACCTGTCTAGAGGCATAATTATCTTTAATGTAGATACATAATCCACCTCCTGTGCTTCATAAAATGTCAATTTATGATCTGAATGTGTGGAAGGCATTGTAGATTTGCAATGCTGGGCTACTTACTGCAGCTGTGAACCAGGTTTCTGTGACTGCACAGGCATCAACATCTTCCAGTGAGAAGAGTTCTTACAGAGAGTGGTTTATGTTGTGAACTTCTAGGGTTTTGCAGCATAACCCTTACTTTGTTGGAGTTATATATTTTCACACTGGAAATTCTGTTTTTGTGACCTTGTCTAATAAAGGCTTTATGGTAGAGGCAAGTGCCTTAGCCAGCAAACAAAAGCATAGAGGTGTCAGATGAAGTCCATGTCTTGCAAAACAGCATCGTCTATCCATAATGTTATCCCACATTGACAGGATTCCCTTTGAATGAAACCAGAAACTTAGCCAATTATTTAAGTAAATCCTTTGTTCTTTACATTGTGGTATCATCCTAGGTGAGGTTATAATGCTGCTCAAACATAGGGATATACCTGCCTGGGACATATATTCAGAGGGCTCAATCATGCCTGACTTCATATATTCTACAGCGGTACATCTCAAGTAGTTCATACCAACATGAACTATGATAGATTAATAGCAGAACATGTTATTGAGAGACTTGATTGCATGTGTGATGTGTCAAGTACTTGTGCCAAGACAGCTGACCCTAAACTTCTCCTTGTTTAAGCTGGTGAGTGGGGCATCACTATTTAGTCAAGTATAAGGAAAACATTTGGAAAAGATGACAATTGGCTTAAGCATTTATTTGGTGAGACACTGGTGCTACTTTTTTATGTGTATTGTGTGCTTAGTATGTACTGTTAGCTGTAGCATGTTTTGGATGTCTCTGCTATTTATGTAGGTTTCAAGTGAGTACCTCTGCACATGATGGTTTATGCTTTTGGTGCATATTATGAGCAGGAATCAAGGTATGTGTGAGCTGACAACCTCTTTAGTACTGCTCTTCTGGATGCAAGAGAGCAGTGATTCAAGATTCTTACTTTTGGTGGACCTCTCACAAATTGTACTTCAGTGATTTAGGAGTACAGGGTTGTCAGTGTACATGAGGCATTATCTGAATGGGTCTATATCACGAAATAGAACTTCCAAAATGTCGAACATCATAAGTTCGAACTTGGAAGATCGAATTCGGATAACACTGAAACTTCAAAACAGCAATTTTTTTTCCCAGGGAAAAATTCACTGTTCCAAAAAACACACATATAACACAATCACACCAAACACCTTCAAAAAATAAACTAAACCTAATATACATCACTGTCTATGCATTATCCTTAACCCAACCCTAACCCTAAAGTCTGTCACTACTGCACATTTACCTGACTCCTGCCCTAACCCTAAAGTCCGTCACTATTGCACACTTACCTGACCCACGTCCTAACCCTAAAGTCCATCACTACCCATTCGTACATTTATCTTGACCTGGTCTGAATATGCCGAAGCCACAGAAACAGCCAACTGATTTCTTTCCCTGAGAAAGAATTCAGGTTTCCACGGCTTTGACATTCTCAACGTTCGAACTACCCCATTCGGCCTTCCGGTATTCGGCATTCTCAATGTTTGAATTTGCGATAGGAACCCATCTGAACTGCTTCAAAAACACATGTCAAGTGGGCTAGCAATAGAAAAAGATGGAAAATGACAGGTCATAATGTGAGGTTTGAAACTGCTGTTTCCATAGAGAAAATTATGGGGGTATGTGATATGGTGCTATTATAAGAGGACAAACCTCTTATAATAACCTGTGTGTACAGTAGGAGGAATATCAAAAAAGTGGATCAATAGTTGTGCTGCTGATAGGTAAGAGGTACAATTGCTGCTTGGTGTTTAACTGAACAGCTGCAAGCTATGTTGAGCTATTTAAGAACTGCTCTGCTTGATAGCAGTAGTCGATTTTAAAGGAAAATAAGTGTGTTGGCGTTTCTCCGTGTATAAGTGTAAAAGAGTTAAGCCTTCTGGACACAAACAAGAGCAAAGCAGCTAATAGAAAAAAGCACTGTTAAAGTTCAAACTGAGCTCAGAAAAACTAACTTTCAATTAGATAGTCCTGTTGTACACTCCTGCCACAAGGGTACTGGGGTGGGGGTCTTCAAAAGCAGATGTCCTGATGATTAGTTATCAATCTTGAACCAGGACTGGATTCAGCCATTCTGAATCCAATGTATAGTAAGACCAAAAAAACTACAACAGAATAAAAGCAGAAAATGTATTTTTTTCATTACATTACATTACATAGGCAGCAGAGTAAAAATAAGCACAATGTTTTCCTAAATTAAATATAGCAACAGAATAAAACAAAAGAACAGAGTTTTTCTTAAATAAGTAAAAGCAGCAACTGGACATACCACAGGGCTTCTCATCAGGCTAAAACAGTGCTTAAAAATCATGGAATGATGTATATACATAGATTGAAAGAAATGTCACTGTAGTCTGTCTTGTATAGGATGAGGTGGCATCTGCCTGGCCTCCAGGCCAGTGTCTGACCATGGGCTGTTAGGATGACTGCATACATGATAATCAGATATAGCTGGTGACATCATCAGTGTCTGATGAATACAAGATAACAGTGTCCCAAAGGCTGCTGTAAAATACTCTATATAATGTCCAGCAACAGCTCACACACTCACACACACACACACACACACACACACACACACACACACACACACACACACACACACACACACACACTACAACCCCCCCAGTTGACTGCAGTGAGACAAGATTTCCTACCTAAGATACACAAACTACAGAACACAGTACCTAACGCAAGTGCCACAACACAAATCTGTTTTGATAGGACTGCAGTTGAACTTATAATAAATGATATCAGCAGGCCATATGGGAGACAGGAGATTGGAGGCTTGGGTGAAATGGATGTGTAGGCTTGTGCCAGCCCCAAAAAAACTGGCAAGACATACCACTGGAAAAGTAACTGTTTTGCAGCACATCTCCTCTTCTATCTAGACACACACTTGGCTGCAGTGAAAATAGAACCCCTACATATCTAAGCTACACAGACTACAGAACACAGTACTTAATGCAATCACCGTGGTACAACTCTGTTTTTGATAGATTGCAGGTGAACTTATAGTAGATGACATCAGCAAGCCATCTGGAAGTCCTACATGAAATGGATGTGTAGACTTGTGCAAGTCTGAAAAAACTGGCAAGACATATCACTGGAGAAGTAACTGTAGTATAACACCTCTACTCCTCTGTACACACACACACACACACACACACACACACACACACACACACACACACACACACACACACACACACACACACACACTTAACGGCTATGAGAATAGAACCCCTATCTATCTAAGCTACACAGACTACAGAACACAATACTTAATGTAAGCACCATGGCACAAGTCAGATTTTGACAGGACTGCAGGTGAACTTACAGTAGATGACATCAATACACCATGTGAGGTTGGAGGGCTGCATGAAATGGAAGTGTAGCCTTGTGCAAGTCCCAAAAAAATGGCAAGACATACTATTGGAGAAGTAATTGTGGGATACACACTTCTGCTGTTCAAGTCTAGACACACAAACAGTTGAGTGCAGAGAGAAAAAACCCTCATGTCTCCAAGGTACACAGAATGCAGAACACAGTACTTAACACAAGCACCACAACCCAAGTGTGATTTTTACATAATTTAGATAAACTTATAGTAGATTATATCAGAAGACCACATGGGAGACAACAGTTTGGAGGCCTGCATGAAATAGATGTGCAGGCTTGTGCAAGTCCCAAAAAACTGGGAAGCCATGCCATTGGAAAAGTAACTGCGGGATACACACTTTTCCTCTTCTGTCTAGACACACACAGTTGACTGCAGAGAGAATAGAATCCCTACCTATCTAAGGTACACAGACTACAAAACACAGTACTTAATGCAACTGCCATGGCACAAGTCTGATTTATGCAGGAGTGCAGGTGAAATTATAGTAGATGACATCAGGAGGCTATGTGAGGAACAACAGCTTGGGAGGCCTGCAGAGGCACATCACTTTGGGTCTATATTACAAACCTGAACACTTACCTTATTAACTCCCTAAAAGTTGACCCATCCTTATTGAAATGTGAAAACATCAAAAATCCAGAAGAGCAGAACCGAAAACGTCAAATCGTCATGGTTGGCCTTCTGCGGTATAGCTCCGTAAGGTAAGTGTGTGATAGTTACGGACCTTAGGGTTAGGGTAAGTGCATAGATGGTAATGTATGTTAGATTTAGTGTAGGGTTTTGTTAAGTGCATGTGTGTGGATTATTTAGTTTCTTTGGGTTTAGCTTTTTAAGGTAAGTATGAGATAGTTACAGACCTTAGGGTTAGGGTATGGGTTAAGTTAAGTGCATACATGGTGGTACTTGTAAGATTTAGTGTAGGCTTAGAAGTAGCGTTTAGTTTAGGGTTAGAAGTAGGGTTTTGGTTAGTGTATGTATGTGGTGTATTTAGTTTGTTTGTGTAGGTAGTATGCAGCGTGCGGTGGGGTGGGACAAGTATGATTGTTCAACATTTTGAATTTCACAGTTTAGGGCATTTGTGTTTGTGTTGTTCGATGAGGAGGGGTCAATGTTTAGGGATATGATAAGGTAAGTGTTTGAGTTTATAATATAGACCCCATCACTTCATAGTGTCATCTGAGGCTAGTAGCCTAATAGCAGTAGGCTGTTTACAAGCCTAGCTGTGTACCAACGCAAATATCCTTATTGAGCATATTTGGATGTGTGATGAGTGGGTAAAGATAGATGCAGGCTGTCAGCCTAGCCAGATAGAATTTTGCATATAATTCTGTCATTTGTAAATATGAATGTAAACTACAGGCCTATTGTCTTAAATGGGAAAAAAAACTGCTGTTAGATGTGGAAAGAAAAAAATGAAACAACAGTGCTCTCTACTGACCAAAGTAAAGCATGTTATGACCCTTTGATGTAGACAGTGGTGCCGAGGAGTCTAGATGAAGAAATTATTTCTATTGTTTTAATAGAGAGTTAAATTGCTAGATTTATACATGCAAATGTATTTTTATTGCTCTGCTTCCTGACCAGCAGCAAGATAACAAAAGGAGATGTTAAGAATGTAAATGCAGTGTCTGTTAGCCTGGGAACCCAGGAAAGTGTAAAGAATGATGTAATGTGTAGCCTGGGAACCCCAGGAAAGTATGAAGAATGATGCAGTGTGAATCAGAACTGCAAATTCAATTTAAACAGAGAGAACCAGAGATTATTAAGCATTTATTGTCTTGATCATCCAACTCACAGCACTGTCTTGCTCTTTATGTAAGTTATCTTACAAATGTGTTTTCTCTTAGAAATAGCTAGAAAATAGAAACATTAGACTGTGTTTTCTGTGATGTCAGAACTGTACTACTGAATTACTTTAAGTAGTTCTCTGTGATCTCTGAACTCTTGACTAGCACTATGTAGTAAGAAGTATTGTCTTGTGTTTTTATTAATTATTAAATATTTTCAAAGCTTTCAACTGTGGCTGTTTTGTGCAGAGATCATTTACGCTCTAGAGTACATTGCATATTTATAGTGATTACTGTATCAAGTCACTATAATACACCTTGACTGTTTAGTTATACTACCAATTGGATAATAATATTGCACAGTAATAATTGGACACCCTTTTAAGGGCCTTTGAGTAGCTGAAGAATGTTAGCTGGGTGGTGGCAGGTGGTACTACTGTATAGTCTGGTTAATAGGGGCACAGCTGGAGAACCTCTGCCAGCCTTTCCAGGGAGTGTCTGTGTGGTTGCATAAACTCTTATCTCAAAGTATGTGTGTGTCAGCTACTTGGGCAGGGACATGAAGCACTAGCTGGACAGAGAGGGTGCTGGAGGTTTCAGCTTGCCCAGCTAAGCTGAGATCTGGACCCTATAGCTGTGCTAGTGGGGAGTCTTATTGGGGACCTGGAGAGCAAGGGAGCAACCAGCCCCAGACTGACTGTGATCTCTGTGTGCTCTTAAGGGCAATTGCACTTTACTGTGTGTCTTGGTTATCCTTTCTTCATATATGAGACACCCTCTCTGGTGTTTGTGGTGAGCATTGAGGCTCCTTGATTGCTGGGCCAGAGCACGGGTGTCACATATTAATTGTTTGGCAGTGGTGTTATATCCACACCACATATTAATCAATGTTTAGGGATATGATAAGGTAAGTGTTTGAGTTTATAATATAGACCCCATCACTTCATAGTGTCATCTGAGGCTAGTAGCCAAATAGCAGTAGGCTGTTTACAAGCCTAGCTTTGTACACAGACTACAGAGCACAATACTTAATGTAAGCAGCATGGCACAAGTCAGATTTTGACAGGACTGCGGGTGAACTTATAGTAGATGACATCAATACACCATGTGGGAGACAAGAGGTTTAGAGGCCTGCATGAAATGGATGTGCAGGCTTGTGCAAGTCCCAAAAAACTGGGAAGCCATGCCATTGGAAAAGTAACTGTGGGATACACACTTTTGCTATTCTGTCTAGACACACATAGTTGACTGCAGGGAGAATAGAATCCTTACCTATCGAAGGTAAACAGACTACAAAACACAGTACTTAATGCAACTGTCATGGCACAAGTATGATTTATGCAGGAGTGCAGGTGAAATTATAGTAGATGACATCAGGAGGTTATGTGAGGAACAACGGCTTGGGAGGCCTGCAGAGTCACATCACTTTGGGTCTATATTACAAACCTGAACACTTACCTTATTAACTCCCTAAAAGTTGACCCATCCTTATTGAAATGTGAAAACATCAAAAATCCAGAAGAGCAGAACCGAAAACGTCAAATCGTCATGGTTGGCCTTCTGCGGTATAGCTCCATAAGGTAAGTGTGTGATAGTTACAGACCTTAGGGTTAGGGTGCAGGTTAGGGTAAGTGCATAGATGGTAATGTATGTTAGATTTAGTGTAGGGTTTTGTTAAGTGCATGTGTGTGGATTATTTAGTTTCTTTGGGTTTAGCTTTTTAAGGTAAGTGTGCGATAGTTATGGACCTTAGGGTTAGGGTGCGAGTTAAGTGCATACATGGTGGCACTTGTAAGATTTAGTGTAGGGTTAGAAGTAGGGTTTAGTTTAGGGTTAAAAGTAGGGTTTTGGTTAGTGTATGTATGGTGTGCATTTACTTTGTTTGTGTTGGTAGTATGTAGCGGGCGGTGGGGTGGGACAAGTATGATAGTTCGATGTTTTGAATTTCGCAGTTTAGGGCATTCGTGTTTATGTGGTTTGATAAGGAGGAGTCGACGTTTAGGGATTCGATAAGGTAAGCATTTGAGTTTATGATATAGACCCCATCACTTCATAGTGTCATCCGAGGCTAGTAGCCTAATAGCAGTAGGCTGTTTACAAGCCTAGCTGTGTACCAACACAAATATCCTTATTGAGCATATTTGGATGTGTGATGAGTGGGTAAAGATAAATGAAGGCTGCCAGCTTAGCCAGATAGAATTTTGCATTTAATTCTGTCATTTGTAAATATGAATGTAAACTACAGGCCAATTGTCTTAAATGGGAAAACAAAACTGCTGTTAGATGTGGAACTGAAAAAAATGAAACAACAGTGCTCTCTACTGACCAAAGTAAAGCATGTTGTGACCCTTTGATGTAGACAGTGGTGCCGAGGAGTCTAGATGAATAAATTATTTCTATTGTTTTAACAGAGAGTTAAATTGCTAGATTTATACATGCAAATGTATTTTTATTGCTCTGCTTCCTGACCAGCAGCAAGATAACAAAAGGAGATGTTAAGAATGTAAATGCAGTGTCTGTTAGCCTGGGAACCCAGGAAAGTGTGAAGAATGATGTAATGTGTAGCCTGGGAACCCCAGGAAAGTATGAAGAATGATGCAATGTGAATCAGAACTGCAATTTCAATTTAAACAGAGAGAACCAGAGATTATTAAGCATTTATTGTCTTGACCATCCAACTCACAACACTGTCTTGCTCTTTATGTAAGTTATTTTAAAAATGTGTTTTCTCTTAGAAATAGCTAGAAAATAGAAACATTAGACTGTGTTTTCTGTGATGTCAGAACTGTACTACGGAATTATTTTAAGTAGTTCTCTGTGATCTCTGAACTCTTGACTAGCACTGTGTAGTAAGAAGTATTGTCTTGTGTTTTTATTAATTATTAAATATTTTCAAAGCTTTCAACTGTGGCTGTTTTGTGCAGAGATCATTTACGCTCTAGAGTACATTGCATATTAATAGTGATTACTGTATCAAGTCACTATAATACACCTTGACTGTTTAGTTATACTACCAATTGGATAATAATATTGCACAGTAATAATTGGACACCCTTTTAAGGGCCTTTGAGTAGCTGAAGAATGTTAGCTGGGTGGCGGCAGGTGGTACTACTGTATAGTCTGGTTAATAGGGGCACAGCTGGAGAACCTCTGCCAGCCTTTCCAGGGAGTGTCTATGTGGTTGCATAAATTCTTATCTCAAAGTATGTGTGTGTCAGCTACTTGGGCAGGGACATGAAGCACTGGCTGGACATAGAGGGTGCTGGAGGTTTCAGCTTGCCCAGCTAAGCTGAGATCTGAACCCTATAGCTGTGCTAGTGGGGAGTCTTATTGGGGACCTGGAGAGCAAGGGAGCAACCAGCCCCAGACTGACTGTGATCTCTGTGTGCTCTTAAGGGCAATTGCACTTTACTGTGTGTCTTGGTTATCTTTTCTTCATATATGAGACACCCTCTCTGGTGTTTGTGGTGAGGATTGAGGCTCCTTGATTGCTGGGCCAGGGCACGGGTGTCACATATTAATTGTTTGGCAGTGGTGTTATATCCACACCACATATTAATTGGTTGGCAAATACTAATTGGCTTGTAGTGGTGTGGGTAGAGTGAATCCATGTAGCTTGTATACAGTGAGCTTTGAAGGTGTTTTGCATTCTAAATCAGCCATGCAGTGAATACTCAGAGTTCAGATCATAATTGTTTTATTTCTTTTGTTAGCTTAGTTAGTCAGGGTGAGCCGGCAGCATGTCAGCAGAGGAGTACGGAAAGCTGACAAGGAGCCAGCTGGCAGAGATGTGCCAGGCTAGGAGACTGTTGCATGGGAACCTGACTAAGGCAGACCTGATTGCAGCCTTGGTTACAGCTGCATCAGAAAACAGCAACCAGGAGGACAAACAGATTGGCAGTAGAGATAGAATGCCCTCGGAGAATGGACAGCTCAACCTTTCTGCCGAGGACTTAAAAATCCATCTGGAGCTAAGAAGACTTGAGCTGGAGGCCAGGTGTTTGGAGATAAAAGCCGAGGAAAAGGAGAAGCAGAGGAAGCATAGGAGAGAAATGCTGACTTTTCACCAGAGTCATGGAGGTAATGGGGAAGGGAGTAACTGGACTCTAGAAGCACAACAGGTCAGTAAATTTCTTCTGGAGTTTAAAGAGGGGGATAATTTTGATAGTTTCCTTCATATGTTTGAGAGGGTATGCAAACAGTATGGTGTTGACCAAAGCCTCTGGGTAAGGTTCCTGATCCTCTTATTCCATGGTAAAGCTGTAACTGTATTGTCTAAAATGTCTGACGTTGTATGTTTTGATTATACTGCTGTAAAAAATTGTCTATTAGAGTTTTAAAGCTAACACCTGAAATGTATAGGAAAAAGTTTTGTGAGCATAGACGCAAGGCAGATGAAAGTGTGTGTGAATATGTTGTTGAACTGAGCACTTATTTCCATAGGTGAGTGAGTGGATGTCAGGTCACCACTTTTGAAGGGCTGGCAGACATTTTGGTGAGGGAACAAGCCCTTAGCACTTTGCCTGAGGACATGAGGATCTGGTTAGCTGATAGACAATGTGCTAGTTCAGATGAGTTGGGGAAAAAGGGAGACCTATACCTGGCAAGCAGGGCAGCCATGCATAGGAAGGGGACCTCCAGTACTGCTCATGGATCTAAAGGAACCCAGGGTGGGCAGCACAGACTGCCCCAACAGAATCTGCCAGTAGCAGGGAAAGCCACAAGTCTAGGTACACGTCCAGGAGCTAGGGTTAAATGTTTTGAATGCAACCAGTTGGGCCAAGTGGCATATAGATGTCCACAGAGGCAAGGTGGGGAACAGAAGGTGAGGGAGCCAGTAAGTCAGAAAGACAAAATGCAAATAGTAGGTTGTCTTGAGACAACAGGGATACTAAACTACCATCCTACAGATGTCCTGAGAGGGAAGGATTTGGATGAGGCAGTACCATGTGCTTATGCAGTTACACGCAGTCAGGCTAGGAGACAAGCATGTGGGTCTGGTAGCCTGGGGGACACCCAGACATACTGCATACTTGCAGCCAGGACTGGTGAGGTGGTTAGTTCAGGGAGGGAGCTAACATGTAGAGCTGAGACTGAAGGTGAGCCACAACTGCTTGGGGGTACTGATGGTCCCTTGGACAGAGTAACTGCAAAGGTAGAGGTGAGTGGTAGTACCCACATGGACAGTGAGGCACCACAGTCAGAGGATGCCAGACTTCCTGTGGGAGGGGAGCAAGGAAGGGTTACGAAGATAGAGTTGAGACCAGCTCAGCTCTCAGACCCTACATTGCAAGGCCTGAGGCAGGTAGCTAGGGAGGCACCTGATTCTCAAGGAAAGGGGGAATCTGTATACTGGGACTAAGGTTTACTATACAGAGAGTGGACCTCTGAGGGAGGGCTAGAAGGTGAGAGAGTATAGCAGTTGGTAGTGCTTAGAGCCTACCATCTGATGCTTCAAGCCATAGCCCATGATATTCCCTTTGCAGGTCATATGGGCATAAAACATACAAAGAGGTATATTATTCAGACCTACTACTGGCCTGGAATTTCCAGAGATGTAACAGGGTACTGCAGGACCTGTGAACACTGCCAAAAGGGAGGCAAGGCAGGAGACAAGGTGAGAGCTCATTTAATGCTTTTGCCTGTGATTGAGGAGCCATTTCAGTGGGTAGTTATGGATATTGTGGGTTCTCTGAGTACCCCAAGTTCCACATGGAAAAAGTATATCCTAGTGGTAGTGGATTATGCTACACGATACCCTGAGTCCTCCTTTGAGGCCAAGAAGTTTCCAAATGCTTTGTTAGAGATTTAGAGCAGGGTAGGTTTCCCAAAAGAAATACTGACTGACAGAGGTGCCAATTTCATGTCAGACCTGCTGGCTTGTCTGTGGAAGTCCTGTGGGGTGAAGTACACGAAGACCACCCCTACCATCCCCAGACTAATGGTCTTGTTGAGAGGTTAAACTCTACACTCATGTCCATGCTACGGGAATTTGCAGATCAGTTTGAGGGAGTGGGACAAATATTTGCTCCATCTGCTGTTTGCTTACAGAAAAGTTCCACAGGAATTCACAGGTTTTTCATCCTTTGAGTTGCTGTATGGGTATAGGGTGAGAGGACCTCTAGATTTAATTTGAGATGAGTGGGAAGGTGAGTGCTAGTCTTACAAGGAGTCTGTTGCGGCATACGTCCTAAACCTCAGGACAAGGCTCAGGGAACTCATGGGCTTGGCCCAGGAGAACCTGGCAGAAGCCCAACAACAGAAACAGGTGTGGTATGACATGAATGCTCGAGTTAGAGAGTATGCTGTGGTGCAGCAGGTAATGGTTCTCACTCCTGTCAGAACCAACAAGCTGCAAGCAGCTTGGGAGGGACCCTACAAGGTGGTAAGAAAGGTAAGTGATGTTAACTACATGGTGGAACTGCTAGGCATTTGGCAAAGGCACAAATTGTACCATGTTAACATGATGAAACCTTACCATATTAGGGAGGCCCTTGTGCTGAGCATTTGCAGTTGATTTCTGGAGGAGTCTGAGGGAGATCTGTAGACTGATCTCCTCAGTGAGTCTTGGGCTGACACCATAATGGAAGGGGTAGCAATGTCCCAGCAGCTATCTCCTACCCAGGTTCGAGAAATCAGAGCAGTGTTTCAGATATGTTCACTGGGAAACCAGGGTTCACCCAACTGGGACAGCACCAGGTGGATACAGGACTCCAAAGGCCGATTAGGCAGGCCTCTTATAGAGTGCCTGAGATAGTCAAACAGACTCTGAGGGAGGAGGTACAGGAGATGTTCGAACTAGGGGTGATTCAAGAGTCCAACAGTCCCTGGGCCTCTGCAGTGGTTCTGGTGCCAAAGAAGGATGGCAGCAACAGGTTCTGTGTAGACTACAGCAAATTAAATAGTCACACAGTGTCAGATGCTTACCCCATGCCTAGGACAGATGAGGCCCTAGAGCAGCTGGGTGGGGCTAAGTATCTTACAACCATTGATCTTACCAAGGGTTACTGGCAGGTGCCCCTGACTCCCAGAGCTAGAGATAAGTCAGATTTGTGACTCCTTTGATTGTATGAGTTCACAAAGATGCCCTTTGGGATGAAGAATGCCCCAGCAACTTTCCAGAGGCTGGTAGATCATATCCTGGTAGAAGCAGGATATTTTGCCCTTGCTTACCTAGATGATATTGCCATCTACAGCCATTCCTGACCAGAACACCTTCAGCATGTCAGGGAAGTGCTGGACAGACTACAGAGGGAAGGGTTGACCATTAAGCCGAGAAAATGTCAGGTGGGTATGGCAGAGGTCTCCTACCTAGGACATAGAGTGGGGAGTGGTTATATAACACCATAACCTGCCAAAGTGGAAGCCATTTGGGCATGGCCTGCACCTGTTAACAAAAAGCAGGTGAGAGCATTTTTAGGGACAGCAGGGTACTACAGAAAGATCGCCCCCAGTTATAGTACCATAGCTGCTCCCCTCACGGACCTGACAAGGAAGAATAGGTCAGATAATGTAGTGTGTGGACCCCAGCATGTGAGCAGGCATTCCAGAAGCTTAAAGAATCTTTGGGAGGACCCCCTGTGTTAGCTAATCCAGATTACAGCAAAGAATTTGTTGTGCAGGTGGATGCTTCAAACCATGGGGTGGGGGCTGTACTTAGCCAGATTTCTTCAGAAGGAGAAGAGCACCCAGTGCTTTATCTCAGTCATAGGCTCCAACCAAGGGAGGAATGCTATGCAGCAGTAGAAAAGGAATGCCTAGCCATAGTGTGGACACTACAGAAACTTCAGCCTTATCTGTACGGAAGAAAATTCACTGTTATGACAGATCACAACCCCCAAACATGGTTAAACAGAGCCAGCCAGCAAAATGCCAAGTTGTTAAGATGGAGCCTACAGTTGCAAGCATATATGTCAATGCAGCACTGCAGTGGCAGTAGCAATGTCAATGCAGATGGGCTGTCAAGACAGGGAATGGGGGAAGGTACACTCAGCTAGCCCTAACCCTCTCAATCAGCATTTCTCAAGGGTCACTTGAAAAACTAGCTTGAGTTCTCCAGGGGGGAGATATGTGAAGAGTGGGTAAAGATAGATGAAGGCTGCAGCCTAGCTAGATAGAATTTTGCAGATAATTCTGTCATTTGTAAATATGAATGTAAACTACAGGCTTGTTGTCTTAAATGGAAAAAAATGCTGTTAGATGTGGAACTGAAAAAAATGAAACGACTGTGCTCTCTACTGACCAAAGTAAAGCATGTTGTGACTATTTGATTCAGACAGTGATGCAGAAGAGTCTAGGTGAAGAAATTCTTTCTATTGCTTTATCCTAGCGTTAAATTGCTAGATTTAAACGTGCAAATGTATTTTTATTGCTCTGCTTCCTGACCAGCTGCAAGATAACAAAATGAAATGTTAATAATGTAAATGCAGTTTCTGTTAGCCTGGGAATCCAGGGAAGTGTGAAGAATGATGTCATGTGAACCAGGAATGTGATTTTAAAAACAGAGAGAATCAGAGATGATTGAGCATTTTTGTCTAGACCATCCAACCCACAGCACTGTCTTGCTTTTTATGTAAGTTAGTTTAGAAGTGTGTTTTCTCTTAGAAATAGCTAGAAACTAGTGTTTTTCTGTGATGTCAGAACTGTACTACTGAATTATTTTAAGTAGTTCTCTGTGATCTCTGAACTCCTGACTAGCACAGTGTAATAAGAAGTATTGTCTTGTGTTTTTATTTATTATGAAATATTTTAAAAGCTTTCAACTGTGACTTTGTGTAGAGATAATTTAAGCTATAGAGTACATTGCATTTTTATAGTGATTATTATACCAACTCACTCTAATAAGCCTTGAGTGTTTAGTTATACTGCTAATTGGATAGTAATATTGCACAGTAATAATTGGACACCCTTTTAAGGGTCTTTGTGTAGCTGATAATTATTATCTGGGTGGTGGCTGGTGGCACTACCATATAGTCTGGGTAATAGGGGCACAGCTGGAGAACCTGCGCCAGCCTTTCCCAGGAGTGTCTTTGTGTTTGTATAAACTCTTATCTCAAAGTGTGTGTGTGTCAGCTACTTGGGCAGGGACATGAAGCACTGGTTGGACAGACAGGGTGCTGGAGATTTTAGCTTGCCCAGCTAGGCTAAGATCTGGACTCTATAGCTGTGCCAGTAGGGAGTCTTACTGGGAATCTGGAGAGCAAGGGAGCGACCAGCCCCAGACTGACTGTGATCTCTGTGTGCTCTTAAGGGAAATTGCACTTTACTGTGTGTATTGGTTATACTTTCTTCATATATGAGCCGCCCTGTCTGGTATTAGTGGTGATTGCTGGGCCAGGGCACAGGAGTCACAGGATGTTTGAATTTTTCAGAGCAAGTCTGTGAACACCGCCAACTGGCCCTGTCCATGAGAGAGCACACAACATTATGTATTACACTTTGTATTGTGGTTGATATATGTGTGGAAAAAGTAACGAAACCCCAGGGTTTTAGTGCCTGGTGGGTTGGTTTGGGGGGGAAGCAAATGGATGTATTGCAAATATATGATATATAGTTGTATTGCACCATTAGTTTGCAATATTTCCACATGGAGTTTTGTGTCATACAAAGGAACTGGACAATAAACAGCAAGAATAAAGTATTGTATATACAATCTCGTAGTGCAATGATCATTTGAGTTGCATAATGGTTAACAAACTGTACATGCATGTGAGCTACACCTGTTTGTGTGCAGGTAAGCAGTGCTCAACCACGAGCAACCCTGCTAGTTTTTCACAGTTACTATTATGTGATACATACACGCTGCTATATGCCAGCCCCATCTGTACTCCAGGCTGGGTTTTTCCAATGTTTAAGAGTAATTGAATGCATACACTTTATATTTTTGGCTGTCTGCTTCTAGGGGCTTCATTATCTCCCTGTTTCTGCAATGATATGCTTTGCATAAACAAGATAAGCTCACCCAAACCTGTGTGCATCAATACTGTTTCTGAAACATGGGACATTGCGCAAAAGTGGAATTAAAAGAAGACAAAAAGGAAAAGATAATAAAAATAAGGGACACATACACAAAATGTGTAAAAGCACATTAGAAAATGATAGTACACATCACAAATTTCTACACATGTCAGGATTTGAACCCTCAAACCAATACAGCATCAGAAAACTGGATGGATGCCTTAGTCCTCTTTGTAGCACAAACATCTTTGCAACAAGGACGTGAAGTCATTCTTCACACAACCAACTGCATCAGAATGTACAGTGCTATCAGACCATCAGCTGTGATTTCTACATTTAATTCTCCTTATTAGATTTGGGCATAGAGCAATTAGTGATCACACAACCTGTCATAATTATGCTTGCAGTTATACAACTCTGTCTTTCCGTTATGTGTTTCTTGGTCGGTCATCAGTTATCTGACACATACTGTGTGTAAGCCATTCTATATCACTGGCCTTAAAATGTGAGAGGATATTAACTGGGAATAATATCATATGTAGTTGTCAAGAAATGACGGCCATGTTTGATGGCAGAAACATGCATATACTTTTCTTTTGGAGGTAGAATAGCTAAGTTACTGTTAGTCAGGAACAAAGAGACACTCATCTTTGGGTGGGGTAGCAAAGCTCAGTTAATATTATGACACAAACAAGTCTGAAGTCAGAAACTGGAATATGTATCATCACTTTCTAACTTCTCTCTTTAATGATTTACTAGTGCAAAGGTATGGTACTCACAAGTGAGGAGAGTGTGTTGAGCAGATGGAAAGAGGACTTTGAGGGACTGATGAATGAAGAGAATGAGAGGGAGAGAAGGTTGGATGATGTAGGGATAGTGAATCATGAAGTGCAGTGGATTAGCATGGAGGAAGTAAGGATAGCTATCAAGAGGATGAAGAATGGAAAGGCTGTTGGTCCAGATGACATACCTGTGGAAGCATGGAGGTGTTTAGGTGAAATGGCAGTGGAGTTTTTAACTAGATTGTTTAATGAAATCTTGAAAAGTGAGATGATGCCTGAGGAATGGAGAAGTGTTTTGGTACCGATTTTTAAGAATAAGGGTGATGTGCAGAGCTGTAGTAACTACAGAGGGATTAAATTGATCAGTCACAGCATGAAGTTATGGGAAAGAGTAGTGAAAGCTAGGTTAAGAAGGGAGGTGATGATTAGTGATCAGCAGTATGGTTTCATGCCAGGAAAGAGCATTACAGATGCGATGTTTGCTCTGAGAGTGTTGATGGAGAAGTACAGAGAAGGTCAGAAGGAGTTGCATTGTGTCTTTGTGGATTTAGAGAAAGCATATGTCAGGGTGCCTAGACAGGAGTTGTGGTATTGTATGAGGAAGTCGGGAGTGTCAGAGAAGTATGTAAGAGTGGTAC
This sequence comes from Protopterus annectens, assembly GCF_019279795.1. Classification (NCBI taxonomy): domain Eukaryota; kingdom Metazoa; phylum Chordata; order Ceratodontiformes; family Protopteridae; genus Protopterus; species Protopterus annectens. The sequence continues at coordinate 1,178,336,407 of NC_056726.1, read as the reverse complement.
AGGATATGTACGAGGGTAGTGTGAGGTCTGCAGTGGGAGTGAAGGATGCTTTTAAGGTGAGGTTGGTTTACATCAAGGATCAGCTCTGAGCCCTTTCTTATTTGCATTGGTGATGGACAGGTTGACAGACGAGATCAGACAGGAGTCCCCATGGACTATGATGTTTACAGATGACATTGTGATCTGTAGTGAGAGTAGGGAACAGGTGGAGGAGACCCTGGAGAGGTGGATATATGCTCTAGAGAGAAGAGGAATAAAGGTCAGCAGGACTAAGACAGAATATATGTGTGTGAGTGAGAGGGAGGATAGAGGAATGGTGAGGATGCAGGGAGCAGAGGTGGCGAAAGTGGATGAGTTTAAATACTTGGGATCAATAGTTCAGAGTAATGGTGAGTGTAGAAGAGAGGTGAAGAAGAGAGTACAGGCAGGATGAAGTGGGTGGAGAAGAGTGTCAGGAGTGATTTGTAACAGACGAGTATCAGCAAGAGTGAAAGGGAAGGTCTGCAAGAGGGTAGTGAGACCAGCTATGTTATATGGGTTGGAGACAGTGGCATTGACAAAAAGGCAGGAGTCAGAGCTTGATGTGGCAGAGCTGAAGATGTTAAGATTTGCACTGAGTGTGATGTGGATGAACAGGATTAGGAATAAGTATATTATAGGGTCCTCCCAGGCTAGAAGGTTTGGAGACAAAGCCAGAGAGGCAAGATTATGTTGGTTTGGACATGTGCTGAGGAGGGATGCAGAGTATATTGGGAAAAAGATGCTAAGGATGAAGCTGCCAGGTAACAGGAAAAGAGGAAGGCCTAAGATAAGGTTTATGGATGTGGTGAGAGAGGACATGCAGGTGTTTAGTGTGACAGAGCAAGATGCAGAGGACAGGAAGAAATGGAAACAGTTGATCTGCTGTGGTGACCCCTAATGGGAGCAGCCAAAAGAAGAAGAAGTGAAAAGGTATGGTGCTAAACTGAGGTCATGCAGTGAACAACAGTATTCTTCAGAGGTATTGTTGTGTAAATCTTTCATGCTTGAGGCCTACTAATTACTAATGGACACATATAAGTTTCTGGTGTCACATGTTAAGGTACTTTCTGTACAAATCCACCACTATTTACTTGCTTACTGTACCAGGTTAAGAAATACAAGGATATGACATAATATTATTTAAGAATACAATCTAGGTTCAGGACTTACCTTGAAAATGCAGCAGTTGGCACACCTTTAGTTCAGGGATGACTCTCTGTGATGCAAGCAGTATACAGCCAATACACAGGGAGGTAAAATTTGTGTGAGTTGCCTGTCATCCAATTTATTACATGTATGTGAATAGGAGAAAGGTATTAGGTCCCTAGGTGGGCAGTGAATGTGCTATGCATTGCCTACATCTGCCTACAGGGACAGCAGCTGGTAGTTCATCCTCCAAGTTCTCCTGTGACTATGGCTTTGCTAACCTAGTTGTTGGTGGGGGGGATGTGTGTCCCTTCCCCTTGCTGATCCTGCTGCAGCTGTTTCCACAGGATTAAATTGTGAAGCATAGCACATACTGTGAATATTTGTGTACATGTGCATAGATTATACTGCAGGGCTCCAACAGACAAATCTAGGCTCCAGAACCGTGACTTCAGCAGCCCAAGAATATGCTCTATGATGTTTCTAGTTTGAGCATGTGCCTCATTATGAGATTCTTCCATGGGTGTGTGTGCATTTCTGATGAGTGTTGTCAGCCACGGTTCCAGGGCATAGCCACCATCCCCCATTAAATGGTCCTATGTGGTGTTCCCCCTAGCAAACATCTGGTATAGCTGTGATGTGTGCACATATGGGAGTCATGATAGCTTCCAGGGTTACCAGCACACACACATTCTAGATAATTCCCTGGGTATTACACACAACTTGGCAGTTGAGGGAAAGGTATCCCATGTAGTTAATGTAGAGTTTACCCTTCTGCCCAGGTGATGCTTTAATTTGTACATGAGTACATTCTATGGCACCCAGTACTTAACATACTGTGCTACATGACAAAGTAGTTGCATATTGCTGGTTCTCTCTTCTCTTCATACCTTTGGGGAAAATATATATGCTCACTGGCACATATGAGCATAGCATCCAGGAAATGGTGGAGGATGGTTGGCTCTGGTTCTGAGTGAGTGCTGCAGAGCTCACAGAGTTCTTGTAATGTGTTACTGTCCATCTTATAGCACTGGATAATCTCCAGTTCATGTAGCACCTGGAAAGTTGCCCTGAGCCTGAACACTCTTCTCCTCAGCCTAGGCCTATTGTCACCAGCACCAGCAACATTGGCTTTAGCCTGTAGCATATATAGATGTAAAATACCTGCAGTAGCCCCTAGTATTGTGTCAGATAAAATCTCCTTCTATCTCTACTCCAATGGTTTTGAAGTATTGAGGAAAAAACAGAATGGATGCTAAATGGATGTCTTATAGACAGTTGAATAGCTCCACCATGTTGGATTGGTTGATTAACATGCAATTCATCCAGTTATGCTTTAATTAGCATCTTCTGAAAACACCTGCTGAGTGATCATTAGTGTGCTATGTGCACTTTTGCATACCTCTGCGCACCTTTGAATAAGTAAGGTAAGAATATGTAAAACTGATATTTGTTTCCTCCGTTCTCATGATATTGAGCAACATGGGGCATAAAAAGTGAAGGAAAGGTAGCACACCCTGTACTCAAACACAGGACCATGTATACCCCAACCCTACACATACATGTGCTGCCACAGGAACAGTTACATGACAAGCACATTGAAACCTGCCATTCATTCCTCTGTTTCTTGGAGTTGCACTAAGGGCTGCATCACAAAAACAATGGCAAAGAAAAAAAATTAATTAAACTGGACAGAGACCACACATTTTAACAGCAAATAATGAGGATGAAACAAAACTTGTGAGCTGTGTACTGCTTACATGCACTTTCACCCTTCACTGCCCTACATGTTCATCTCTGCAAGTGTAACCCAACACACCCCCTGATGTCATCATTCACTGTTAGCATCCAGTGAAAACAAGCACCGTGGAAATGCTTACATGAAGCGAACATCCCTACATGGTTAATCTTTTTTTGAGATTCAACAATTCTAATGATTTTTGACCTCATTTGGATCTTCACCATGATGACAGCCCTGAAACTACATGGTTAGTAAATGTGTAGACAGGGAAACTGCATGGGAGCCCAATATATATACAAGAATTATATTTTTGCCAATACATCTGCATAGGTTCATAGATTAGTACTAAGCTAACTGCCCTTGCAAGCCATTTTAAGCCTAGCCAGTTATCCCTTGTGAGACTCAAACCCCGCACCTTGTGTTTGTAAGGCAAACACCTTAACCATTAGGCCACCCTCCCAACCATCTGCCAGAAGAATACAGGTTTTACAAAAATGGGACTGTAATCCATCAGCTACATACTGCATATGTTTACATTACAGTATAAAAGTGTGTTTCATGATGTTTAAAAATTTTAGCAGCCTGCATCACTTACTATTATATTCTTCATTTGTGGGTGGAGGATCGAAGCTGCATTCATGTCATGGAACTTAAAAAGGGATTTTTGTAATTGTTACTCTGATTTTCTAGCATCCACCCTGTGTAATTAGGTCATACTTTGTGTAGTGTTACATGTAACATGTAGGGTAATTTCTGAACAAATGTTAGAGCTTTTACTTGTTCTTGCTACTGTATAGACTGCTTTCCATGGCTGTATTCAAAAAGTTTTTGAACACACAGCCAACACGAAAACAAAGTCTACAAAGTTGCTTTACAGGTTGTTGAATCACTTCAAAAGGGTGAAAGGCAAACACGCAGGTCTGCAGCAACTTATGGAAATCAAACTTTGCTTGTAAAACACAGCTGTCAACTATGCAAAGTATATACATGAATGTCTTATTTTACCTGTACAAATTGTAATCTTTATCGCTCTTGACAGCACTTTGTGGCTGAAGTGGGTCAATAGACCACTCCACTTATGTGGAAAATAAAAATATAAATTAATAAATGAACTATCCAGAATTTTGCAAAATGTCCCTAATTTTACCTCATATTTTTTGGTCTGTTCCTCTCAAAATGTGTGTTTTTCTAGCAAACCATTGAGAACTGTACTCATTAAATAATAAAACATTTAAGTCTGAGACTTATTATCCATCGGAACGTACATGCTAGTGCAAATCTTGTCATTCTAGCAGCTTTCTGTTTATAAGAGAAATATTTAAAGTCTGTACCTAGTTTTGAGCATTTATCTTTTTGGCTTTGCCCATAATTCTTAAGCAAAAGTTTAAAGGTATGCTGATGATTTCATTCAGTTACTAATGCCAGACATTAAAGCGTCATTTCTGTGTTCAGAAAATGTATGTTGTTGCATAACCTGCACTATTATTTTTTTAAATTAATTAATAATCTTTAAAAATTGTCCCAGGATTTGAGCTTTCATTCCTTCTGTTATATTTTTTGTCTAAAATTCTTAAAGACAAGTTGATTGGTTTACCTCAAAAATACTCTCACAAGTGTTTCCATGCTAACTGTGAGTTCCGGAAGCTGGAGGAAGTTGATTTATTACTCAGATTGTCTTTTTCCAGCTGTCTGACCTTGCGGTTTCTTCAGAAATACTAGCACAATTTTTTTTCATGTTGCTGCTATGTCAACAGTAGTTTCAGGGTACAATGGGCAGCTGTTAAAGTGTGAGGGCACTCCCCCTTGCTCTGTGGTTCCAGCACCCATGTGTTTAATCCACCTTTAATGAAGATGCTACTGATTACCTTATTATCTTGCAGTCTAGATATCAAGAATGATATTTCTAACACAACAGTAATATTTCATTCTGTTCACTCAGTTATGTTGCCTGAAGCCATTAACCACATGCTGTTGGTAAAAACACAACCCCCTCCCCAAAAAACAAACAAAAAAACAAAAACAAAAGAACTTTAAGCTGAAAGATACTAAGCAGACACATGCATAAACTACCCTGCAGCTGGTACCTAGCTATGCAAGAACATTCTTACAGATTGTATTTGCCTAAAAGGCTGCCATCAAATACTCTACTACTTAAAATGTTAGCCAAAGGATATTGAAATTCTACTCATAGTAGCAGTGAAAAAAACAAGTTATGTCTTACCATAACGTTCCATCTGTATTGTTGATCCTCATTCAGTCATTACGTATGGGTATCGGTTCCGACCTCGGAACCGAGCCGGCCATTTTCCAAGCTCGCGTCAGCTACAAACTCTCGAGCTAAACTCTTACCCATAATTCACCTCTCCCTGTTACCTCGGATTCAGTTTGCAAGTCAAAAGAAGGTAGATGCTACCTCTGGTCAAATGACCTAAGAGAACCGGATGGTGAGATCCACTAGAAGCCACAGGAGGGGGAAGGAAGGAGGGTCGTAATGACTGAACGAGGATCAACAATAGAGATGGAACATTATGGTAAGACATAACTTCATTATCTGATATTGTTAATCCTTGTTCATTCCTTACATATGGGACAGAGTCCCCAGCTACCTCTATTCCTAGGAGGCTCTCATGGGACATTCCTGAGGACCATAGAACCAAAAGATGCTTTTCCCCTGGAGGCCAAATCCAATTTGTAATGATTGATGAAGGTATGAGGCGTAGTCCAAGTTGCAGCTGCACAGATGTCATGTAAGGAAGCTCTGGCATGGAAGGCAGCAGAAGATGCCACCGACCTTGTCAAATGAGCCTTCATGGTAGTAGGCAATGGAATATTACGTTGTGTATAAATGAAGGTCACGCAGTCTTTTAACCATTTGGCTAATGTGACCTTAGCAACAGCAGATCCTAATCTAGGTCCAGAATAGGCCAAAAAATAACTGGTCAGATTGCTGAGAGGACCTATTCCTGTTCAGGTAAAAATGGATTTGCCTGTGAATATCTAGGGTATGTAAGCAATACTATCCTCTGTTTGAATGATTGGGAAAGAAAACTGGCAATTCAATGGTTTGATTAATGGACATTTCAGAGATCACTTTTGGCAGAAATGAAGGATTAGTTCTCAAAGACACTCTATCTCTATGAAAAATCAAGTATGGACTCTTTATGCATAAAGCTTTAAGCTCAGAGATATGTCTGGCAGAAGTAATGGTGACCAAAAACAAGGTTTTCCATGACAAATATTTGAGGTCGCAAGAAGAAGCTGGTTCGAAGGGTGGCATTGTCAGAGCTTGTAGAACTAAAGACAGATCCCATGGTTGAATAAGTTCTCTAAAAGGAGGCTTCAAATGATTCACACCTTTTATGAAGGTCTTGCATAATTTGTGTGACATAAGAGAGGAGTCTTGGACACCCTCATGAAAATTAGATACTGCAGCCAAATGAACTCTAATGGTAGAGGCCGATAGACTCAATTGAAAAAGGTAGGCCAGATACTCTAGTATTATTGACACTGGTGCTGAGAAGGGATCTACTTGTTTTTCTTTCAGCCAACAGGTAAATCTTTTCCACTTGCTTAGATAAGTAATACTAGTGGAAGACTTATGAGATGCAATGAGAATGTCCCGTACTGGTAAAGAAAGATAATTTTGCCTGGCAATCAAGGGAATTGGAGGAGCCAAGCTGTGAGCTTCAGGCTGCCCAAGTTGGGATGAATCAGGTTCTGTGGATGTGAGATCAACTCCGGGGTTGGATGGAGAATCTATGGTCAACCTAGCAGGCAAGGCCAAAGGAAGGGGAACCAAATGTGGTGAGGCCAATATGGTGCTATGAGGATCACCTTGCTCTTCAACTGATGTGCTTTCTTCAGAAACTGGGGAATGAGGGGAAAAGGTGGGAATGTGTAAAGAAGACCTGAGGGCCAATTGTGGGATAGAGCATCCCTGGGTGACTGTCTCGGAGGGGGAATCAGTTTGAAATAGTTGCTGCATTTGTAGTTGGTCGGGGATGCAAAGAGCTCGCAGCAAGGACTGCCTCAGTGGTGGAAGATCTCCGCCACTATCAAGGGATTCAGGGACCTCAAAGGCAATGAAGGAGGAGAATAAGAAGGGGTCATTGGAGATGGGTGATCCCCTCCCAAGGAAGGATAGGTCCTGGGGGGCAGGATACCTCTGGCCAGAAGCACTTGATCCACAAGACGCAACACGTTGTGTTCAGAAAGGCTTCTAGTTGACCTCATGGAGACTGAGGAAGAAACAGGTCTGTCCACATAAGAGACAAGCTTAGTGCCCACCTCACCAGTCCACACCGAGAACAACGGTGCCAAGAGAGACTGTACTACAGGTGTCTGCACCGAGGAAATCATTGGTGCCAAGGTCACGGTCTGCACTGACAAAAGGACCGGCGCTGAAGTGGTTGCCGGTACCGAAACTGGAACCGACAAAATTGGTGCCAATAATTGAGGCGTTGGCTCCGAGTAAGATGTCGGAGTAGACGTGGTCAAGGTCTGCACCGACTGAACAGTCGGTGGTGATGTAGTAGTCACAACAGTCTGAACTGAGGAGACCCTCGGTACCGATATAGAAGTCACAACAATCTGAACCGAGGAGCCCCTCGGTACCGATATAGTAAAGGCTACAGGAGAAGATGGAGCCGAGATCACTGATGGTGCCAAAGACCTCGGTGCCGAAGGTCTAGGCACCGAAAGCACTGGGGCTGACTGAGTGAGTTCTGAAGCAGAAACTTTAGCCTTCTTAGGTCTTGGTTGGTGGGAGTCCCCAGCTGGGGCCGAAGGCAAAGACTTGGCCTTAGTAGAATCATCCAAAATTTTCTTATGGGCTCTAGGAGGGGTTGAAGCCTCCAACCCAGAAATAGCCTCTGAAAAGGGAGATTTGAGAAGTCCCTTCAGCAACAACTTATTTTTCCTTTCAATCAAGGTTCTATTGGAAAAAGTTTTACAAATACCACAGGGCGGGTCAACAGATAAGCGGGACACACCCAAGCAATAAACACACAAAGAGTGTGCATCTGATGTAGGTAATTTGTGTCCACAATCAGAACAGCTTTTAAATCCTGGACTGCCTTTTTTATCTGCCATGATAGAAAAGGAGACAGAAGAAAAGGTACCAGCAATGGTATGAAAGAATACCCGAAGGTAATGAAGAAAAGGAAGGGATTACCAACGATGGTAAGGGAGAAATACCTCGAGGTAAAAAGTGCAGAGTAAAGAGAAGGAAACTCAAGAAAATATGGTCGCTAGATGTGATAGGGTAAGAGACAACAAATTATAAACTTCTCTGATAGAAAAAGTTATATATTAGACTAGTCTGACAACAAATATCTATACTTAGCTCAAGAGAAGCAGCTTGACACGACCGAATGGCAACGCGGCAAATGTAATCAGAGGTAAAATGGAGAGGGGAATTATGTGTAAGAGTTTAGCTCGAGAGTTTGTAGCTGATGCGAGCTTGGAAAATGGCTGGCTCAGTTCCGAGGTCGGAACCGATACCCATACGTAAGGAATGAACAAGGATTAACATTATCAGATAGTAAATTCTTCATTTTTCCCCCTGGTAGCAAAAAGTAAATACAAAATAAATAAAATAAATAATAAGCTTACTTTTATAATATTATAGAATGGATAGCATTAGTGTTTGCCTGTCTGATTTTAAATACATATATGCTCTGTCAAGGTCCCTAACTAGTGTTTATGCACATCTGTCATAACAGTATAAAAAAAAAATGGTCATCACACCCCGAACCTACACAGTGGAAAAAGGGCTGATAAATGACTTGTCAGCCCTGTCATTAAACTAATGCCAAGCGTTGTTTGCAGAGGTTAAGATGGTGCTGATCATTTAACTGACTACCACGAGCTGAGGCAAACAGTTCATATGCTAGTATGACAAAAAAATAATAAGGGGTGCATTTAACTACAATCTCATAACAAAATGGATGAAGGTTATCGATCGGTGTAATGCTGGTTCCCTAGGATGAGCTAGTGGAAACCAGTGGTAAGAAATGCAGTCAAGTTAAAGAAGGTGGTTTCAATCCAATGACTGTGGAGAGCAAAAGGACAGAAGCATCAGATTTGACCAGTCTGCAATAACACATTTGTTTCGCAGGCTGCACACTTACCTTTGATGCTGGGTCATTTAGAATACTGTGGGCCCTCTCTCTAAATTGGGTGTTTGGTTCTGTTTCCTGCTGGAGACATTGTAATACAATGTAAGAAGGATGTTCTACTCCTATGATGCCAGGCCACCTAAGTGGCATTAAACTGGAGTACATTTTCCTTAATAAGGTTTTAGCTGAACAGGATGCAAGACATCACACAAGACTTACTTTCAAAAGGCAACATAGTTTCCTAAGTGCTCTGGACAAATTATCCCAAGTCAGTATGAATACATAATTGAAAAAAAATCTGTAACAGGAGTTTGTAGTGATAAAATGGCGTGCATTTTTACACAAAATCACTGCGTTAACTACAGCAATGGAACATTTTTAAAGTGATGAGGCTACAGGACTGGATGCAACTACGGTTGAAATGCTTAAGGGAGACAGTTTTGTATATGGTTGCATTTACCATGCCCTTTCACTGCCTTACATAAAGAGGGATTTGTACCGCTATATTGGCAAAACAGAGGCATGAACCTTAAGTTCAAAATATGCCAGGACTGTGTAAGCCCTTTCTATGTTTAATCACTCTGACCTCCATGATAAGATTCACAGGAGCTGCTGGTAGGGAGACTTTGGTTGCTCATACTCTTATTTAGGAGGAGAATTGTGAATCCTATCTTGTTAACTGAGCATTAGACTAACTCTTAAACCTAGCATATATATATGTATTTATATATATGTATATTGGTGGCATAACAAAAGTTAAAAAGTAATGTATGTAGCTGTTTTGTGGAGATGAGGAAGATATATGTCCATGCATTCTAGGAGGGGCTATAACAGTTCAGTACAGTACCCCAGGGCTGCTACTGAGTGTTGGTTGGTTACTGTATTTGATGAGCAAAACTTGTAAGCCACAGCGCTGTTAACTTGCATGAGCTGACAAGGGAAGCTGCCCAGAGACCAAGCTGTACGAGGCTGAAGTAGCTGTTGCATGGGGGCACAACTTGAGTGTTACATTCATTTAAGAATCTGAAAGTAATACTGTGGATTAAATAAATGCATTTAGCTATTTACTGTGTTAATAAGTTCAGCAAACCACTTGAACAGCGCATTAGTGACCTAGATATAGCTTTTTTGTGTCCATATGTTCAGCATGACTTGAAATATGTTCAAGGTTGGATGAGAACACTGCATGGCTTGTCTCATTTCTTTCCTCCAGTTTCTGATGTTTACTGAAAGGATATCAAGGCATAAATGATATATGGATAGCATTTAGTTTATTTCCATTTTCAGCTAATAGTATATTTGCCTTAAGTGACTCCAATCTCAGGATAACACTGGAGTAGTTTACTGCACAGTGTAAAGTGTCTATAATGAAAATCCATGCTCTAAATACATATTGTGTCCCTGTATGGAAATAGGGTTCATTGTCCTCTGTATATTGTACACAGCAACTGTTTCACAATAAGGAGTTTAAGCATTTGTGTAGTCGTGTTTACATGTGGAAGTAGAGGTGAGCAGGTGACTGACTGATGGATCGGCACCTTGGCAACACTATTCTATGTGTTATACTGCATTGATGTAAGAGAAGGAGTTGAGAAATATGTGTCCATTTTCTTAGCTATGCTCTTGAGTTTTGAGGCATGACTGAAGTACAGAGTCACAGATGACAGCAGTGGAAATAAGGATAATTTATATGGAGGTCAGGCAGACTGTCACTAACAGAGAGATGAGTACAGAAGTCCACTGTTCTTCTCATAGGATCATAGGATCATAGAACTTTACCACGCTATTGGCCTGAGGCCCTTATAAGCCTAGCCAAGAGTTTGGTCCAGGTTTATACAACTCAGCACCCAAAGACCCCATCCAGCAGGGACACAGGTGGAATCCCAGGAGTCTAGTTTTCTGTTTCCCATCCAGTTATCCAGGTTGCATTTAAAACGGGATAATGAGGTACTCTGCTTGATGTGTAGACAGAGTCTATTCCACAGATGGGGGAGTCTCTGAGACACAAATTTGTCCCACCAACAAGTCCTATAGATATCACAGACCAGGTTGAGGTTGCGCGTATGGGTTGCTCGACTGGAGCTTAACTTGTGGATATGCAGCAATCCCATCAAGGCAGAGTTTGAGATTGCTTTTTATGCCAGAGATCACCCCTGAGGAGTGTGTATGAAAGGAGGATAGGGCTTTTAGCCTATCTGTGTTTGTTAGATGTTTGAGGTCCTGGATTCTCCTGGTGAGGAGCCACTGTGGTCTTTCCAGCTGCTGCATGTGCTTTGCGAGGTACATGCCAAAGGGGGGCATTGTACTCAATAATTGGCCTTATAAGGGAAGAATACAGGGATATTACAACCTCTTTGTCCCTGGATGAGATACCCTTATTTATGAGGTGGACCATGCAGAAATCTTTTCATACAACAGAAGCAACATGGTGGTCAAATGTCAGGTTGCTATCAATTTGGGTGTCCAAATCCCTCACTACTGACTGTGTACTTAGGACATTGTTAGTAATGTGATAATATGTGGAGATGATGATGAATTTTTTGGCATTCAACTTGAGACCATGCTTCTGGCACCAGTCATTTGTTTGGGTGAGACCCTCTTGGAGGATGTCCACATCACTTGGGGAATTGACAACTGCGCCCAGCTTGCAGTCATCTGAAAACTTGGTCAGCCATAGTGCACTGGTTTTGGCCTGCACCTCAAAGAAGTATATCCCAAATAACATAGGCCCAAGACCGATCACTGGGGTATGCTGCTCATTACGGATCAACTGCTTGTGGTGGCTTCTCCTATTTTGATTAGATGGGTTCTATCAGTGAGCCAGTTTCCTGCCCATCTGGTAACATATGCCGTGATACCTAGTTGAGAGAGTTTATCTACTATGCCCAAGAGGGGAATAGTGTCAAAGGCTTTGGCCAGGTCAAGGTAGGTGGTGTGCACCGTCTTCCCCTCATCCATGGCTTTGGTGACTGTCTCAAAGAAGTCGGCCAGATTTAAGGGACATGACCTCCCCTTGACAAAGCCAAACTGTGTGGGGTCAAGTGTTTGGAGGTTGCCAATGTCCCTGTTAATGAGATCCATGATAGACATTCTATAGCTATGTCAAGAATCTAAATGGCAATGCTCAGATCTGCTCTGAGCTACAACAGAATAAGGATATTGCCAATATCTTGGCAGATCGATTCACTGCCAACTTCACCCCCCTCTCACCCCCTAAAGGGCCCATCTCAATGTTGAAAGATTGCCAAATTCCAGTAATAGCGGCCACACAGTTAAAAACCACACTCTCTAAAGCTAAGAATACAGCGTCCATGGGACCAGATGACATTCAGGACTGTGTGCTACATGATCTACAAAATGAACTGGCACTTCACCTAAGTGTCATGTTTAATCATAGCCCCACCTCAGGCTTCGTGCCCACTGAGTGATGCACAGCTACAGTTATGCCGCTCCACAAGGCGAGATCCACCTTGGATCCTGGGAACTACTGCCCCATTAGTCTGATGAGCCTGATCTGCAAGACCATGAAACGTATTATCTTGGAACTTATAAACAAAGACATTGGCAAACTTCAAACACTGGACCCCACCCAGTTTGGGTTCATGAAGGGCCGATCTTGTCTCCTGAACCTGACTGACTTCTTTGAATCAGTCTCAAGAGCTGTGGATGAGGGTAAGCCAGTCCACATAGCCTATCTAGACCTTGCTAAGGCCTTCAACACCATCCCCCACTCTGGAATCATAGATAAACTTACTAAGTTGGGCATTAATCCCTACGTCACTCGATGGGTTGCCAACTGGCTAACTGACAGAACCCATACTGTAAAAATAGCCAAATCCAAATCTAGCTCCAGATAAGTGACAAGTGGAGTACCTCAGGGTTCAGTCCTGGGACTGCTCTTGTTTGACATCTGCTTCTCTGAAGTACAGGCCAATACTAAGGGACTCTGGCTAACAAAGTTTGCAGATGACTGCAAACTGGGAGCCATTATTGAATCCCCAAATGATGTGGATATTTTTCAAAATGCCTTACAGAAACAGATGTTTGGTGCCAGAGCCATGGACTCAAGCTCAATGCCAAGAAATGTATAGTTATTCCCTTTTGGAAAAAAAACATGTACCCATGAATTACCACATAGGTGGCACTACACTAAACACTGAAAGTGTGATAACAGACTTAGGGACACAGGTGGACAGTGGTCTCACCTTCGATAACTACATCACCACAACAGTCAGGAAATCCTTCTATGTGGCACACCTAATCACTAAGGGCTTTTCATCCAGAAAAAAGGATGTCATTGCCCCACTGTACTCATCCCTCATTAGACCCATTATAGAATACAATGCCCCATTTGGTATGTACCCCTCAAGACATCTGCAATAACTGGAAAGGCCGCAGAAATACCTCACTAAAAGAATCACAGGCCTAAAGCAGATGCCCTATGCTGACCTTATAAAACACTCCAGCTATACTCTGCCACATATCGTCTACTCAGAGGTGATCTCTGCTTAACATACAAGGCCATGCCAAACCCAGAGCTGTTGGACATGCTCCACTTAAAGAAATCCCAATCTCTCAGAGCCACACACTCCAGGGATCTAAACCTTGTCATCACAATGAACAAAACATGCTGCAGGGATAGGTTGCTGACCCAGAGACTCCCCATACTCTGGATTAGACTGCCCATACATGTCAAGCAGAGTGCCTCTTTAGTCCTCTTCAAAAGGAACCTTGATGATTGGATGGGAGATAGGAAATTCACCCTGGGGATCACATCAGTCATCCTGCTAGACAGGGATCCAGGGAAGTAAATATTGTGGGAAGAAATAGCCAGGGAATTCTTATGGCTAGGCTTGTATAGGCCCTAGGGTCAATAGCCTAGTACCAACCTAGTACCAACCTATGAACCTATGATAATCCATTCCATGATGTTTTGGATCAGGCTAGTTAGGCTGATGGGTCTATAATTTCCTGGATTGGTGGATGCTCCAACTGTGTGTAAAGGGATGACAGTGGCTGTCCTCCACTTAGCTGGGACCAAGCCGGAACTCAGGCTTTCGTTGAATAGGGTGCCTAATGGTGCTGCAGTTTCATGCCTGAGTTCATGTAGGATGCAGCCAGGGATGTTATTGGGTCCCATGGAAGCTGTATTTTTTGCCTTTGAGAGGGCAGTGATAACCTGCTCCCTAGAGATAAGGGGTGGGGGCAGGTTCTGGGGATGTCTTGATTTACTGATGGAGGAACAGAGGGGAGACATTTTTGCTGAAACTGTCAGGCAGTAGATAGATAGTTTGAACACCCACTGAAGGTGCCTTCTTGCCTCACACAGGAGGTATAGCCCATAGGGAAGAGGTCTATTGTCAGACTCCGGGCATACTATAGGGATTATTATTCTTATCTTCCCTGGGAATACCTGGGATCATGCAAAATAAGCTGGAGGCTGTTGATGAAGGGAGTGAAGTCTGTTCTACCATGCTCAGCCTCTTACCACAAGACCCTTACTGGAACTATCTGTATAAAAAATGAAAGGGATATGTGGATGGATGTCCAGTTCTCTTTTTTTTTTACATTTCATCAAATTGCTCAATTTTCATGGTTAGAAAGTAATAACAATTTGTTTTTTAAAAATATTAAAAAAAAATAAAACATATAATGGAAATCTGTCGTCTTTTTTCTTGGAGTGCATCATTTAACTGTGTGTTGATTATATAAATACATATTATCAGCTTTTGTTGTTTCACTAAATTTAAAAAAATAATGATTTAATGTTTATCTAACCTGCAGGAAAACTGGAAAAGCCAAGTATACGAGTGATAGTCTTTGAGGAGCTCTTCACAGGCTTGACAGTTGCAGTCGAATGCAGTAGCAGGAGCTACACATTCACAAGTTGTATGTTCTATAAAAATGGTGAAGGGCTGGGAATTAATTCACGATCCCCTAATAATTCTGTGATTCAGTATGTCATTGACAGAACAACAGCACAGAATGATGGGTTTTATGAATGTGAGTGCTACACTGCAAGTGAACTCACAGAAAGAAGTTCCCATATTCCTTTATTCCTGAGAGGTAAGAGCTTGATAACTGTTATTGCTTATGGTAATGTTTTCCTTGTTATGTATTTATTGTATTTTATTACAAACAACACAAAAGCTATGACAACTAGTAAACAGAACATGCTGAACTAGACAACAGTACTAAATGGTAAACTTGGGTAGTTAAAGTAAAGTAAATTTCACTGGTTGCTATTCAGGCTGAATTATAGACTATCAAGCAGGCATTAAATAATGCATGAAAGCATGAGTTAGTGAAGTTATTTTCTGCAAATGCAGGATTAATTCCTGCAGCCAGCACCAAAATAATGTATGACGACAAGCAACATACTTAACAGGCAACTGCTACCTAGTGTATTATAAATGGTTAATAGGCAACAAATAAATACATAAATAAATAAACAAATAAATAAATGCATATCAGTAAAGAAAATAAGAACAAATAAAGATGAGTAACTTATATTACAAACAAATCTACAGAATTAATCTTATCCAGCAGATAATAATGCACCGATGCCATATTACACAAGGAAGCCTGGACATAATTAGCAATCTTAATGTACACCTGAAACAAAAATGTCATTTCAGTGATAAGACATTCTTTGTACAGCTTTCCAATGTATGTACACATGAGTGCAAGTATAAAACTCATAAACAGAGCCCTCAGATGGAAGATGTATGGGCTTATTGGACCAGAAGGAATAACTCAAGGGGAAAATATGGGAGCGTGGATAAAAAAAACAAAACAAATGTGTTGCACCTTTAAAATAACCAAATTTCTCTAGGAAAAAATGCCATTTAGAGCCAGAAACTGTGCCAAACAGCCAAAGAGATACCAGATCTCAGAGTAATTATTTTCTATTCAAAACATTGTTATTTTGCAGACCACTACTGAACCATACTCTCCAAAGCCAACATGTCTCTTAGTCACTTACAGAGTCGATCTGCTCATGGGGTCTCTTCTTTTCAAGCTACTTCTACCAAGTGCCTTCCTTTCTCTCTCTTGCTGCTAAACTCCATTATAACCCCTCCCCACATCCTCCACCACGTCTCCCAATTAATTCCCCCTTTCACTTAGGACCCCCCAAGCCAAACTGCATTGCACTGTACTGACTCACTCCTTCTCTGACTGTAAGTGTGTTTCTACAGGACACTTCACCTAATTCTACCTTACTTACATTGCTTCTACTTCAACTCTGTGGTCTTACCTGCTGCTTCAACCCCAATATTTACTATTAAAATTAATCTGCATCTGTTTTTCTCCTCTATTATTAATATTTATTCATTGTTTCAATTGTCTGCTGGACTCTGTATCATCCGTGATTACTCTGTGTTTGTAAATTAGTTGTTTTATTTATTTATTGTGAATTTCCTCACCTGGACAGTGCCTGCAAATGGTCTATTGTGATCAGTGTACTATGCCAGTAACAAATATATAAATAAATACTCTGGTAAAAGGACAACATACTGTATAAGCAATGCAAATGACAAATTCAATAAAAAGCAAGACATTGCAAAAGTAAGAGTGTACATGAGAAGCAGAGTAAATGCAAGCTTGGTAAATGCATGAGATGTAATCATTCACATACTGGGTCAGGCCAGTGTGCTGAAAAGCAAATCAGTAGCCCAGTAAACCCATGCCCTTGACAGTTCCTCTGACTAGCACCCTCTCTTTCTGATGTGAACCAAAAAGAAAGTTCCTTGATTTTGAGTAACCAATTAAAATATTCAAATAAGCAACAGCAATATCATTTGTGGATATTTAATTGAAACCCAGTAGTGCACTAGTGCCCAAATGGCAGTTCTTAATGACTGCCAATCGTGTCCCCTGGCAGCTTGCACCTGGAACAAGCATCTCCTGTACTCCTCCCTAGTTAATCTCCAGCAGTACTTTGTGGAATGTTCAAAAAGTGCAACAAAATAGGATGTTTTTCTGTTGTGTAGAATGAATTAGTCACTGTGAATAAAACAGAGGAGTGTGTTCAGAAAGATTTTGTTTGTAATAATTGACTGTTCTGTCAAACACAGAATTTAACTGGCAACTCAAACTCAGAATATGTGTAATGCCAGTAAGCTTTAAAATACATTAGGGAGCTAATGTCATAAAATCATGTGGTACTTATGAAAACATCTCAAAGTGTCTGCAGTTGCATGAAGCAGGAACATAAAGATGTTACCATACAGAAACACTCAAGTGTATTGGAGGATTCTTAGTAATGACAAAAAAAAAAGGAATGTAAGTATGAGATATGCATCTATCTACTGGAAGCATGGACCCCTGTGGTACTCTGCTGGCAATGAGTCTCTTGGTGGAGGAGGTCTTACTGATGCTGACTTCTTGGGTCCTGTCTTTGAGCTTGCTGGCAATCCAGTGAGTTATATAGGGATTTATGCCTGGCTCAGAGAGCTTGTTTATAATGCCTGAGTTGGTTATTGCATTGAATATCTTGGCCAGATCAAAATATGAAGTATGCCCTGTTTTACCCTTGTCCATCACATTTGTGACCCTCTCAAAGAAGTCTAACAGGTTAAGTAGGCACAACTTTCCCTTAACAAAGCCAAATTGGGGTGGGTCTAGTATCTGTAATTTGCCAATGGCCATGTTTATCACTTCCATAATATTTTTTTTTCCATGGCTTTACATATTAGGCTTATTAGATTGATGAGTCTTTAGTTCCCTGGGTCGATTGATGGTCTGCCTTTGTGTAGTGGAATGGCTGTTGCAGTCCTCCATTTACTTAGAATGTAGCTGTTTTGAGGTGTAGTTGAAGAATGTCTCAAGTGGTTCTGATATGTCTTGTTTTAGACTGTTTAGGAGGCAGCAGAAATGTTGTCAGGACCCACAGAGGCAGTGATCTCGGCTTTAGTTAGTGTTGTCAGCAACTGGTCCCAGCTAAGAGTTGGGGGAAGTATGTTGGAGGGGATTTCACCTGTAGCAGCTTGAGGGGTGTGGAAGTTTCAGCTTAATTTATCAGCCAGTAGATTTGCTATATTTTCTTAACTGTGAAGGTGGTACTTGTCACACTGCTGTGTGCTGTGCTGCTCTTAAGGTTCCAGACATTTTTATTTATTTATTTATTTAACATTTGTTGACCGGGAAAGTCCGACTAGGTTCCACAGATCCTGTTTTCAGCAGAGGCCCGGGAAGAAATGCTCTAAAAGCATGTCTTTAGAATGTGGGAGGAAACCAGAGTACCCAGAGGAAACCCACATGAACGCAGGGAGAACATGCAAACTCCACAGAGAAGGCACCCCAGCCAAGAATCAAACCGGAGAACCTCTTGCTGTGAGGCAACAGCATTAACTGCTGTACCACTGCACCGCCCACATAGCTGAAGAAGGCCTTGTGATTGTCCTCAGTCAGTGAGGCTATCCTGACTAAGTAGCTGACTATATTGGACTTAATTAGACCTCTTAATTTCTTCTTTAGTTGTAAAAGGGACCATTTGTTTTTAAGGGAGTTGCTCTTCCTGATTTGGGCCATGAGTTTTTTTCTGTTATTATAAAATCTGTTTAGGTGAGGATTCTAACAGTGGCATTTGTTTTTAGTGTTTGTTTTGGGTTTACGTCTGGTAGGTAAGGTACCTTCTATGTAGCAATTCACATGTATGTATAGGTACTCTGTAAATAACCAAATCAACAGGATCTCCTCAAGGTCAGCAGAAAAATGGATGGAACCACGCTTTATTGAACACTCCAAGACCATGAAAAAGTTCCCTATATTTATAAAATATTATATATATATATATATATATTTATTAATATATTTATTAACTTATTTATTGAAACATGGCATTTTAATCTCTTCTGTTTATTATAACTCATGTGCAATATGTACTTAATGATAAAGCATTATTGTGGGTAAGCAATATTTTGAATTTCTGTTTTAAATGTTGATTAGATATAATTAGAACACTAATTATCTAATTAGTGAGACTAATGCATTGGGGTATCTGATGAAGTCTATGTGTATTTTACTAAAGCGTTCATGGTCTTGGAGTGTTTGGTGTTCAATAAAAGACTGTAATACATGTTGGTGGCGTAAGACTGGTCTCTGGAGTGGCGAGTGGTTCCATCCGTTTTTCTGCTGACCTTTGAGGAGAGTACTCTGTAAATAAATCGGCATAGGTGCCATTGGTCTTGGAGGTAAATGGAGCCTTGAATTTTGATAAACTGTCACTTAATGGAATGTAGTTTGCCTCAGAATAGTTCCTAACTGTTACCGTTTTTTCTGGGTTTTAGGGGTAGATTTTTACTTCAAAGGAGACATCTTTGTGATCCAACTTCACTAGTGAACGTGTGACATTGGGGGGTGGGGGTGCAATGCTTTCCAATTTGGTGTGTTCCAGATTCAGCATGTTTGAGCATCTGGTTGGAGGTTGCACTATCTGTTGCAGGGTGTTTGTGTTAATAAAGTCTAGAAGTGTTGTGCATGTGAGTTTGAGGCAGTGTAAGTTTTTCAGTCTATAGAGGGGCATTTAGAGTCACCTATGAATAGGTTGTTCGGTTGAATGGAGAGCACCTCTAGTAGGTTTAAGTAAGAGTCATAAGGCATGTATGGTGACCTGTTGCTAGCAATGATATGATGAAGGACTTTATCTATGGTGACTTGCTCATGGATCATCTCCATGGTTTCATCCTGTTTAACCAATCTGGAGTCATATTTGTTGCTAATGTAGATCAGGCCACCTTCACCTTTGGTCCCAGTCTGTGCTGTTGTTGGTATAAATGTCTGGAAGGCACTGTAGCCTTGAACTGCTGGAGTACTATCTATGGCTTTAAAACCAGAAAGGAAAGAAATAAAAAAAATCCTAACAGCTCTGTTACTGAGGATACATTAGAGATCAGCATCTGCATGAAGCTTATGTGTTAAGCCTGTCATTTTCTCTGCTCAAACATGACTTCCCTGTTCAGAAAGCAAAGCAATAAAAAAAAAATAAAATAAAAATTCCAACAGCCCTGCTACCATGGACACATTGGGGACCAACATCTGCATGAACTTTATGTAATGTATGCTTTTATATTTTATAGTGGAATAGCATTGCTCTGCAACCCATAATTATCAACAGCACATCACCGTAACCAACTATTTCTCTTTGCCACCCCTTTGCACCACTTGCTACATCCCTACATTATTTGCTGAATTTGTCAGGCTGTCCGTATCTGTATGTGCTATAAATAGTTGCCAGTCAGTTTCTAGTAACTACCATTTAAGAACACTAGTTCTCCCCATCCCTGCATCTCTGGATACTCTTGCCTTAAGCCTTTATCTACAGGTGTCTACCACACGCTAATAAATATCTTCTGCTTTATTCTGTTCTCCTGCCCTCAGTCATATATCTTATAACTTTTATTGGCACATCTTTAAAAACTCACTTGCTATACACTTTACTGATTAATGTTCCATTTAACCACTCTGTTCAAAAGCTTTTTTCCTTATAGGTCATCATTTCTCTGTATATAAAAAGTTAAAAAAGGTGAAAAGTGGTGATTTCATATTCAGCACCCTCGCTCAGCTCGAGCTCACTCCACTCCCCTACCCTGCTCCCAATTCCCACCCACCCCCACTATTGCTAGATGTATACACTAGTTACTCCTCCCCTCACCTCATCCAGCCAATCAGTACCTTTACCTCTTCCCTACAAATCACCTGCATAACCCCTATTCTCTCCTATACATACTCATCTATACCTATCCTCTGCCTTCATTACTCACTATCATTAGTACACCTGCTAAAAAACGTTCTTATCTACCTACTCTCCTTTATATCATCCCTTCCGTAACATCTGTCTGTAGCTTCCTGTATCCCACACAGCATTGCCCTTTTATTACTACAAATCCAAACAACTGCTAATCAAACTTATATACTTCCTCCCTTACAAACCAAATTATTCTTTAATCTCCTATATACTTTCTAACTCTGTCACTTCTCTACTTATTTCTCTGTTCTATTCTACACATTACCACACTAAACCCCATTTCATTCTCATCTCAACACTTCACTACCACCACTTCCATTCCCACACAACCTAGGAGTTATACAAACATATCTTCAAGCCATTATCAAATAAACCCATTCTTCCAATACAAACTAAAAATTGTCCATCTCATAAATAAAATCCAAGTGACTCCAATAAGCAACACTACCATTTCTTCTCAAGTGTACCATACCAAATCTACCTCTAAAAAGAAATACCTTATACGTTCACATTTACTACTGTACCTTTTATCTGGAGATATACACCCTAACCCAGGTCCCACTTCTAAAAATATCTTCACACCTCTACGCGGAATTAATTCTCACAAATCCATTTACATGGCAACTATAAACCATAAAGGTATTCCCAACAAAATTTCTAATTGTCGTGCATGGATCACTCATAACCAACCAGACATTATTGCCACCACCAAGACCTGGCTCAAACCCTACATTAAAGACTCAGAATTTCTCCCTCCAGGCTTTCAAACAATAAGATCTGACAGGATGAATGAAAAGGAGGTGGTGTAGCACTAAGATTTCCTAGCACCTTTACCGTAGTTTCTTATACAAATCTTGTTTCCCAATTTGCCAGTGTTGAAATTCTTATTTCCTTCCTAAAAATGAACAACTGCAAAAATCTCTGTATCACAGCTGTCAACTTACCCACATGCAACACTACACCTCAGTTAGAAGAAATCCTTACTTGGACTTCTACTAATATCAAAAATGAAATTATTATCCTGGATGATGTGCATAACAACTGGTTAAACCTCAATCCCAACATCCATACTTCTAATATTAATCTAGTCACCTTCACACAGCTCATAAGCACCCCAACCATAATCTATCCTAGCTTGGATTCTTGTCTTCAACCTCATTAAAATATCTTTAGCAAGTACTCTTCAAAACACCCTGAGAGACCATGTCCTTGCTTTTATCCACCACTCCCCTCCTCCTACCAAAACCAAAACCATTAAAAACAAATAAGGAACCTAACTGCATTTAATCCACTTACCATTGTTGATACCCTGAAAAAGATAAACTGGCACAACCTATAAAGTCTCCCTCTCGATAAAGCTGTTGACTATTTTATTTTTGTTCCTGAACACACAAAATAGTCTAGTACCCTTTCACATGAAAAGGATCAAAATTAACTTCACCCCCTGGCTGACCAAGCCTACAAAAGACTCAATGCAATCCAGAAATAAAATATGGAAACAATATCAAGCCAACAGAAACCAACCAGACCTGATAACATTTAAACATCTTCATAATCAGGTAAAAAAAATAGCCAGCAAAGATAAAACAAGAATATTGTTCTAAACTGCAGTCTAACCATAAATAAAACCCCCAAAATTCTGGAATTCCATCACATCACTCTTGAACTCTGGTAGTAAAAACAACCCATGTCCACATCCTGACAAACTTTATCAAAAAATGGCATCTCTCTTTAACTCTTTCTTTATAAATTCTATAGCTGATATTACTGCTAGCGTTCCCCATGCTAAAGGCAGCACAAGTAATACAGCTTCGCCTAAAACTTCCTCTACTCTACCTAACACAGGATGCGGCCTCCTTAATACTACATTCATCTCTTATATCCAGAACTCTGCTTCCCTAACACTACATGCACCCCTTATACACAGAACAACCTTACAACCAGGACACTGCCTCCCTAACACTGCATTCACCCCTTACACCCAAGATTTGCCTAACACTACATGTACTTCTTATACCCAAGATGGTGACACCCTGACACTTCATGCACCCCTTATACCCAGGATGCTGCCTCCCTACCACTACATACACCCCTTATACCCAGGACAGTGCCTACCTAGCACTACATACACCCGTTATACCCAGGATGCTGCCTCCATAACACTACATGCACCCCTTATACCCAGGACACTGCCTAACTAACACAACATGCACCCCTCATACCCAGGACGCTGATACCCTAGCACTACATGCACCAATTATATCCAGGACACTGCCTACCTAGCACAACATGCACCCCTTATACCCAGGACGCTGACACCCTAACACTACATGCACATCTTATACCCAGGATGTTGATTCCCATTCTACTCCCAATTTTACTCTCAATCTCATTTCTATCACAACTATAAAAAGATTACTTCTGAAGCTCAAATCCTGCTCTAATGCTCCTGACAATATAACCCCCCCCAAAAAAAATATCTAAAACTTGCAGCATACACCACTTCATTCCCTATAAGTATCCTTACTAATTGATCCATTCAGGAAACCTATGTACCCAAATTATGAAAGAAAGCATTCATTTTTCCTTCTTCATAAAGGTGGCAAAAACATTGATATCACTAACGTTTGGCCTATCGCTATTCTTTCTTCTGTCTCCAAGAACTTGATAAAGTGCATCCACACTCAGCTAATACAAGATCTTCACAACCATCTCCCATCTCCTATGCATCATGGATTCAGACCTGGCTATAGCACAATAACTAAATAATGCAGACTACAGAAAAAGCATTGAAAGACTAGCAAAAATATGATACTCCAAAATAATTGTTTCTTAGTCATATTTATCTTTGTATAAAATTCTGCTCTTATTCATGTACTGCGGAAATTTTCTCAAATTACCTCAAATATTTTGTAATGCCACTCCTATTTGTTTAACCACTGGATTAATGATTGTGTTTTTATATTGTAAACTACATGTTTCTTAATTATATTTTACCTGTGTATAATATTTCTTCCAACTCAGAGAGACCAGATAAAAGCCTTCTAACACAAGATGGATTATCCTGGAATTTTTTAATGTAAAAGCACTGCAAAAGTTGCTCTCAATTGCAGGTTAAACAGCAAATGATCTTTTAAAGATTCCATAAATAATCTAAAATCTTTGATTGCCCATAGCTGTGTATAATGCACGTATATTCTCTCTTCTTTACTAATACTAATTCACCTAAATCCATAATTTCTTTTATGTTTCTAACATCCCTAAATATTTTTTTTGTTTTAACATTTCAATTAAAAGCAAACACTTAGCATGATAATGTCTAAGTTCAAATTTAAATAATGCTTTATCTGTTCAAACAATTCAATCACTCTTTTTTATAAATATGTAAGCATATAGTATAATTCTCATTAATGAATTCCTTTTCCTGATATCTCAAATAGAAACTCTCCTTGCCTTTTCTATAATGTGGACCAGTATCTTAATTTCTTGCTTTTAAATAATATAACAAGTCTTAAGCACTTCTCACTCCCTACATTTTCTCCCCTAAGATCCACAGTTTGCTCAGTCTTCATCACGTCTATAATTCTTACATCTAAAAGACAAATAATTTTTGCTTTTACCTCTTCATACCATTGTAAAACATGCAATCCTTTGAAATAATTAACAAGACTGTGTACATAGTCGTATCTTGTCAGTCTACATATGTGATCCATTTGTCACTTTATTGTACTATTTCAGAAGTTGAACCAAAGAGTGAGGCACTTACCTCAGTCCTAAGGATCATGGTAAAGAACACACTGTAATCCTGCAAGCTTAGCTGAGCAGATAGTGACCAGGCATCAGATTGATGGACTTTGGATTCTCCCTGAAATGATTTGAACTGGCTTCACATGAGCTATCAACTGTATATCTCATCTTTAAATTCAAGAGACAATCCTTCAAGAATAACATAGGCCCAGTGCTCTTGAAAGAGCTTACATAATAAGCTGCTATTATCTTTAGTTCTCAGGTGTACTACACTAAAAGAGCCCCACACATTATAGAAAGGCATAAAACTCCTTATTAGATTGGGTCCTGGTGAGAGACACTAATAAATTTGCACAACAGGTACAATGTCAGAGTACCTCAGTAACCATTTCCACATCTGTAAAACCGGGCATCTCACAAATCCACTTAAACAGCATTCTTAGAAAAGAAAACACAACTTGTCCAATAAAAGTCAGAAGTAATGTTATTGTCATTTACATCTACACAAGTGTAGATTAAATGCAATTCCATGCAATCACCTCATCATGGGACAACAAAAAAGAAATCACATACATAGAAAGGCATAATTTAAAACAACATATAATAATACTACCACTATCTTATAAATCAACTTTACACTTAAGTATATAGCTACATATATTCTTAGAAACATACACTTGTTAAGATACTAGAACCACACATCTAGTAGCAAAGTTCAGGTAATAGTATTGCACGTGAACCCAGTACCACATTATGGGTGAACCAGGACATAGCAGTAGTAGCTGAAGAACAAATATTGCACCTGCGTTAGTAGTATAAATTATAATGGTTGGCTGGGCTTAATAAATAATAGATAAAATAATATTGCACAGTGACTGGGAAGTCCCAACTTCCTGGCCCACCAGTGATCAGGCTTAATGCTGGAATTAAGAAGTCTGATCACCTTCGGATAAAAACTGTCTTTGAATCTAGATGTCCTGCATTGAATACTGCGGTTGCAATCCTATCATCTATTTACTGGAACATCCTAAAAATCCTCCCCTTAGATGATGTTGTAAATGTACTCAATTCAACTTTCTTAAATATCCTAGCTAGCCTTGCACTTCCTAGAGTGAAGACACTAAAGTGTAGAATGTTAATGCAGAGTACAGAAAAAGCATTGAAAGAATAGCAAAAATATGAAACTCCACAATAATCTCAGATGCTCAGGTACAGCATCAATGGGACCAGATGGTGTCTCAATCTCAGCCTTACTACAGGATATGTGCCCAAAGCAACAGTGGTCCCTCTCCATAAAGGTGGTGCCTCAACAGATCCTGGAAACTATCACCCCATAAGCCTGACTAGCTTGGTCTGCAAAGCTATGGAAAGGATCATCATGGACCTCATAAATAAAGATATTGGGGACCTACAAACACTGGATCCTACCCAGTTTGGCTCAGATCCTGCCTCTTAAACCTGGTTGATTTCTTTGAAACAGTCAACAAGGCCATTAAGGTGGTCCACACAGCCTACCTGGGCATTATAGATAAGCTCACCAGCTTAAATATAAACCCCTATGTCACTAGATGGATTGCAAACTGGCTCAAGGACAGAACCCACATGGTTAAAATTGCTGGAGCCATGTCAGACTCCAAACCAGTTACAAGTGGTGTCCCACAAGGCTCAGTCCTGGGACCTCTCTTATATATTTCTCGGAGGTACAGGTCAACACGGAAGGATTGTGGCTGACCAAGTTTGCAGATGACTGCAAACTGGGTGCCATAATCGACTCTCCAGCCGACACAAGCATCCTCCAAAAGGGCCTCATAGAAACAGACAACTGGTGCCAGAGCCATGGCCTCAAGCTAAATGCCAAAAGTGTATAGTCATCCTTTGGCAAAAACAAAGTGCCCACAAATTACCACATAGGTGGAAATCCATTAAGTACAGAAGAAGTAATTAGGGACCTGGGGACCCAAGTTGATAGCAATCTCTCATTTGACGACCAAAGTGGTTAGAAAACATTTTATATAGCCCACCTAATCATGAAGGGATTCACATCTAGATCAGGGGAGGTCATCGTGCCTCTTTACTCATCCCTCATCAGGCCCATAATTGAGTACAATGCCCCTTTTGGGATGTACCTTACCAGACACCTGCAGCAACTGGAAAGACCCCAAAAGTACCTCACCAAGAGGATCAAAGGGCTCAAACAGATGCCATATGCTGCCCGGTTAAAGAAACTCCAGCTCTACTCAGTGGCATAGCGCCTGTTCAGAGGAGATCTGGGAATTAATGGACATGCTGCACCTCAGAAAATCCAAATCCAGAGACTTGAACCTCAGCACTGAAATAAATAGGACATGCTGGAGGGACAGATTTTCACTCTGGAATAAAATTCCAGTCCAGGTTAGGCAGAGTCCTCATTGACTCTCTTCAAGAGGAATCTTGATGAGTGGATGGGGTATCACTTCTGTGTCACTGTTAGATAGAGGCACAGTATACTAACGGGCATAGCAAAATAAATTTAAAATGGGTGCGAAAGCCAAACACATTCTGGCTAGGCTTATAAATGCCCTAGGGCAGATAGCCTAGTATGAAAGTATGAACCTATGAACCTAATATCTTGAAAATTTCAGAATGCTCTGTAATCATACTAAAGACCAAATAAATGAAGAAAACAATGACACTATAACTACATTCAGAACACAACCCTTAAAAATTCTGGTTAGCCATTAAATAAATCTTATATCCCAGCCAAAAATTCAGCCCTAAACCCTCTCCCAATAACTCACCACTCAAAACTGCAATAGGATTAAATTCATCTTTGATAAACAGTCTAATATCTCTAACCAAAGATTCAGCAACATCTAATCCCAACCCTGCTCAATGCTACATATCAGCACAGCCACTTTTACCTTCAAACATGTACCCATATCCTGTACAAAACTACTCTTAAACAAGCTCAAACCATGCTCTCCTTTGACTAATGACATTGCAAGATAATACCTTAAAAAGGATAGCTAATAACATTGCCTATCCTGTCTCAAACCTCATAAATAGGTCATTCCAGGAATTCCACATTCCATATCTCTCTCTCTGGGGAGAATCAGACATTATCCCTTTACATTAAGGAAGAAGCTCAACAGACATTGCTAACTTTAGACCTATAGCAATCTTTTTTCAAAAACAATTACTAAACTGCAGGACAGATGTCATTTCCTGTTTTAGAAGGACACCAAATGTTACACCATTTAACTGTTGTGAATTTGTTATCCTGATTTTGTCTGATGAAGTTTACTAATGCAGTCAATGAAAAGTGTTTAACATTAGATATGACTCTTTCTTTATCCCATAAGCCAGTATTGTGTTTGCTTTATAGTAGTTTGTACATTTTATTTTGTTTTTCAAACTGCAGGAAGAACCCCTGTCTCCCACATTACACAGCTTCTGTCCCTCCCATAGTACTAACACTCAACTCCTTACTTTCATAGATACTTTCAATACTGCTAGAGATAATGGCAAACTCGTCTCTTCCTTATGTTTAGAATTATCTAAAGTCTGCCACACAGTTTGTCACAGCAAATACCTACTTCAAATGTCCTAACTTGGTCTACCTGAGCCTACCCTTCTATGGTTCAAAAGCTACTCGTCCAATAGGTGTCCTTCAAATGGCACTCCACCCTCCTGTTTCTGTACCGCCCAGTCACCACCAGTATACCACAAAGCTTTATCCGTGGTCTCCTCCTATACAACATTCTTAGCAATACCCTCCACACATCCACACAACA
Organism: Protopterus annectens; assembly: GCF_019279795.1. Classification (NCBI taxonomy): domain Eukaryota; kingdom Metazoa; phylum Chordata; order Ceratodontiformes; family Protopteridae; genus Protopterus; species Protopterus annectens. Next base: position 1,178,308,111 of record NC_056726.1, on the reverse strand, counting down.
GGCCTCTCTAATACAATGCGCAAACGGCAAGACACATCTTAAAACATTTAAATGGAACCAAAGAAACATGTTTTTCTGACTCATGTTCAACCCCCCCCCCTAAAAAAATCTACTTTGTTTTTCCCCAAATCCTTCTTTCATTCAAAAAATAAATTTGGAATCCTCTCTCATAATACTACAACAATTGGAGTTGCTATTCAAAGCAAAGTATTTGGAATGATAGTGGATGATAATCTTAAATTCGACCTATATTTACAAAATTGCATTTAAAAAAACTCACAAAAAATATCTTCTTGGCCAAGGACATGGTTAAAATGGGTCCTTAGACCACTTCACTTACTCGCAATGGGTCCTCACACCAGTTCACTTACTCGCTTAACAAATAATAAATAAATCAATAAACAAACACAGAAGCACATATATAATGTCAGTTATGATCTTCATTCTCACAGAACAGTGTATTAGTGGCCTTGCATTGATCAGCATATAACATTGCGACATTCAATCAGAAGTCAGAAAATGCGCTGTATGTCATAATCTTATATGCCTATTGCCATTATAGACATTACATTACATTCCCAATGTCAATTCCCCATTACACCTCATACCTTTAAATATGCCATGTGTAATGTGAAGTTCAATCATTGTGGTAATTAAAAGTAAAGAATTTTGATATTTCATTTCATCTTACTATTTGTAGATCTATGGAAGATCCATTTCTATGAAAACTCCCAGAGAAAATTAGAATAACCAGTGCTTACAAATGCATAATTTTCACTTCTACAGTGAAGTATATATCATCCTCATCATTATCATCATCAACCCCATATTCAGAAATTTTTCTACATGAGGTTTGGGTGTTATGTTAACTGTCACCATCTCTCTCAATTCAGTGCCACACTCCTACTTTCTTCGACACTCATGCCTGACTTCCAGAGAGCTTCTTTCACACAGTCCATTCACCTCTTTGCTGGATGTCCTTGTTTCCTCTTACCTTCTTCCTGTCTGTCCCAAATCTTCTTCACCAGATTATCTTCTGCTTTTCTACACATGCATCTGAACCACCATAATCTGTTCTCTTTTCTGCAATTGGAGTTACTTAAGCTTCTGCTCTTATGTCCTCATTTCTTTGTCTGTCCCACAGTGTGCATCCTACCAGCCTCCTCAGGCACTTCACTTTCATTACCTCTACCTCATCTGCTCTACCTTTCCTGCTCAATTTTCTGTATCATACAGTACTACTAGTCACACCACTGTCTTGTACACCTTACTTTTTAGCGTCTTGGGCATTCTTCTGTCATTCACTACTCTCTACTGATACACTATGCCAGTTGGCTGCAGCCCATCTGATTCTAGCTTTGACCTCTTCATTAAGACTTACCTTCCCACAACCACCTCTCCTAGATACTTGAAGCTATTAACCTGTTCCACTATCTTTCCTTCTGACTGAGTTCTCATTTTCTGATTCCCCCAGTTTGCAGCCATTCCCGTATCCTTTGCTGATGATTTTGCTCTGAGTCTGCCTGTAATTGCACATTGTCTGAACGAAGGTGAGTAGGATGGACATTAAAAAAGTTAAGGAAATATTTATGAAAGAGGGTTTAGCCTGATTATAGGGAGAGTAGTAGGATGACAAGGAGACATGGTGGTGGAATGAGGACGTACATGAAAGTAGACAGAGAAAGAGGTTGGCAAAGAAGAAGTGGGATTGTCAGAGAGATGAAGAAAGTAGACAGGAGTATAAGGAGATGAGGTGCATGGGAAAGAGAGAGGTGTAGAAGGCTAAGGATAAGGTATATGAAGAGTTGTATGAAAGGTTGGACACTAAGGAAGGAGAAAAGGACCTGTACCAATTGGCTAGACAGACGGACCAAGCTAGGAAAGATGTGCAGCAGGTAAAGGTGATAAAGGATAATGAGGGAAACATAGTCACAAGCGAGGAGAGTGTGTTGAGGAGATGGAAAGAGTACCTTGAGGGGCTGATGAATGAAGAGAATGAGAGGGAGAGAAGGTTGGATGATGTGGGGATAGTGAATCAATAAGTACAATGTATTAGCAAGGAGGAAGTAAGGATAGCTATAAAGAGGATGAAGAATGGAAAGGCTGTTGGTCCAGGTGACATACCTGTGGAACCATGGAGGTGTTTAGGTGAGGTTCTGTCCTGGGACCTCTCTTGTTCTGTATTTACTTTTCTGAGGTACAGGCCAATGTGGGAGGACTATAGCTCACCAAGATTGCAGATGACTGCAAACTGGGCGCCATAATCAACTCCCCAGCTGGCACAAACATCCTTCAAAAAGGACTCGCAGAGACGGATAACTGGTGCCAGAGCCATGGTCTAAAGCTAAATGCCAAAAAGTGTATAGTCATACCCTTTGGCAAAAACAATGTGCCCACAAATTACTACATAGGTGGTAACCCATTAAGTACAGAGAAAGTAATTAGGGATCTGGGGACCCAAGTTGATAGCAATCTCTCCTTTGACAACCACATTGCCAAAGTGGTTGGAAAGACCTTCTACATAGCCCACCTCATCATGAAAGGATTCACATCTAGATCAAGAGAGGTAATCGTGCCCCTTTATTCATCCCTCATCAGGCCCATCATAGAATACAATGCCCCCTTTGGGATGTACCTTACCTGACACCTGCAGCAATTAGAAAGATCCCAAAAGTACCTCACCAGGATGATCAAGGGACTCAAACAGATGCCATATGCTGCTCGGTTAAAATAACTCCAGCTCTACTCAGTTGCACACCGCCTACTTCGAGGCGATCTATGCCTGACATATAAAGCTATGTCCAACCCAGAATTAATGGACATGCTCCACCTCAGTAAATCTAAATCCCATAGAGCCACGCGCTCGAGGGACTTGAACCTCAGCACAGAAATAAATAGAACATGCTGGGGGGACAGATTCATAACCCAGAGGCTCCCTTCGCTCTGGAATAGAATTCCAATTCATGTTAGGCAGAGCACCTCACTGACTCTTTTCAAGAAGAATCTTGATGAGTGGATGGGGGATCATAGGTTTGTCCCGGGGATTACTTCCGTGTCACTATTAGACAGAGGCACAGAAAACTAAACTTTAAAAAGGGCACAGTATACTCAAATCAAGGGGTGGTATAAGCCAAACACAATTGGGCTAGGCTTATAAATGCCCCAGGGCAGATAGCCTAGTATGAACCTATGAACCTATGAAATGGCAGTGGAGTTTTTAACCAGATTGTTTAATGAAATCTTGGAAAGTGAGAGGATGCTTGAGGAATGGAGAAAAAGTGTTTTGGTACCGATTTTTTAAGAATAAGGGTGATGTGCAGAGCTGTAGTAACTACAGAAAGATTAAATTGATCAGTCACAGCATGAAGTTATGGGAAAGAGTAGTGGAAGCTAGGTTAAGAAGGGAGGTGATGATTAGTGATCAGCAGTATGGTTTCATGCTGGGAAAGAGCACTACAGATGCGATGTTTGCTCTGAGAGTGTTGATAGAGAAGTACAGAGAAGGTCAGAAGGAGATGCATTGTGGTTTTGTAGACTTAGAGAAAGCATATGACAGGGTCCATAGAGAGGAGTTGTGGTATTGTGTGAGGAAGTTGGGAGTGTCAGAGAAGTATGTAAGAGTGGTACAGGATATGTACAAGGGTAGTGTGACAGCGGTGAGGTCTGCGGTGGGAGTGATGGATGTGTTTAAGGTGGAGGTGGGGTTACATCAAGGATCAGCTCTGAGCCCTTTCTTATTTCCAATGGTGATGGACAGGTTGACAGACAAGATCAGACAGGAGTCCCCGTGGACTATGATGTTTGCTGATGACATTGTGATCTGTAGTGAGAGTAGGTAACAGGTGGAGGAGACCCTGGGGAGATGGAGATATGCTCTAGAGAGAAGAGGAATGAAGGTCAGCAGGACTAAGACAGAATATATGTGTGTGAATGACAGGGAGGATAGAGGAATGGGGAGGATGCAAGGAGTAGAGGTAGCAAAGGTGGATGAGTTTAAATACTTGGGATCAGTAGTTCAGAGTGACGGTGAGTGTGGAAGAGAGGTGAAGAAGAGAGTACAGGCAGGATAGAGTGGGTGGAGAAGAGTGTCAGGAGTGATTTGTGACAGACGAGTACCAGTAAGAGTGAAAGGGAAGGTCATCAAGAGGGTAGTGAGCCCAGCGATGTTATATGGGTTGGAGACAGTGGCATTGACAAAAAGGCAGGAGTTAGAGCTGGATGTGGCAGAGTTAAAGATGTTAAGATTTGCACTGGGTGTGACGAGGGTGGACAGGATTAGGAATAAGTATATTAGAGGGTCAGCCCAGGTTAGAAGGTTTGGAGACAAAGCCAGAGAGGCAAGATTATGTTGGTTTGGACATGTACTGAGGAGGGTGCTGAGTATATTGGGAAAAAGATGCTAAGGATGAAGCTACCTAGTAACAGGAAAAAAGGAAGGCCTAAGATAAGGTATATGGATGTGGTGAGAGAGGACATGCAGGTGGTTGGTGTGACAGAGCAAGATGCAGAGGACAGAAAGAAATAGAAACAGATGATCTGCTGTGGCGACCCCTAATGGGAACAGCCGAAAGAAGATGATGATAGGTAGAGTAGCTGGTAGTGTGTGAGTGCGAGTAAAATGAGAGAGTACCAGGGAAAGTAGTAAGGTGACAGAAAGTGTATGTATATATATATATATATATATATATATATATATATATATATATATATATATATATATATATATATATATATATATATATACGTGTGTAAGCAAACAGTCATTTTATTATTTACGATGGGTGTCTAATTATCCACAGTTCATAACACAGATTGTAAATGTCCTCATATTCGGTACAATTCTTCCCTCCTCCTTTAACATCGTTTTCTTTTCATTCAACCACAATCCCCCCTTAATTACTCCATACTCCCCTCTGTCTACCACGTTATCCTTGTGCATCTGCACATCTCTGCTATCCACTGCCTGTCACCTTACTTACCTACTACGATACTCTCACACTTTATTCATTTACACACTACCAGATACCCTGCCTATGGTCAGGCTAAAACCTTTTTCATTATTATTTCCTCAACTTTTTTAAAGTCCATCATATTCACCTTCTCAAATACAAAACATCTAACTATTCAGTTCATGTTATCATAACCTAGAATAAATCCATAAACCTTGTAACAACTAGAACTAGCTAATCTCAATCTGTTCTTCTCTAAAATAACTCATTGTGGTGACATTCATCCCAACCCAACCCTCAACATCATCCATTCCACCTTCCTCTGCCCCTAACTCCTGTACACCCACAAAACATCTTCTTACTTCAATTAACATTCATAGCAATCTAAGCAGAGTTGCAGATATACAAGAACTTTTGTCAATACTCAGTGTATATTACTGTCATTACTGAAACACAGTTAAAACTCCATATAAAAGGTTCTAAAATTCTACCCCTGGCTACAATATAAATTGATGTCACAGACCATCCAAAAAAGAAGGAGGCATTGAGGCTGTATACAATAACTGACTAGCTTTCTAACCCCTCGAAACTAACACACCAGCCTTCCAAAATGCAGGGCTTCCTATCTCTCTTCTCACTGTCAATAAACATAAGGTGGTATGTATAGTTGCCCTCTACACACCACCAGGTAATAATATTAGCTTATTAGAAGACATTCTTTAGTGGATAAATGCTACTAATGAATACATTATCTTAGGCAATGCTAACATTGACTGGTTTTCTGGGGCCTCTAACTCCTCAACTACTAGTATTAACCTGTAAGAGTTCAGACAAGTAATCTGTTCTCCCAGTCAGCTCAAGAGACTGAATCACAAAAATTCTATCCTCGACTGGATACTTAGCATATTTGCTGGGGTCGGAGATACTTCCACATTACTGTCTAAACAATACAGCTATTAGAAGTAGTTACCCATACCTAACTACTTGGAGTCACCATAGATGATAACTTAAAATCTGATCTTCACATACAAAATTGTATACAAAAAATCATTATAAGCTAGGTCTGCTATATGGAGTAAAACATTACTCTTTCTAGTAAAATCACCCTACCTAACTCTTATATTTTACCTGCTCTTCTCTTTGGCTTATTTATTTTGGTTAATATGCAGATTTCTTTTAAATTACAAACGGAGCAATGTTACAATAAGATATCTAGATTTGCAGCTAACCTGCCATATAAACATCATGATTGTTTAGCAATATGTTTTCTCATGTGGTTTGAACTCCCACATCAACTAGTCCATGCACAACTTTGTCTAGCTCATAAAATACTGAATAATCTGTCTATTTGGCCTTCTATCGCCTCAGGACTTCTTTACTGTCTTCCAAATAACCATTGATGCTCTCAAGACCAAAATCCTGCTTGAAATCTATAAACCAAAAATGTATGGGGCAAAGTCTACAGCCACACTGCACAGCCAAATTATGGAACTCCATTGCAAATTAAATCAGAACTATATTAACCCTCCTTGTATTTAAGTCCTCTTTCATAGAATTTCTCCCTAACTCATGGTATGTCTTTGCACCTCACCTGTTTGATCTACATCAACAAATACTTCACATTCATACTAATTGCTCATCATACTATGTGTGTACCTTTCAACAACAGCCCCTCCTTAACTTAGGATGAACTCCTATCTTTTTTATATTTTTATTTCCTAAGATAACAGATTATAGTTATAAAGCATTTGTATGTACTGTTGTTTTATTTAACTGTTATTTTTTATTATTAATTCACTGCTGGTGTATTCTCATGCTTTATTGTATACTATGCAGTCCACTGTAAAATTATATGTTTATTGTTTGTTTTTCTTTTGGCTTTTTCCCGATAAGGGGTCGCCACAGCGGAACTCTGGTCCGCTAATGATTGGCAGTAGATTTTTATGAAACGCTGAGGTGCCAGCTCGACGCTCAACCTTCAGTGCAGGCACGCCCATTTACGCACGCATGTCTTTCAAACGTTACCCAACCGCGGGGAGGACATGCAGACTCCACACAGAAGGCACTCCCAAGCTAAGCCGAGAATTGAACGGGAGAACCTCTTGCTGTGAGGTAACAACGCTACCGCCGTACCACCGTGGTACATAAAATTATAGGTTTATATGCTTTTTAATTACATCTATACTACTGTTTTATTTGATGTTCTCTAACTCTCTGGAGCTTTCCTCCCTGGGTCTCTGCTGAAAATGGGTATTTGTCACACAGTTGGGCTTCCCTGGTAAACAAATATCAGTAAAATAAAATATATGACACTGTAAATATTGTTACATACATGATTAACATATGCAAAGGGCTCCATCACCTAGCCATCTTTAAAGAGTCTCATCAGTAAAAGCATGCAAAGAAGAATTTAAGTTCCAAAATACAGTGCCATTATTTGAAAAAAACAAAACATTAAAGCATTTGTGAATAAACCAGGCACGGGCTATGGGAAGCACAGGGCTTAAGCATCCCAAAGAAAATATAAAGCAAACATTGCCTTTCATGGACAGGAAATAACCTTCAGAATATTCTGTACTGTGCACCTTAAAGACTGAATAATACAGATCAGAAAATGTGAGGTTGTTATATAATGAAGGAAAGTAACTTAACATTTGCATTTGGAATTAATAACAGACCTCTGCAACAATGATAAAAACATTTACTTGTATAAATGTTCTTTTACAAAATGCTGTGGCATAAATATCTAGGAAATTCTGTGACATGTTGCTGAAAAGATGAGATTTTTACAAACCTAGCCCATTAGAAAGCTACTCAGATTAGTGACAGTGCTTTTATGCTCAATAACATTTAGTGAATATAAATTCTTACTGCTCTTCCTGATATATACAACTTTTATATTTGTTTTTGCTTTTGTGCTCACATTATGTACTTGTCAGGTATTACTGTTCTCTCTCTTGTTAAAAGGACAAAATGGGTTGCTCATATAAAATTAAATACAATTATGGTTTCTTTTTCAGATTGTGACTATACGACTACAAATGCCATCAAACTATGCTATTGCCTCATCCTGTTCTTCATGATGGTTATCTTTATACTAATGAAGACCCGCATGAAAAGACCTCAGAGTGACTAATTACCATCTGTCTTGATGAAATGTTATAGCAGTAATGGTGTTTCTAAGCTAAAGCAATACTTTTTTTATTCAATGTTTATGTTTATTTACTTATTCTCATTGAGAGAAAATCATGTTTTAACACTGATTACAATTATAAACTCACATCTTATGTTCAAACAATTCTTTCATATTCCATTCATGTGAAGTATTAGGCAGTGTTCCTCCAATTATTACAACCATTAAATAAGGCATAGTATGCCATTTTAATGACAGAGTAATACACACACACACACACACACCATATATATATATATATATATATATATATATATATATATATATATATATATATATATATATATATATATATATATATATATATATATATCGCAAGAGAGACAGAGAGAGAGAAATATAAATATACATCACAAATTTTCTTAACCATACAGATGGGTCTGTTTTGTAATTCATCAAAGTTTAGACAAACTTGTATTGTTATTTAAGTTTGCACTATGTTACTGACCTGTATCATGCAATATATACCTTCAAACAGCTTAGGTTCATAGGTTCATAGGTTCATAGGTTGGTACTAGGCTATCAGCCCTAGGGCCTATACAAGCCTAGCCATAGCAATTCCCTGGCTATTTCTTCCTACATTATTTACTTTCCTGGACCCCTGTCTAGCAGGGTGACTGACGTGATCCCTGGGGTGAATTTCCTTTCTCCCATCCAATCGTCAAGGTTCCTCTTGAAGAGGTCCAAAGAGACACTCTGCTTGACATGTATGGGCAATCTATTCCAGAGTCTGGGGAGTCTCTGGGTCAGGAACCTATCCCTCCAGCATGTTTAGTTTATTGTGATGACAAGGTTTAGATCCGTGGAGCATGTAGCTCTGAGGGATTGGGATTTCTTTAAGTGTAGCATGTCCAACAGCTCTGGGTTTGACATGGCCTTGTATGTTAAGCAGAGATCGCCTCTGAGTAGACGATATGTGACAGAGTATAGCTAAAGTTTTTTAAGGCGGTCAGCGTAGGGCATCTCCTTTCGGCCTGGGATTCTTTTAGTGAGGTATTTCTGAGGCCTTTCCAGTTGTTGCAGATGTCTTGAGAGGTACATACCAAATGGGGCATTGTATTCTATAATGGGTCTAATGAGGGATGAGTACAGTGGGACAATGACCTCCTTTTTTCTGGATGAAAAGCCCTTCGTGATGAGGTGTGCCACATAGAAGGATTTCCTGACTGTTGTGGCGATGTGGTTATCGAAGGTGAGACCACTGTCCACCTGTGTCCCTAAGTCTCTTATCACACTTTGTGTGTTTAGTGTACTGCCACCTATATGGTAATTCATGCATACATGTTTTTTCCCAAAGGGGATAACAATACATTTCTTGGCATTGAGCTTGAGCCCATGGCTCTGGCACCAAGAATCTGTTTCTGTAAGGCCCTTTTGTAGAGTATCCACATCATTTGGGGATTCAATAATGGCTCCCAGTTTGTAGTCATCTGCAAACTTTGTTAGCCAGAGTCCCTTAGTGTTGACCTGTACTTCAGAGAAGTAGATGCCAAACAAGAGCAGCCCCAGGACTGAACCCTGAGGTACTCCATTTGTCACTTGTCTGGAGCTGGATTTGGAGTTGGCTACTTTTACAGTGTGGGTTCTATCAGTAAGCCATTTAGCAACCCATTGGGTGACATAGGGATTAATGCCCAACTTAGTAAGTTTATCTATGATTCCAGAGTGGGGGATGGTGTCAAAGGCCTTGGCAAGGTCTAGATAGGCTGTGTGGACCACATTACTCTTGTCCATGGCTCTGGAGACTGATTCAAAGAAGTCAATCAGGTTCAGGAGACAAGATTGGCCCTTCACAAACCCAAACTGGGTGGGGTCCAGTGTTTGAAGGTTGCCAATGTCTTTGTTTATAAGTTCCATGATAATACGCTCCATGGCCTTGCAGATAAGGCTTGTCAGACTGATGGGACGGTAGTTTCCAGGATCCAAGGTGGATTGGGATAACTGTAGCTCTGCACCACTCAGTGGGCACGAAACCTGAGGTGAGGCTATGATTAAACATGACACTTAGGTGAGGTGCCAGTTCATATTGTAGTTCATGTAGTACACAGCCTGGGATGTCATCTGGTCCCATGGATGCTGTATTCTTGGCTTTAGAAAGTGCGTTTTGTACCTGTGTGGCCATTATTACTGGAATTTGGCAATCTTCCGGTATTGAGATGGGCCATTTAGGGGGTAAGAGGGGGGTGAAGTTGGCACTGAATCGATCTGCCAGGATATTGGCAATATCCTTCAGATCAGTATATTTAATGCCATTCTCTTTTAGCTCAGAGCAGATCTGAGCATTGCCATTTAGATTCTTGACATAGTTATAGAATGCTTTGTGGTTGTCTTTGGAATCTTTGGCAATTTTATTTTCGTAACTAGCTTTGGAGGAGTTTATGAGGCATCTCAGTTTCTTACTGAGGCTAGTAAGGGAGTTTTTTGCATCCTGGGATTTTCCTCTTTTCTGCAAAATTTTCTTCCTTTTGATGTAAAGTTTGTTTATGGCAGGGGACCACCAGATTGGCTTCCTTTTTTTGGATGAGAGCATTTTGGTTTATTTGGGATGGCACGATTCATGCATGAGTGGATGTGCTCGTACATTGCCTTAGTGTAGGTTTTAGCAGTTGAACGTTCAGTTCCCGTCTGCATGGGTGTCATGAAGTCTGTCACTTCTGACTTGAGTAGCATGAAGTTGGCTTTGGAGAAGTTTTTTATGGTGGTTTCTTTACTGGGGGGTGGGGGTGGGATGTGGATGTTAAGGGTGATTAGCTTATGGTCAGACCTGACTAACGAGGGGGTGACGATAGGTATGGAGCATTGATTTCCCATGCTGGTAATGACCAGGTCTAGGATATTGGAGCCTCTGGTGGGACTATGGATTAGTTGATCCAGGGCATTGGAATTTATGAATTCCAAGAACCGTTGCACAAAGGTGTTGGGACATGAGTAGTTTTCCCAGTTAATGGCAGGGTAGTTAAAATCACCCAGTATTAGGGTGTTTGGTTCTATCTTAATATTTTCCAGTATGTTTAGAAAGGTGTAGTGAGAATCTTGGGGTATGGTGGGGGATCTGTAGCAAGCTACAATTTGGATTGCAGTCTTACCTAGTGTTAGTTGCATGATAAACTTAAGCTTAACTTTTGATTGAGCCATAGGACACTGCGACTGCCTAAATTGCTAGGGTTTCATTTGAAAGGATCTGTCAGCCAGTCTACCAACCCAGTTAACAAAATTAATAAGTAAGTAAATAAATACATAAATGAATGCACAGTGCATGTTGCTTATGTCCTAAATCAGATGAAAAAGAGGTGCTTAAAATGTGCTTTTCTGATGCATGATCATTACTGTAATAACCTTGAAACAACAATTGTGTTCTTCACATCATTGTTATTATTAGGGCTCACTCTGCAACACAGACTGCATTAACAGAGAACTGCAGTGGAGAACTCTCCGGACAGCTATCAAAGCTGTCACCTACTTTATGCTGCAACTTACACAGCAAAATGGTGATAGCCAAAGTGTCGTAACAGCTTCTAAAGTTGTTGGTTAATCAAAGGAGCATTTTATTTCTGGCCACTACCTGTGTGACAAGGCTAAGTATATTTCATCTTTCAAAGCTGTAAAACAATTCCTGATCCAAAACATTGTTCTTATATATATGATGATGATGATGATGATATATTAATACATCATGGCAGCTAAGTTCTTCATTTCTTACAATCAATTACTGACCATAACTGAAATTTGTTATGGGTTCTTAAAACTTATTTCAAGATTTATCATTTGAGCTTTGCTTTCCAGATGTTTTTTTTTAATCCATTTTTCAAATATATAACAAACTAGTTATGATTGATCATATGGACAAACTCCTGATTATTGTTCTACAGTGCTATGCTGATAGAATCATCTGCCACCAGTAAAGTCTGCACTATTAATCTGATAGGAGGTCACAGTGAGAGATAAATTAACTTATAATAAATGTCTGTGTTAGCTAGGGATAGTCTCCTGTTATATGCATGGTCAATTTAGGTATACACATGTTCCTAGGTAATAACTATGATTGTTAGCTGTTACATTTTTTATTAAAAAAACAGCATTCTGTTCTCTGTGTAAGCTGTAATACCCCTTTGTTTAAAATGGTTGGAATACAATAAATAATATTAGAATACCTCTGATTACAGCAAATCATTTTTAAGACTGTACTACAACTTTAGTTGTAGTCGATGATGAATATTTAGTGCCCTACAGTTTGAAGAAATTGGCTTGTAGTAATATCAGTTCAAGCTATTATCCCAACTCCTTAAACATAATTCAGATTCTATCAACTCCAGGACAAGGCAGGGAAAACAGTGAGTGCTAAACAGAAAAAATTCTATAATCTCATTCTAACTCAGCATGTATTATCACATAGTTCATCCACAGACTCCATGAAATGAGCTTGGTATGGACTGTATTCTGGAAGTCTGCTAGTAGGGAGGTTAGGAAAGATTGATTATACAATTCTTCCCCTAAAACGTGCATGCTGATTGGCCAGCCCAACCAGCGTGCCCATTGTAAATCCCTCACTTTTTCCGTTAGTATAAAACACTGTCTCACTATGTTAAAAGAGGTTTATGACAGGTTTAGGAGATCTCCGTTGCTTTTTTTAAAACTGTCTCGCTATGTTAAACTCCTTTAACATAGTGACACAGTGTGTAAAAAGCAACGGAGATCTTGCAATCTCCGTTACTTTTTTTTTAAACCTGTCTCGCTATATTAAGTGGGTGTAACATAGCAAGACAGCTTTAAAATAAGCAACGGAGATATCCGTTGCTTATTTTAAAGCTGTCTCGCTATGTTAAACCCATTTAACATAGCGAGACAGGTTTAAAAAAAAAAGCAACGGAGAACGCAAGATCTCCATTGCTTTTTACTGTTTCGCTATGTTAAATGGGTTTAACATAGCGAGACAGCTTTAAAATAAGCAACGGAGATCTCCATTGCTTATTTTAAAGCTGTCTCGCTATGTTAAACCCATTTAACATAGCGAAACAGTAAAAAGTGACAGAGATCTTGCATTCTCCGTTGCTTTTGCCCACAGCTCTGATGTACTGCGTAGGCATGCGCAGTACATCAGAACTGCCGCGGAATACCAGACAGCTGTGGAAGGGCAGTAAAGAGGCATTATACAATGCCATTATTTAAGAAAAGTAATTATTTCTTTTCTTAAATAATGTCATTGTATAATAGCAATAACCCACTTCTGGGTGTGGGCAATGTGGGATTTACCCACGGTTGTCTTTGTTTGGTCCCTCGGGCTTCGCCCTTGTGACCAAACCACGCCAACCGTGGGTAAATCCCGCATTACCCACACCCAGGCGTGGGTTATTGCTATAGTATTTTGCACTGTACACTGTCCAAAATGCCCAAAGGGTTTGTCCCATGTAGTGTCACAATATGCTAGTTAATGGGTAGGCAGGCTACTGCAGAATATCACACATGGAAACATGTTTGTCAGAATGGCACCTTTGTATCAATGCACCTCTGTACACTGAGAGAAATCACGTCTCATTGTAAAACTGCAGCCTAGGCATACTGTAAATAAGGTGACACTTAAAATATAAAAAATGAAACTTAGCAGAATGTACCCAATGACAACAGACAGAACTCACAGAAAAATCCCATTGTTGGCAACCTGTAATGAAAGAGCATATACAAATCTTATTAACAAAAAAGAAAGAAAAAAAGAAGCAGTGTGATTATCACATTTATTTATTTATTTATTTATTTATTGTTTATTTAGGTACTTACGTAATATCACAACCAGATTTCCGTCACTGCGAAATTCGCATACTTCAACTGTACTGAGGGCATGAAACACAGAAAGGGGTTATACAAAGTCCTTATTAGTGACGAGAAAGTTTGCATTAGCTTCAGGAAGACAAACAGTTTTAAAACCCGTCTTCCTGATTTGTGTGCATTACAGACGCAAGCTTGATTTCTCATGGCTGCTATCGTTTTTAGAAATGTAATGTGTAAGTACAGATTTCTCCACTTTGTAAAAAGGATGTAACAGCCAGTTTTAAATTCTGTGCCTATACTGTGTGTTTCAAAATTCGCAAACGTCCTTTATTAGGAAAACTCAGAGTAGATGGGATAAAATCCTTTACAATGAGCTTCTCTAGTTTCCTGGATTCTGTATTTACCAGACTTTTTCTTCCTTTTTTACATATATGTACTTGGGCACACTGATACCTGCCAAGTGTGCAGATGTATGAATAATGTTTTTAAAGTGTTCCTTGCCAAAACTGATTTCTGAATCATCATTGAGTCTTAATGTAAGCAAATAACGGGGTTATGGTCATCCTTGTTTGATTTAGGCAGTGGACCTGTTTACACAATTCGATGTGAGCGAACTTGTTGGTTTCGATTGACAACACGAACAGTGGTGTATTGACAGTGAGGAACTAACATAATATACAGTAAGAGCAAAATAACTGTTTTGGACCATAGACTATATATGTGATCAACAGTTTCCTTTAGGTAAAGTATACATTAAGTACGACTTAGACAATTGACTCTTCGTTCGATATAAGTCATGATGCTTGCAAACGACAGAGTAACTGTATTGTCGATATTATGGTGAATGTTCTGAAATTTTGAAACATTGTACCTAAAAGGAGGACTTCACTTATAATAATTCAAGTGAAACACTGATAGTTGAAGTACTTGTTTGGCGGATATTGAATCCGAATATATTTAACACTTGATTGTTAAGAAGTACGGAGTGACAGCCATAAAATGCTGAGAATTTGCATTGAGTGCATAGTGGTGTACAATAGGATGTTTGATCCTAAGTTAATAACATGCTAAGATGATTTATTGGTGATGTAGGCATCAAGTTCTAATCTTTAGAAATAGAACATAGGAGCCATAATAAACTGATTCACTTTCACTGATAGTATTTTGCTGGACATTGGGAAGTGTGTGTTAAGGGTAGACATTACTATCAATACTTTAGGTGACATACCAGTTGAGACTTGTTGTTAATTACTAAACAATATTACATAAAGCACTACTGACCTAGTACAAATAGTTTAAGAATATTGTGGGAACAAATTTGCGTATTTTCTGGGCCATTTTGCATGCTGTTTATTTGATGTGTAATGACATGAATATAAATGAGTATTGCTTTAAAACTTTTTAAATTGACACACTAGTACCGGATAGGCCACCGGTATCAGGTGAGCTTATTTAAATGATACTCGAAAATATAATTACTTTGTCTGAAGAAGTCCAAATAAGATCCGGATGAATAGCGCTTAACATTAACGGGTTTAGAGTGTGTGTTTTGTTCGTGGTTAACTGCTCAGTGAAGTACTTGTCAGTACTTTTTACACAGTTTATGGAGTATTTTATGTGTTGAATAAAAAAGCATTGGTAATATTGCTGCACTTGGAGTCTGGTGCTTTTGTGGAACTTAAAAGTTTGTTTTTCATTTTTGGTGCTAGTTCGGGATCCATTATCTGCCTGCTTGGGATGACATGGTCGACAGACCACGATGCATTGCCACAGATGGCCTGCACCTGTCACCCCTGGGATTCCGGATACTGGCTAAGGCTCTTGCTGCCCCTATAGTGCCTTTTTTAGGCAAGGTTCAAATAACAAATTCACCACCACAACAGGAACAGGCAAGCAAAAACTGAGGGAAATGCTACTCAATGCTAGAAGTCTAAATCTCAAAATGCACTCACTCGAGGCACTCCTTAAAATGTAGAACATCGATAACTGTGCAGTGACTGAGACCTGGTTCAAGGCTCCAGAGAGTTCCTCTGCACTACCAGGCTATAACTCATACCACACTTTTCAGCCATGTAACCTGGACTGAAACACCAAAGGCGGAGGTGTGTCCATATTCATTAAGGATATCCACACCTCCAGGCTAGTTGCTCAGCATAATGCATCCGAGGTTATCCAAGTGCAACTAACTCTGGGCAAAACTGCAATCCAAATTGTAGTTTGTTACTGATCCCCCACCATGCCCCAGGATTCCCACTCCTCTTTTGTTGATGTACTGGAAAATATTAGGGTTCAACCAAACACTCTAATAATGGGCAACTTCAACTACCCCACCATTAACTGGGAAAACTACTCGTGTACCAACTCCTTAGCTCAACGCTTTCTGTAATTCATAAACTCCAATGCCCTGAATCAACTTATCAACACCCCCACCAGGGGCAACAATATCCTAGACCTAGTCATTACCAACATGAATGACTGGTGTTCCACACCTGAAGTCAACTCCTTGTTGGTCCAATCCGACCATAAGCTAATCACCCTTGATATCCACATCCCGCCCCCACCCCCCCCCCCCCCCATTAAGGAAACCATGGCAAAATTTTCTCCAAAGCCAGCTTCATGCTTCTTAAGATAGAAGTGGTGAACTTCATGACAACCATGCAGATGGACAATGCAGTTACAACTGCTGAATCCTACACAAATGCACTCTATAAGCACTTACACGAGTACATGGATCGTGCTATCCCAAACAGAACCAAGATGCTATCCTCCAAAAAAAGGAAGCCAAGCTGGTGGTCCCCTGCCATAATCAAACTGTACAACAGAAGGAAGAAATTGTTGCAAAAGAAAGTAAAATCCCATGAATGGAGGAGCTCCCTAGTCACCCTCAGTAAGAAGTTGAGATCCCATATAAGATCCTCCAAAGCAAGCTAAGAAAACAAAAAGTTTGCCACTAATTCTAAGGACAACCACAAAGCATTCTATAGCTATGTCAAGAATCTCGATGGCAACACCCAGATCTGCTCTCAGTTACAGCACAAAGGCACGAAAATTACAGAACCAACTGATATTGCAAACATCCTGGCAGATAGGTTCAGTGCTAACGTTACCCCCCTCACCCCCTAAATGGCCCATATCTATACAGGAAGAATGCAGAGTCCCTGTAATCACAATTACGCAGGTAAGAGCTGCACTCTCTAAAGCCAAAAACACAGCATCCATGGGACCAGACAACATCCCAGGCTGCATTTTACACGAACCTCAGAACGAACTGGCTCCCCACTTAAGCACCCTGTTCAATAATAGCCTTGCATCAGGCTTTGTGCCCACTGAATGGTGCACAGCAACAGTTATTCCACTCCACAATGGGGAGCCACCACTGATCCCGGGAACTATCGACCTATTAGCCTGATGACCCTGGTCTGCAAGGCCATGGAATGTATCATCATGAAACTCATAAACAAAGATATTGGTAACCTCCAAACTCTGGATTCCACTCAGTTCGGGTTTGTGAAAGGCAGATCATGCCTCCTGAACCTGATTGACTGTTTTGAGGCAGTCACCAAAGTCGTAGATGAGGGTAAGGTGGTTCACACAGCCTGTCTTGACCTCGCCAAGGCTTTCAACACCATCCCCACATTCTGGAATTATAGCTAAACTCAGTAAACTAGGTATAAATACCTACATCAAAAGATGAGTTGCCAACTGGCTCACTGACAGAACCCACACTGTAAAAGTTTCAGACTCTAAATCTGACCTCAAAGCAGTGACAAGTGGAATACCACAGGGTTCCGTCCTGGGACCTCTCCTGTTTGGTATTCATTTCTCTGAAGTACAGGCTAACCCAGAAGACCTCTGGCTAATGAAGTTCACAGAGGACTGCAAACTAGGAGCCATAGTCAAGTCTGCAAATGATGTGGACATCCCATAGAAGGTCCTCACTGAGACAGATGCCTGGTGTCAGAGCCATGGGCTCAAGCTCAATGCCAAAAAGTGCAGTGTCATTCCCTTTGGTAAAAACTCTGTACCCATGAACTACCACATAGGCAGCAATCTAATTAACACCAAATGTGTGATAAGAGGCCTTGGGACCCAGGTGGACAGCAGTCTCTCCTTTGATAGTCACATTGCCACAGTACTCAGGAAGTCCTTCTACGTGGCACACCTCATCATAAAAGGGTTCTCATCCAGGAAAAAAGAGGTAATTGTTCCCCTCTACTCAACACTCATTAAACCCATTATAGAGTACAATGCCCCTTTTGGAATGTACCTCACAAGACATCTGCAGCAGCTGGAAAGGCCACAGAAGTACCTCACAAAGAAGATTACTAGCCTCAAACAAATGCCCTACACTGACCGCCTCAAAAAACTCCAGAATTTACTCCATAGCATATCACCTACTTCAAGGTGATCTCTGCCTAACATATAAAGTTATGTCAAACCCAGAGCTGTTGGACATGCTACACCTAAAAAAATCCTAATCCCTCCAAGCTACATGCTCTAAGGACCTAAACCTTGTCATCACAATAAACAAGACATGCTGGAGGGATAGATTCTGTCCCAGAGACTTCCCATACTCTGGAACAGGCTACTCAACTATGTCAAGCAAAGTTCTTCATTAGCACTGTTCAAGAAAAATCTTGATGAGTGGATGGGATAAGAAGTACACCCAGGGGATCACTTCTGTGTCTCTGCTCGACAGTGGCACAGGAAAATAACTTTCTTTGGTGGCGTAATCCAAGGAACCTTGTTGGCTAGGCTTATATAGGCCCTTGGGCCGATAGCCTAGTATGTACTTATGAACCTATGAATGATGATATACCAGGTTGTCTCTTAAACAGCTTAAATCAGGAATTACTGGGCCCACTAGGATATCTATTTAACCACAGTCTCTGGACTGACTTTGTCCCAACACACTAGAGGACAGCAATAGTTATCACTCTGCATAAAGGGGGGACCATCTACTAGCTTGAAATTACAGATCCATAAGTTTGATTAGTTTTATATATAAAGCCATGGAAAAAATAATTATGGACCTGATAAATAATTACATAAGAAAACCTCCAAACACTGGACCTGTCCCAATTCGGCTTTGTCAAGGGCAGGTCATGCCTGATGAATCTGGTAGATTTCTTTGAGAAAGTCACTAAGGCCATGGATAAGGGTAATATAGTACATACCACCAACCTTGACCTGGGCAAGGTATTTGATACACATCCCCACTCAGTATAATAAATAAGCTCACAAAACTGATCATAAATCCCTACATCACCAGTTGGATAGCCAGTTGACTCATGTACAGGATAGACATTGTTAAAGTGGGTGAATCCATATCCAGCAAAAAGCCAGTTACTAGTGGTGTGCCAAAGGGCTCAGTGTTGGAACCACTCCTGTTCAGAATATAATTTGCTGAAGTCAAGGCTAATGTGGAAGTTCTATGGATGACAAACTTTGCCAATGACTGCAAGCTGGGGGCAATCACTGAATCCCCTAGTGAGGTAAATATTCTTAGGAGGGTCTTGATTAGTGTCAAAATCATGGCCTAAAACTAAATGTGAAAAAATGCATTGTCATATCCTTTGGCAAGTCAAATAGCCCGGAAAACTGCATCAATAGCATTCCCCTAGGATTAGTCTCAGCGATGAGAGATTTAGGTGCATAGATAGATAGTAGCCTAAATGTTGACCACTATGGCTCCACTGTAGTAAAAAAAGTCTTAATATGTGGCACAGCTTATGTTTAAAGAGATGCCATCCAGATCCAAGGAAATTATAGTCCCACTGTACTCAGCCACATTAGGCCAATAATCGAGTACAGTGTGCCATTTGGCATGTACTTGACTAGGCACTTACAGCAGCTAAAACAACCTTAGCGGTTCCTCAAAAAGAAAATACAGGGTGTAAACAACATGTCCTATGCACGTAGAATAAAAGTCGTTTCCTTTACTCTATCACCTTCTGACTATTAAGGGGTGACCTATGCCTGACCTACAAGGCACTCACATGTCCAGCCCTGATGGAGCTGCTACACATCCACAAGTCAACCAGAACAAGAGCCATCCAATCTAGTGATCTTAACTTAGTCAGTGACTCAAACAAAATATGCTGGCGAGACAGATACATGTCTCAGAAACAACCCCTTCTTTAGAACAAGCTTCCTATTTACATTAAGCAGAGCCCTTCTTTGGCCCTCTTCAAACTCAGTGTGGATCAATAGATGAGGAATTTCAAATTCACATGTGGGCTTGTACCTACTATGTTCTTATGGGCAAAGGCAGTATGTATAATATTCAAGGCATAGCCACAAAACCATGTCATCTTCTTGCACCTACGGGCAATATATTGGGTAAAATCAGGTTATATTGGCTAGGCTTGTAAGGGGTCTTAAGCCACTAGCTTAGTAATCTCCTTTAACCCTATGAACCTATGAAGCTGTGCATACAGACATTCATGCATGCAAGAATATAGATTTACAGAGAGATATAGTAAGCTGTATATAGATATTAGAAGAAAAAACAACAACAAACACTCATTTTTGTTATTTATGATGATTAAGATATGTGAACTAGATGACAATGACACTTTTACACTGACACACTTTTCTGACAAATAAAGTTGAAAAAAAGGTACTTTATTTATTTATTTTTTTAATTTTTCCAAATCTTTTTGGTTTCTAATACCATGATGGGAACGGTCCCCATTTCTCCAAGTCTTTTGGGTTTCTAATACCATGACAGGAATGGACCCTATTCTTAAGTCAAAGTATGATTAAAGTTCATGAAATTAGTATTGTTTTCATCTTTGATGTCAGCCAGAAGTGCTCTTCGCAGGACCTGAAGTGTGCCCAGTAATGGCTCCTGCAATTCATATGGAGTTACATGTATTGGTAACATAGCTAAATATGATTGTAAATTCTTTTTTTATAAGACCTATTGCACCTACTACTATTGGAACTGTCTGGTTATCTTTCTTCCACATTGCCCTCATTTTTGCCTGCAAATCCATATATTTTATGACTTTATGTCTCTCTGTATGCAAGACCCTGTAGTCACTGGGTGTGGCAATTTCAATGATCAATGCTACTTTTGTCTTCTTTTCATGGACCATTACATCTGGTTTTCTAGCATGTACCTCTTGAACTGTTGGCAATAGGTGATCCCCTGTCATGTAAACTTTATAATTTTCTATGATGCTTTGTGGCTCATGTCTCCAGTATTTTTCAGCTGCTTCAGTATTACAATGTCTGCACAATCCCCAGTGCAGCAGTCTTGCCACATTATTATGCCATTCAGTATACCATCCTTCTGCCATTAGTATGTCACAACCAGCAACAAGTTGTACAACTGTTTCCAATTCTGTTTTACAAAACATATATTTGTCTGTTTCTCTGACATGTTCAATGGACTTTGTAAACCAACTTGTACTTAGCTCACTATCTTGGGCCACCAATATTAACCTTGCATCTCTTGGTTTGAATTTGCCTCATATTAACCATTCCTGCATTTGATAGTGATCAACATGAGGTTCTTCCAGAATATTTCTATACTTGCAACTATAATTATGCATTTGCCACATTTCTTGCCTTCTCATCTGGTCCTTCTATAGTCTTTTTTTTTTTGTTTTATGGCAGTTGCTCAGTTATTCAGTTGCTGCCTGATTTTTATCTACTTCTGGTTTGCTTTCCATTCCTGCCTGATGCCGATATGCTTCTGCTAGATTAAGCAGAGAAGTCATCTAAGATTTATTCTCCTCATGTTTCAAAACTTTCACTATGTTAGGGTCTTGTAAGGTCAGCAGATATGTGTGCAGTCCCACGATTGCACATCCCTGCATGTAATCAGTTTCAAGGAGGCCCATGCATTCTTCAGAAGAGGGAATATATAATGTTGGTATGCACTGATTTTTATAAATCATTTGTTGAGCCTGAATTATACTTTTGTTTTCCTGTCTAATCTAGCCAACACATTTTGTGGTCAGTGAATCACTCTAAAACTGTAAGTTAGGACAGGAAGAGAAAATTGGTTTATAGCTTGAATTTTGTTTCTAAATCTCAAAGCTGTTTTCAGGATTAATTTATGTTTTCTAAAGTATCCCTTACTAAGTTTTATTCACACGTGTTCATGTTTTACTGTTGATCCTTCATCAATTCCCAAATATGTATACACTCTCTCTTGCTCAAGTTCTTTTATAACACATAATTGTCCCAAACTGATGTTTTCTTTGTGTTTCAGTTTTTCTGATTTAAAGGTTGCTTTTGCACATTTATCAAGACCAAATAACATTCTTATACATCTGAAAAAGTTTTGACAATTTGCAATTGTGCTTTCAGTTCCTCATCTGATGAGCTGTGCATTTTTAAATCATCAACAAAGAGAAGATGAGAAGTTGTTACACTTTACACTTTGTTGTTTGCACAATCCCCAGTACAAGTCTTGCCACATTATTATACCTTTCAGTATACAGGCCTTCTGTCATTAGTATGTCACAAGAAGCAATGATGTGTGCAGCTGTTTCCAATTCTGTTTTTCATAACCTACATTTATCTGTTTCTCTCACATGTTCAAAGGATTTTGTAAACCAGCGTGTACCTAGCCCACTATCTTGGGCCACCAATATTAACCTTTCATCTCTTTGTTTGACTTCACCTCTCCATAACCATTCCTGTGTTCAGTCTTGATAAACACGAGGTTCTTCCAGAAGTTTTCTATACTTGCAACTATGTTTATGCATTTTCCACATTTCTTGCTGTCTCATCTGGTCCTTCACCTTATATTCTTTCTTTTGTTTTTTGGCACATTCAGTTGTTGCCTGACTTTTATCGACTTCTGGTTTGATTTCTATTCCTACTTGACACTGATATGCTTCTGCTAGATTAAGCAGAAAAGTCATGTTAGATTTATTCTATAATGCAGCTCCATAACAGTACTTTATTATTATTATTATTATTATTATTATTATTATTATTATTACTATTATTATTATTATTATTATTATTATTATTTATTTATTTATTTATTTATTATTACTTTTTTCAATTTCTCCAAGTCTTTTGGGTTTCTGATACCATCACGGGAATGGACCACATTCCTACATTCAAAGTAGAATTAAAGTCTATGAAATTAGTATTGTTTCAATCTTTGATGTCAGCCAAAAGTATTCTTTGCAGCACCTGCAGTATGCCCAGCAATGACTCCTTCAGCAATTTGTATTGAGTTACATTGCTTGGGTAATGATTGTAGATCATTTTTTTATAAGACCTGTTGCTCCTACTGCTATTGGAACTGTCTGGGTATCTTTCTTCCACATTACTCTCATTTCTGCCTGCAGATCCTGATATTTTATGAATTTGTGTCTCTCTGTACACAAGACACTGTAGTCACTGGGTGTGGCAATTTCAATGATCAATGCTACTCGTCTTCTTTTCTTGGACCACTATATCTGTTTTTCTTAGCATCTAACTTTTGAACTGTTGGTAATTGTTGTAAGATAATACAGATGTAATTACAGAATAAAACAAGGTATTAAAGTTAACTATAGGTTTACTGTGCAAGTAGCATTGTAAAGTATTTGAAATACACAGGCATTACCATTACATTTCAGTCCATTTCAAAGCTTTATAAAGTTACCATAAGAGATGATGCACATTCTGATTACCTTCCCACAAGACTTACAATAAAGCTGGTGACTGTGCCATTTGCACGCTGAACTCTTAGTGCTATAATATGAGCTGTCTGACTGATAGATGTGCATTTGTTATTAAACTTAACTTGTTATTAAACTTAAAATGGGTTCTTGCAAGTAATATAAATGTGCACTGTGCCATTGGCATTCAGTGTACTAGGACAAGACATTCCAGATCAGTGGGTCACTGATTATGAAAACCCTTTTGTTGCATTCCAGTGAGTGTCTCGGGATGTTATATGAAAAGTGCGTCTTTGTACACTATCAGACTCTTAAGGGTGACTCCCCAGCCAAATCAATGACAGACAGTGGCATTACTGAAGCAATTTAACATCAAGTGTTTTGGATGCTGAGTTTAGTTTTGTTGTACAAGAATAGGATAACCTTAGGGTATTATGGAATAATGAGCAAGTAGTTGATGGAGGAGAGCTTGTCATAAAAATAACAATGTGTGGCCTGTATGGACATAGCAGTGAACTGCTACCAGTACAGGAGGTGAGCTAAATATCTGAATACAAACACACTTCCATTTATGCAATCATTCCATCTTGGCTAAGCAACATTTCCTGCCCAGGTTAGAGAAACAAGCTTGCACGATCACTTCTAATTTAGGGTCATGTTAGATATCATGCTTTGCATGTAATAACTGAGGAGACTATGTCATCTAACCAAACATAAGCTGCTCAAGATGACAGCCCTTAAATAATTTTCTAACGCATTTCCATGGCAGTTCTAAAATGCCAGATCATAGTTCATCCAGCATATGTATAAATAATTAAAATGTGATTTTGGTGAGGCAGAGGATCTTGTTGCACTCATTATTAATGGTCATGCTTGAGATTACCCAGAAATGATACAATGGATTCATAAGCCAGAAAGTGTTTAAATCCAAACAGAACTATCAGTAATGCCACAGAGTTTTTGCAAGCTTAGCAATACACATCTTGTTTTAGATATGAATCAAGTTATATAGAATTAAACTTTTCACAAGTGCAGCTGAATTTATGCAGCTTCAGATTATGTACTTTGCAAGATGGAAAGAATAAAGCATTCAGCTCCTTATTTGCCAACATCAAGCCTCAAAGTGTGCCACAGTACAGCAGCCTTCACATGCAAATACTACTGCAAGTAATAAGGTTAAATAAAGAGTAAACATGTCTTTGCCTATACTTGTATATTAGTTCTCACTGTCATAGGTTCATCTGTTCACAGGTGTGTACTAGGCTAATGGCCATTTGGGCCCTTATAAGCCTAGGCATGCAACCCAAATATGACCACCAAATTTATTTTTATAGGGGGTGATTTACTGACTGGTTCTGCCCATCAGGGATATAGGTGCCAGACCAGTAGTGAATTTCAGATTACCCATCCAGTTGTCAAAGTTGCTCTTTTATAGGGTTGGGAGGAACTTTCCTTCACATGGATGGGGAGCCTGTTCCAGAAAATGGGAGTTCTCTAAGAAACATATTTGTCTCTGCAACACAACATAAGCTATATCGATTTCATGTTAGGCAATATATGAAATTAAGTATGAGCAAGATAATTTGACACTAACATTTTCTGCAGATCCATGGTAATGGAGTTATTAATTATGGATTATGTTTAAGCATTTTTATTCATATCAAGTACTGCAGTACTCTGTAGGAGGCTGGTAATGGAGTTATTAATTAGTGATTATGTTTAAGCATTTTTATTCATATCAAGTACTGAGGTACTCTATAGGAGGCTGGGGGCAGTGTGTTTATGATGGAAGACAAACAAAGAGAAGGAGAGGTCATTTGTATGGCAAGTCCTTGATTTTTATTAGTTACGAGATCAGACTGTTTGGAAGTACTTGTTTTTTGCCAAGTGCATGGTTAACTTTTATTTATTTGCATGTGACTTATACTTTTGGATGAAAGAAGAGGTATTAGTTCTGATTTAGGTAATCAATCTTTTGTCTCTTTCCAGTGCAAGAGAAATGACAGCTTGATTTACTAGGTAAAGAAATGTTTTTAAAATTTACCTCTTGTGGAATCTGGCATTTTGGTCTAGGTTTGCATTCAGGGGCAGCCACTGTGGTGCAGTGGTTAGCACTGTTACCTCACAGCAAGAGGTTCTCAGGTTTGATCCTCGGTTGGGGTGCCTTCTGTGTGGAGTCTGCATGTCCTCCCCTGTGGTCGTGGGGTTTCTCCGTGTGCTCTGGTTTCCTCCCACATCCCAAAGACATGCTATAGGTAGATTGGACACTCCAAATTGGCCCTAAGTATGGGTGTGTGCCTTCAGTGGAAGGTTGGTTGCCGGGCTGGCAACTCGACACTGCCAATCATGAGTGGACAGGTGATCTGCTGTGGCGACCCCTAACCAGGAAAAGCTGGAAGAAGAGGTCTAGGTTTGCATTCAGGAGCTAGCTCAAAATAGTGTGGAGTTCAGAACCATAGGCATTTTTGACAAAAAGTTAAACTACTTGGTGAGCATCCTTAATTATACTGTGGAAGAGTATATTCCATAAATTCTCATCATGAACAAAGCAATTAAAGCTGCAATCCAAAGTAAACTATCTGAATCTTTGAATGAATAAAAAAAATGTTTTTGTACTGCAGTCCCCATGTGGAATATTTTGCACCCCTCAGCCCCCCTTACTTGCATACACTCATTCCATAGTCCTTCAGTTGTGCAGAAAACTGAAAACCTATATAACTTTGAGTCCATCTTGTGCACTGGCAGTGACCTCTTATACAGAATAGTGAACTAGGAGATGCTGAGTAATGTACAGTGCTTGTTGAGTTAAAGTGTCATCCAGTTTATACCTGAACAATAGTAGAGAAGCCAACATGGAGCAACTTATTGAGAGTTAGCTGATTATAAAGTTCCCCCCCTAAAAGAGTAGTTTATTTGTGAAAGGTTTTATGACATTCACTCATATGTTTTAAGGACAGTATTAAAATCATTCTAAGGCATGACTAAGTGATATAAAGCCAGCAACTA
Organism: Protopterus annectens; assembly: GCF_019279795.1. Lineage (NCBI taxonomy): Eukaryota > Metazoa > Chordata > Ceratodontiformes > Protopteridae > Protopterus > Protopterus annectens. Next base: position 1,178,281,562 of record NC_056726.1, on the reverse strand, counting down.
GTAACCTTTTAATTATAGTACGTTGATAATAATGAATAGGCTTTGGTACCAAGATTAGTTTAGCAGATGATTAGTATTAATCTGGACATTGATAACCTTTGACATGTTACACCAATAAACTTTGGGAGAGCTAGCTTTCAATAGTGTGCTGCGACTGGGTATGATGGACTCCTGGGCAGCAATAGATGGTTTTAGCTAGAACTCACTTGTCTTACGTATATCCAGTTTCTGATTATGAAGAATCACTATATCTCAGAAACCTTCTATATGGATGGACTCCATGAGAGTAGGAGCAGGATTTTCTGGCTAGGATCATTAGGCTGTTGTAAGCAATAGTTTGGTACTGAAGCGGTATGTGGTCTGGGGATAGGAGGATATCCATGCAGAAGTGAAATGGGTCATGCATATTTCACTAAAGACATTTGGGAGATAGTGATTTTTTTTGTAGAGTCTTGGTATACCCTTACATGCAATAACCTATGAAAATGTCGTGAAAGCTACTGAAAAATGATATAGCCTATGCACTGAACATGAGGAGCGTACTAAGGTATGGACACCATTCTAGGTAGCATTAAATGAAGACAGGGATAAAGATGCTAAAGGAGTTATAGGAAAAAAATAAGCAACCAGAGGAGGGGGGGAGGAGGGGTACCCACAATCCCAAAGAAGACGGCCACTTAAGCACTGCCCAATGATTATGAAAAAAATATATATACTTTACGCAATTATTACAAGAGACAAAATACAACACAATCACATATTGACATGATACATTCAACATTAGATGGCAATAAAACATTTTGTTTATAAAAATGAAATGATAACAAAAAACATTTTCTATATGAATGGACAAGACCCCCTATGCCCCTGATGTGGAGGCAACCCCGCAAACTTATATATATTTTCTCCAAGATCACCATGTCTTGAACAAAAGGGAATATTCTGAAAAATCACAACCTCAGATTAAATATATGTAAGTCCATATATTTAGCAATATAGTCTCAGACTTAAAGGACCTGCTAAAGTTAGTCCTGAAATTTCAAATTGTTACTGACAATGAAGCTTCACTTTGTGTTAACATGCAAAATCATAGTACAGATATAAGAGAAATTGAGGTGGTAGTAGCACAGTAATAAAGGAGCTTAATGATCTAGAGAATTGATCAAAAACGTGGAAAGTCGGATTTATGAGAATACAAAAGAGAGTGCCAGAGACGGAAATGGGCAAATGTATAATGAAATTGTAAGATAGGTTTGAAATCATGGATGTAAATGAGATAGGTATAAAATGCTTGCAAAGAGTGGAGAGCAAGAGAGAGAGAGGTAGGTTTGAAATCATGGATGTAAATGAGATAGGTTTAAAATGCTTGCAAAGAGTGGAAAGCAAGAGAGCGAGAGAGACAGAGAGAGAGAGAGAGAGAGAGAGAGAGAGAGAGAGAGAAAGATAGAGACAAGCCTGGCAGTTAAAGGCATCTGAAACATGGGATCACTGGTTTGCACACATTCAATGTTAAATATGAGCCAAGGACACAAAGGTGACAAGAGCATAATTCCCTTTACTAGAATTTTATTAAAGTAGGGTAGGAGTTCAACTCTCTAAACAAATTGAGAAGAGCATTGGTAAATATAATACATTATCCAAACAGCTTGGAGACAGCTGATTGGATAGGCTATGAAAACATATTGGTGGTAGAGAGAAAGGGGGCTTACCTTAGGCTACACAGCAATACTGCTATAGAAGGACTCATGGTGTGATTTGTGCAAAATGGAAGCAAAAATAATTGTCCATTGTACAACTGTAGCAAAGTCTGTGTACTGTACACCAGCTGCCTGATTTCTCTGTAACTCTACCAGCACTGCATTCCAGCTGTGAAACACTAATGAATAATACATTTGTGGAAATAAAGTATCACCTCATCCAACAACCACAACTTACTGCTGCTGTTTACCAGAAGACTGATCTCCCTGCAACCACGGTGATTTCAAAATGTAACTAGGTCATTTTTTTTTTTAAACCAAGTATTACCTCACTCCACTATCTTAGCTGATTTATATTCATAGCTCTGAAAACATTGCATAGCCATCCAGTTGTTGACACTGGGAGATTTATAATATGCAAGGATAATGACTTCATGCCAGGGTTGTTTATTGAAGTGTAGGAGGGAAAACTTACTTAGAGAAGTTTGGTTTTGTGTCACCTTTTAGATTATTTACTTAGATTTCTGACTAAGGTGAACAAGTTTTGCAAATGCTCTCTGAAGTACTGAATTTAATATGGAAGACATTTCATCTGAAAATAAGGCCTAGTGTGTAGATGAAGTCAGTATTTGTTTTGCAATACAGCTTGGTTATTAAGGGGATTAGAGAGATTAGCAAAGTGGGCTGAAGACTGGCGCATGAAAGTGATGTCACAGAGAACATTTATGTTCTACTGGAAACGATACTTCAGGGTTATGCCTAATTTTGGTTTTGGCTAGAATTTTGCCTCTTTCTGCGTGTTGTTTGATGATGTATGTTGACCTCAGTGAACTAAATGAAATAAAATACAATTATACAATAAACAGCTATTTCTATTCTAAAACACACAATTATATGACAGCCCAGTCAGTGCCATACCTCGCAAACTCTTAGTGCAAGAAATCTGGACAAAACCTAAGAAAATGGTTGGGGAAAAAGGACCAAAAATAGGGACAGATTTTAAATATTATAGGTTCAAAGGTTCATAGGTATGTACTAGGCTAATGGCCCTGGAGCCTTTAAAAGCCTAGCTCATAGAAGTGCCCTGGCATCATGCCACCCAATGTTATTTCCCAGTGCTTCTATCAAGTAGAGACACTGGAGTGATCCTCGGGGTTAACTTTTTGTTACCCATCCACTCATCAAGATTTCACTTGAAGAGGGTCAGCGAGGTGCTCTGCTTGACATGTATGTAAGTCTGTTTCAGAGCATGGGCAATCTCTGAGTGAGGAACCTGTCCATCCAGCATGTTCTGTTGATTGTGGTAATGAGGTCGAGGTATCTGGAGCATGTGGTGCAGAGAGATTGGGATTTCTTTAGATGCAGCATTTCTAACAGAGCTGCATCAGACATGGCTTTGTAAGTCAAGCAGAGATCACCTCTACGGAGGTGATATGAGACAGAGAATAGCTGGAGTCTTTTGAGCCTGTCCATGTAGGACATGTGTTTAATGCCTATGATCCTCTTCATAAGGTACTTCAGTGGCCTCTTCAGCTGTTGCAGGTGTCTAGTGAGGTACATGCCAAATGGGGCATTATACTCAATGATTGGTCTAATGAGGTAAGAGTAGAGAGAAATGATGACCTCTTTCTTCCTGGATACAAAACATTTGGTAATGAGATGTGCCACATTGAAGGACTTTCTGACCACAGTAGCAATGTGGTGGTTGAAGGAAAGGTTGCTGTCAACCTGCATCCCCAGATCTCTTATAATGCCTTCAGTGTTCAGTGGGCTCCCATCGATGTGGTAATCAGTGGGAACTGAGGTTTTACCAAAGAGGATGATGACCCATTTTTGAAGTTATGCTTAAAGCCATGGTTTCAACATCAGTCATTGGTTTCAGTGAGGCCTTTATGTAGGATGTCTGCATAACTTGGGGAGTTAATAATGGTTTCCAGCTTGCAGTCATCTGCAAATCTGGTCAGCCAGAGTCCCTTTGTGTTGGCCTGGATTTCTGAGAAGTAGATGAGGAACAGGAAAGGACCCAGGACAGATACCTGTGGGACTGCACTCATGACTGGTCAGCCATCAGACTTGGAGTCAGCTGCTTTCACACTGTGTGTTCTATATGTGAGCCAATTTGCAACCCACCTAGTGATATAGGGGTTGATGCCTAGTTTAGTGACTATATCAATAATTTCTGAGTGAGGAATGGTATCAAAAGCCTTAGCCAGATCAAGGTAGGCTGTATGCACTGCCTTACCACAGCCTTGGTAACTGACTCAAAGACGTCAACCAGGTTGAGCAGGCATGATCTCCCTTTTACAAAGCCAAATTGTGTGGGGTCTAGAGTTTGGAGATTTCCTATATCTTTGTTAATCAGGTTGATAATGATGTGCCCCATAGTCTTACATATCAGACTCATCAGGCTAATGGGATGATAATTCCCAGAGTCTGTAGTCGTTCCCCCTTTTCAGAGAGGGATGACTGTAGCAGTGCACCATGTGGTAGGGACAAAGCCTGAGGTGAGGCTGTGACTAAACATGGCACACAGATGTGGTGCCAGTTCATTTTTTAGTTAATGTAGAACACAGCCAGGGACATTATCAGGTCCCATGGAAGCTGTATTCTTGGCCTTAGACAATGCAGCTTTAACCTGTGCTGCTACATTGCTGGGAGCCTGGCATTCTTCTAATATTGTGACTGGTCCTTTGGGGAGGGTAAAGTGTGCATTGAATCTGTCAGCCCAAATATTGGCAATATCTGTTGAATGAGTATAGTAGGTACCATTGTGCAGTATATCAGAGCAAATCTGGGTATTGCTGTGGAGGTTCTTGATATAGCTATAGAAGGTTTTGTGATTGTTTTTAGAGTCTGCTGCAATTCTGCCTTCATAACTAGCTTTAGAGGATTTGATGAGGGATTTCAACTTTTTGTTGAGGCTAATAAGGGAGTTTTTCCAGTCTTGGGACTTCACCTTTTTCTGCAACAGTTTCTTCCTTCTGTTGTAGAGTTTATTAATGGCAGGAAGCCAACAGATTGGCTTCCATTTTTTTGGAGGAGTGTGTCTTGGTTCTGTTGGGTGTGGCTAGTTCCATGCATTTGTGTGCATGTTCGTACAGTGCATTGATGTATGATTCAGCAGTCATGCAGCTATTTTCCATTGGCATGGGTTCCATGAAGTTAGCCACCTCTGTTTGTAGGAGTCCAAAGTTAGCTTTGGAGAAGTTTTTCAAGGTGGTTACCTTTGCGGGGGGTGGGGATGAGATGTGGATTTCCATGGTGATTAGATTATGGATGGATCTTACAAGGGAGGGATTGACTATTAGTGTAGAGCAACAGTTGCCTGTGTTAGTAATTTCCAGGTCAAGAATGTTGCTTCCTCTAGTGGGGGTCAGAATAATCTGGTCCAAGGCATTGGGATTGATGAATTCCAAGAAGTGTTTGCCCAGTGTATTCGTGCTTGAGTAGTTTTCCCAGTTGATGGAGGGGTAGTTGAAGTCTCCTAGTAAGAGAGAGTTGGGTTGGACCTTGATAGAGTCCAGGGTGCTTAGGAATGTGGAGTGAGAGTCTAGAGACATGGTTGGGGACCTATAGCAGGTTATGACCTGGATTGCCCTTTTACCCAATGTTAGTTGTACCTGAAATATCTCAGATGCGTTATCCTGGACTACTAGTCTGAAGATGTGCATATCCTTTATGACTATGGAGACACCATGGCATTTGGAGCTTTGGTCCATGTTTCTGGGCTGAAAGGTGTGGAATGAGTTATAGCCTGGTAGCACAGGGCTGCTTTCTATCACTTTAAACTAGGTCTCCGTTATAGCCCAAATGTCAGTGTTCTCCATTTTGAGGAGTGCTTCGAGTGAGTGCATCTTGAGATTTAGACTTCTAGCATTATGACCCTCAGATTGCATTTATTTATAGCTGTTATGTTATGGTATGTTATTTATTTTTTATTTTTTATTTTATTTTTTGGTTACATTTAAATTTAAGTTTTAGTACAGTTTTTTTCAAACATAGGTATAATCGTGACAAAGCAAAAGGCACCAACGCATTGCTAGAGGTTAGGAATGGCACATATGAACAAGTAGCTGGTTAATAAAAAGGAACTAAATAAGAGGAATGAGATGCTTCCAACCAGGTCCGTCTTCACCTTGTAGGCCTACTAAGGCCACACCCCCAACTAGTCACTTCTCATTGGACATCTCTCAACTACGCCCCCTCCACAGGAGCATAAAAGCAGCACAGCAACAGCTCTCAGGTCATTCTGACCAGCGCTTGGGGAGCGCACAAATAGTCCTTTTTAGGACTCACACATAGCAAAAGAACCGAAGATCTGTTCAAGAAGAAGGACAACGGAGATCGACACCACCATGGAACACTGAAGGACACAACAGCAGCTCTTCCCAGAGCCCATTGTGTCCATACACAAAACAGCTCTTTTCAGAGCTCACGTGGATCTGCACCTTAGACCAAACAGCTCTTCTCAGAGCTCACAGTACACCAAACAGCTCTTCTCAGAGCTCACAGAGATCTGTCTAAGCTCTGGTAAGAGCAACCGGAGACACATTGAAGAATAAAACAAAAAAGTTCTTATTAGAGCTACCACCAACACCTGAACGGGCATTCAAAACACAAATCGGCCCTTCTCAGAGCTCACAGAAATCTGTATCAGCTTCGATAAGACCAGCCGGAGGCACAGACACAGCTTCGGTGAACCAAACAAAACAGTTCTTTTTAGAACTACCGCATCTGCCCGAAAGGGCATTCTAAACACAAAACAGCTCTTCTCAAAGCTCATAGAGATCTGTAACAGCTCTATATAGAGCTCCAGCTGCTCACAGGGCTAAAACAGCTCTTTTTAGAGTTAGCTCCACCACTGACTACACGTAGAAATCTGTTCACCGTTTAGGATCAAGAGTGAAAGGCTTTGCAAAATTGGTTATTCCTTCCCTCCGGTATGTGTGTGCGTGTGTGTCTTGTTGTTGTTGGTCTTTCAGTTTTTCCCAGTTAGGGGTCACCACAGCAAAACTCCAGTCCGCTAATGATTGGCAGTTGGTTTTTATGGTGTCAGGTTGCCAACTCGATGCCCAACCTTCAAAGAAGGCACACCCATTCAACGCATGTCTTTTGAATGCCAACTCAACTGCAGGGAGGACATGCAGACTCCACACAGGAGCTACTCCCAATCCAAGCTGAGAATCAAACGGGAGAACCTCTTGCTGTGAGGTAACAATGCTACCGCTGCACCACCGTGGAAGTCTAACAGTTCAAAATTACATGGCAATTACATATTAGATAAACATATTTAACATTCCCTATAAAACTTTAAAAATATTTATAAAAATAATCACTCGCGTATCTAAAACTTATTGCATTACTCTAAAATGTTTTTTAATTAAAAAAAAAACATGCAATATTCATATTTTTTAATACCAGGTGTCTGGGTAGCATCCAACCTTAACTGCCACCTTAACTCACACGTCTAAATGCATGTCCAGTACTCTACCCTGAGGGTCCATAACCAACTGTTGCAATACAGAAAACTTAAAAATGTGGTCCTTATTCTCAAAAATATGCCTACTCAAGGAGTTAGTCATTTTGTTATTTCTTATGTCTAATAAATGCTCCTTAAACCTGTCCTTAAATCGTCTACAGGTTTTGCCAACATAAAAGGTGAGGCATGACTGGCATCTAGCCACATATACCACATTCTTACTGCAACAGTTGAAGTGCTCTCCAATGTGAATGTGGAGTCCGTTTAGCCTCAAATACTCTGGAGTCTCTGCTATATTCATACAGGAATTCCCCATCCCACACTTAAAATTTCCGCATTTCCGACTAGACGTAACCACTCCTTCATTTCCTTTGGACTCTAACAGATTTTTAAATGATCTGTCCCTTCTATAGACAATCACAGGAGCAAATCCTACTTTTTGCACAATACGTTGGTCCTATGACAACATTTCCCAATTTCGCCTGAGTATTTCAACAATTCCTTCTGCATCCAAATTGTAGCTGGTAATAAAACTAAGCTTCCTATTATGTTCTTCCTTTCTAACCTGATAGGTCTCCTGACCTTTTCCATTATTCCCATCAGGCTTGCCCAAAAAAGGCTGGTAAATGATATCTGCTCTCTTTTTAATCACCTCTTTTGACACCACAGCCACTAAACCACGTTTGGACTTTTTTGTGTATAGGGATGCCAACTCTCAAAATTCAAACATGAATTTGAAAAAGTAGGTTTCCAGTAGATGCCCAAGGTTGGTTTTGCAGTTTCCTTATCAATCTTCAAACACATATCTAGATAAGTTATACCTTCCACACTATAGTCATAGGTAAACTTTAAAAATTCCACATTACCATTAATGTAATCAAGAAAAGTTTGCATTAACCCTATACCATGCAAGAAATATGTCATCCAAAAAAAATGGATATAACATGTAATATACTCACTAAATTCACTTTTGAAGACATATTCTTGCTCCCAGAATGACATCACATAATTTGCAAAAATAGGGGCACAAGCTGCCACCATGGCTACACCCGTAGCCTGCTTGAAATACTGTCCATCAAAATGAATATAACTGTTTCTCAAAACAGTTTCCATCATGGCAAGCAACATATTGATGGTATCCTGGTCGTATTTACCTGTTTTTATTAATTGATGTTCCAGCCATTCCAGGTCAGTCTCATGCGGAATGACAGTGAACAAATTACATACATCAATGGTAACCAGTATTATAGCTTTTACATGTACAGATACTGTTTAACTTTTCTAAAAAAATACCAGGAGTCTCTACAAATATAATCAAAACACTCCAAATCCTTTATGTAACTGTGTGTCCAACAATGTACTAATAAAGCAGGTCTTTGCCTGCTTTCCATCCACTATGAGTCTAAACTTTGGGTTAATCAACTCTTTATGGATTTTGGGGATACCAAAAATATTAGACACCATAGGGTGGTCATTTCTTACATAATTATACTGTTTTTCGACTAGCTGCCCTTCCTGCAACATGTCTTCCAACCTCAAATCAACAGTTCTGTACATAAGATTAATTTCAATAATGTAACTTTTCTCATGTACCTCTTCCATTAATAAGGCATTCATAGCATTAGAATAATCCCCAGAATCCATTATCACCAAACCACTACCCTTATCTGGCTTCATGACACGGATGCTGGGGTCTTTAACTATTTCCATCAATAATTGATATTCTTCTTTAGTTAAATTATAATCAAATACATTACTTGCTTTTATTAGCTCTCATTTCATTTTCACAAACTTTTTTGTAAATACCTTTAAAGTTGTTAGTTGGTGGGTTAAATGTGCTTGGCTTCCTTAAATTTCTAAAATCTTCTTGTGTTTGTATATTAGTAAACCACATTTTGCAATTTAATTTATGTACAAGTACTTTGAGGTAAATAAGTACTTGTGCCACATTACCTCTCCTACTTGGAACAAAAGTCAAACCTTTACTTAACAAATTAGCATACTCAAAGGTTAAAGGCCTGCTGGGATAATTATAAATCTTAAAATATCCACTAATATTTGTAATAACATCTGGTACTAGGCATTTATTATTCAGCAAAGCTATTATAGCATCAGTATCTTCCTGTTCATTAATACAATCCATGATAACTTCATCCCAATGCTGTTCAAGTAAACTGGAAGCCATATTTAAACATTCAGGTGTCATATTGCCACTTAGCAAACTAAAACCAACACTTGTCTCAGTACTATAATTCTCTGAGAACAAAGGTTTATGTTGCCCCCCACAAGAGGCATCACACATCCTTTCCAATGTAAAATATTGCTGTTCACCATCAAAGAAGTGCATATTAAAATCATTACTGCCAATATTGTCATGTAATACATTCAATTATCCGTTTTGGTCATTTTCCACATCAAATAATACATTACAGTCTTCAATTTCACAATAACCTTCCCTATCTGTTTCAAAAGTCTCAATTGTCATTTCAGATATCAATAAACCATCATTCTGCTGATTTGCGCCAACGTTTAAAAAAAAAACTTACTTCTAAGTAGCCAGAGTCAACTGTTTTCTTTAATTTCGTTTGTAGAAGTTCTGACCACTTTGGGTCTTTGGTCTAGCAACTTAGCGAATGTATTCCCTCTGTCCTTCTCCAACAAATGGTTTTGCTGCTGTTTCCTTCCTCCAAGGCATTCAGACCACCATAATTCACCTTCGTTTGCTGAATGCTGCCTTGCTTCCTGATCATGATGTACTCTCGGTGATGATGTCACTTCCTGTTCTCTTCGATCTGTCTGACTGGGTCTAGCATTGCTGTTACCATAGTTTCCAGGGGAAAATGGATACACCCACCCTCTTCCATACTCATTGAGATCTCTTTTTAATTTATTGCATTTCCTAAGAAATGTTTCTGAACAAAAAGTGTCCACTTTACTGAATACATTATTATAATTGGTTAAAAAACTATCAAATAATAAGTCCTTTTGAATGAATTCATTATTTTCATCCAAAGCTTTAGTTAAACTATCTAGGGCTCGTGCATTAAATTTTGCCATAATTCTCATCATTTCATTTCCCACCTTGTCAAAAGAATTCATGCAGTTCTTTAAGCATGTCTGGATTGTTTTCAGACCCATTAGGATATTTCCACATTCTCAGTCCATGTGGAACCTGTTGTAACTCAATATTTCTTTCAAGATATGAATTCTCCATCTGCAGTCTCTTGAAAGTAATCAAGTCTTTTTCATGTATTCCAAGCCGGTCTACCATAGATAAATGTTTTTATTGTCCAGCAATGTTAGGGACCGAATTCTCATGAAAGTTAAACCCATTGGTTTTCCACTCCACAAAAAATACTCCTGCTCCTCTGGAATCATCCACCCTTAAATCAACAGAATTATCCTTTTCTCTGGGCTGGGCAGCCTTAGAACCCCTAGTAGCTTGTGTTAGAAGCAAACCCAAGCTGCCAAAATACTAGAGGTACCACTCTGGCAATCAATGATTTTATCTGGGTAGTGTGCATTGCTAGCTGTTGATTAGTTTGTTGCAGCAGCTCCATAATGTCATTATTTGCTGTGAATCCTTCCATGCTGTAAAGGATACACAAAATAACAATACCTCCAACTCCAAACCACAGCTAGAACCACTGAAAAAACCTTCACAGCAACTGATAAAAGCCAAAACAGCTTTATTGTACCACATACTGGTTGAGATGCTTTCTTCCCTACTGGAGGGACTTCATCAGAACAATTTCAATTTTACAACCCAGCCCTTTTATGTAAAAAACACCCAATTAACCAATTAGTTATACTAACAATCGCATAAAAAAATCGCCTAAGAAAATATATAAGAAAATATATATCCCTATGCACAAAAAAAAGTCCGTCATTAAGGGGCAGCTCATGAGGGCTGCTAGAATGGTGAGTGAATATGTCATATTCAAAGAAGAGTGGAGTTTATATCAGAAATGTTTTTGAAGAGGGGATATCCTAGTGGTTGCCTATGGTGTCAAAAGAGGTGATTAAAAAGAGAGTGGATGGCATTTACCAACCTATTTTGGGCAGGTCTGATAGGAATAATGGAAGAGGTCAGGAAGCCTATCAGGCTAGAAAGGAAGAACCTAATAGGAAGCTTAGTTTTATTACCACCTACAATTTGGATGCAGATGGAATTGTTGAAATACTCATGCAAAATTGTGATATTTTGTCATATGACCAACGTTTTACGCAAAAAGTAGGATTTGCTCCTGTGATTGTCTATAGAAGGGACAGATCATTTAAAAATCTGTTAGAGTCCAAAGGAAATGAAGGCGTGGTTATGTTCAGTAGGAAATGGAGGAATTTTAAGTGTGGAATGGGGAATTGCTGTATGAATATAGCAGAGACTCCAGAGTATTTGAGGCTAAATGGACTGTGCATTCACACTGGAGGGCACTTCAACTGTTGCAGTAAGAATGTGGTATATGTGGCTAGATACCAGTCATGCCCCGACTTTTATGTTGGAAAAACCTGTGGATGATTTAAGGACAGGTTTAAAGAGCATTTATTGGTCATAAGAAATAACAAAATGACTAACGCCTTGAATAGGCATATTTCTGAGAATAAGGACCACATTTTTAAGTTTTCTGTATTGCAACAGTTGGTTATGGACCGTCAGGGTAGAGTACTGGACGTGCATTTAAACATATGTGAGTTAAGGTTGAATGCCACCCAGACACCTGGTATTAATGAAATGTGAATATTTCATGTCTTTTGAAGTTAAAAAACATTTTAGGGTAATACAATAAGTTTTAGTTAGTGAGTGAGTATTTTTATAAATATTTTTAAAGTTTTATAGAGAATGTTAAATATGTTTTTCTGATATGTAATTGCCATGTAATTTTGAACTGTTACACATATATATTTCTTATACGCATCTTTTCCTTATGTTTTTCTTGTGTATTTTCCTAGGTGATTTTTTTATGTGATTGTTAGTATAACTAATTGGTTAATTGGGTGTTTTTTACATAAAAGGGCTAGGTTATAAAATTGAAATTGCTCTGATGAAGTCCCTTCAGTAGGGAAGAAAGTGCTCAACCAGTGTGTGGTACAATAAAGCTGTTTTGGATTTTACCAGTTGCTGTGAAGGTTTTATTAGTGGTTCCAGTTGTGGTTTGGAGTTGGAGGTATTATCAACCATGGAATAACCTTATAATATTCACACCCAATAATAGATTATTACAGAATTAAGATATAAATAAAATGGATAGGCAGATTACTGAAGGGATATTGTCATAGGATAACATATTAATAGAAGACTGGATTTATATCTAATTCTATTTTACTTGATTTTATTTAATGAAAGTGAATTCTATTTAGATTTTTTTTTTGTATTAGCAGCTTTTCATTTGTCCTTCTTTACTGTTTTTTTTCAGATGTAGTTGCATTCCATTATATTCCTAAAAGAAAAAAAAATGTGTTTTGCATTAAGGGTATATTTTCTGTGAAGTTGAAAGAAACAACTTAAGATTTTTAGAGTATCAAATATGAGTTTATTGTTATTGTTGTTCTACTTAAGGATTTTGATAAGCCACAGAGTACTAATATAATTTCCAATCTTGATATATGGATTAAACCATGCAGACCTAAAATAAATGTTTGTCTGGAAAAGAGATTAATGTAACTACTTTCCTTGAAAGGAAGCTAGGTTTAGATGGCATTTCTTCTGGGGACCTGTATAATCTTTCAGCTTCAATGGATAATCCTTCCTGTAATTTTATTGCTTGATATGCTCAAATTATAAGAGAACTCACTAGATTGACCTCTTCCATTTTCTTTATTTAGTAAACATTTGACTGTTGTTTCTCCTGGTTCTGTTTTCTAGTTTTTTTCTTTTTTTGTGTATTTTCTTGACTAAATATTTTGATTTAACAAATATTCCACTTAGATATTTTCTTAAATAAGTTTTCCATCAATATCATTTAGAGTGGCTTCTTAGTCACTGATTTGAATATTTTGCTCTTGGACCATATATGAAGTATGTCAGTTAATTTAGAACAATTGTCCTGAATGAAGTCTATTTTTTAACTATTGAATTGTGAAGATAATAGCTGAAAAAAAGAGAGCACTTGTTACAATTCTCTTCTGGTATAATAGAAGTACATTATATTAAACTGAGTGTCATATTGCTGAGATATTCAAAGTCTATATCCTGAAAAAGGTTTACAAAAATCCTGTTGAAAATGTCACTATCTCACAAAATTCAAGTAGCTAGTAAGATAAACCACATCATTTTCTTTTAGCAGTGTAGGTCATTTGGTGAAAAGCCAAACTTTCCAGTCAGAGGACTGATCACTTACAGAGTATCTGAACAGAGCTGCTACATGGGTGCCATCTTGAATTCACTTATTGCTATGTGTCCATGCTCATGACATAAGGGGAATGCATGAGACTGCAAAAAGAACTATCATTAGGTTTTCAAGATGTTTAGTAGTCCTATAATGGTGTACTTTGGGCAACAGAAGGTTATTTCAATAAAAACAATCCATAGAGGTCTATAGGACTAAAATACTGAAATTCAGTTGATCAACATTACAATTGTGAGGGAATTACATGCTACGTGTTACTGTCTGTTCTTCTTGTTCTACATCGACAACAGTAATGGTACCCCATAACTGTAATCATGAGCAAAATGTGTTTAATATTCTCTTGTAGGTGATATCATTTATTGTCACCATGAAAGAAAGGATGACCTTTTAAGAGACTTCATTCATTGTCGCCATGGCAGAAGGGTGAAGCTTTTAGGAAATTTCATTAACTGTCACCATGGCAGAAAGGATGACCCTCTTAAGAGAATTCATTCATTGGCACCATGGCAGAAAGGACAAAATTAAAAGAATTAAGAGAGGCATACAGTTTCCAGCACTGAATGAATGGATAGAAATGTAGTCACTATCTACAAAAAAGAACATTAGTTTCATTCCATGTTACATGTTACATCAGTGTAGTTAAGCAGCATAGAATGGTGCTCTGTAGGATGACGGTGGTGGTCAAGAAGAGGAGGAGGAGTGCAAAAGCAGTGTCAAGGATTAAATGGTGGAAGTTAAAAAAGGGTGATTGTGAAGTGGAGTTCAGGGAAGAGTTAAGACAGGCACTGGGAGGCAGTGAAGAGTTACCGAACAGCTGGGTAACTAAAGCAGAGCTAGTAAGGGAGACTACTAGAAAGGTGCTTGATGTGACATCTGGACAGAGGAAGGAGGACAATGAGACCTGGTGGTGGAATGAGGAAGTACAGGAGAGTATACAGAGGAAGAGGCTGGCGAAGAAGAAATGGGATTGTCAAAGAGATGAAGAAAGTAGACATGAGTATAAGGAGATGAGGCGCATGGCAAAGAGAGAGGTGGCGAAGGCTAAGGATAAGGCATATGGAGAGTTGTATGAGAGAATGAACACTAAAGACACAGAAAACAACCTGTACTGAATGGCAAGACAGAGGGACAGAGCTGGGAAAGATGTGCAGCAGGTAAAGGTGATAAAGGATAGTGAAGGGAATGTACCCACAAGTGAGGAGAGTGTGTTGAGTAGATGGAAAGAGTACTTTGACAGGCTGATGAATGAAGAGAATGAGAGAGAGAGAAGGTTGGATGATGTGGGGATAGTGAATCAGGAAGTGAAACAGATTAGCGAGGAGAAAGTAAGGTCAGCTATGAAGAGGATGAAGAATGGAAAGGCTGTTGGCCCAGATGACATACCAGTGGAAGCATGCAGGTGCTTAGGATAAATGGCAGTGGAATTTTTAACCAGATTGTTTAATGAAATTTTGGAAAGTCAGAGGATGCCTGAGGAGTGCAGAAAAAGTGTTTTGGTACCTATCTTTAAGAATAAGGGTGATGTGCAGAGCTGCAGTAACTACAGATGGATAAAATTGATCAGTCGCAGCTTGAAGTTATGGGAAAGAGTAGTAGAAGCTAGGTTAAGAAGGGAGGTGATGATTAGTGACCAGCAGTATGGTTTCATGCCAGAAAAGAGCACTACAGATGCAATGTTTGCTCTGAGAGTATTGTTGGAGAAATACAGAGAAGATCAGAAGGAGTTGCATTGTGTCTTTGAAGACTTAGAGAAAGCATATGACAGGGTGCCTAGAGAGGAGTTGTGGTATTGTATGAGGAAGTCGGGAGTGGCAGAGAAGTATGTAAGAGTGGTACAGGATATGTACGAGGGTAGTGTGACATTGGTGAGGACTGCAGTGGGAGTGACAGATACATTTAAGGTGGAGGTGGGATTACATCAAGGATCAGCTCTGAGCCCATTCTTATTTGCAGTGGTGATGGACAGGTTGACAGATGAGATCAGACAGGAGGCCCCATGGACTATGATGTTTGCAGATGACATTGTGATATGCAGTGAGAGTAGGGACCAGGTTAAGGAGACCCTGGAGAGGTGGAGATATGCTTTAGTGAGGAGAGGCATGAAGGTCAGCAGGGCTAAAACAGAATATATGTGTGTAAATGAGAGGGAGGGTAGAGGAATGGTGAGGATGCAGGGAGTAGAGTTGGTAAAGGTGGATGAGTTTAAGTACTTGGGATCAACAGTTCAGAGTAATGGTGAGTGTGGAAGAGAGGTGAAGAAGAGAGTACAGGCAGGGTGGAATGGGTGGAGAAGAGTGTCAGTAGTGATTTGTGACAGATGGGTACCAGTAAGAGTGAAAGCGGAGGTCTACAAGAGGGTAGTGAGACCAGCTATGTTATACAGATTGGAGACGGTAGCATTGACAAAATAGCAGGAGTCAGAGCTGGATGTGGCAGAGTTAAAGATGTTAAGATTTGCACTGGGTGTGACTAGGATGGACAGGATTAGGAATCAGTATATTAGAGGGTCAGCTCAGGTTGGAAAGCTTGGAGACAAAGCAAGAGAGGTGAGATTGCGTTAGTTTGGACATGTGCTGAGGAGGGATGCTGGGTATATTGGGGAAAGGATGCTAAGGATTGAGCTGCCAGGTAAGAGGAAAAGAGGAAGGCCTAAGATAAGGTTTATGGATGTGGTGAGAGAGGACATGCAGGCGGTTGGTGTGAAAGAGCATGATGCAGAGGACAGGAAGAAATGGAAACAGATGATCCGCTGTGGTGACCCCTAACAGGAACAGCCGAAAGAAGAAGTAGAAGAAGTTTCATTCCATGTTACAAAACAATTGCATCAATTTCTGTATATAGAAAATCCAAAAATAGGTGTACTATTTGGTATACCAAAGGGTGACAAAGACAGGATTCACCCACCTTTTAAGCCCATAGTTTCAGCACCTAAATCAGAATAGAAGGTATATCACTGTTTTTAGATAGCATGTTATACCCTATTGTTTAAAAATTACCTTCTTACATCAAGGATTCAGGGCACTTTCTAGACAATATGTATAGATTGTATAGTATTAATGATTTTGTGAAAGAAAAAAAAAGATATTTATTTGGGGTTCCTATTAGAATGACAAAAACACATTTTGTCAAATGCATTTTCATTAACACCTAAAGAGCGAACAGGCAAAACAGCGAAGCAGCTGTTCAGCGAATTCGTTCCCTGGGAAAGAAGTCATTTGACAGCTTCATTGCTTTGCCATGTTCTGTACTGTAGTGTGGTCCCTTGTCTGGTATAGCTCCAGAGCGTAAATGTGCAACAGTTACTGACCTTAGGGTTAGGGTATGGGTTAAGGTGAGTGCATATGTATGAAAGTGTTTACTGTTTTTTTTTTGCGTTAGATGTACGGTTTAGTTAAGTGCATATGTGTTTTAAGCTGTTTACATTTGTTTTGGGGGATAGAATTAGGGTTAAGCTAAGTGTGTTTGAGTTAGGAACTGTTTACATAAATGTGCAATAGTTACTGACCTCAGGGTTAGAGTACGGGTTAAGGTAAGTGCGTATGTTTTAAAGTGTTTACTTTTCTTTTGCATTAGATGTATGGTTCAGTTACGTGCATATGTGTTTTCAGTTGTTTACTTTTTTTGGGGGGTAGAATTAGGGTTAAGCTACACGTGCATGTGTTTGGAAGTGTTTACTGTTTTTTATTTTTTTTTTTGTTGTTGGAACAGTTACTGTTTTTTATTTTTTTTTTGTTGGAACAGCAATTTCTTTCCCTAGGAAAGAAATCGCTGTTCTGAGGTGTCGATATTTTCAGCTTTCACTGAAAAAGGGTCGATGAAACATTGTTTGCTGTTTTAAGCGTGCAATTTTTCAATAAAGACCCATTTATTTGGTCACTATTCATATACTGCCACTGTTTACTTGCATACCGAAGGAAGTAGGGCCTGAAAGTGTGAGACTCTATTTTTAAAAATACACAAGGTTGGACAGTCAAGCACTTAATTTTGTTGAAGTGTACTAGAAATATTACTTGACAACAACTTCTTTCTGTTCAATAAAAATATTATAGGCAAATGAAAGGAGTAGCGATGGGCTTGGCAGTAGTTCCAGCTTATGCTAACCTTTTTTTGGGATGGTGAGCACAAGAAATTTTATCAACCATTTTTCAGGTTAAGAATATGTTACTAAGATTTATTAATGGCTTGTTTTATTTATTTATTTATTTATTTACTTATTTACTAATTTATTTATTTATTTATGTATTTATTTATTTATTTATTTATTTTGAGGGCAGCAAAGAAGAGTGCATACATTGTTTTAGATAGAATCAATGAAAGTAACAGTTATTTAAAGTTTACCACAGGAGATTATGGTCACATTTTAAACTTTTGGGATATTAGCCTATTCTGGAACTCTAGCCTGAAAGTGTTTGATAGATCATAAACCCACATCCTCTAATGGATGGTGTGGAACAGAATGCATGTTGTAACTTTCAGAAGCACTTCCATGTGTGGGCACATGCATATAAATAGAAAGCACATGCAGGCAGCATTGCCACTTTGAGAGAACAGCCAGAGTTGTGACATGAATGAGTGCAGTAGTCAGTCTGTTTATAAGTTTATCTAAGCTTGTTACTCAGCCTTAATCCTGATGTGTTTATGAATAATAAAGATGCATGAACCAAACCCACAACTGTCCGTCTGTTTTATCCTGACCAGACGAGCAACATGGTGTCAGAACCAGGACTGAGAGTGCAACTTCATCAAGCCATGAGTTGCAGAGTTAATGGTGAAGGTATATTGAGGAGGTTGAGAGATACAGTGCTGGAACCATTAAAAAAGGCCAGAAATGAACTTTGGGTAACCAGAACTCACACAAATGATTTATTTTGTAAAGAAAATTATAGAAAGCATTCATTAAGCAAAAACCGCATTATTCATCAAACAAATAGCACAATATGTATTGCTAATCAAACGAAAGGCACAAAACACATTGTTGATTAAACAAAGTGTTTGAAACCATGCTATTTGATAAAATTATCAGAAATACTTATATGGGGTTCAGAGTTACCTCTAATTTGCATAACGAGCATGTTTAAAGTAAAGCAAGCACAAGAAGAGAATAATGAGCATGATAACAGGTCAAATAAGCATAACAAGTACAATAAAAGGGTAAAATAAGCATAAGAAAGCAAGGCAACTGCATGTTTTTAGTAAACAACCATGTTTTGGCATGAGCTACTATTTTGCATTGACCAAAGCCATTCAAAGCATAACTAGAGTTGATTGAAGTATCCCAGAGTGTGCAAAATGTTTGCAGTGTGTACTTTATTACAGTGCAGTTATTTCAAGGAGTTTACTGTGTGCAAAGTATAGTTATTTTGCAAAGTGCAATCAAAATACAGTAATTTTGAAAAGCTTCTTGTGCTGTGTACATTTATTTGCAGAGTGATACAATTTTGAAGTGTTTCCTACACTGAATGTCTTGTGTTGTGTACAGTTCATTTGCAAAGTGCATGCATTTTGAAGTGTTTCTTACACTGATAAGGGTGGTTTCACAAAATCCAGTCATTTCAAATTGTTCTTGTACTATGGAGACTTATTTTCCAAAGTGCAGTTGTTTCAAAGAGTCTGTTGTGCTATTGGGCATAGTTACAGGTTCTGGCATACCTTTCTGACATATATGTTCATACATGATTTTAAGGGCTTTTACTACTGTGTATTGATATGGCACAGGCATTTCGCAGACCCAGTCCACTTGTGTTTGATCATAATACTGCAGAAAATTGGAGAGCGTTTGAGCAGGAATATGACATTTTCATACAAGCAGCTTTTTCTGACAAAGATGCACATATAAGGGCATCCATTTTGCTTAACTTAGCAGGGTCAGAAGCCATTGAAAGAGAGCATTAATTTGTGTACGACCAGCAGTATATGCAAGAGATGGGGAAAACCACCATATTGCTGCACTGGCTGAATCAAGAGAGGTCCCAGAGTTCTTGAAATGAAAATTTAGAGAAATGTGTAACCCCCAACAAATGTTGCATTGGACAGGCACCTATTTTATACAAGACATGAAAAGCCAGGAGAAACTTTTGCAGCATATATCACTGGCTTGAGAAATAAAGCTAAAACATGCAGGTTTGGTGATTTGAAAGATGAGTTGATAAAGGACAGGCTTGTGTGTTGTGTTAATAATAATACAGTGAGAAAGATTTAGCTTTGCGTCAGTGATTTAACATTGAGCAAAGCTATAGAGATTTGTGAAATCCATGAGCTTACTGAAAGGCACACAACTATGCTTGCAAGTGACAAGAGAGTGGTTTCAGCAGCCTCTAAAGCAAACATAGACAACATGCAACATGTGGCTAACAGAAACAGGCCTAAGCAAATGGCAGCTATAGCCCCTGCATGTTTTCTAGGCAGGACCCGTAACTTTCCATCAAGTTCTAAGACTAGCTCAGCAAAACAGATATGCTCAGTGCAGTATAAGGGTGAGTCTGCAAAACCCAAGTCAAATTTTATTGTTAACTGTTGTAACTGTGGTGCCAATCATGATTCTAGAAGTAAAACCTTTGAACTTAAACCTGTAGCCACCTACTTTATAAAGAAACTACTATCCAAACTTAAACCTTGCACAAATGCCCCTGACAACATCCCCTCCTCCTTCCTAAAAATTGCCACCGACAGTATTGCTTTCCCTATTAGTATCCTGATAAACTGATCCCTTCTTGAATCTTATGTACCCCAACTATGGTGCTCTGCCTTTATTCTCCCTCTCTACAAAGGTGGCAAAACTTGTAACTTCTCTAACTTCTGCCCAATAGCTATCCTCTCTCCTATATCTAAAATCCTCGAAAAATGCATCCACCTGCAACTCATGCAATTCATAATCAATCATCAGCTGCTCTCTCCTACCCAACATGGTTTCCGCCCTGGTCACAATACTAACACAGCCCTTCTCTCATTCTTACACTCTGTCAACTCAGCTCGAGACTCTGGTAACTTAGTTTCATCTGTTCTCTTAGATCTATCCAAAGCTTTTGATACCATCTCCCACTCCCATCTACTAAACCATCTTTCCAACCTTAACATCTCCCCTAAAACCATATCCTGGTTCTCCAGCTACCTCACTGACAGGTCTCAAGCTGTGAAATGGGGCCAAGCCTCCTCCAGCTTCCTTTCTACCCCACAGGAGTCCCCCAAGGCTCCATACTTGGCCCACTGCTATTTAACATCTTCATCAATGGCTTCCACAAAGCTATTCCCAATACCAAAATTGTCCAATACGCAGACGACTCTACTTTGATCTGCTCTGCCCCCAGCCTTAAAGAACTCCAATCTCTAACTCAAACCACCTTCACAACCACTGAAAATCGGCTGCATCAAAATCACCTCTCACTTAATGCTAACAAAACTAAGATTCTTCTATTCACCCACTCAAAATTCTCCACCACCGAAAAAAACTCCTTTCAAATTTCTTGCCTTAACAACTCAAACATTAACACCGTTCCCTCCGCTAAGCTCTTAGGGGTCACAGTCGATGAACACTTTAAATTCAACACCCATATCCAACTTAACATCAAGAAAACCCATATAAAACTCGGCCCACTGTACAGAAATAGCAAATCCTGACATACCTTAGCCACTACATATCTCCTCCCATCTCTTCTATATGGTGCCCCTCTGCTTACAAATCTATCTTTTACCTTAACCTCTAAACTGGAATTATGCTACAATAAAATTTCCAAATTTGTCACTAAGGCAACTTCACGCTCTCATCACTGCACATCCCTACAAACCCTAAATTGGCTTGAACTCCCCAATCAACTACACTACCTCTAAATTGTCTCAGCCCACAAATTAATCTTTCAAACCACCCTTTGCCCCACACTATCCAATATCCTCCAACCTTACACCCCCGAGACCCCTTTGATCTTCTAACCAAAACCTCATCTCTATCCGCAAACCCAAACACCCAGCCAGTCAACTTTTACTCTCCTTTTCCCTTGCAAAAAAATGGAATGCCCTTCCCTCCACACTGAGGACCTGTGACAACCTACACTCCTTCAAAACTAAACTCCTCTCCTACCTGCATACTCACCAAAAATGTAACTGCACACTTCCCTCTATACCTGTCAAGCTCCGCTCTTCGCTTTCACCTGGCTAACCTTCATACCTTCCATATTTGTCTTACATCTCTAATGTAACTAACACTTTCTCCCATCCCTATGCAATTTGCCTAGCATCCTCCTGGACTGTTTCTATAATCTTATAATCATCCAATGTTTAATTTGTATGTAAATCAATTTATCTTTTGTAATTGTGTGATTATTATGTCATGTAACATTGTATTATGGAGCTTATCTTTGTAATTGTGTGATTATTATGTCATGTAACTTTATTATGGAGCTTTTCTCCCCGGGCCTCCACTGAAAATGGGCTTTTAGCCCAGTGGACCTCCCCGGTCACCAAACTGGAATAAATAAATAATAATAATAATAAATAAATAATAAATAAAAAAATGCTTAGCTTTTGGTTAGTAATGCCACAAGTGTAAAAACTAGAACCAATTTCAAAAGTTTTGAAAGTCAAGCAAGCCTCATTCAGTTATAAAGAAAGGTTACTCAAAAAAGCAAGTTGATCATGTAGAAAGCTGCAACCCTACTTTCTATGTAGACGGTATATCCATGGTCAGTGAACAGTTTAATGCATAAGATTTGTTGGCAAACAGAAGGAAGAAACTGTTGCAAGAGAGTAAAATTCCATGAGTGGAGGAGCTCCCTGGTCAGCCTCAGTAAGAAGTTGAGATCCCTTATAAGATTCTCCAAAGCTAGCTATGAAAACAAAATCACCACTGATTCTAGGGACAACCACAAAACATTCTATAGCTATGTCAAGAATCTCAATGGCAACACCCAGATCTGCTCTGAGTTACAGCACAATAGCACAAAAATTACAGAACCAACTAATTTTGCCAACATCCTGCAGAAAGGTTCAGTGCTAACTTTACCCCAGTCTCACCCCCTAAAGGGTCCATGTATATATATATATATATATATATATATATATATATATATATATATATATATATATATATATATATATAGGAAGAATGCAGACTCCCAGTAATCACAACTACAGATCCACTCTATAAAGCCAAAAACACAGCATCCATGGGACCAGACAACATCACAGGCTGCATTTTACATGAACTTCAGAATGAACTGGCTCCCCACCTAAGCACCATGTTCAATAATAGCCTCACGTCAGGCTTTGTGCCCACTGAAGGGCACACAGCAAGAGTTATCCCACTCCACAAAGAGGGAGCCACCACTGATCCTGGGAACTATTGCCCTATTAGCCTGATGGGACTGGTCTGTAAGGCCATGGAATATATCATCATGGAACTCATAAACAAAGACATTGGTAACCTCCAAACTCTGGGCCCCACCCAATTCGGGTTTGTGAAAGGCAGATCATGCCTCCTGAACCTGATTGACTTCTTTGAGGCAGTCACCAAAGCCATAGACAAGGGTAAGGTGGTTTAGACAGCCTATCTTGACCTTGCCAAGGGTTTCAACACCATCACCCATTCTGGAATTTTAACTAAACTCAATAAACTAGGTATAAATCCCTATGTCACAAGATGGGTTTCCAACTGGCTCACTGACAAAACCCTCACTGTAAAAGTTGCAGACTTCTAATCTGACTTCAAACCAGTGACAAGTGGAGTACCACAGGGTTCAGTCCTGGGACCTCTCCTGTTTGGTATCTACTTCACTGAAGTACAGACTAACACAGAATGCCTTTGGCTAATGAAGTTTACAGATGACTGCAAACTAGGACCCATAGTTGAGTCCCCAAATGATGTGGACATCCTACAGAAGGGCTTCACTAAGACAGATGCCTGGTGTTAGAGCCATGGCCTCAAGCTCAATGCCAAAAAGTGCATTGTCATCCCCTTTGGTAAAAAGTCTGTACCCATGAACTACCACATAGGCAGCAGTCTATTTAATGTCGAGTGTGTGATATGAAACCTTGGGACCCAGGTGGACAGTAGTCAGGAAATTCTTCTACATGTCACACCTCATCACAAAAGGGCTCTCATCCAGGAAAAAAGAGGTCATTGTTCCCTCTACTCGACACTCATTACACCCATTATAGAGTACAATGTCCCTTTAGGAATGTACCTTACAAGACATCTGCAGCAACTGAAAAGGCCACGGAAGTACTTCACAAAGAGGATTACTGCCCTCAAACAGATGCCCTGCACTGACTGTCTCACAAAACTCCAGCTTTACTCTGTAGCATATCGCCTACTCTGAGGTGATCTCTGCCTAACATATAAAGCTATGTCAAACCCAGAGCTGTTGGACATGCTACACCTAAAGAAATCCCAATCCCTCCAAGCTACACTCTCTCTAGAGACATAAACCTTGTCACCACAAAAAACAGGATATGCTGGAAGGACAGATTCCTGTCCTAGAGACTTCCCATACTCTGGAAC
Source organism: Protopterus annectens (assembly GCF_019279795.1). Classification (NCBI taxonomy): domain Eukaryota; kingdom Metazoa; phylum Chordata; order Ceratodontiformes; family Protopteridae; genus Protopterus; species Protopterus annectens. The sequence continues at coordinate 1,178,257,550 of NC_056726.1, read as the reverse complement.
ATGCTACCCATCCACGTCAAGCAAAGTTCCTCATTAGCACTCTTCAAGAAAAATCCACCCCAGGGATCACTTCTGTGGCTCTGCTTGACAGGTGACAGGAAAATAACTTTATTGGGTGGCGTAAGCCAGGGAACCTTGTTGGCTAGGATTGCTTAGGCCCTTGGGCTGATAGCCTAGCTCCTATCTATGAACCTATAGGAATGAAGTATTTTATACTGTTCTGATTGATGGTAAACCCACGGAGCTTAAAGTAAACACTGGTTCAAAGTTGTGTCAGCAGAAACATCTGCTAGAGTACAAGCTGGTGAGCAACTTAATTTGACTAACTGTGCAAAGCGTGTTGCTTATGGAAGTGAGATTCATCCCAAAGGCTCAGTAATGCTTTCATGCTATTTGGCTGGGAACAGTTACAGCTTGCAATTCTATGTAGTTGGAAGACCTGTGCAGTCATTATTAGGTCTCAGAGACAGTTTAAGAATGAAACTGCTTTATTTTACCAAAGAAGTCCATCATGTAAGCACATGTCCTAGTTCCAGCTTCACCAATGCTATTTTCTCAGAGTATGCTAATGTTCTTGATGACAAGCTTGACACACTTCCAGTTGTGTACTCCATGAAAGCAGACCCAAAGATCGGTCCAGTGGTCAGATCAGTGAGGAGAGTTCCAATAGCTCTGCAGGACAAAGTCAAGGTCCAGTTAGATAAGGCGGTGCAGCAACGTGTGATTTGTCCAGTTACAGAACCAACTGAGTGGGTGTCTTCCATGCTAGTTGCTCATAAGAAAAACTCAGATGAAATCAGTATATGTACTGACCCCAGAAACTTGAACAAAGCATTAAAGAGACCCCATTATCCTATGCATACAGTCGAGGAGGTTGCTACCATCATGCCAAATGCCACTGTTTTTTCTGTCTTGGATGCAAAGAGTTGATTTTGGCAAATAATGCTTGATCGCAAGCCTTCACTAATGACTGCATTCAATACCCCATTTGGTAGATACAGATTTATTAGAATGCCTTTTGGAATAAATTCTGGCAGTGAGGTTTTTCAGCCTGCAATGGAGCAAATGTTTTCAGGTTATCCATGTGCTATATAGTGGATGATTTACTACATGGAGGTGATGGAGAAGCAGAGCATAACAGAAACCTTATGAACATTCTGGACAGAGAGCACTAACTGAACTTGAAGCTCAACCCTCTAAATGTAAATTCAGGCTACCAGAAGCTACTTATGTAGGTCATTTTTTTACCAGTACAGGCTTACAACCAGACACTTTTTAAAAAAAAGCAGCCATTCTTGCGATGCCAGCTCCAATGTCCAAGCCCTACAGCATTTCCTTGATGTGGTTAACTATTTGGGCAAGTCTGTACCTGACTTCAGAGAGTTTTCAGCACCTTTAAGAGAGTTGACAGGCAAAAAATGTTGCCTGGTCATGGATGGAACAGCACCAGAGAGCATTTGATAACCTCAAACTGAAAATTGTCAGTCCACCTCCATTGATATACTATGATGCCCACAAACTAGTAATTCTTTTTTGTTATGCTTCGAGGTTTGGTGCTGGTGCAGTTACTCTTCAGGAGGGCAGGCCAGTTGCCTTTGAGTCTAGAACTCTTATCCAAACTGAAATGCAGTATGCTCGCATTGAGAAGAATCTTTTGGCAATTGTGTTTGCATGTTCAAAGTTCCACGATTATATTTATGTCCAAGCTATCCAGATCAAGACCTCTAGTCATGGTTTGAAAGAAGCCTTTGCATACAGCTCCAGCAAGACTGCAAAGAATGATGCTCAGATTACAAAAATACAACTTCAAAAAGGTCTATACAAAAGGCAAACTTCTTTATCCAGCTGATACCTTATCCAGATCACCCATAAATTCCACAAAATCGCTTGATGTAGAGAATTTTGACTTCAATGTCATGGAAGTGCATCATTTTTCTACCACCAGACTTGATAAGCTAACAGATCATACAAAGACTGATCCAATTTTGCAACATCTCAAACACTACATCAATGTTGGATGGACGTCAAACAATCCTGTGTACTGTCAGAAGTGCAACCTTATTTTCCTTACAGAGACAAGGTGCTGATGGAAGATGGTATCATTTTCAAAAGTCCTAAAGTTGTTGTTCCTACTTCCTTACAACATGAATACATTCAGATATTGCATTGTGCCCAACCAGGTTCTGAAGCTACCAAAAGAAAGATGAAAGGACTAGTATGTTGGCCTTCTTTGTCAACACATACAAAAATGAAAACAGCCAGCACTATACAGAGATTCCAAGACTTTATTAAGTCTTATTCATGTTCTTGATCCATTATAGTACATATAAATACAAATTAGGAAGGCCCAAAGCCTCCTAAATCTTAACACACAGACTGGTCTTGGTCAGCCTTTATCAATGACATCAAGCAGCCAATGGTGTTCCTTTAAATATAAAAGCAGTCACCCTCATCACCAATACAAAATCTGCAGCAATTAACAACCTAACTGTTCCAAAAACCCCAAGTCAAAAATGAACATACCTAATAATAAAGTATACATATATACCTATACATAAGGTATTTGACCCACCATATAGGACAACCAACATCAGTCTTTACAGATGTTCATTCAGACGAGAGGAAATAACCCACCCATTCTAATTATCCATGCTTTTTCTTTTTTGTTTAAAAAATCATGCCAACTAGTTTTGTTAAATCTAAGGATACCAACCTTATCAATAACAGTAAAGTGAAAATTGGCCATGTTGTGAACCAGAGTGTGTTTATAAAGTGCATTGGTAACAACTTTATTTCTTATATTACTTAAATGTTCAGAAATCTGCAGTTTGAGAGATCTAGATGTTTCTCCAATATAAAAAGCAGAGCAATGACAAACAACCAAATACACTACCCAATTACTACTGCAATTGACAAATGTCCGAATCTCAAAAACATGTTTGGTATTTTTAGTGGTGAATTCCTTAGTTTTACGAACATATCTACAAAAGCTACAATGTTCACAAGGGAAACATCCAAATAATCTTGTACCATCCAATGTACACTGAATCTTCTCATTGGAAAAAGGATGTTTTTTATAGAACCAGAATGTCCACCTAAAGTGACACCCCTACGAAAGGAAAAGCACATAAGTTATCAAGTACTTGCCCCAAATACTCATCAGATAACAGAATATCCCAATGTCGCTGGACCAGATTAGTCAACTGTTTAGTGTTCCTACCAAATGTAGTAGTGAATCTAATTTTAGATCCACTATTAGATGTATGGCTCTGATAACTTAGCAAATCTTCTCTGGGCATTTTACCAACTGTATCACTAGACGGAATTAGATCTTTGGCCGAATATCCCCATTCCATAAACCTCCTAGTTAAATCTTCATAACCCACCTGGGTGACCAATTGTTTCACTGGGCAGGGCTGTTGGAATTGGACTTTTGGTTTACTGAGTTGAGGTTATATAGTCCTGGTTTCAATACCTTCCTTCTTTCTTTAACTGTGCATGTGCTGACAAAAAATGTCTTTCTCTTCAATGTTAAATGTTATTTGCAAATGAGGGGTACTGCAATGGGGGCTTCTTTCACTCTCATTTATGCAGACCTCTTCATGGGATATGTTGAACATTTTCTGATCTATGACAAAAGCCAAATCTTCATTGAGGAGCTTGGTTGGCATTTGGAGAAGATTCCTGGATGATTGCTGGATGGTGTGGAAATCTGATGTTACATACCTGGAATAATTTGTGCAATATTTAAATGAAAATAAATGGGGTATCCATTTCACAGTTCATTTTGACAGGAAATATATTTCCTTTTTGGATGTGATGATTAACTAACAAGAAGATGGTACCCTTCAGAGCACAGTATATAGAAAGCCATTTCATTCTAACTCCCTTCTACATGCATCCAGCTATCACCCAGGACACACTGTTAAAAATATTCCTAAATCCCAGTATATGAGGATTAGACACATATGCTCCAGAGAAGTGGATTATGCCCAATTTAATGAAGATCTAACTAGGAGGTTTATTGAATTGGGATATTCGGCCAAGGATCTAGTTCCGACTAGTGATACAGTTGGTAAAATGCCCAGAGAGGATTTGTTAAGTTATCAGAGCCATAAGTCTAATAGTGGATATAAAATTAGATTCACAACTACATTTGGTAGGAACACTAAACAGTTGACTAATCTGGTCCAGCGACATTGGGATATTCTGTTATCTGATGAGTATTTGGGGCAAGTACTTGATAACAGATGTGCTTTTCCTTTTGTAGGGGTGTCACTTTAGGTGGACATTTCAGTTTCTATAAAAAACATCCTTTTTCCAATGAGAAGATTCAGCGTACATTGGATGGTACAAGATTATTTGGATGTTTTTCTTGTGAACAGTTTAGTTTTTGTAGATATGTTCTCAAAACTAAGGAATTCACCATTGCAAATACCAAACATGTTTTTGAGATTCAGACAATTGCCAATTGCAGTAGTAATTGGGTGGTGTATTTGACTGTTTGTCATTGCTCTGCTTTTTATATTGGACAAACATCTAGATCTCTCAAACTGCGGATTTCTGAACATTTAAGTAATATAAGAAATAAAGTTGTTACGAATGCACTTTATAAATATGCTCTGGTTTACAACATGGCCAATTTTCACTTTACTGTTATTGATAAGGTTGGCAGCCCTAGATTTAACAAGACTAGTTGGCATGATTTTTTAAACAAAAAAGAAAAAGCATGGATAATTAGATTGGGTGGGTTATTCCCCTCTGGTCTGAATGAACATCTGTAAAGACTGATGGTTGTTCTATATGGTGGGTCAAATACATTAAGTATAGGTATAGTATGTATACTTTATTATTAGGTATGTTAATTTTTTACTTGGGGTTTTTGGAACAGTTAGGTTGTTAATTGCTGCAGATTTTGTATTGGTGATGAGGGGGACTGCTTTTATATATAAAGGAACACCATTGGTTTTCTTGATGTCATTGATAAAGGCTTTTGGCTGAAATTGGTCTGTGTGTTAAGATTTAGGAGGTTTTGGGCCTTCCTAATATGTATTTATATGTACTATAATGGATCAAGAGCAAGAATAAGACTTAATAAAGTCTTGGAATCTCTCTATAGTGCTGGTTGATTTTATTTTTGTATTTCCTGATTTGTGACCTTTGCACTTGTCGTCTGAGCAAAGCTACGTGTTTGGTTTGTTCTTTGTCAAAAGACACTGATAAAGTGCTTTCACGTTGTTCAGTATGCAATAGTATTAAACCACATTTGCAAAAAGTGCTGATTGATCAACAGTAGCGACTTGACATATTTGAGTGGGACATTCAGCATTTCTTAGTGTTGGTAGACTCTTATTCAAACTGGTTTGAGATCGATTTGCTACCTAATCTAACATCCAGTGTTATCACTAAGTTGAAACGTCATTTCTAGTCCATGGTACTCCACGCAAAGTTATTTCTGACAATGGTACCCAGTTTACCAGTCAATTATTTCAGAAATTTGCAAGAGTGGGACTTTATCCATATTACTAGCAGTCCGGAATACCCATAGACAAATGGCCTCGCTGAACATGCAGTACAGAGTGCAAAGCAATTAATAGAGAGGTCAAAGTGTGACAATATTGGTATGTTCTTCAATTTACTTAATCTCAAAAATATACCCCATAACAACCTACTAGACTTGCCTGCTCAGAGACTTCTATCTAGGCAAACCAGAACAACCTTGCCTATCAGTTACAGTTTTTTGGTGCCTAATGCTAAAAACAACAGAGCAATTAAAGCCAAACTATTTAAAAACTGTTCCTTTCAGAAGTCCAGCTATGATAAATCGAGCAGATTTCTTTCTCCATTAAAAGAAGGAAAGCCAGTGAGGGTGCAGACAGCGAAAGGTTTTGATTGGATTGGTCAAGTGACAAGTATATGTGCAGAGCCGAGATCCTACTTAGTGGAATCTGAAGGTATAGAATACAGAAGAAACTGCAGACATCTTCTTCTGGTGTCTGAATTGATATTGCAGCATTGTACTTTTGATACAGACTATAGATCTCAGAGCAACCTAGATAATGTTCCTGTTGAAGAACATGTCTCAGTACCTATTCTCATTACTGATGGTGTCCCAGATATCCCTAAACTTAAACATTCCTTAAAGACAGTTCTTGTTGCTAGACCCAATTCTAATTTTTATGTCACAAGAACAGATGGTATTTCTAGACCTAGTACAAAATACACAGCAACCTGGACATGATTGTTTTATATGTGTTTAGTTTTGTATGATTGCATGTCAAAGAATTAGTTCTGTATAACTGCATGTCAAAGGATCATTTCTGCACAATTGCATGTCAATGAATGTTGTCATTTTAGTGTATAACCTATTTCTCAAAGTGTGGGCACATGCATACAAATAGAAAACATGTGCTGGCAGCAATGCTATTCTGACAGAACAGCCAGAGCGTTAACATGTATGAGTGCAGTAGTCAGTCTGTTTATAAGTTTATCTAAGTTTAAGTTACTAAGCCTGAATTCTGATGTGCTTTTGTATAGGTTCATAGGTTCATAGGTTTATACTAGGCTATCTGCCCTAAGGCATTTATAAGCCTAGCCCAATTTTTTGTGGCTTACGCCACCCCTTATATGAAAAAATACTGTGCCCATTAGTTTGTTGTGCCTCTGTCCAGCAGTGACACAGAGATGATTCCCGGGGTAAACCTACGATCTCCCATCCACAGGTCTAGATTTCTCTTGAACAGAGTCAGCGAGGTGCTCTGCCTCACATGGACCGGGATTTTATTCCACAGCATAGGGAGTCTCTGAGTGATAAATCTATCCCTCCAGCACGTCCTATTTATATCCATGCTAAGGTTTAAGTCGCTTGCTCTAGTGGTTTTGGTGGATTTGGATTTTTTGAGGTGGAGCATGTCCATTAATTCCGGGTTGGACATGGCCTTGTATGTCAGGCACATGTCACCTCTGAGCAGACGATATGCGACTGAATAGAGCTGGAGTTTCTTCAATCTGGCAGCATATGACAGATTTTGGAGTCCCTTTATCCTTTTGGTGAGGAACTTTTGGGGTCTCTCCAATTGCTGCAGATGTCGGGTGAGATACATCCCGAATGGGGCATTGTACTCGATCATTGGTCTGATAAGTGAAGAGTACAGGGGAACAATGACCTCACTAGATCTGGATGTGAATCCCTTCATGATCAGGTGGGCAATGTAGAAGGTCTTTCTAACCACTTTAGGAATGTGAGTGTCAAAAGAAAGGCCACTGTCAACCTGGGTCCCCAGGTCCCTGATAACCTCTTCTGTGCTTAGTGGATTGCCACCTATATGGTAGCTTGGGGTTACCTTGTTTTTCCCGAAGGGTATGACTATACATTTTTTGGCGTTTAACTTCAGGCCATGGCTCTGGCACCAGCTATCTGTTTCCGTGAGTCCCTTCTGAAGGATATCCGTGTCCGATGCACTTTCCACTATGGCACCCAGTTTGCAGTCGTCTGCAAACTTTGTCAGCCAAAGTCCTCCCATGTTGGCCTGTACTTCTGAGAAGTAGATGCCAAACAATAGGGGGCCAAGGACTGAGCCCTGTGGGACACCACTTGTGACCGGCTTGGAGTCTGACACAGCGCCAGCAACTCTAACCCTGTGGGTTCTGTCCTTAAGCCAGTTTGCAACCCATCTTGTGACATATGGGTTTACATTTAAGCTGGTAAGTTTTTCTACAATACCCGAGTGGAGAAGGTCAAGGCAGGCTGTATGGACTGCCTTTCCCTCATCAATGGCCTTGGTGACTGTTTCGAAGAAGTTGACCAAGTTCAAAAGGCATGATCTTCCCTTGACAAAGCCAAACTGGGTCGGGTCCAATGTCTGCAAGTCCCCTATATCTTTGTTTATGAACTCCATTATGATCCTCTCCATAGCTTTGCAGACTAGACTTGTTAAGCTTATGGGGCGGTAATTACCAGGGTCCGTAGAGGCGCCGCCTTTGTGGAGTGGGACCACAGTTGCCGTACGCCACTCCTTGGGCATGTATCCTGTGGTAAGGCTGAGATTAAACAGCTGCCTTATGTGCGGGTTTAATTCCTCATTTAGCTTGTGTAGCACACAGCCGGGGACACCATCCGGTCCCATTGATGCTGTGTTTTTAGCTTTAGAGAGAGCAGCTTTCACCTGCGCATTTGAGATGTCCGGGAGGCTACACTCGGCTGGGATAGTTATCTCTCCTTTAGGGGAGAGGGGTGAAGTTTGCACTGAACCTGTCTGCCAGTATGTTGGCAATGTCTGTGGGTTCAGTGATTTTTGTATCATTTTGGACTAATTCTGAGCATATCTGGGAGTTTCCACCCAGGTTCCTAACATAGCTGAAAAGGCCTTATGATTGTCCTTTGAATCCATGGCAATTTTTCTCTCAAAATTGGCCTTAGTTGATTTTATGAGTGCTCGTATTTTTTACTAATAATGATCAGGGGTGACTTCCCTTTTATGGATTTTGTTCTATCATGTAATAGCTTTCTCCTCTTATTGTAAAGTTTGTTAATGGCTGGGGTCCACCAGACTGGACATTTGCCCTTTGTGGAAAGAGTCTTGGTTTTATTTGGGATTGCCTGATCCATGCAGTCCTGGAGGTGTTCATAGAAGGCATTTGTAAGGGCTTCCGCAGCTTGGGTTGTGGTTTCCACTGGCTCAGGGGCCTTGAAGGATACCACACCAGTCTTGAGTAGTGTGAAGTTTGCTTTAGAGAAGTTCTTCACTATGGTCTTTTTTGTTTGGGGTGGGGCGGGATGTGGATTTCCAGTGAGATTAGTTTATGATCAGATCTCACCAATGAGGGATATACTTCCGGTGTGGAGAATTTTGTCCCCATGTTTGTGACAATGAGATTTTTTTTATTATTTTTATAACTGGATACATGTCCATTTTCAGTGGAGTAACTACTACTTAACAAGTTAAAAAATATACAGAATTATGTCATAAAAAAACATTTTCTTTAAATTTCTTCCAGGATGTATAGACACAAGAGTACAATATGAGACTTAGCAGGTAAATAAGATTAGATGTTTAGTTACAGTATTACTCCATTAGCAAAATTAGATTTATGTCTAATAATAAAGAGAGAGATAGGAATACTTAAGAAGTGGAAGTTGTGGTATACTAGAGTTAGGAGAAGAAGGAGAGGGAGGTCAGTAGAAAGGAAGGAGGGAAAAAGAAAGAAGTTAGCCAGGGTTATAGCAAGAGCATAGCCTGTGGTTGTTTAGGAAGATTTTGAATTTGCTTTTAAATAGTGGAACTGAGGTCAGGGATGTGATGTCTGATGGTAGTTGATTCCAAATTTTGCCAATTGAGTTGGAAAATGTGGAGTCACCTGCTATGTTATTTGATAGTTTGAATCAGTATTTTGTTGGTTCTTCAAATTGGTATAGGGTTTTGTTTTCAAGGTGATGAAGGGCTGTTGATAGTATTGTATTAGGTGGGGTAGTTCCAGCCAACCTAGTTTTGTGAGATTCAAGCAATGGTGAGTCCTATATGGAGAGGCTGTAGCAAATCTGGCAATGTTGTTGTATGATGTGGCTAGTTTATTGAGATTATACTTAGAAAGATTAGTGTTTAGTTGTTTTTATTGTTGAGTTAATATGAAAGTCAAATTTTAGTTGGTTGTCAATAGTAATACCCAAAAGTTTGGTTGTTTGGTGAAATCCATTGAGGGAGACAGGTGTGTTGGTGGAAAGAAGAAGTTTGGTTTTCTGAAGTTCAGTCTGAGTGAGGGCAGAGCAAATGATGGTGTGTCACTGCATATTGAATACACAGGTAGATAGAGGTGTAATAGATGAAGGTCATTTATAAAAATGTGGTTGTCCCAGAGAGAGCCCTGTTATTTTCGATTTTCGAGATGGAAACCAGCTTTTATGCAAGATTGTCCAGAGAGGGATTTTAAACGAATGTAAGAGGAGTTGGTGATTAACCATGTGAAGGATAGTAAAGCTGTGGTTGTACTGTGGCAGTTGGAGGTATTCTGCTGTAATCTAGTATATTTTCTCCTCTCGTGGGAACAGTGACTAGCTGTTCCATGGCATTTGAATTTATGAACTCCAGGAACCGTTGGGCTAGAAAGTTAGGGCTTGAGTAATGTTCCCAGTCTATATTTGGGTAGGTGAAGTCACCCAATATGATGGTGTTTGGAGATACATTTATACCCTCCAGTGTCTTCAGGAAGGCTGTGTGGGGTTCCTGAGTTTGAGAGGGTGGCCTGTAGCATGCTACAATTTGTAGAGCAGTTTTGCCTATGGTTAGTTGCACCTGGATGGTTTCCGAAGCTTCGTGCGTTGCCACCAACCTGGAGGTGTGGGTATCCTTTATAAATATGGATACATCCCCTCCTTTTGTGGTGTGGTCCGGGTTTTGGGGCCGGAACACATGATATGAGGTAAAACCTAATAGTGCCGGGGTGCTCTCAGGAGCCTTGAACCAGGTTTCAGTTACAGCACAGACATCGATGTTCTCCATACTGAGAAGGGCCTCGAGTGCGTGCATTTTGAGATTTAGACTTCTGGCATTGAGCAGCATTACCCTCAGTTTCTTCCCATTTTTGTTTTCTAGGGTGGTAGGTTTAGAATTTGAGCCTTGCCTAAAAAAGGCACTATGGGGGTGGAAAGAGCCTTAGCCAATATCCGGAATCCCAGGGTGACAGGTGCAAGCCATCCCTTGCAAAGCAGCGTGGCTTGTCAAGCATGTCATCCCAGGCAGACAGACACTGGATCCCCTTTGAATGACACCAGACATTAAGCCAATTGTTAAAGCTGATCATCTTGTCTCTATATTGTGGCATCATTCTTGGTGAAGGAAGGATACTGCTCAGGGTTAGGGTCATACCTGCCTGGGCTACATAATCAGAGAGCTCCTCTATGTCTCTTTTCATGTAGTCCAGGGAGGTACGTCTCAGGTCGTTCACACCAGCATGGACAATGACTGTGTCATATTTGTACTTGCCGTGGAGTGACCCGAGTGCTTGCGTTATGTGGTGGATTCTAGCGCCCGATAGGCAGCTTACTGTGACCCTCTCCTTGTTCAGCCTGGTGAGTGGGACGTCAGTGTGTCTGACCATGGAGTCACCTATGACAAGTATGTTTGGTGTTGTATTTGGCCTTAAGGGCTGTGACTGCTTTGCACACTGCTTTTGTGGTTTATGTGTTGCTTGTGGGGTGTCTTGAGGTAGCAGTTGTTTGGGTGTCTGCTTTGGAGGCCTCTGCTGTTTAGGTAAATTTTACTCAGAGCCTCCGAATGTCTTTGTGTGTTTATGTGTTTGATTCAGTGGTGTGGTAGCATTATGTGAGGCTGGTTTTGTGGTGTGTGTAGTTGCCTTCTCCTCCTGTCTGGTCTTGCCAGTCCTGAGTTGAGAGAGCTCAGCCTCCAGTTTGGCTAAATAGCTGCATCTCTCGCAAGTATTTGTGTTATGTGGGAGGAGGAGAGGGTTGTCTGTGTACATGAGGCAGTTATAACATTGCCTCAAGATTCCCAGATTCACCAGCTGGACCGGAGAGAAGATTGACAACTGGCCTTTGGACATGCTAGAATAATATTGGGAATTCCTTAATTGAAAACAAGGGCCAGTGGGGAGTGAGGGTGTAGTGCTTTTAATTTTTAGTGCTGACTTATATAATTGCTTTAGTGAGCAAGTGCCAGGTAACTTGAGTGCAATGTGTTACAAGTAACTAAATGCAAAAACAACAAACAGCAACTTTCTTTCAAGTGAAACAAGGAAATAAGTGCAGTAAGCAATGCAGATATCACTAGTGATCCACAGAAGCGCTGAGAAGTTGCGTATTAGGTGGAATTAGCTTCCAGGGAAATAACAAGCAAACAAACAACAAGCATATAAACAAAGCTAGATTCAGCAGGCCTGGATCTAGTCTATGCTAGAGCAACCAAGGTGAACCAATTTCAGTAAGATACAGTTCAAATATTCAGGCACTATAAACCTTTAACCAGAAATTCCCAGCTCAGAAGGGCAGAGTCCAGCCTCTTCTCCCACAAGAGTGCAGACCACGAACCTTCTTAATGTAAAATAACTGGCCTGAAGCCCAAGTGCCTAAACCAGAACTAATACACTTGGACACTGGGCTCTCAATCAGCAGTTCCCAACTTAGAAGGATGAAAGCTACCTGTCCTGCCACCACAGTGCTTGCCACAAACCTTCCTAATGTAAAACAACTGGTCTGAAGCCCAAGTGCTTAATCCAAAAGACTTGAATGATAGCTACACTTTAATCAAGTTACAACCAAGCAGTAATAAATACCATTGAATACTTTAGAGAATGTCTGGATTAGTGCTCAAGTTACACAAACAAAGCTAGATCCAGCAGGCCCGAATCCAGTCTATGCCACAGTAAACAAGGCACCAACTTCAGTAAGAAACAGTTCAGATATGCATGCACTATAAGCCTTTAACCAGAAATTCCCAGCTCAGAAGGGCAGAGTCCAGCCTCTCCTCCCACAAGAGTGCAGACCACGAACCCTCTTAATGTAAAATAACTGGCTTGAAAGCCCAAGTGCTTAAACCAGAATTAATACACTTTTAGAATAACAGACACTGAGCCCTCAATCAGCAGTTCTCAACCTAGAAGGATGTAAGCTACCTGTTCTGCCACAACAGTGCAGACCACAAACCCTCTCAGTGCAAAACAACTAACTGGTCCGAAGCCCAAGTGTTTAAACCAAAAGGCTTAGAATGAGTTACACCAAGCAGTAATAAATACAATTGAGTATTTTAAGATGATGCAAAATTAAAAAGAAGTAGGTAAAAACACAAGTACAGATAAAATTTTTTTTTTTTTTTTTTCTGAACAAGTGCTGAGATCAAAGAAACAGATTTGAGTGCTGAAACTAGAAAGCTGGCTAGTTATAAGAAAAAAAACAAGCTAGAAGGCTTCCCTCAAACACAGAAGGGCTTGGGGGCTCAGAAGCCTACAAATAGTCTGTACCACTTAACAAGAAAGGCAGGAAATAAGCTTAATTTTTTTTTTTTTTATAATATATAATTTATAATATATAATATATTTATAATATATAATAATATCCTGACCAAATGAGCAACAGGTATTTATATTTTAAAAGCAACCATCCCAATTTCATAAAGAAAAACATTCCAATAGGGCAACTCATTCAGGCCTCCAGGATGATTATTGACCAAACAGAATTTGAGAAAGAAGCATTTTTTATTAAGGATTTGTTTTTAGCTAGAGGTTATCATTCAGAACATTTGAACAGGGCAGCTGCAGAAATCATTATAAAAAGAAAAAAAGAAGTTATGTCTTACCATAATGTTCCATCTGTGTTGTAGATCTTTATTCTTTCAATATTGTTAGGACTTGGGTTCCATCCTCAGAACCGACACAGCCGTTTCGAAGGTCGCAGCAGTCAAAAACTCTCAGCAAAGACCTACCCATAATGCCCCTCTCATAGTCACTCAAGATTGAGTTTGCCAACCTCTATATAACAGAGATAGTAAGAGAAAAAACAGTAGGAGGCTCTGTCTGAGCAAATACCCTAACCAGGATTTCCTAAAGTCCACCACTAGTCTAGGCAGGGGGAAGAAGGATGAGAAGCAATGAATGAATAAAGATCTACAGCACAGATGGAACTTCTTTATCTGATGTTGTAAATCTTTATTCATTCCTTACTGTTAGGACTGAGTCCCCAGCTACTTGAGTCCTGGGTGGCCCTAAGGAAGGATATTCCTGAGCACCATAGAACCAAAAGATGCTCCTCCCCTGGAGGCCAAATCCAATTTGTAATGAGAGATTAAGGTATGAGGTGTTACCCAAGTGGCCGCTGCACAGATATCATACATAGAGGCTCTGGAAAGAAAACCTACAGAAGTAGCCATAGATCTGGTAGGATGAGCCTTTATTCTGGAAGGTAAGGATAGCTTATTCTGTTGGTAGATAAAGAAAATGACATTTCTAAGCCAGGAGGATAAAGTCACTTTGGAGACAGGTTTACCCAATCTGGGTCCTGCAAAGGCCACAAACAATTGATCTGTTTTCCAGAAAGATTTAGTCCTGTCCAAATAACAACAAAGCTGCCAATGCACACTAAGGGTGTGCAAAAGGTACTCCCCTCTGTTAGAATGTTGAGGGAAGAAAAAGGCAAGTCAACAGATTGGTTAATGAAAAATCCAGAAATGACCTCGGGCAAGAAAAAATGGTCAGTACAAAGGGACACCCTATCCCTGTGCAAGTTCAAGTAAGGTCTCTTGACACTTAAGGCCTGCAGCTCAGGTACTCTTCTCGCTGAGGTAAGTAGGGTCTTCCATGACAAAAACTTTATATCACATGAATCAAAAGGCTCGAAAGAAGGTCCTGTGAGAAATTGAAGCACCAAGGTCAAGTCCCAGGGTTCTATGGGGGGGGGGGGGTTGACCAGAGGTTTAACGTGTAATACTCCTTTCAAAAAGGTCTTGCACAGGCGGTGTGATATAACGGAAGAATTATCAAATCCATTATGAAAGTTGGCGATAGCTGCTAAATGTACAGTGATTGTCAATGCTGAGGTTCATATAGAAGAGTCATCAGGTATTGTAGGATCTTCCAAATAGGCATAGAGAAAGGATCTAAGTTCTTATATTTGGCCCAAATAGAGAACCTAGTCCATTTACTAGATTAAACTTTCCTGGTGAAAGGTTTGTGTGAAGCCAGAAGAATTTCACGAACAGAAGATGAAATGTCAGACAGCCTGGCAATCATTGGAAATGAAGGAACCAAGCTGTGAGCTTGAGGCTGTGGAGATTGGGATGAATCAGTCCCAAGGATGAGATAACAGACCTTGGGAATGATCTAGGCTCCATGGGCTGTGAATCAGATGAGGCCATAGGAATGGGAACCAGACTTGATGGGGCCAATAAGGGGCAATGAGGATCACTTTGCTTCTCAACCTTTGAGCTTTCTGGAGGAATTCTGGGATGAGGGGAAATGGAGGAAAGTCATACAGTAGACCCGGGGGCCAATCGTGCATTAGAGCATCCCTTGGGGGTTTTCCCTGACGAGGGATCATTACAAAGTAGCTTCTGCATTTGTTGTTTGGGGGGAAGCAAACAGATCACAGCAAGGCTTGCCTCAGCGGCAGAAAATCTGATCCACTATTACAGGATTGAGGGACCACTCGTGAGGCATGAGGATGTTCCTGCTCAGATTGTCCGCAATAAGGTTGGAACTCCTGGGAATGTGCGTTGCTATAAGAAAGCAGTTGGAAGCTATTACCCAGTGCCAAATCCTCATGGCTTCCCAATACAGGGAGTAAGAACCTGGTTCCACCTTGCTTGTTGATATACCAGATGACTGACATGTTGTCCGACTGAATTGCAATGGTCCCAGAATGCAGGGATGTATGAAACGCTTGCAACACTAAGTGAACTGCCCTCAGTTCCAGGACATTTATGTGCAAATTGGCCTCTATGGGGGACCAGGTGCCTTGGACTGTCTTTCCCTGGAAATGCCCCCCCACCCTAACAGGGAAGCGTCTGTGGTCACCGTGGACGTGGGCTGGGAGAGTCAGAACAGTCGACACCAAAGATTCGATTGTGACTTCATTCACCATAGCATTTCTTTCCTGCAACAGTTTATAAGACGTATCATGTGGTCGAGTGGGTGAGTTAAGATCGACCATTGAACAGAAAGGTGCCACTGTAGTATTCTCATGTGCAGCCTCACCTGTGGTACTAGAGTAATAGCAGCCACCATGGAGCCTAAGCTTTGCAGTACAAGGCGTGCTTGTACATAGGTCTGTGGAAGGAGGGCTTGGATTTGGTGTCTTATTTTCAAGAGCCTGTGAGGAGGGAGGGAAGCTTGACAAGATGTTGTGTTGAAGACTGCTCCAATGAATTCCAGTATTTTTGTTGGGAACATTGGAGATTTGTCCTTGTTGATTGTAACCCCCAAGAGAGCAATGCCTTGAGTGTAAGAAAGGCTGCAGATTAGAAGATTCCTGGTCGGAGCAGTAAGGAGCCAATTGTCTAGATAAAGAAACACCTGGAATCCTTGTAGTTGAAGATGCGCTACTACAACTGCCATACATTTGGTGAACACTTGGGGAGCTGTCGAGCGATCAAATGACAGTGCCCTGAACTGGTAGGGATTAGCTCCCAGCCAGAAGCAGAGAAACTTCTGGGAGCAGTGATCCATCTTTATGTGGTAATACGGGTCCTGGAGGTCTATAGAGCACATCCAGTTGTCCCTCCCTAAGAAGGGGAGAATGGACTGTACCGTGACCATCCGGAATTTTTGAGGTTTGATACATTTGTTCAATAGGCTGAAATCCAGGATCACTCTCCAGTCCCCTGTCTTTTTTGGTAATAAAAAGAACCTCAAGTAAAATCCAGATCATCTCTGGTCTGGTGGGACTGGTTAGATGACTCTTTTTCTTAGCAGCTTTTCTATTTCGAAGGCTGCTACTTCTCTCTGATTGGGTGGCACATCGTGGATTCATTTGACGGGTGTGGGAGTTAAATCGAATGTTATCTGGTAGCCTCTGGATATTATTCTCTGACCCCAAACATCAGTAGTAATAAGTTGCCAGGCTGGCAGGTACAGAGAAAAATGACTCCTGATTGCATCCAGAGGAAAGCAATTGGGCCACTGCTCAGGAGCGCTGGTAGGGTCTGCTAGAGAAGGAATCTCTAGTGTCCTGGTTACGTGGATACCCTCTACCCCAAAAGGGGTGCCTCCCAGATGAGTTGCCCCCTCTGCCCTAGGGGGATTGCTCACCACAAGTGTCACGAAAAGATCCTTGGGATTTTCTGAACCACATTTTTTCTCCCTTCTGTCTCCTAGAGTAAGACCTCTGGGGGGGTAAATGCATATGCCCACAGCAGACAAGGTATTTCCATGTTTCTCACTTCGTGCTAGTGTGTCTCGTACTTTGGGACCAAAAAGTGCAGATTCACTGACAGGCGCATTGACAAAGGAAGATTTATAGGGGTCTGTGAAATCACACAACCGCATCCAAGCATTACGTCTCATGACAATGCCTGATGCAGCAGCTCAAGCTGCCCCCTCAGTGGTGTGAGATAGCAAATGCATCAAAGAGTTCGAGACAGATTCAAGGGTAGCTAGCTGTGAGGCGACAGTGTCATGCACCTCATCAGGCAGTATCCCCACCAAAGAGAAAGTTATTTCAGAGATTAGGTCTCTTTGGAGGTGAGTGAAGTGTGCCAAATAGTTCAGTGACCAAATGCCAAGGGTTGCTGAAGCATAGGTCCACTTTCCTAGTCTGTCCATGGCCCGAGACTCCCGATTCAGAGGATGGACAGTGGAACTATCTTCTGCCAGTTCCCTCTTGATGGCCACCACCACGAACATGGAACCAACAGTCAACTACTTGGGCCAGTGGGGCTGGTCTTCAGGTGTGGAGAGAATTTTGTCCAGCCTCCAGGGGACAGGTTAGACATTAATAAATCAATGAAACACAAGTCAAAGTCTTGAGAAAGACTATAAGATGAAAAACAACAAAGATTCCAGGTTGAAAATTTTATTATTAAAACATGTCTTAGCGCCTCGGCCACCACAGCCTTCAATGAGCACACAATTCGTGGTAGAAATACATTCCCTTTTATACAAAGTGTTAATAATCTAATTGATAAAAAATCAATTAAACTATTAGATATTTAAAGAGACTGCACTCACTCTCAAATAGAAATCCATACCAAAAATTCCAAAAACTAGTATAAAATACATAAATACAAATACAATACACTATTATCTAGTTCATTATATCAAGTATTTCCAATTAATTTCCATATTTAAACCATAAGGTGATAATGTATTATATTTTAATATAAAAATAGATTCCTTATATAATAACGTATTTTTTAATAGTCTATGATCTCCTTTTTTAACAAAAATTTCTTCTAAAATAGTGGCTTGTAATAAATTAACATTACTATTATGGGTTTGTAAAAAATGTAAAGCCACTGAATTTTCTATGGCACCCCTCCTAATATCACGAATGTGTTCCTGTAATCTGAACTTAAATTTCCTTTTAGTTTCTCCAATATAAAACAAATTGCAAGGACACTTAAGGCAATAAATAACACCTTCAGAATGACAAAAAAATTGTTTATTTGGTGTAAAACCTTTATTAATTATTCTATTAAAGGATAACCTTATAAACCAACATACATTACAAGAGTGACAAGAATAAGTACCACAGGTACTTAATGAGAAATTTAATTTATCAACAGGGCATCTAAAATATGCCCTTATCAATATGTCACCCAGGTTTTGTCCCCTTTTATATGCAACCAAGGGATTCGAATGAAACAAGCTACACAATATTTTATCTTTTAATAAGAACTTCCAATAATATTTAACTGCATCCCAAATTTCTTTACTCATTGAATTATATGTAGTAACAAAATAAATATCATCTCTTCGTGTTTTGCTATTCTGTTTAAATTTATTACTTCATTTACTGTGTCCTTCTACAGAAGCCATAAATTTATCGATAGATTCCATAATTGAATATGTAGTATAACCTCTACGTAAAAATACATTAGTAAGTTTATTAATTTGTTTCTCTAGATCTAAATAATCGTTACATAATCTAGACAGTCTAATCATTTCACCATAAGGTAAAGATTTCATAGTATGAAGAGGGTGACAGCTAGTACAAATAAATATTGATTTCCATCAACAAATTTTTGGTGAATTGTAGTACAAATATGTTCATCTTCTTTCCCTATTAAAGTAACATCTAAAAAATTAACTTTTGTTCCAATTTGTAAATCATCAAATTTAATATTATATCTATTTTTGTTCAGCTCCGATATAAATTGATCAACAGAATCTCAACCTCCTTTGCACAAAAAAATCAAATCATCAATGTAACGAGAATATAATATCACATGATTCTGTACAAAGTAATTAGTATAAATATAGTCCAACTTAAATTTAGCCATGAAAATGTTTGCATACATGGGGGCAAAAGGTGCCCCCATGGCTGTACCTTTCAATTGATGATAAATAACTTCATTAAAACTAAAATAATTATTTAATAAACAAACTTGAGTTAAATCTAACACATAATGAGAAACTGGGCTGTCACCCAAAAAATGATATAAAGCTTGCATACCATCTTTATGATTATTTGTATATAGACTGACAACATCTAAACAAATCCAAAACATGTCTTGAGTCCAATTAATATGTGAAATTTTACCAACAAAAATCAAAAGAATTCTTAATATAAGAACCTAATTTTTCCACAAAAGGTAACAAATATTTATGTATAGTTTGCCCTACATTTTGTAAATAATAATTAGTAGCTGCCACAATGGGACGACCTGGAGTGTTATATACATTTTTATGCAGTTTAGGAAGACAATACAATGTAGCTAATTGACAGTTCTCTGTACAGAACTTAGTTTCCAAATCTTTTTTGCTAAAATATCCTAAACGCACACCTCTTTCAATGAGAGAAGTAAATTGTTTAATATATTCTATATACTCCCCATATTCACAAATTTGATAAACTAATCTATTATTATTAAGATGTTCCATACACATTTGATAATACTGAGTATGATGCAATAGTACAATTTTATTACCCTTATCAGAAGGTTTAATGATAAGATCATTCTGTTTTTCAGTTTTTTCAAAGAAAGCCATTCACTCTTTGTCATATTAAAAGAACAAGAAAATTTATCATACGAATTCACCAATTCCTGTAATGAAAAATACATTTCAGAGAATTGTGTAATTGTGCCATTAATATATGGGGGTATAAATTTGCTCTCATATTTAATACCATCAGTATTTAAAAGGGTGTAAGCATTAAATACTATATACTCTTAGAAGTACAAGAGAAAAAACTGTCATCATTCGAATCACTTTCTATACTACTTTTTCATGAACATCATAAACACATCTATCACCATGGTCAAAAAAGTATTTCAAATGCAATTTTCTAATAAATCTAAAAGCTTCCTGTTTAATTATATGATATCTAGGAATAACTGTTGGTACAAATTTAAGACCTAACTGCAAAACAGAAATTTATTCTTCTGACAAAGAAAGACCAGATAAATTAATAACATTCGAACTACAAGTCAAAAATAAATCACTTCCATCTGCTACATTTAGAGTTCTGTTTAAATGTGATTGTCTGCGTCGGCTCAAAAGCGCTGTTTATGGGCCTGAGGATTTTGCGCATCTGGCAATGGAGGAAACTCTGACAAATCACTTTCAGAATCAGTGGTAAAGCCTAAACCTTCTGAAGAGGCAAAAGAAATGGATAGTTGTTCTTTATTTCGATTATTTCTCTGTCCCGACTGTTTAGGTCGTACATTATATGTAGATTTCCATAAGAAGGCTTGCCCATTATTATAATCCCGTATGTCTCTTTTGATTTTAGTGGATTTCATATGTACTAACTCATTCTCAAAATTATTCAACTTGTCTTTCAAACTTAAACAAATGTCATTAACCTTACGTTCACCAATCATTTCTAATAAGCTAAAATGCATATTCTGTAATTCACATTGCAATTTAGTTTGAAGCAAACACTCTCTCACTGTTAATATATTTACCCATTCCATAGCACAGGAATGAGCAGCAGCAAGCCATTTATCTTTGAATACAATATCCGTAGCATCTGAAAAATCAAATGGCGTTGCTGGACTTTTAAACGCTCTCAGCCCTCTCAGGGCAATGTCAAGTTCAATGTATCTATTTAAACCTAACAAATTAAAGTGAGAGCATGTTTCACGAAAAATTAGTTTTTCAAAATTATCCACATTATCCTGTATATCTTTGGGAAACATACCTGAGGCAGAGTCTCCCAAGCCTCCAAATGGATTACAAAATTTCCGTTGTCTTTCTGTCATAAACTGAAGAGGACAGCATAAAGGAGCAGAGTCAATTTTCTTAGCAGCTGTAATAAGCACTCCATGTGAAGCGACCGGTGGAGCTGTAACAGCAGAATCAGTGTTTAACACAGAAACGGAAACAGCACCTTGTTGAGCAGCAGCGGGAGCATTCGGCAAACAGTTATTCTCTAAATGAGAAACGGAAGCTGCATGAAATGTCCCAGATGAAATGAAATTATCCAAAGTTCTTTGTGATGAATTATCTAATGCACCTTGAATTCCCAAAATGCCAGGAACCGGAGGGGTAGCCACACCAGTGGAAACTGAGTTGCAGTCATCACAAAACACTCTGGGAATGTCCAACAAGGAATCAGAAGCCATATCATAAATAAATCAACGAAAAACAAACCAAAGTCTTGAGAAAGACTATAAGATGAAAAACAACAAAGATTCCAGGTTGAAAATTTTATTATTAAAACATGTCTTAGCACCTCGGCCACCACAGCCTTCAATGAGCACACAATTCATGGGAGAAATACCTTCCCTTTTATACAAAGTGTTAATAATCTAATTGATAAAAAATCAATTAAACAATTAAATATTTAAAGAGACTGCACTCACTCTCAAATTGAAATCCATACCAAAAATACCAAAAACTAGTATAAAATACATAAATACAAATACAATACACTATTATCTAGTTCATTATATCAAGTATTTCCAATTAGTTTCCATATTTAAACCAGATTAGACATTGTCTGGGGCCTTTCAGGCACGCTGCATGATCAGCTTAACAAGCTCATCTACAGGTGGGGTCACCCAGGAAGTAGATGGCTGGGCACAGAATACCTGTAAGAACACTAATTTCTCAGAAGAAGGGTTAGAGGACTTCCAGTCTTCCCGCTGCTTCAGGATTTCAAGAATGTTTCCGAATGAGACATCATCTGGGGGAGACCATGGGGACCCTTCTCCCATATCACAATCGGTGTCTTCAGTCATAGATTCCTCAGGGGAATCAAGGTGCTTCATCTTGCACCATTTCTTCTGGGGTGGCTCCCCAGTGGGATCTTCTGAGGAGGACTCTGGAGAAAGGGTACCCTTCAAAGGGAGGTCTTGCGGCTTCCGTGCCCAGGAACCCGAAGAAAAGGTTGGGACAGTTGCATGCTGGGGGGTTCTGATGCTGATGTCATTGATGCTGACTGTGAGCCTGCAGAGGCAAGAACCCTCTTCATCACCTGGAAAGCAGGCCCACCCGAGGAGGGATGGGACCCCAGAACCGAGAAGGACAACCTTGGAACCAGAGTCACACCCCACCCTTAGGAGCCCACCTCCAAGGGTGATAGTACTTTGTTACAAGTGACAATTTTGGAAAAAATTATGGTAAGAAAGGGAGATGAAAGATTGATTAAAATATATTAGCATACAAAGAAACTGTGTTTATTTTAAATTTCATACTTTTACACCAAGGAGGTTGAATAACGAAATTAACTGGAAATGTTTTCTTTAAACTGTTTCAATTAATTGATGTAATTATTTTATTATTTGGTTGTTTTATTACTTGATTGTTTGTCAAGGAGTATATATACAGGGAAAGCTTTTAGTAAAAACCTGTACTCTTTGAAGGCTATAGTGGCAGAGGCATGAAGTACAATAAATATTTTGGATCTGGTTCCTGCTGTCATTTTTTATCTGAGCTCTGGTTTGCTGTGTTGGTTGCTGAGGAGCTCTGAGAGGACTGGAAGCCTTCAGAGCCATGGACAGAGATGGCGCCAGCAAAAAAATAGGAGCTGGACTAGGTACCAAGGTGCCAACAGTTCAAACACTTCTCCGATAGAGCACCAACTCTAATAGAGCACATGCAGCAAGGGTGGTCGGTGCCAATAGGGAAAAGTCCGCAGTCAGAGCCAAGACAGTATGCACCTGAGTGGACATCAGTACCAAGATCTCCAGGGCCTGGGTAGAGGCTGGAAGAGGATAAACAGGAAAATCTGCTGTGAAGGATTCTGAACCAAGGGGGATGGAAGATCTAGCTGGAGTGGGCAATCCCCTAGCAGCCAGTAGCTGGTCCACAACCCGCACTATTTCTAGTTCAGAAAGGCTCCTGTGGATCTAAAGGAGGCTGCTGAAGGAGAATCAGGTCTTTCAAGAAAGGGGCTAAACCGATGCCCCAAAAAATGGTTGTACATTGGAGAGTATCTGGTTCTTGGGAGATATTCGAATTTAGGAGCCAAGGTCAGAATTTGTGGAGCTGAAGAAGCTATCAGCACCGTGGTCAGGGATGGTGCCAAAGCAGGTACAGTCGTGAAAGGCAATGTCGGACCCAAGGATGGCACCAAAGTTGGCAGTGCCTAAGCTGGAACAGAAATAGGACTCAACATCATAGACATGACTGAGGGAGAAGATACAGGTCCTGGTGCCGAAGTGGTCTGCTCCAAGGGCACTAGAGAAGCACCGAGCTGACCCAGTTCCATAACTGACGGAGATGTAGGAACTGAATGACTCCATTTTCCTTGTGTTTTTTGGTCTTTGGAGGTGGTGAGACCTCCAACCCAGATAGAGCCTCTGAGAAAGGCATTTTAATTAAACCTTTCAAAATAAATTTATTTTATGCTCTGCTAAAGTGCAATTGCTAAAGCTAGCCCAAATATCACAATCAGTTTTAATATGGTCCACGCCCAAATAGTAAACGCATCGAGCGTGGCCGTCCGAGTTGGGCATCTTACGCCCACACTTGTCACACTAACTTAACTTTGTTTGACATAGTACAGGCAACAAAGGGGGTATCCTAAAGGAAACAACAAGAAGGAAAGAAAAGGGAGAGAATACCAACAATGATATTTAAAAATACAAGTGGTACAGAAAGGCCTACTAAAGGCAGGAGAGAGGGACAGTACCAATGATGGTCGAAATTTAATTACCAAAGGTAAAGGGTAGGAAATAGAAGTAGGTTATAGGTGGAAGTGAGAAAAGGCTAAACTGACTAAAAAATAAGAAAGTTTGAAGAGAAATTATACCAAAAATCAAAAATTTCCACTTAGCTTTGAGAGAGATGCTAGGCATGTCTGATGAGTAATGTGGCAAATGAGATCTGGTGTAATTATGAGAGGGGCATTGTGGGTAGGTCTTAGCTGAGAGTTTTTGGCTGGTGCGGGCTTGGAAACGGCCATGTCAGTTCTGAGGATGGAACCAATATCCTAACAGTAAGAAATGAATAAAGATTTACAACATCAGATTACATTTTCCACCTATTTTAGTTTCAGGTCACAAGAGTAAAAGGGATGCAGACAATAAAGGGAACAAAGCATATGGCAAAGTTAATTCTTATGGTGGTCTTTTTAATGAAAATATTAATAAAGTAGCAGAAAACAGTAAACAGAAAATAATTGATTTCAATAATTCGCTTAATTTCTGGTGCCATTCTAAGGGGATCCAGTTTCTGTCAGCCTGGGATAACATGATCAATTAACTTCTATGATTTGTCACAGATGGTCTTCTTCTGTCACCCTTTGGACTGTGGCTACTGGCAATGGCTTGTTCCTCCCCATAGTGCCTTTTTTAGGCAAAGTGACTGAACAAAATTCCTAATGTGAAAATGTAATCAAAAAATGGCCTCAAGGTTATGCTGCTAAATGCTACGAGTCTTAGCATGAAACTGTACTCACTGGAAACAGTCCTCACCTTGGAAGATGTAGACATTTGTGCAGTCACACAGAAATGGTTCAAGGCTGTGGAGAGCACCCCAGCCATACCTAGTTAAACCTCTTGCCGCATGTTCAGACCAGAAACTGACGGCATGAAAACTAAAGGAGGAGTATCAATATTCATTAAAGATAAATACACCTCCAGACTGGTTAAACAGTATAACTCCCTGGAGATACTTCAGGTTCTAGTAACTGTTGGTAGGGCACCTATTCAAGTCATTGCCAGCTACAGGACCTCTTCCATGAATCAGGACACTCACTCTGCCTATTTGGATCTACTTGAGTCTATCTAGATTCTTCCAAACACCATGGTTTTGGGTGACTTCAACTACCCATCCATTGACTGGGTAAATTACTTGTGCTCAAACTTACTTGCTCAAAGATTTCTCGACTTAGTTGACTTCAATTCCTTGAAACTCCCAGAAGGGGTGCCGACATCCTGGATCTAGTGCTTACCAATATGGGAGACTGCTGTAGCACTCTCACTGTGAGGTCTTTCCTGATGAGATCTGACCACAGATCAGTCTCATTTGAAGTAACTATCACAACTGACCCCTCCCCCAGCAGCAATTAAACAAAAAAACTTCTTCAAAGCAGATTATAATCTCTTACAGGATGGTGTAAATAGCTTTACTGCACCTCCCCCCTCAGATGGAACTGGCAACTATGCCAAGTTCTACACCAATGCTTTATAAAACACCTGTTATAACTGCATTGAGTCAGGCATACCTGATAGGACCAAAATAAGTTCTTCAAGAAAGAGCAAACCTGCCTGGTGGACAATTGTTATTAACAGGCTTTACAATAAGAGGAATAAATTGCTATCTAAGAGTAATAGGGAGTAGACCCTAAACTGGAAACACTCCCTGTTCTGCTTAAAGAAGAAAATAAGACTTCTTGTGAAGTCCTGCAAAGCAAATTATGAATTCAAAAATTAGCTTCTTCATCTAAGGACAATCATAAGGCATTATTTAGTTACATGTGTAACCTAAAAAGAAAGGCCCAGATTTGAACCGAACTGGTAGTTAATGATACCCCTGCCTCTGTTCTGATATGTGCATTTCAAGTTTGCATGAGGGTGAGATGATGCTCCAGGAAAATGGAAACAGCACAGCATTTTCAATTCACTTAGTTGTACTGTAGTCAGGACAGCATTACAGGGGGTCAACGGCTGAGTTTTAATTGAAACATATAGTATATTAGTGCTGCTCCCCTGGAAATGGAACAGGATCTTTGTCACTAAAGCTTGCAAGTGGTACAGTAGTGCATCTTAGCTTGGTTTTAAAAAGAGTATATTTCTCCTTTCCTATCTCTGTGTAGAACATGAACTATATTTATTGACTGCTGGTTGCCAATATACACACCTCACCTCCTACTCCACACAAACCTATATCACACATATCTACATGTGCACAGGTCCTTACCAGAAACATATGTACACCAGAGCCCTCAAAAACACAAATACAAGAGCACTACACATAATTGTACCTCTGCAGAACATGGTACTCATAATAGCTCATGCACCACTGTCTCATTGGTCAAACACTTAAGACAAAACACAAAATCAAACATATTAGTCATAGGTGATTACATCATGAGACACACTGATGTGCCTCACAGCAGGCTAGATAAGGGAAAGGTCATGGTCAGCTGTCTGTGCGGTGCCAGGATACACCATGTCATACATGCACTCAAGTCTGTCAACAACAGGTAGTTCTTGCACATTGTCAGATACATTGACTGGTGTGTGTGAGAGAGCATGGATTCAAGGTTTTTAATATAGTTACATCTTTCACATTTTGTGTTTGTGTGGAATAGGAGTAGATGGTTGGGTACACTTTCCACAGCTCGTCAACAGTCAGTGATGATGACATCACAACAGGCCATTGCTTGGCAGTGGCCTGGCAGATGCTTAAATGTAAAATTGTATCACCTTTATGATGTCATACTAAGGAAAAATAGTACTTGACAGTGTGGGATAGCATGGTAGATTGAGTACAGTGCTTTGCCAGGCATGTGGCCATTGCATGAACCATAATCCTGTTATTAGGCAGGGTAACAACAGCACACCTACAAATGTGACAATGTACAACTCCAGCAAAGTAAGGCCATGCTGCTACACTCTTGGGATTCACAGCCTCAAACACACTCTCTGTAGACACTCCTTGCACTAAAGATGTTGATGTCCGTGCATGCAAAGAAAACTTGTTCAACTATGCAGTCATTACTTTGGCCTTTCAAGTCTACAATGCCTATCAAACAACCAGACAGCAAATGGATGTTGTGTGAAATGATGTGGGAACACAGTTTTGTGTTTCTGGAACATAAATGTACAGTACAACATATCTAGCACATGTGGGAGGGACAAAAACATTGGTCAAAGGTGGCCACTCCTCTGCAGTAGGCCTCACATCCATGTCTTGCAGATCTCCACCATTACGCTGTTGAAGGGCAGGCTGCATGGAATTGCTGTGAAACTATCACCTAACATGGACCACTGCCACTCTGGAGCCTGCTAAAGCAACCTTGGGCATCTATGTCACCTGACATTGAACATTATATTGTGATGCAGCAGCTGTGCTCCTAATCACTATGAGGTCAGTACCCTATGTCAAATCCTATGAGCCTCAGAACCCAAGGCATAATACATGCAAAAGTCAAATGATTGATCTGGTTGCTAATCAAGGCATCTACCTAGCAAAGGCTAAGGCAAGCCTACAGAGCTTTGCATCATGCGGGACGTGTGTGTGGATCAACAAACAGGCCATGGCCTGCTTTTATCTTCAGCATGGTGGTAATGTTTTGCTTCCAGTGAGAGGAAAAGAATAAGAGCTCTGTATCCCAGCAGAGTGAGGGTATAGTGAGGCCAGCAGTTGTAGTAGTCAGGCAGCAGCAATTCAGGCAACTGCCCTGTTTGCAGCATTCGTCACAAGGTAATTGTTTGTTTTCAGTAAGCACTGCTTGATTAATGTCTAACTGCAGAATAACTATGTAAATACTCCATCTGTGCCTTTACAGGGTGTACATATTATTTTTCCTTCCAGTGTTTTGAAGTGCTCTGTACAGACATAAACACCTTGGATGGCAATTTTCTTGGAAACCATGATGGAATTAATTCCAGTACTGAGTTGTACACAGAACAACCAGCATGCAGAGAGAAACACTGTCCCTAGAAGTTTCAGTAGTCTGATATGTAAAGAAATGAAAAGAATTATCATAGAGATTATCAATAAAGATGTAGTAGACCTACAGACACCAGACCAAACTATGTTTGGGTTAATCAAGGGCTGATCATGCCTACCCTACTTGACGGACCTATTTAAGTGGTAACCAAAGCAATGGATGAGGGAAAAATGATTCATTCCATGCACCATTGCCTGATAAGGCATTTGACACTATAAGGCCATCAAGCAGTGTTGATAAACTCCAGAGGTTCGGTACAAACTAATATGTCAGCAGGTGGATAACCAAGTGGCTGACAGACAGGATCTATGATGTTAGCAATGGGGAGTCCACCTCCACAATGAGCCCAGTCACCAGTGGTCTCCCTCAGAAATCATTCCTCAGATTGCTCCTTTTATGCATTTACTTCTCTGCAGTCATGGCTACTGTCAGTGATCTGTGGCTGACTATTTCCAAATTAGGAGCTGTCATTGAATCCTACAATGATACAAATGTTATCCGGGAGGTGCTGACACAGACATAGAGTTGTTGTCAGAGTCATGGACTAATACTAAATGCCAAGAAATGTACAATGCTATCTTTTGGAAAGTCAACCACCCCTGGTAGCTATCATATTGACAGTGCATCTTAACAGTTGACTGAGTAGTCAGGGACTTATGGACACATAGATAGTGGTCTAGCCTTTGACTGTCACATGTCTGTAATATTGGGGAAATCATTCTATGTTAGGCAAACTATAAATAAAGGTATGGCATGTTAATCCAAGGAAGTCATTGTTCCACTGTATTTGACATTCATCAGACCTATCATTGAGTGCAATGCCACCTTTAGTATGTAACTAACCAAGCATATCCGAAACTGTAACATCCAAAGAGGTTCCACACTAAACCACTACACTGTGTACATAACATGGTCTATGCAGACTGTGCCAAAGTGCTAGTTGTGTATTCTGTCTCCTTTCATAATTCAGACCCTAGAAAGTTAAAAGCTACTATATTGGAAAGAATTCCTATGGGTTTTTGTACTGGAATTGCTTATAAAAAGAAATTATGGTATAAGGAAAGTGTATTTATTTTAAAATTTAATACTATGACCCCTTTTGGGCTTAATCTTGAATGTAATTGGTAGGTACTGATTTGAAATTAATTATTTTAATTGAATAATTGATGTGTTATGGCTGGTATATAAAAGAGTTTGTTTGATTTTGATGTTATGTACTCCTGGAAGGCTTTGCTGAAGCGCTAGAGAGAAGTAATACATTGAATTCTCGGTTCCTGGCTGTTTTTTCTTTCGTTGTTTTAAATATCATTTTTTTTTCTTTTTCCGTGGTTCATTTGTATTACCTGAGGCTGACTGCTGTCTACTGGGAATGTGTCCTCCACTGGAACACCCAGGACCATTAGCTTATGGCCTGCCCCATCTTGGTGTGGACAGCACATTCACCTTTGGAGTGCTGGATGTGCTGCCACTCCAGGAGCATGATTGTGCATGGCCATGTGGACCTTCAGCAGTTGTAGTTGCTGACCAATGTCCAGGAGGCTGATGCTCAATTCAAACCAGATGTTCCATCACAGACAACAAGCATACCAAGACAGATAGTGTACTATTTGTCTCTGTTCAAAGTCTTTCCACTGAATCAGTCATCCATTCCAAGGTATCAGCAACACAGTGGAGGCAGTCAAGGATGTCAGACTGTGCTGCATCCGTAACCCTGCGCATTTGTCGGCAGTTCTTTTCTGAATGTACCTGTTCCTCCATGATGGCCCTAAACATATGCCTAGTGACACTTGATGAGACACCTGCAACAAGTGGTGGAGGGACAACAGGCCTCCTATGATCACCCTTATCAATCCACCTGTGTGGATTCTTGCCAACTATTTGTCTATGGTAAGTGCCAACAGTTACTGTAGCCACAGTAGCCACACTTCCCTATTCAATGTCTCCACCTTCCGACTGTTCAGTATCTGTGGTCATAGGGGACTGGGTGTGCATAGGCATACTGGCTGTGTACAGTAATAATGAGGGCAGATGAGGGATGTAAAACTCTGTAACAAATGCAGTCCCTGCAACCCCCAGCTTTGCCTCACTTTAGCCACCATCATCATCAGAGTCTGAAGAGACAGTGACGTCAGGCTGTGAAGAGGATAATTACCAATCTTCCCAGTCACCTGTGATAAAAAGGGAAAAGCATCACATTAATACCTGTGCTACTATGCTCTGCAGTACTATGTTGCAATATATGTTAAGCTGTATATACTGCTGCCACTATTACAGACGTGTAGAACCCACAATCTCATATACTAGGACATGAGGACATTATTTTCCTAATCCAAATCTGTAATTATTTGGAAATAAACGTTCTTTAAACAAGAATCTCATGAGCAAACCATAAATTATGTATACTGTTGACATTCTGCAAAACTCTGCACAGTTTACAGTTATGGCAATCTCAAACGTCCTGAAAATACTGTCAAATCAATCACTGTGGTCACAACTACAAGGCATAGGCACGATCCTAAACTGTGTACACTCAGAAAGTATCACTACATTTGGCAATCCTGCAGACAGTACATCAATCCAGCCAGCAGGCCTGGGATGACACTTTAGCGAATACATTGAACAAAATCTACATCTCCGACAAAACTGTTTTTGCTTACCAACAGCAGGAACATGGCCTCTTCCTATTAATGACGGCCCTGAAAATATTTGAGGGAGAGGTAATGTAAACAGCACCTCATCTTACAGTATAAAGTTGGTAATATATCCAAATATCTCCAATTTGCAGTAGCTGCTATGTTAACAGATATGTGGGTCACAATTTGTGCATGAGCTTAAAAATAAAGCTAACTCCCCCCATAAAACAACTGACACTCACATAATACTATGTACACCCTAACATGCTAAATGCTACAATATTCCAATGCTGATTCAACTAAGCATACCTGGATGCTCCCCTTGAGTGGAAACAGTGACACCCACATCCAAGATATATTGTGTGATGGATGCCTGGAAACTGTCATGTATTGCAAGAGTCACCAGGAATTCTTCTGTGGCTGACAGAGGTTGTTCTGCTGCAGGCCCACCACCAGTGACCTGGTGATCCCTTGCCAGGCCATGTTTGCTGCATGTTTGCATGCCAAGTGGATCATGGCATGGTGTCACACCTGCTCATATGTGCAATTCTGGTGACCTATGACATTACTGTTATGCACCAGTTCATCCCACACGGCTGCACACTCTTGCCTATTTGCCTCCCAATGGACAGCAGGACTTGGTAGTGTTTTCTCAAGGCCTCTATGATGAGGTTGTTTTCTGCCTCATTGAAATGTGCTTGGCATCTGGCATGCATGATATCTCCTAAAATACAAATAAATGAAAACACATGTCATGATCACATACATGAGAATGAAGTATGTAGAGATACAGCAATTAAGTATGCACCCCTTGATTAAACATCTCATATTCGACAGTATGCCAATCATACAAAGGGTGCAGAAGCAACTAGGATAGTAGTAATTGTGACCGACTCCTGTTTGTGCCATGACAGATACTCATATATGTATGATCACACACCCAACACAGGAGTGCATTGTAGTGTGTCCCATACCAGGACCTCCCGCATAACATATGTATAAACAACAGTGCCAAGCAAATAGCAGTGTAGTATTACAAGTGCTAACAAAGGGAGTATCCAGGTGACCTGTGTACCTAGTTAACTGACAGCATTATACCCTTGCTGTACTCTGCCTCCTCTATAGGTGTAACACAGCTGCAGGTCAATGGCATGTCATCAGTACAGTTCGAAGGAAGGCTTACTGATGTAATCCCCATTCCCCTATGTATATTCAAACAAATGCATCATATTGGAAACAAAATGGTTACATACCTAATGGCATACAATACTCCTCTGTTGAAATATACAGATATATAAGTAGTGTGAAAATAAGTTAGCCATTCAAACCATCTCTCATACACAATGATTCCCCTGGCTAGGATTTTATATTTTTAAGATGGTTCTCACTAGCAGGTGATTGCCTCTGAACCAGTCTATGGTTCAGGAATGCTGAATGCAACAGTATAGCCAATCCCATGCAACTATTCAACAAGATATAAGGCCTCTATGTAGATTCCATCCCCTTTCTCATATGCTGGGGTGGAAATTACTGGGGTAAATATACTATGTCAGCACAGAAAGAATGTTTGTAGCAGCTCCTTTCTACATACAGATGTATGTGCTACAGGCCAAAGCTGTTGCTGCTGCTGGCAATAGGCATAGACAGAGAGGCTGCAGAATGCGCAGAAGAACAACACTTATGAGTAACTGTGGGTCCTGTGGCGACCTTGGTGTACAGCAAGAGCCTGAGTGAGGGAACCCACCCCACTGGAAATTAAAGTATGTGTTTAAGGTAAGTATGTAGCCAAAGGTATCATTAACAGAGTAAAAGGCAGCATGCCTGGTGTGTCATAGAACAAGGTAAGGGGTAAATTAATCCTTATGTCAACCAGCTGAACAACTGCCAAGTCATGTGTTATGCCATGGTAGTCATCTGGAACATGTGTGCTGGCAACCCTTGCTTCTAGCATGACCACCATATATGTGTATGTTATTTGTTCAACTGTGGTTTGTAGTATCACTAGCAAATCATTGTGGGCTGCAGTCTGATATTACTGGGCCTCATTTGAATTACATACTTCAAAATGCTCTGTGAATTCATACTAATGCATGACCTGACATTCTATGCACTTTCTAGTGTTGTAATATGAATAGTTTACCTATGGTCCTATGTGTAGGCCTTTGACTTCCATTATTGATAAGCAGACATTCCATCTGTACTGCTTTGGGTGGATAAATACACCCTCACAAACTCCCCTTGAGTACCTTGTTCCCCATTGGCCCTTTTTTCAATTATAAAGGAATTCCCAATACTATTCTAGCATGTCCAAAGGTCAGTTGTCAATCTCCTCTCTGGTCCAGCTGGTGAATCTGGGAACCTTGAGGCAATGTTATAACTGCCTCATGTACACAGACAACCCTCTCCTCCTCCCAACAAATTCCAACACGTGAGAGATGCAACCGTATAGCCATACTGGAGGCTACGCTCTCTCAACTCAGTGCTGGCGAAACCAGTCTGGAGGAGAAGGAAACCACACTCACTACAATTCCATTCTCACATAGACCTACCACAACAGCAAACCAAACACATAAACACACAAAAACATACTCGGAGGCTCTAAATAAAAATCTACCTAAGCAGCAGAGACCTCCAAAGCAGACACCCAAGCAACCGCTACCCCAAAACAAAACACATGCAACACATAGCTCACAAAGCCAGTGTGCCGAACAGTCACAGCCCTTAAGGCTAAACAACACACCTGATACACTTGTAATAGGTGACTCTATCGTCAGGCACACTGACGTCCCGCTCACCAGGCTGAACAAGGAGAAGGTCACGGTGAGCTGCCTGTCTGGCACTAAGATCCGCTACATAACACAAGCACTCAGGTCACTCCAAGGCAAGTACAAATATGACTCAGTCATTGTCCATGCTGGTGTGAATGACCTGAGACGTACCTCCCTGGACTACATGAAAAGAGACATAGAGGAGCTCTCTGAGCATGTAGCCCAGGCCGGTATGACCCTGACCTTGAGTAGTATCTTACCCTCACCAAGAATGATGAGACAATATGAAGACAAATTGGCTTAAGTATTGGTGTCATTCAAAGGGGATCCAATGCCTGTCAGCCTGGGATGACATGCTCGAGAAGCCACGATGCTTCGCTAGGGACAGCTTGCACCTGTCAACCCTGGGCTTTCAGATATTGGCGAAGGCTCTTGCTACCCCCATAGTGCCTTTTTTAGGCAAGGCTCAAAAGACAAACCCACCTCCATAGGTATCACAAGGGATAAGAAACTAACAGTAATGCTACTCAATGCCAGAAGTCTAAACCTCAAGATGCACGCACTCAAAACTCTCCTTAGCATGGAGAACATCAATATCTGTGCAGTAACAGAAACCTGGTTCAAGGCTCCCAAGAGCACCCCAGCACTACCAGGTTATCCCTCATACCATGCTTTTTGGCCCCAAAACTTGGACTGAACCACAAAAGGAGGGGGAGTATCAATATTCGTCAAAGATACCCACACCTCCAGGTTGGTGGCACAGCATGATGCATCAGAGACTATCTATGTGCAACTAACAGTGGGTAAAACGGCCTTCCAGTTTATAGCCTGCTACAGACCACCCTCCCAAACCCAGGAACCCCACTCGGCCTTCCTGAGAACACTGGAAAATATGAAGGTCTCTCCAAACACCATTATATTGGGCAACTTCAACTACCCAAACATAGACTGGGAGCATTACTCTAGCTCCAATACCCTAGCCCAAAGGTTCCTAGAATTTATAAACTCAAATGCTATGGAACAACTTGTTACCACTCCCACAAGAGGGGAAAACATACTGGACCTGATCATCACCAACATGGGGACTCTATACTCCAGACCAGAAGTGTATCCTTCACTGGTAAGATCAGACCATAAACTAATCTCACTGGATATTCACATCCCGACTCCAACCCTGCCCTGAAAACCACAGTGAAAAACTTCTCTAAAGCAAATTTCACACTCCTCAAAACCGAGGTGGAATCCTTCAAAGCCCCCGGGCCTGTGGAAAATATGGCCCATACCACAGAATCCTTTATAAACACATTTTATGAACACCTTCAGGAATGCATGGATCATGCAATCCCAAATAAAACCAAGACCCAATCCTCCAAAGGCAGATGTCCTGTCTGGTGGACCTCAGCCATAAACAAACTATACAATAGAAGGAGGAAGCTACTACATGATAGAGCAAAATCCCAAAAAGGGAAGGCATCTCTGATCAGTATTAGCAAAAAACTACAGGCACTCATAAAATCGTCTAAGGCCAGCTTCGAGAGAAAAATTGCACAGGACACTAAGGATAATCACAAGGCTTTCTTTAGTTATCTTAGGAACCTGGGTGGGAATTCCCAGATATGCTCAGAATTAGTCCAAAATGACAAAAAATACACCAAACCTACAGACATTGCCAACATCCTAGCTGACAGATTCAGTGCAAACTCCCCCCCCTCCCCACCAAAAGGGCAAATATCTATCCTAGCAGAGTGCTGCCCCCCTGACATCTCAGATGCTCAGGTAAGAGCTGCCCTCTCCAAAGCAAAAAACACAGCAGCAATGGGACCAGACGGTGTCCCAGGCTGCATCCTACACGAACTCCAAGAAGAGCTAAACCCAAACATAAAACTACTGTTCAATCTCAGCCTTACTACAGGATATGAACCCAAAGAGTGGCGTACAGCACCAGTGGTCCCTCTCCACAAAGGTGGTGCCTCAATGGATCCTGGAAACTATCACCCCATAAGCCTGACTAGCTTGGTCTGCAAAGCTATGGAAAGGATTATCATGAACCTCATAAATAAAGATATTGGGGACCTACAGACACTGGATCCTACACAGTTCAGCTTTGTTAAGGGCAGATCCTGCCTCTTAAACCTGGTTGATTTCTTTGAAACAGTCACCAAGACCATTGACAAGGGGAAGGTGGTCCACACAGCCTACCTGGACCTCGCAAAAGCCTTCGATACAATACCCCACTCGGGCATTATAGATAAGCTCACCAGCTTAAATATAAACCCCTATGTCACTAGATGGGTTGCAAACTGGCTCAAGGACAGAACCCACATGGTTAGAATTGCTGGAGCCATGTCAGACTCCAAACCAGTTACAAGTGGTGTCCCACAAGGCTCAGTCCTGGGACCTCTCTTGTTCAGTATATATTCCTCGGAGGTACAGGC
Source organism: Protopterus annectens (assembly GCF_019279795.1). NCBI lineage: Eukaryota > Metazoa > Chordata > Ceratodontiformes > Protopteridae > Protopterus > Protopterus annectens. The sequence goes on along the minus strand of NC_056726.1, from coordinate 1,178,221,981 downwards.
CAACATGGAAGGACTGTGACTGACCAAGTTCACAGATGACTGCAAACTGGGCACCTTAATCAACTCTCCAGCCGACACAAGCATCCTCCAAAAGGGCCTCATAGAAACAGACAACTGGTGCCAGAGCCATGGCCTCAAGCTAAATGCCAAAAAGTATATAGTCATCCCCTTTGGCAAAAACAAAGTGCCCACAAATTACCACATAGGTGGTAATCCATTAAGTATGGAAGAAGTAATTAGGGACCTGGGGACCCAAGTTGATAGCAATCTCTCATTTGACAACCACGTGGCCAAAGTGGTTAGAAAAACATGTTATATAGCGCTCCTAATCATGAAGGGATTCACATCTAGATCAGGGGAGGTCACTGTGCCTCTTTACTCATCACTCATCAGGCCCATAATTGCGTACAATGCCCCATTTGGGATGTACCTTACCAGACACCTGCAGCAACTGTAAAGACCCCAAAAGTACCTCACCAAGAGGATCAAAGGGCTCAAACAGATGCCATATGCTGCTTGGTTAAAGAAACTCCAGCTCTACTCAGTGGCATACCGCCTGCTCAGAGGCGATCTGTGCCTGACGTATAAAGCCATGTCCAACCCAGAATTAATGGACATGCTGCACCTCAGAAAATCCAAATCCCATCGAGCTACGCACTTGAGAGACTTGAACCTCAGCACTGAAATAAATAGGACATGCTGGAGGGACAGATTCATAACCCAGAGGCTCCCTTCACTCTGGAATAAAATCCCAGTCCAGGTTAGGCAGAGTCCCTCATTGACTCTCTTCAAGAGGAATCTTGATGAGTGGATGGAAGATCATAGGTTTACCCCGGGTATCACTTCTGTGTCACTGTTAGACAGAGGCACAGTATACTAACCTCGAAAAAGGGCATAGCAAAATTAAAATGGGTGGTGAAAGCCAAACACACTCTGGCTAGGCTTATAAATGCCCTAGGGCAGATAGCCTAGTATGAACCTATGAACCTATAAATAGGTGATGAGACAGTCATACATATCAGAATTTATAATGGTGATATACACATACATGTATTTTAAATGCTAGATATAACTGGATTTGAACCCAGGACATCGTGGACCAAAAATTAATGTCTTCAAATCATTTAAGAGATTGAGCTAGTGAGTCGCTCTTCTAGGAGGTGTATTCTTACATAGTGTATCTCACTTATATCTATTATTATGTGTATGGCCTTGTAGTCATATATTTCTCTACCAGAGTGCCAGTTAAACTTTTCTTTTTCCATTAATCTTTTAGCAGATTTGTGGGATGCAGCTCGATACACAGCATCTGATAAACATGCTTAATGATGAGTAAGTTACAATAATTATGTTTTACTTAAAACACATATGCTAATTAACTGGCTGTGTGGCTTTGTGGATTGATGCACTGCTCTTCAGGTGTGATGGTACTGGGTTTGAAACAGGGTGCTGGTGTAACTTTTGAACATGATTATTATGCTTTCAATTACATATATTAATATACTGGCATTTTGCATAGCTTAGAGATGTTGCGCATAGCATCATGCAAAAATTCCTTAAAGAAAAAAAAAATTAGGGAGATAGGACAGTGGTGAAATGGGGTTCAAGCAGGGGGAAAAGCATAGTGAAAGGCAGGTAGGTTGGTACAGGAATGCTGTAGGAAAGAACCATAGCTATCCATTTCTTCAACGACAACTGCTGTGTACATTAACAGTTTTTTAGCTGAATTTGGACTGTCACCCCCAGAGAGAGGGGTGATGACAATGTAAGTGTGTCATCAAGCAAATTGGACCAAATTAAGTTTGTCCACCGTACATGTCCGAAATGGTGAGCTATGTATTTTTTAGTAGCGAATCGAATGTTGGGGAAGGGACATAGGTATATATGGGGAAGGTAAGATAAGAAAGGTGAGGAAGCTTTTGCAGACAGACAAGAAAGTAGGCAGGGTTGGTGTTGGACACAAAATGGGGATAAACACCTTGGTTGTGGCGGGTGTTGTGGAATCCCAATCCCATGGATGTCAAACACAGCAGCAGTTTGATTTATGTCCTCAGCCATGGGGCTGTCAGCACTGCACCTTCACAGCTCCTGTGGAGGCAGTGGATGATGCTGGCACCTGGACGTGCCCCACCAGGATGGACAGCATGCTCTCCATCTGGTGTAGGTGTGCACCAATAGTTTAGTGCACAAGCCTATGCACCATGCCTTGCAATTGCTATTGCATGATGAAAGCACCCTCACCACTTCCACTTTCAGAGGGGGGACCACCCGCAGCCTGTGAGGCTGAACTTCCCATGGAGCAGGTAATGGAGAGGCAGCAGACGGGGTTCAACCAGACTATGGCCCAGATGTGCTGGGCCCTGGTGCCTTGGCCAGGGAACCCAAGGTAGGTAGATCACCTTCACCTAGCTGGGAACTGGCCTACCTTGTCATGCATCTCACATAATAAAATATAAACATAAAGGAAAAATAAACATAACCAAAACAAATGTAAGTAATAACATAAGAGAAAACAATAATGAGTCATGGAAACAAACTGAAAATAATATAATGAGGAACACAAACATAAATAATGTGAGAGTTTTTTAACAGCAACGCAATATTAAATTATACATAAGGCTATCATTAGAGTTAATAACAAATAATGTGATAATATCAAATGATAATAGTAAATATATTTAATTAAATAAAAGAAGAGAAGGGGTAGGGTGAGAGAAAAAAGAACATTAGTAACTTTGCAGATAATATACCTACACAGAGTACAAGTAAATACTGGTAGATATGTTATATTTCACTTGTGAAAACACTGACTGCTTATATTGTATATATGATGCTCCATTTAAATACCTCTCAACCTCTTAGCAGGCGAAATTATGGGCCAAGCCATACATAATAGTGGTACAAAGCCACAATGACAGGGAACAGTCTTACATAGTGTGCTCATAAAAGGCAAGGTGCTCTGATAACAGATTTGCCATTAAATTGCATTTCAAGTGATGTCAGCTGTCTGCAAATCAGACCAGACATATGAGGCAATATTCAGTATAATCAGCAAAAAACGTAACTTGAAAAGTATGTTCATGTACACTGGTTACATCTGACAGCTGAACATTTCTCAATTGGCTGTTGTGAGATTAGAACCCACAAGCAGTGAACATTTCATTTTAAAAAATAAATTATCAGACCACCATCTCCTTTTAAACTTTTACTGATTCATGTTGTGTCAAATATTTCATTTACACACATGCATAGCTATGTATGAGTTCCGTTACCTTACACACTTACCCTATTCATTTATTGACTGCAACCTACAGCATATATCAGACAAAATGAGCAGAACACAACATTGAAGCTCTTAATCTGGGTAGTGCACATTTATTTCTGATGTACTAAAACAGTATTGCCTACTGCACATATGCAAGATGTCTGGTGTCAGATTAGAAACCACAAGCAGTGACTACAGGAATACTGAACATTTTCTGAAAACAATAAATTATCAGGGCAACATCTCCTTTTGCACTTTGTTGATTTATGTTGTTTCAAATCTTGATTTACACACATGCATAGCTATGTAGGAGTACTGTTAACTTATCCGTTTACCCTATTCAGTCACTGCAGCCTACAGCATATGTCAGGTACAACACTGACTCTTAATCTGGGTATTGCACAGCATTTATTTATGACTTATAGTAAAACATTTTATTGAGAACTGTACATTTATCATTTGGCTGGTGTTGGATTAGAACCCATAAACAGTGACTAAAGGAATACTGACCACCTTTTTATTAAAAAAATATATATCAGAGCAGTATTGCCTTTTATACTTTATCGATTAATGTTGCTTCAAATCTGGCATTTACACACATGGTTAGCTGTCTAGGACTTCTGTTAAGTTACATGTTTACCCTATTAATTTATTGGTTGCAATCTACAGCATATTTCAGACAATGAACAGACCACAACATTGACTCTTAATCTGGGTACACTACAACATTAACTAATGTTTGGAAGCTATGCTACACAGTACTGCATGCTTACTTGTTTTAACTTGCTTTGCCAGTTCAGATATACACTGACACATTGATAAAATGTTTGATGTCCCAGGTCTTTCATACATGATTGTTAAGAATGTAATATCTGTATTTACTTTATTTTACGAATATGTTATGCACTAAGTTATTGTTCTTCTTTCGGCTTTTCCCGATTAGGGGTTGCCAAAGCAGAACTCCGGTCCGCTAATGATTGGCAGTAGATTTTTACAGTGTGGAGGTGCCAGCTTGACACCCAACCTTCAATGAAGGCACACCTATGCAAGTCTTTTGAATACCACTCGATTGTGGGAAGGACATGCAGACTACACACAGAAGGTGCTCCAGCTGAGAATCGAACGGGAGAACATCTTGCTGTGAGGTGACAACACTACCGCTGCACCACCGCGGCTTTCATGCACTCAGTTATTATTTTACTGATTTTCTTACATACCACATGCTTGCCTCATCCTGGCCAAATGCCTTGCATGGAAATGGACATTGCAAGCTCTCTCTTTTGCAGCTGTATTAAGAGAAGGAAACCATTATGCATCTCAGATTTGCACAGATTCAGCTTGTATGTTTATAAATTACTGGAAGACATACTTGCATATCTGTGGGGTGTGACCATCCCTAACCTCTTGTATCCAGGTGTACAAGGTTCTCCTCTTCCAATGATACACAAAACAAGTAAAGAAAACCTCACTAAAGGTAACGCTGCTCCACACAGTAAATCCAAAAAAGAAGAAAAAATAGCAGCTACCACCACTGAGAGAATAGCTATTTAATAAATCAGCTCAGTAAAAATAATAAAAGACAGAACTTCAAATGTAGCACTGACAGAAAGAAAAGATGAGTGCTTTCGGGCCTATCAGTGCTACATTTGAAGTTCTGTATTTTATTGTTTTTACTGAGATGATTTATTAAACAGCTATTCTCTCAGTGGTGGTAGCTGCTATTTTTTTCTTCTTTTTTGGACTTCCTATGATACAGGTGATCACTGAGGTAATGACCCTCCTCATCAGTACAGGGGATACCAGTTGCACTGGTTAGGTCCCTGCCCAAACTATCCCAGGCCTCAAATTTACAATCAGAGCCCTGGTAGTCACCCTGCAACAGCTGGGGGCCATGGTATTGTACCAGGAGTCCAATGAAAACCCCTGACTCCTGCACACCCCACCTTTGTGCCTTAAAGCACACACTTTCCCTCACAAAAGCAGCCATAACAACAGTCAATGTCAGGCTCCAAGGAATAATGTGAAATTCTCACCTATTGGCCTTTATTTAGGCAGCATTCCTGCCCTTACACATCATAATGTAATTTTTGAAAATGCATCACCTCACTTAGCATTATGCATATACACACAAACCATGTTTAACTGGAGCTTAGTACTGCTTAGCATCATGTGGCTTCTCAAAATATAACTTTTTTTAATTTAAACTTAACTGATGTCTTGGTTATCTGACACAGTTTCACAGCAATAAATGTAAAAATATTACTGCCCAGGACTTACTACACTGTTGGTCATGATTCAACCTATCTAGCCACTGGAATAGCATAGGGAGGTTATATATCTTCAGATATACTGCAAAGGAGCCTATAAGTACAGTGCAGTTTCATTGTGTGGGTTTGTGCATTAGTTAGCACTCCAGAAATAGAAGAATTGAATACATCCAGTTTCTATTTTTAGATGTCTAGCGGATGTCTGCTGTATATGTGAACAAAGCTAAGCAACACACTGCACAGCGCAAACAAGCACATGAAAATAAAACCAATTATTAAAATTGAGTACATCCAGTTTCTATTTTGAGATGTCTAATGGATGTCTGCTGTTTATGTGAGAAAAGCTAAGCATAGCAAAGCAACACACCACACCATGCAAATAAGCACTTAAATGTAAAACAAAAAAAAAATTCCAATTTAATAAAATAAAATGTCTTGTACACTTTTCGGTCCAGATTATCAGGTGGAAAGGTATTGTGCTGTGCTTACCTACTGTCCAGAAATTTTCTGGACAGTCTATAATTAAGTGACATCCTGTACCATCAGTCTTGCATGGATTCAATATCCATGTTGCTGTGATCTCCCTTGGGAGCACGTCGTAATTAATATGTATGGCATGCTGCCGAGGGGGAACCATGGCCATGTACACACATACATTCCATGTAGGCTCTACATGGAGCCTACATGGATTTTATTGAATCCTGGGCAATGTGTTTACTGTGAATTATAAAATCCAGGTTAAGACCTGTAACCTAAAGAATACTACCACTATAAAAATAAATAGTGCTAAAGAGTTTGACGTTTACACTTTATTAGTAATACTTGTTTCACAGATATGACCATTTCTTTGAAATATGAGAACAAATTGGATTCTATCAAAAAGCTTAGGCTCTGTCCATTGGAAGTTACAATATAAACTTCCAGAACTCCTTTGGAGGGAGGGAGTTAAATGAATTTATAGTTTATAGTATTTTTTTTTTAAATACTCTCCTTTCAGTTTATGTCTCCTAAGTTTTCTGTGTTTTTTTATGTATTTATCAGAATAGTATTCTCCTGTGTACAAATGGACAATTTCGTCAAAAACTTTTGCAGACATGCCCTATTTGTGACACATGTAATCAGTTTACCCAATTTCAAGTAATCTGCATGCAGACTGTAGAGCACGTCAGATGAAAAAGATAGATCTGAAAGATACAATCTAAACAAGTATGGACCTAGGACAGAATCCCTGTGATACACATTGACTGTAACCAAAAATATCACCTATCCAGTTGCTCTAGGATACTTGTCATGTCCTATTTGCAAGCCATGCAGCTATCCATTTTATCAAGCGTGAGTGAATACCTAGTTGTTCTAATTTATTCATCAGTATTTTGTGTATGACTCTGTGAAATGTTGAAGTTAAATCTATATAAATTAAATCAAAGAACATTTTTACATTCATAGTTTTTATTATATTGTTATAGAACATCATGTTACAGGTAGTAATAGATCTGATTTCAACATATCTGTGCTTATATATGGTTTTAAGTCCCAAGCTTTCCAGTTCTGACAATTACTTATCCAACATTATCTTAGGTGCTTCGGTTCATAAGTGTGTATTAGGCTAATGGCCCTGGAGCCTTTATAAGCCTAGTCCATAGGATTACCCTGACATTGTGCCACCCGACCTTAGTTCCCAGTGCCTCTGTGAAGTAGAACCACTGGAGTGGTTCCCGAGGTGAATTTTCTACTTCCCATTCACTCAAGATTTCTCTTGAAGACTGCCAGTGAGGTGCTCTGCTTGACATGCATGGGAAGTCTATTCCAGAGCATGGGCAGTCTCTGGGTTATGAACCTGTCCCTCCAGCCTGTTCTGTTGATTGTGGTAATGAGGTTGAAGTCTCTGGAGTATGTAGAGTGAAGGGATTGGAATTTCTTTAGATGTAGCATTTCTAACAGAGATGGGTCAGACATGGCATTGTAAATAAAGCAGAGATCACCTCTTAGTAGAAGATATGAGAAAGAGAATAGCTAGAGGTTTTTGAGTCTGTCCGTGTAGGATATGTGTTTAAGGCCTAGGATCTTCTTCGTGAGGTACTTATGTGACCTTTCCAGCTGTTGCATGTGTCTAGTGAGGTACACGCCAAATGGGGCATTATACTTGATGATTGGCCTAATGAGGAAGAGTAGAGAGAGATAATGACCTTTTTCTTCCTGGATGCAAAAGCCTTGGTAATGAGATGTGCCACATAGGACTTTCTAACCACAGTGGCAATGTGATGCTCGAAGGAGAGGTTGCTGGCAACCTGTGTCCCTAGATCTCTTACAACATCTTCAGTGTTCAGTGGGCTCCCATTGATGTGGTAATTAATGGGAACTGAGTTTTTCTCAAAGGGGATGACCACACATTTTTTGGCATTAAGCTTAAGGCCATGGTTTCAACACCAGTTTTTTGTTTCAGTGTGGACTTTCTGTAGGATGCCTACATCACTTGGGGAGTTAATAATGGCTCTCAGCTTGCATTCATCTGCAAACTTGGTCAGCCAGAGTCCCTCTGTGTTGGTCTGGACCTCTGAGAAGTAGATGGCAAACAGGAGATGACCCAGGACTGATCCCTGTGGGACTCCACTCAAGGCTGGTTGGCAGTCTGACTTGGAGTCCGCTACTTTCACATTCTGTGAGCCAATTTGCAACCCATGTAGTGATATAGGGGTTGATGCCTATTTTGGTGAGTTTTTCAATAATTCCTAAGTGGGAAATAGTATCAAAGGCCTTGGCCAGATTGAGGTAGGGTGTATGAACTCCCATGCCCTCATCCACAGTTCTGGTGACTGACTCAAAGAAGTCAACCAGATTGAGTAGGCATGAGCTACCTTTCACAAAACCAAATTGCGTGGGATCTAGAGTTTGGAGATTCCCTATATCCTTGTTAATTAGGTCCATGATGAAGCGGTCAATAATAGCCTTACATATCAGACTCGTCAGGCTAATGGGGCGATAATTCCCAGGGTCTGTATTCATTCACCCTTTATGGAGAGGGATGACTGTAGCAGTGCTTCATTCTGTAGGGATAAAGCCTGAAGTGAGGCTGTGATTGAACAGAGCACGCAGATGTGGTGCCAGTTCACTTTGTAGTTCATTTAGAACACATCCAGGGATATTGTAGGGTCCCATGGAAGCTGCATTCTTTGCCTTGGACAATGCAGCTTTAACCTGTGCTGCAGTAATGCTGGGTGCCTGGCATTTTTCCGGTATGGTGATTGGTCCTTTAGGGGGGGAAAAAGGGGTAAAGTTGGCACTGAATCTGTTGGCAATATCTGTTGGCTCAGTATAGGAGGTACCATTGTGCAGTAACTCAGAGCAAACCTGGGTATTACCATGGAGATTCTTGATATAACTATAGAATGGTTTGTGGTTGTTTTTAGTGTCTGCCGCAATTCTGCCTTCATAGCTGGTTTAGAGGTTTAGATGAGGGATCTCAACTTATTGTTGAGGCTAATAAGGGAGTTTTTCCAGTCTTGGGATTTCACCTTTTTCTGCAACAGTTTCTTTCTCCTGTTGTAGAGTTTATTAATGGCAGAGGTCCTCCAGATTGGCTTCCTTTTTTTGGAGGAGAGTGTCTTGGTTCTGTTCGGTATGGCTAGTTCCATGCATTTATGTATGTGTTCGTACAGTGCATTGGTGTATGATTTGGCAGTCATTCATCTATTTGCCATTGACATAGGTGCTGTGAAGTTAGCCACCTCTGTTTTAGGAGCCCAAAGTCAGCTTTAGAGAAGTTTTTCATGGTGCTTACCTTTGCAAGGGGTGTGGGTGAGATGTGGATTTCCATGGTGATTAGTTTGTGGTTGGATCTAACCAGGGAGGAATTGACTATTGGTGCAGAGCAACGGTTGCCCATGTTAGTAATAACCAGGTCAAGGATGTTGCTTCCTCTAGTGGAGGTAAAAATGAGCTGGTCCATGGCACTGGAACTGATGAATTCCATGAAGCTTTGGGCCAGTGTATTGCTGCATGAGTAGTTTTCACAGTTGATGGAGGGGTAGTTGAAGTCACCTAGTATGAGAGTGTTGGGTTGGACCCTAATGGCTTACAGGGTTCTTAGAAACATGGAGTGCAAGTCTTGGGACATGGTTGGGGACCTATAGCAGGCTATGACCTGAATCACCATCTGACCGACTGTTAGTTGTACCTGAAGTATTTCAGATGCGTTATCCTGGGCTACTAGTCTGGAGATGTGCATATCCTTTATGAATATGGAGACACCACCGCCTTTGGAACTTCGTTCCATGTTTTGGGGCCGAAAGGTGTGGAATGTGTTATCACCTGGTAGCACAGGGGTACTTTCTGCTGCTTTAAACAGTTTCCGTTACAGCACAAATGTCAGTGTTTTTCATTTTGATGAGTGCTTCGAGCAAGTGCGTCTTGAGATTTAGACTTCTAATGTTGAGCAGCATGACTCACAGATTGCATTTGTTTATAGCTGTTGCAGTGGTAATTTTGTCTATGGAACATCACCTAAAGAGGCACTATAGGGGTGGCAAGAGCCTTAGCCAGTATCTGGAAACCCAGGGGTGACAGATGCAGGCCATCTCTGAGAAGCATTGAAGTGTGTCAGTCATGTCATCCCAAGCAGACCAATACTGGATCCCCTTAGAATGGCACTAGAAACTTAGCCAATTGTTGAAGTCAATCATTTTCTGCTTGCACTGCGGTATCATTCTGGGCAATGGTAGGGTGCTGCTCAGGGTTAGGGTCATACCTGCTTGGGCCACATAATCCGAGAGCTCCTCCATGTCTCTTTTCATGTAATGCAGTGAGGTGCATCTCAAGTCATTCACACCCACATGGATAGTGACAGAACCATACTTGTACTTGTTGTGGAGTGACCTGAGTGCGTGTGTTATGTGTCGGATTCTGGCACCTGATAGACAGCTGACTGTTACCTTCTCCTTATTCAACCTAGTGAGTGGGACATCAGTGTGCCTCACTTTCGAGTAACCTATGATTAGGGTATTGGGTAAGCTGTTTTGTCTTAGGGGCTTAGGTCGAGGAGCACACTGTGTAGGCGAGCTATGCGTCTTGTGGTTTGTCTTGTGTTGTGGTGGTCGAGTGTGTTTCTGCCTTGGAGGTCTCTATTGTTTGGGTAGATTTCTATTGAGAGCCTCCATGAAGGTGGGTGTGTGGTTTGTGTTTTTATGAGACAGCTGTGATGGTGGGTGTTCTGAGGGGCTACATATCGCATGTAGTGTGGTGTAGGTGTTGACCTTCTCCTCTTGACCAGCTAATCCAGTCTTGGATTGAGAGTGCATGGCTTCCAATTTGGATATATAAGTGCATTTCTCACAAGTCTGTGTGTTGGGAGATAAGAAGAGACGGTTGTCTGTGTACATGAGGCAGTTGCTACACTGCATCAAAATGCCCAAGTTCACCAGGTTAATAGGAGAAAGCACAGGGAATTGACCTTTAGACATGCCAGGAGGGATGGTCATTATTACTAAGTACTGGAGCTGTTTCCTTATATATTCCTTTTACAGGAAGATGTCACTCAAAGTGTCTGAGTCTTTACAGAGCACTGCCAAACACTTGAGGGGAAACTAATATGTAGATCCTGAAAATTTAAGGGTGAAGTATTTAGGCAGATATTCTGAAGTTAGAAATAAATCAAACAGTACTTACTGAAAAAATAAAGAATTAGCTTGTTAAGAATAATGAAAAGAGGGGAGTTGCATGAATGGCTACTATCTGGCTACTACTAATGCTGGTCTTAGCACATTTTTACTCTGTTGGGATACAATACTCCTTTGCTTCTTCTCTCACCAGAAGCTAAATGTTAGCACTAATCCCAAGAAGAGAAGCAGGACACGGCCTGTTTGGTGATATACAGTCTTGTCCCAGATGATGCAAGGGTCTGGAGGTTTGTAGCCTTTTTCTGGTAGATGCTTCGAATAGCAACCATACCAGTCAAATACATTAAGCACAGACACTCACTCTCTAACCAGAAAAAAGTCAGGAATCAATGCACTCAGCTCCTACTCTCACCAGGATCAGAATATAAGCACAGATTCCGAGCTGTCACCTATAAAGCAGTTATTAAGCTTTATGGTGATCAGTAGTCTCCAGGAAATAATGTAACTGCACTCCTTCTCTCATCAGGAGAAAAGAAAAGCACTAATCCCAAGATGACTACTAAGAGGCAGAATGAGGGCTCTCCAATAACTGGTGGTCTTGCAATAAATGCTTAAAGGTAAGGTGGAAACAATTGCTTATCCTAAACACTGCAGTGTGCACTAGAGGAATTAGATGTGAAAGTATGTAATTTAAGTTTTACCTGTCTAAAAAGTTAAGTTTTAGTGGAGAGTTACTATTTTAAAACAGCAATATAGATTGAAAGGGGGTGGTCACTTTTGTATTCTGGTATATGGAATACAGTAGGATGGCCAATAAATTTAAATAGTTGAAGGGGAGTGATTTCACAAAATGATAATTTTGTGCTTACTCATACCAGCCAGTAAAAGCAGAGAGGAAATGAGATATATGGTCAAATTAATACAAGGAGCGGGCGATTCAAAAGGCAGTGGTTTTTAAGAACACAACAGTAACTGGGTGGGAGGGTCTGAAATATTTCTGTCTGACTCCCAAGATATAGAGCTGTGGTCTCTTTTAAAGTTTTAATATGAAGTTAAAAGAATAATAAAAGTAAAACATAGTGTAAAGAAAACAAATGTATATAAAATAGAAAAAGGGAATAAAGTAATACAAAATAACAAATAAAAAGCAAACTAACCTTTCTCTCACAGCAAACTGTAGCAGAGACTGGGTGAGCCTTTCCAGTAAAGGCACTAGTTTCCTCATAAAGACCTCTACAGCAGTGAGAGAAAGGTATGAAATCCTAGTGACATGTTAAGTCTGAAGAAAGGAAAAGGTGGTGCAAACATTTTCAGGCAAATAGCCTCCATCTGGAGGAATGAGTTAATGTCCAAGGGAGTCTTTCACAGCCTAGTAAGTCTCTCACCAGCAGTGTTTTATACATTGATGTCATGATGCTTTCATTAAAATCTTCAAGTGGCTTAAAATAAATTGAGAGTAGAACTGAGGGAAGTGTTGAACTCCCTGTATCAAAAGATGTTAGATTACACCTTCTAGTTAGGATTAAGTTAAAGGTGAAAAAGTTCAACATCACAGACAATTCTTTGGAGTTTGTCACTAAAAATAGAAAGTAACTGATTATAAGAAATAACCGGTTACTTGGTAAGGAAACTTCAGAATCAAGGGTGGGAATTGTTTTAGGGCAATAGATAAATAGAAGTGACATGTATAAAAAAACTTTTTTGGAGCCATGAGATGTGAGGATAGAGTGAGTGAATATTTGCAAAGGAGGAATCTGTCCAAAACAGAACAGCAATAATAAGAAATGTCTTGGAAGAGGAATATTTTCAAAAATAACCACAGCACCTTGATATATTATGTTCAGATCTTACGATTATGTTATAGATGGTCATCTGGTATGAGTGTCCCAGGGTATGGCACACTGCAAAGAATACTGGGGTCCCTCATGAATATTAGTTTTAACAATCCAATGGGATTGGAAGGCTGGGAGAATAGTCTTGTAGGCACTGTTGCCATGGAAGTGGAGGCCCAGGAGTGTATAGATCTCTGAAATAGTAGAATAAACTGGCACAGTGTGTTATTAATGAAGAAAGAAGATGAATCCCTCCCTTGGAGCATGCACTGAAATGAGTAGATTGGAAACAGTTGGGCTGTAAGACACTCAAAGAAATTTAAGGATTCACCTATCTCATTTTTTAACATTACCACAGCAATACACATTGTGAGCCACTTGATTATATAGGAGTGCTTTGGATCGAATAACTTTGATCAGATGTAATTTAATGTCAAAAGAGAGTGACCAGTCAATTTACTCATTTAAGGTAGCACAAACAATTGATTTTTTCTTTTGCACATTTAAATCCTTTATCACTAAGAGGCAATGGGCAATTAGAAGTCCTAAATCTGAAAAACCCGAGAGGTTGATTGAGGTTATATGTGCTACAATATAAGCAAGGTGATAGAACATTGTACGCACATATGATAGGTTTGATGAGCTTAAGTCTGTAACCCGAGATATAATACCATTCATATAATGTATTCTAGACTACTGAAAAGGTATGCTGTGGGTATTTAAGTAATAGCAAAAAAAAAACCGATACAATTAAAACATTTATTGGTAGAGCAAAGCTTTCAGGTACAACAACCCTTCTTCGGTGCACGATAAAAAGCAAACTCATTGAGTTACTTAAATACCAATCAAATAGCAATAATTCAGTAAAACACAGCCAATAAAAACAAATCCTCAATTAAACATATATTAATTAAATAAGCAAATAAATAGAGACGAATTTGTTAAAGGGAGAGCAGAGTTAATTGTTCTACCATAAGCATGACATCCTTTCTTTAAGAACTGGTTTGAGCGTAATCATTTGGTTAACATCAGGCAAAACATCAACTTGTAAAAGTGTAATCCATTCATATTCTTTCAACTCCAATTTATTGTTAATATCACCTCCTCTAATTGTTTTCTGAAGTACAGTTAACATTCTGAAGGTAAAACTGCGTGTTGGACCATTCTCACTAATATGTTTGGCTAGTGGATGTGTTAAGTTACTTCTTTTTATGTCAGTCCTGTGTTCTATAATCCTATCTCTAAGCCGTCTAGTAGATTTTCCTACATAGAAGGCTGCACTAGTCCAACATGTTGCAAGATGTACTATATAACAGGTGTTACATGTTGCAGAACATTTGATATGATAGATTTCACCACTATTGGGGTATGAAAATATGATTTCACTATTAATGGATGCACAGCAACTGCAATTATAGCAAGGAACAATTCCCTTAATTGTTTTTGTGAACTGATTCATATTCATACACTTTAAATCTTTATAGCAAAGTTTTTGTTTTAAATTCTCACAATTCTGATAGGGAAATCTAGCTTTTACAGGAATAAGATCCTGTAACTCAGTAGAGCTTCTCAATATACACCACTTATTATTAATTATATCCCTAACTCCATCACTACACCTACTAAAGGTGGTGGGATAGCGTAGTATATTTGCACAATCTAGGTCAGGTTGTATTTGATTACTAGTGCATCATTCACTAAAGTAAGGGGAGTACACAACATCCTTATTCTCAAGGACTTCTTTTTTTAAGTCAACCAGAAATTTCCTATTGTATCCCCTTTCAATAAATTCATCATTGACAGCATCTATTTGTTGTATGCATTTTTCTGTGTCAGTATTAAGTTTGCAAACACGTCTATATTGACTCTTAACTATTCCCTTGAAAACATGGTGAGAGTGCATACTAGTATAGTGGAGGTATTTATTTGTATGTACAGCTTTCCTATAAACAGAAGTCCGAATATTATAATTCTGTACTTCCATGTCAATATCCAGAAATTGTATACGATCAGAAGAGCTACTCATAGTAAAAAACAAGAATTGAGTGCTGTTATTTAAATAATTCACATATTGTTGTAATTCTTGATTCTCACCTTCCCACACAAGAAAAACGTCATCCACAAATCTTTTTATAGAAAGCCACCTTAGAGCTATATTCAAGGTGTGGCAATCGGTGCCAGATGTGCCCCCATTTATGCAAACATTATTTTATCTTTCTGGGAAGATAAATTCATCTTATGTTCCAGGTACATTGACTGCTGGAAATTGTATAAAAGACACCTGGACGATATGTGTTTTTTATGGGTAGATACTGAGGAGAAATTTCTAGAATTTGTTAAGTATCTTTCAGACACTACACAATTTTTAAAGTTTACATAAAAAAATTGATACAAGCAAGCTTGAATATTTGGACATCTCCATCACTAAACAGTTAGGAGGCTTTAACTCAAAGGTATATAGGAAGGAAACATTCGCTAATTCCTAATTAGCATTTAATAGTGCACATCCTTTTTATCAAAAGAAAGGAATAATTAATGGTCAGTATGTAAGAGGGGAGTAGGATGACATCAGACAATACAGATTTTGAGGTAGAATGTATTAAACTGTTTGAGATGTTTTGTGAAAGAGGTTATCCTGATGACCTGATTAAGAAAGTAGAACAAGAAGTTAGAGAAGGAGAAAGGAGAAGTGTAAGCCCATTCTAGGTGATTGCCCATTGGAGAAGGATGGTAATAAACAGGAAATGGTAAATAAAGACAATGGCCTAACTTTGTGACTGATTATAATGCTAATTCCAATGCAATAAAAGCTTTATTAGAAAAGGAATGTTCCAGGTTTAGTGCAATATCAGATATGAGTTTCATTTTCAACAAACCTTTTAAATGCACCTACCATTATGGTAGAAGTATTAAGAATATCCTAGAACAAAATAAGAATGAAGGAATAATGGGTAGACAAGATAAAGTTGGCACTTTTAAATGTGGACGTTGTTCCCAATGTGTATGGATCAACAAGACAAAGTCTAGCTGAGAAGTAGGGATAGACTGATAACAAGTAAGAGTTTGGCAAACTGCGAAACAAATGGATTAGTGTATTTAGTTATTTGTAGTAAATGTGACTCATTCTACATAGGAAAATCAGAGAGAAAATTAAAAAGTAAAATGTATGAGCATTATTATGACATTATGAATAACTGCAAAAATAATGCAGTATACAGGCATACCTTACAATGCCAAGATGCCAAGTTTTTCTTTTATGTCTAGGAAGTAGTACACAAGGATATTAGGGGTGGCCCATGGGAAGCTAGACTTGAGTACAAATAATTGTACTGGCAATTGTCATTAGAAGCCACCAAGAGCCCTGGGCTCAGTGACTTGGTTTCTTTAAAACCAGTCTTAAAACTAAGGTCAGCAAATTTGTAATGTTTCATAACGTGTTTGCTTTGACATATGGTGCAATATATGTATGTATTTTATAGTATTTCATAATATTTATATAGATATGCATTTTTAATGGGTGATAAGTTTAATAATTTTATGAATTTTATAATGAAAATGTTGCATTTTTAATAAGGAGTTTATCTGTGCTTTCACTGTGCTGTCTGTGTAAAACGTTTTAGTATTTAGCCACCAGATGGTGGTAGTGGATTATTTCAGGTAAAGTTGCATTCATAGGTTCATAGGTTCATAGGTTCATACTAGGCTATCTGCCCTAGGGCATTTATAAGCCTAGCCAGAGTATTTTTGGCTTTTGCCACCCATTTTAAATTAATTTTGCTATGCCCTTTTTCGAGGTTAGTATACTGTGTCTCTGTCTAACAGTGACACAGAAGTGATACCCAGGGGAAACCTACGATCCTCCATCCACTCATTAAGATTCCTCTTGAAGAGAGTCAAAGAGGCACTCCGCCTAACCTGGACTGGGATTTTATTCCAGAGTGAAGGGAGCCTCTGGGTTATGAATCTGTCACTCCAGCATGTCCTATTTATTTCAGTGCTGAGGTTTAAGTCTCTCATGCGTGTAGCTCGATGGGATTTGGATTTTCTGAGGTGCAGCATGTCCAATAATTGCGTTGGACATGGCTTTATACATCAGTCACAGATCGCCTCTGAGCAGGCGGTATGCCACTGAGTAGAGCTGGAGTTTCTTTAACCGGGCAGCATATGGCATCTGTTTGAGCCCTTTGATCCTCTTGGTGAGGTACTTTTGGGGTCTTTCCAGTGGCTGCAGGTGTCTGGTAAGGTACATCCCAAAAGGGGCATTGTACTCAATTATGGGCCTGATGAGGGATGAGTAAAGAGGCACGATGACCTCCCCTGATCTAGATGTGAATCCCTTCATGATTAGGTGGGCTATGTAAAATGATTTTCTAACCACTTTGGCCACGTGGTTGTCAAATGAGAGATTGCTATCAACTTGGGTCCCCAGGTCCCTAAATACTTCTTCCGTACTTAATGGATTACCACCTATGTGGTAATTTGTGGGCACTTTGTTTTTGCCAAAGGGGATGACTATACACTTTCTGGCGTTTAGCTTGAGGCCATGGCTCTGGCACCAGTTGTCTGTTTCTATGAGGTCCTTTTGGAGGATGCTTGTGTCGGCTGTAGAGTCGAATATGGTGCCCAGTTTGCAGTAATCTGTGAACTTGGTCAGCCACAGTCCTTCCGTGTTGGCCTGTACCTCTAAAAAATATATACCGAACAAGAGAGGTCCCAGGACTGAGCCTTGTGGGATGCCACTTGTAACTGGTCTGGAGTCTGACATGGCTCCAGCAATTCTAGCCATGTAGGTTCTGTCCTTGAGCCAGTTTGCAACCCATCTAGTGACATGGGGTTTATATTTAAGCTGGTGAGCTTATCTATAATGCCCGAGTGGGGTATTGTATCGAAGGCTTTTGCGAGGTCCAGGTAGGCTGTGTGGACCACCTTCCCCTCGTCAATGGCCTTGGTGACTGTTTCAAAGAAATCAACCAGGTTTAAGAGGCAGTATCTGCCCTTAACAAAGCTGAACTGGGTAGGATCCAGTGTCTGTAGGTCCCCAATATCTTTATTTATGAGGTCCATGATGATCCTTTCCATAGCTTTGCAGACCAAGCTAGTCAGGCTTATGAAGCTATAGCTTCCAGGATCCGTTGAGGCACCACCTTTGTGGAGAGGGACCACTGTTGCTGTACACCACTCTTTGGGTACATATCCTGTAGTAAGGCTGAGATTGAACAGTAGTTTTATGTTTGGGTTTAGCTCTTCTTGGAGTTCATGTAGGACACAGCCTGGGACACTGTCTGGTCCCATTGATGCTGTGTTTTTTGCTTTGGAGAGGGCGGCTCTTACCTGAGCATCTGAGATGTCAGGGGGGCAGCACTCTGCTGGGATAGATATTTGCCCTTTTGGTGGGGAGGGGGGAGAACTTTGTGCTGAACCTGTCAGCTAGGATGTTGGCAATGTCTGTGGGTTCTGTGTATTTTTTGTCATTTTGGACTAATCCTGAGCATATCTGGGAATTCCCACCCAGGTTCCTAACATAACTAAAGAAAGCCTTGTGATTATCCTTAGTGTCCTGTGCAATTTTTCTCTCAAAGCTGGCCTTAGACGATTTTATGAGTGCCCATAGTTTTTTGCTAATACTGATCAGAGATGCCTTCCCTTTTTGGGATTTTGCTCTATCATGTAGTAGCTTCCTCCTTCTATTGTATAGTTTGTTTATGGCTGGGGTTCACCAGACAGGATGACTGCCTTTGGAGGATTGGGTCTTGGTTTTATTTGGGATTGCATGATCCATGCATTCCTGAAGGTGTTCATAGAATGCATTTATAAAGGATTCTCTGGTCTGGGACATATTTTCCACAGGCCCGGGGGCTTTGAAGGATTCCACCTCGGTTTTGAGGAGTGTGAAATTTGCTTTAGAAAAGTTTTTCACTGTGGTTTTCTGGGCAGGAGGTGGGATCGGGATGTGAATATCCAATGAGATTAGTTTATGGTCTGATCTTACCAGTGAGGGATACACTTCTGGTCTGGAGCATAGAGTCCCCATGTTGGTGATGATCAGGTCCAGTATGTTTTCCCCTCTTGTGGGAGTGGTAACAAGTTGTTCTATAGCATTTGAGTTTATAAATTCTAGGAACCTTTGAGCTAGGGTGTTGGAGCTAGAGTAATGCTCCCAGTCTACGTTTGGGTAGTTGAAGTCGCCTAATATAATGGTGTTTGTAGAGACCTTCATATTTTCCAGTGTTCTCAGGAAGGCCGAGTGGGGTTCCTGGGTTTGGGAGGGTGGTCTGTAGCAGGCTATAAACTGGAAGGCAGTTTTACCCACTGTTAGTTGCACATGGATAGTCTCTGATGCTTCATGCTGTGCCGCCAACCTGGAGGTGTGGGTATCTGACGAATATTGATACTCCTCCTCCTTTTGTGGTTCGGTCCAAGTTTTGGGGCCAAAAAGCATGGTATGAGGTATAACCTGGTAGTGCTGGGGTGCTCTCGGGAGTCTTGAACCAGGTTTCTGTTACTCCACAGATATCGATGTTCTCCATGCTAAGGGGAGTTTCGAGTACGTGCATCCTGAGGTTTAGACTTCTGGCGTTGAGTAGCATTACTATTAGTTTCTTATCCCTTGTGATACCTATGGAGGTGAGTTTGTCTTTTGAGCCTTGCATAAAAAAGGCACTATGGGGGTATCAAGAGCCTTTGCCAATATCCAAAAGCCCAAGGGTGACAGGTGCAAGCCGTCCCTAGTGAAGCATCGTGGCTTGTCGAGCATGTCATCCCAGGCTGACAGGCATTGGATCCCCTTTGAATGACACGAGTACTTAAGCCAATTGTTGAAAATGATCATCTTGTCTTCATATTGTGGCATCATTCTTGGTGAGGGTAAGATGCTACTCAAGGTCAGGGTCATACCGGCATGGGCTACATGCTCAGAGAGCTCCTCTATGTCTCTTTTCACCAGGGAGGTACATCTCAGGTCATTCACACCAGCATGGACAATGACTGAGTCATATTTGTACTTGCCTTGGAGTGACCTGAGTGCTTGTGTTATGTGGCGGATTCTAGCGCCCGACAGGCAGCTCACCGTGACCTTCTCCTTGTTCAGCCCGGTGAGTGAGACGTCAGTGTGCCTGACGATAGAGTCACATATTACAAGTGTATCAGGTGTGTTGTTTAGCCTTAAGGGCTGTGATTGTTCAGCACACTGGCTTTGTGAGCTATGTGTTGCACATGTTTTGTTTTGGGGTAGCGGTTTCTTGGGTGTCTGCTTTGCACGTCTCTGCTGCTTAGGCAGATTTTTATTTAGAGCCTCCGAGTATGTTTTTGTGTGTTTATTTGTTTGGTTTGCTGTCATGGTAGGTCTATGTGAGACTGGAATTGTAGTGAGTGTGGTTTCCTTCTCCTCCTGACTGGTTACGCCAGTACTGAGATGAGAGAGCTTAGCCTCCAGTTTGGCTCTATGGTTGCATCTCTCACATGTGTTGGAATTTGTTGGGAGGAGGAGAGGGTTGTCTGTGTACATGAGGCAGTTGTAACATTGCCTCAAGATTCCCAGATTCACCAGCTGGACCGGAGAGGAGATTGAAAACTGATATTTGGACATGCTAGAATAGTATTGGGAATTCTTTTATAATTGAAAAAAAAGGGCCAATGGGGAACAAGGTACTCAAGGGGAGTTTGTGAGGGTGTAGTGCTTTTATTTTTTTAGTGCTGAGTTATATAATTGCTTTAGTGAGCAAGTGCCAGGTAATTTAAATGAAATGTGTTACAGTAACTTAAATTCAAAAACGACAAACAGTAACTCTGTTTCAAGTGAAACAAGGAAATAAGTACAGTAAGCAATGCAGATATCACTAGGGATCCACAGAAGCACTGAAGAGCTGTGTTTTAGGTGGAATTAGTGTTTCAGGGAAATAAGCAAACAAGCATACAAACAAAGCTAGATTCAGCAGGCCTGGATCTAGTCTATGCTACAGCAAACAAGGTGTACCAATTTCCATAAGAAAGAGTTCAAATATGCAGGCACTATAAGCCTTTAACCAGAAATTCCCAGCTCAGAAGGGCAGAGTCCAGCCTCTCCTCCCACAAGAGTGCAGATCACGAACCTTCTTAATGTAAATTAACTGGCCTGACGCCCAAGTGCTTAAACCAGAACTAATACACTTTTAGAATAACAGACAATGAGCCCTCAATCAGCAGTTCCCAACTTAGAAGGCTATAAGCTACCTGTCCTGCCACCACAGTGCAGGCCACAAACCTTCCTAATGTAAAACAACTGGTCTGAAGCCCAAGTGCTTAATCCAAAAGACTTAGAATGATAGCTACACTTTAATCAATTTACTACCAAGCAGTAATAAATACAATCGAATACTTTAAAGAATGCCTGGATTAGTGCTCAAGTTATACAAACAAAGCTAGATTCAGCAGGCCTGGATCTAGTCTACGCTACAGCAAACAAGGTGTACCAATTTCAGTAAGAAGCAGTTCAAATATGCAGGCACTATAAGCCTTTAACCAGAAATTCCCAGCTCAGAAGGGCAGAGTCCAGCCTCTCCTCCCACAAGAGTGCAGACCACGAACCCTCTTAATGTAAAATAACTGGCCTGAAGCGCAAGTGCTTAAACCAGAATTAATACACTTTTAGAATTACAGACACTGAGCCCTCAATCAGCAGTTCACAACTTAGAAGGATGTAAGCTACCTGTTCTGCCACTACAGTGCAGACCACAAACCTTCTTAATGTAAAACAACTGGTCTGAAGCCCAAGTGCTTAAACTAAAAGGCTTAGAATGAGTTACACCAAGCAGTAATAAATACAACTGAGTACTTTTAAGATGATGCAAAAGCAAAATAAAGTAGGAAGAAACACAAATACAGTAAAAGCAGATACATTTTTCTTTTTGAGTGAGCAAATGAGATCGGCCCAGGAGGAGTATCCAAGTGCAAATTTACAAGAGGGGTGGGCAGTTTCAAAGCCACAACTTCCAGCTAGATATTGCTCAATGCAACACATACAAATTACTTTAAATCATGTATTATTTTATAAAAGTGCAGATAAAAATTTACTTAACTTCACTTATGCGTTCAGTTGATTGCATGTAGGTCTTAGCCGGCCAAAGCTCACAGTTTAAACAGAAAATAATTCACTGTACCACTTGTATAAGACAGAAACTGAATAACAATGAAGTAAACTACCCCCACTTATCACTGGCTATGCAGGTTTTTTAACAAGCCTTAACTGAAAATACCACTTGTATAAGACCTACTGAAAAAACAGTCACAACTTCCAGCTAGATATTGCTCAATGCAACACAAACAAATTACTTTAAATCCTGTATCATTTGATAAAAGTGCAGATAAAAATTTACTTAACTTCACTTATGCGTTCAGTTGATTGCATGCAGGTCTTAGCCGGCCAAAGCCCACAGTTTAAACCAGGTAGTTGTTTTTAGTGTAAATGTATTAAAACAACAATTTATTAAACATGTATTTAATTACTGGCATTTACCAAGTATATTTGATGTTAGTTAGCTACTTATTTAATTACTTAACTATTTTCTTACTTAATGTATATTTTACCTTTTTAACAGAATATAACTTTTTATATGATGGCTTTACAAAAACATGGTGGATACTTAATGCCCTGCCAATGAAAATGGTTTACTAATTAAGTAATTAGTATTTAAACAGAGTATTTTGCTTAGCATGCATTTTCCATCTGAAGAAGTGTGTTTGTAGATGAAAACGCTGTTCATTACTCTGTTAAAGTGTTAATGTGTGTGTACTGTAACCCGAAGGGGTATTTTTAAAGGTTTTTATTTTCTATGAAGTGGAGTGACTATTAAACATGTTTACTGCATCCAGAGGTCTTTGTGGGCTTTTTCCAAGTGCCTAGAGGCTTTTGATTACTGTTGTGGTTATATAAGCACTGTAGCCCAGTTTTACTTAGTGTTATATACTTCCCAGTTCATTTCCAAAGCCTGAGGAATGAAGACTTTATATCTGCATTGGTAAGCTGTCTGGTCCTGGCACCTTCTTTGATTTCAGTTGTTTGAAAACTGAGAGAATTTTTCTAATTTTGTTTTTCTGTTGGGAAGAAAAAAGTGGTTGCTATACTTGCAATTCTCAAGTTCATTTTTAAAGGTGCTTTGGTGAAATCGCTGGTAAGTTTCCAGTGTGTCCGCAATCAAGGAAACCACCATGAAAAACTTTTCAAAAACAAACTTCACATTACTTAAGACCGAGGTGGAAAGGTTCACAGCCCCCATGCTAAAGGACAATGCTGTCCAAGCTGCTGAAACCTTTGCAAAGGCACTCTATGAGCATCTGCAGGAATGCATGGATCGTGCTATCCCAAGTAAAACCAAGACTCACTCCTCCAAGAAAAGGAAACCAGCCTGGTTTCCCTGCCATAAACAAGCTATACAACAGAAGGAGGAAACTAGTACAGAAAAGAGTAAATTCCCAAGAAGGAAAGACATCCCTGATTAGTATCAGCAAGAAACTACGATCCCTCATTAAATCATCCAAGGCTAGTTTCGAAAGAAAAATTGCCAGTGACTTCAATGATAACTACAAAGCGTTCTTTAGCTGTGTCAAGAACCTAAGTGGAAACTCTCAGATCTGCTCTGAGTTAGTGCAGAATGGCACAAAATACACTGAACCGACTGATATTGCAAACATTCTGGCAGACAGGTTTAGTGCAAACTTTACCCCCCTCTCACCCCCTAAAGGGCCCATAAGCATACCAGAAGAATGTATGGCCCCATTAATCACTGATGCACAGGTAAAAACAGCCCTATCCAAAGCCAAAAACACAGCTTCAATGAGACCGGATGGGGTCCCAGGCTGTGTCTTACAAGAGCATCAAAATGAACTAACCCCTCACCTAAACACACTGTTCAAACTCAGCCTCTCTACAGGCTATGTACCCATAGAGTGGTGCACAGCAACAGTTATCCCACTCCACAAAGGTGGAGCCACAACGGACCTCATGAACTATCACCCTATAAGCCTGACCTGTGAAAAAGTGCATTCCCAGCAGGCCTAAGAGAGCTGTGGGTAGGTAATAACTATCAAGCAGTGTAGGTATTCTCAGCAAACATTAAACATACTAAGCAAAAAGTAAAGAGCTTATTTATTCCTTGTTTATGAAAGCAAGCAACTGCCATTATTACTTTGAATTTACCTTGGTATGCTACGCTCACATTTAACTAGGGAGGTGCAGTAACACTCCCAAACACAATGTGTACTGATACTACATCAAAAGTAGTCAATGTCTTTATCAGATAATGTATCTGACAGAGACTCTGCACAATTCAATGTCATATAAATACTTTCTTAGAATCCTTTATATTATTTTACAATCTTCTTGTGCACTACAAGTATGTGAATACAGTAATTGTGTGTTTTGTTTGCAGGCTTCAACACTTATCCTTCATGCTCCAGTTTATATTATTATAAGGTCATTTTTACATAAAGACGATGGATGCCCCCCTCCCAAAACACACACTTCTCTGACAGTTATTTTCTTAATCCTTACTTCACTTACTTCGCAGAATAATTGTACCCAAACAATTTCTTTTCTTCATTCTGATGCCAACGAATGATGCTGTATAATCCAGCAACCTTACCAGTCCGATAATGATACAAGAGCAGCCAGAACATGAAATAGAAGTTAATCCAACACCAGCAACTGTTTGTTGCCGTTCCAGGTTCCCGCTCGCATTTCAGACAGGTCGGAAATGTGTGAACTCCTTGAGCTCAATTCCGACAGGCTGTGAGAGTGAACTGACATCATCACGCAGGCTGGTAATCCTGAGGGAGCTGACGTAATCACGTACACAATGACTTCAGCTCTAATAGCCGTGAAAAATTAAAAGCAAAAGAAAAGAATCGGAACTGAAGGGGTGCCACTTGGGTATCGTGGCACCCCTTCATTTGAACCCCAAAACTCGGTAAAAACTGAGCAATTCAGCATGGTTGAGAGGTATGGTTAGGAAGGCTGGGGGAGAAGTTGTCTGAGAGTTGGAGGGTGTTAGTTGTTGGATTGTGTCGATAAAGTATTTATTGAGGAGGGTAGCAGTTTCAAGATGAGATTTGTTTGGGAAAAGGGATGGGTTGGAAGGGCAGCCAAGAGAAAGAATTTTATTGAGTAGACCAGAGACTATGTGGGTTGGATTTGCTATTGAGTTGACCAGAGTTATAGTAGGATTTTTTCCTTGTTTGTTTGTTTCTTAACAAGATTCCTTAGTTCTTTGTACTTATTTAGCAGGGATAGTTCTTTTGTTTTATCAGATTGCAAATGTTTGAAAAATATTTGAATGTGTGCCCAAATGAAGTAAATATGTGACAATCAAGCATCATGTGGGAACAATCAAGTTATTTGATAACTCACACCTCCAGTATCACAGATTTCATTTTTAAACATAGTTTCTATTCTATGTGGTATGAAGAAGGCTCCATGCCAATTTTCCAAGAGTTCATTTTCCAAAATAATGAAGAAGCAATTTTGAAAGAAGATGCAAGATTCATATTTTAATGCATCCAGATATTGATTGGTCACTAATTTCAAAAGCATACGTTCAATATTATTTATGTATTTATTTGACTTTTGTTTACTAGGCAAGTCTGACTGATTTAATATCCCATTTTAAGTGGAGGCCTCAAGAAAAAAGCTGGCATAATATAGTTACAGTTAAATAAAATTATAACAAAGCCAAAGACAGAAGAATGACATATAGAAATTCAGGTTCATTTTGTACAGTGTGAACTAATACATACATATTGCAAATATTTGGACAGCCATAACATGTTGGCAAAGAGCATTGTCAATAAATAAAGAGGCCAAAGGTTGCAGTTCATAGAAATGAGATTAAATACACAATGCATATACTCTTAGTAGTGCAGGAGTAGAGATAACTTTTATTTATTTAATCTTTTAACAGTTGTTTGAAGTTGGAATTGTTAGAGGTAGATCTAATTTGCAGAGAGATAGTATTATATCTTTGACAACAGAGTATAAGTAGAGGCTTTAGCCACAAGATTTGTGAAGTTTATATGTTGAGAAGATGTTGTTCTTTAGATCAAAGTAGCCTATTAGAGGAATAGAAATGGAGAACAGGAGTAAAAGAAGGGTAATCACTGGCTTTGTGAATAATATCTTGCATTGATAAGCTGTATGTAATCTATGTTGTGAAGCAGATCAAGTCAATTTAAAGCCTTAAGGGAAACACAGTGATGGTTGTGGTACTGTTTGTTTGTGACAAATTTTGCAACCTTATATCATGCCTCCGGCATATCTTAACTCCATCCTAAATGATGGCTTATTAGGTTGATTTAACTTGAGTTTTGTGTTTCTTAATTAATTTATATATAATAGAAAGATAAAGATTCCGTTCCCGGTATTCTTTTCAAGATTGGTAAGGAAATTGATTACATGTGAGAGATGTCATCTAACAGAATAAAACTTTAAATCCAACTTTATTATTTAAATTTTTCTACATGTTTGGTAGCCAGCTGTCAATATTAAGGTCAGATTTATGCATTATATGGTCATTATTATATATTCAGTCTGGTTTCTTTTAAGAACTCTTTCCAGTGAATTACATTGCTACTTTTAAAACTATTATTTTATTATAATTGAAGTTTCAATGCACTCAGGAGTAAATACAGTAGGGAATATAGAAACAACCAAGCCTTAATCCCTGGATACTTACATACACAATTTTAAAATTATTTCAAAATATAGTTCATATTATTAGAGTAAGTTGGTTTGTTTGTACTTTTAATAGAATAGTACTTTAGTAACTGGCACATAGCATTCATCAGATTGGTTATGATGGACTGTAATATTTATGCTAGATTTGGACTAAATATTTTCTTGTAATGCCCTCCAGTTGGCTTAGTAATTAGGGTTCAGCCATAAGGCAATAAACTTAAAGACTGAAGCAGTTATGTAAAGGTCCAGGTCTGTAAAAGTAATATCACCACTTATCCAATCTCCGTTATGGTGGGCTAATGCTATTCTGCATTTTTAGGGTAAAATAAAAACTCAAAACAAATATTAAATTGTTTAATGTACTTCTTACAAGAAGGTAGAGAGAGATAGTTTGAATAAGATGTAATATTTTAGGTAATACAGCAGTTTTAATCACTGTCCATCTATAATCTACAGAAAATTTAATTTATCAACAAGCAATTTAATATTTTCCTGAATCTTATTGTAATTAGCAATAATAGTTTGATTTAAAAATGTGCATGAGAATAACTTCAAGACATGTTGGATTATTACTCCATTTGAAGTTCCCATAAGAGTTCTTCAAGTTATTGGAATATTTATTTAACAATAAATTACTTATTTTATTATAGCTGAATTTTAATCCAAAGACCCTTTCAAATTTAAAGCACTTTGAATATTCTGTAAACAAAATTCAATATCACTAATAGTCAAAAGAATAATCATCCACAAAGAGTCGGTGATTATAAAACTACTGGTATCTAAAACCTAATCATATTGTGCCATTAGTACATTTACTATGATTAGAAAATGCTTTTATTGCCAATGCAATTAAGGTATGGAAAAGAGGATATCCTTCTTTGATTCATTTATTCATTTTAAAAATTGTCAGATGTGAGAGCCTAGATTAGCAAAAGAGAAAGAGCCAAAATACACATGATTAATAATAGGGAGAAATTCAATATAGAATTTATAGATATTGCAGAACTTTAAAGTGATCAAAAGCAGAAAATGCAGGAAAAATTAAGCAGAATCTCAGAACAGCCCTGTGTAGTGAATGAAACCATGAACACCAACAGCCAATAGCAAAAGTGAAGCTAGGTATTCTCTGATGATAAAGGACTTGCAAAATAGTCATATACCACAGAAAACAATTATATTAGCTAAGCACTTTCATGCATACACTAGGACTTCTTTAGAGATTACAGAAATTCAACTCACTCACACCATTTTTTATCTCAGCTGTTAATAACCTTACTTAAATGTGCAATTGATGAATTATGCCATTTCTTGTATATATCTATATATGATAAACCAAGCAATATTTGAGTGCAATTCCAAAGACCACAATGAAACAAATGATTTTAGCGCTTTCATTCACTGGATTTATTACGTGAACTTCCTCAGAAAAAACAATCCCACATACCCATCCTTCCTTATATACTAATAACTGTAAAATCACAGGAAATGACATTAACAAATCATTAAACAATTAATAATATAACATAATTACTACATAATAAATGCAATTACTTCAAATGTGCTTTTATCTAACTATCAATAAAAAATTAATGTGTATATCTACACATATATAAAAAAATATACATATATCTAAAAAATACACGTGTATGTGACTTCCACATATAAAAAATATATGTGTTGGGGGCTGATAAAATACCAGGATTAAATGAGTCAATAAGCTTGAAATGTTTTCTGGTGTACAAATATGTTTATGATATGATAACACATATATTTTTTATATGTGGAAGTCACATTGTGGTCTTTGGAATTGCACTCGAATATTGCTTGGTTTATCGTTTTGAGTTTGGTCCTTGGTTCTTGTTGAGCGTTTCAATATATCTATATATCTATATCTATATAAAAATCAAGAAAGATAGACTGTTGAATTTTTGGACTACTTACATCATACTACTACTTTTTTGAAGTTCACATTATTCTCAATGCAAAATTTATTCCCAAACTTTAATAAGGCATGTCCATATAATTTAATTAAATGCTCTATCTAAATCTAAACTATTTATAGCTACTTCTTTTTATTGGAGGAAGCAAAATCAATGAGAATTGCTACTCTTTTAATACTATCTTTTGTCTGTCTGTTTGCAGTAAAACTAGACTGGTCATCTTCAGTCAGATCTGTGAGGAAGTTCTTTAGTCACTTTGCTATCACTGGTTGTTATGACTGACATATGCTTTATAATAGATATTAAATACTGAGATAGTTTAAAAAGATGAAAACAATGAGAAATTCTTCTCTTTTTTAAGTGACTATAAAATTGGAGCATGTTTCAAAGACGGTTGTTAGGATAGGATACCTTTGATTTCCATAAAGACTTTTAACACAAGGAATAAAAGCATCTGGATGCAAAAGATTATACAACTCTAAAATCAGACTGTTGTTCCCTGGAGTCTTATTTTCTTTAAGTTATGTTTCTTAAACTTTGATGCCCATCATAGAGAATGATTTGCAAAACGTTGTAATAGTTTTAGATGAA
Organism: Protopterus annectens; assembly: GCF_019279795.1. Taxonomy (NCBI): domain Eukaryota; kingdom Metazoa; phylum Chordata; order Ceratodontiformes; family Protopteridae; genus Protopterus; species Protopterus annectens. Next base: position 1,178,192,772 of record NC_056726.1, on the reverse strand, counting down.
TATTTAAAAATGCCCTTAAATAAGAATTGATTCTACTTCCTTATTAATTCAAAAGTCATGTTTGAACTGTTTAACTTTCCATAGTAAATTTTAGAATGAGTTAAAATGTCCAGTAAATCTGTACATTCATATAGTTCTCCAAATGGAAAATGCAGTCAACATGAACTGACCTGTTAATCCTTTACACATAATTACTAGTCTATTAAGGCCATTTGGTGTGAACTAATAAGATTGCAATTAATTATTTTCTTAACTAATTGAGGTTTTATGTTGTAGCATATTTTGATAGTATGTGTCTTAAGTTTAATTTTGTCATTTTTATCCTGCAACTTAATTAAAGTTCTAGCCCATTAATTTATTTTATTATACTAGCAAGATAAGATATCACCTCTACATATAAATAAGCTTTAAATGAATCCCATAAAATTGTCATGAAAGGTTCCCCATTGGCATTCCAAAGGAGATTTGTTTCTATTATTTTGAATAAACAAATTCATTAAAATTGTTTAATATGGGAATATAAGCTGGCAGTGTTTTATAAGAGACTGATCTCTGATTAATAAAAATGGAACAAATAGTAGAATTAGGATGTGACATACGGCAATATATACACTTATCTGGGGATTCAATAAATGCCGCGTAGGCTTAGCGTGAAGCCTACATGGAGTTTACAAGTGTGCGCTGTAAGAAGTAGCACAAATTACATATGCATGCTACTCACCATGTTTAAAAGTAAACACACAGGGTTTCATGGCCAGCAACAGAGTTTCTGGCCAGGAAAGCAAGTAAAAGCAACACAAACACCTGCAGAGATGTATACCTGTTTACCTACTGGGAAAGTAGGTCTACAGTATTGCGCAGAAAGCCAAAATGACTCTCAGGTTTATTAATAAAGCAATGTATACAGTTCCAACACATTACATGAAAGTATATACAGTGTAGAATAGTGTGGAAACCTGTTTCAGACATACTGAGTAAATGTTTTGTAAATGGTCAAGGGAAGTGTGTGTATTGAAAAGGGACACACCGATGAATTGTAGGAATGAACACAGGGGAACGGAACATGTGAAACATGGTAATGTACAGCAGATAAGGGTGTGTCATTGAAGACATTTGTAGCATGAACATTAATCATGTATCTGCATGATACAATACATACTGCACAGTTATTGTATATTATGTGACTGTAACACAAGGTGACATATCAGTGGAGAGGGTTCTTTGTGATGTATGCATCCTGACATGAACAATGGAGAGGACATATATCATAGACTTTATATACAATATGGGTTAGGTGCATGTTGTGAAGCTGTGCAAAATGAGTTGCCTGAATATAAATGCAATGTCAGCATAGGTCTCAACCAAGTAAGACACATAGTAACAGGATCATGGATCCCAGTAGACAGATGCATGCACAATTATGGGTGATAGCAGAATAATACCATCATTAATCCTGTGTTTTTGACATAACATGTGAGATTGTGAGTGATCATAGATGGTGCTGCAAGAACACACTTGTACAACTGTCATGATTTGTCAGCAATCTATGAGGGGGATCAAGCACACCTTCTTCAAAATTTAACATCTTCTGGAGGTGTTATGAGGGACACTTTTATACCTGTTTTTGAAATTAGGAGCAATCCTGGCTAGTTGACAAGAGTGCATGACGTATATATGGCACAATCCACACTGTCACAAACATAGCCCATGCCATCAATGTAGTCAGTCAGCTATGTATTTACTGTGTGCATCACAGGAACACGTATCACACGTGCAGCTTGTATAACAACTTGATGGAGGTTCCGCAACATCAAACGCTGATGTTTATGTCATAAAAGGAATATATATATATGTATTGCTGATAAGATGTGTGGTAACTCACTCTGGCAAATGTGGTACATTGAGTAACTCATCCCTGGAAGATATGGTTTAAGGTACATGAAACAGGGTGCACTGTGCTCAGTTACCAATGTGATGAGGGCTGAGAACTATGGAACTATAATGTATTTTTAATGTTATTGTTATTATTCAAATATTAGGATTTATATATATATATATATATATATATATATATATAGTACAATAACATTTAATTTTAATACACATCAAATTTTAGGTATGTCTCGGGACAATTTGAAGTTTCTCATGAATTTTTTGTCGACTAGATGGTGTCAGATATTAGATACCTAAATAGCACTTTAATATATCTCTGTGTCATGGTGCTCATTTAATTTTACCTATACCAGATTTATTGCAATAAATAACTATATGCTTTTATGCTTTAATTTTAAATACTTATGAAATAAGTTAGTTGTATGTACATTTATATAATTTTTTGCATTGCAAATTTTTAATTGGATACCTTGTAACATTGATTGGTTAATTAGGACAGAGCTCACATTATAAAAGAGACTTTGTATTGTATCAGCCCATATCTGAGGAAGTAATAGAAATGAAAACGTATTGTGTGACGTTAATGTAGTTTGTGCTTCGTGCTCATTAAACTCCGGTTTGCTTTGCAAGTACCATTCTGTGCTTTATTCTTTTACCTTTCTTGGTCATCATTTTAATTTACTTTAATTTAATTTAATTTAATTTAATTTAATTTAATTTACTAGTTTTGGCTTGGTGACCTGGTGATTCTCGTATGTATATATATATATATATATATATATATATATATATATATATATATATATATATGTACATATATGTGTTGATGTAGGCATTTGCGTGTATATATGCTCATATATAGTTTTATATATATATTTTATTTTATTTATTTATTTTATTTTACATTTGTTGACCGGGATAACCCGACTGGATACATGTCCATTTTCAGCGGAGGCCCAGGGAGAAAAGCTCCACATTTATAGTTAGTAATATACATAAGGTTTACATTGGTACATAAAAATACAATTGGTATAATAAAAAAACAAGAGAGGAGCAGAAAGATTTTTTTACACAATTAGAATCACAAGTCATACAGTCATACTGTGAAAATAGTCAATACAAGCAGAACAGTTGTTTCAAATTGTATTCGATTGGCCTCTTAGCAGAGGTATAAAAGGTATAAGTTGGTAATGAGGGTGGAGAAATACAAGGTGGATAGATCAGGTAAAAAAGAGGTCATGGCATAATACCAGGGGATTATGTTGAGAGAAGAGGAGAAAGAGATTTCAGCTGCATAGAGGGGGGTTAATCCGGGAATGAGCACTGGCATAGCCAGTGGGACTTGAAATATTGGAGTAGACTTTTTTTAAAGTGGGATAGGGAGGTAATGGTGGTAATACTGGAAGGAAGGGAGTTCCATGTTTTGGCAGTGACGTTGGCAAATAGAGCATCACCTCCTGTGTTATAGGATTTGCCATTTTGAATAAGTGGCCTGTTTGAGGAACGTAGGCTGTTTAGATTGGTATATGGTATGACTAGGTTCTTTAGTGCAGGAGATTTATCAGGGTGATTGAGTATTTTAAATGCCTCGATAAGTTGGGTTTGCTGAAGGAGGTTTGGGAGTTCTATCCATCCAAGGTATCTTAGGTTATTACAGTGGTGGGTTCTATGTGGCGTACCAGTTGCAAATCTGGCAATGTGATTATAAGAACATGAGAGTTTATATATATATATGTATACATATATGTATATATATATATATATATATATATATATATATATATATATATATATATATATATATATATATATATATATATGTATACATATATGTATATATGTATACATATATATATATATATATATATATATATATATATATATATATATATATATATATATATACATATATAGATATGTTGTATCTGTTTAGATATTGATATATTTACACAAACACATATACTATACATCTAAATGTTGGAATACATTCTCTGTACTGTTTAATGACTTGGCTGGATGATCTGTTTTTGAAAACTTTAGGGTTATGTATATCTGGCATGGCTTAGTGGTAAATCACTTTGTCTATGGTGTGTAGGGTAGAGGTAGATTTGGACACCAAACTCCTGGGAGAGGGGTGAGGACAACAGTAATAAGTTGTAATGCCAATTAGACTAGATTACATGTGTCCAGTGGATATGTGTGTGTGTGTGTGTGTGTGTGTGTGTGTGTGTGTGTGTGTGTGTGTGTGTGTGTGTGTGTGTGTGTGTGTGTGTGTGTGTGGACAGCTATGTATGGGGTGGGATTTTCTGTGGGAACAGATTTTCCTTTTCTTTTTTTTTCAGGTGAGAGTGGGATGTTGGGGAGGGGTAGTAGGTATATTTGGAGAAGTAGGTTGGGTAGGTAAACAGGCAAGACAAACAAAACACATACAGGGGTGGTATATGACACATCTGGGGGGTCTGGGGGGTAAACACCTTGATGAGAAGGGGTGCTGGGATATCGGAAGCCCACAAGCCTCCTAGTGGTAACAGTGGGACTGAGGTCCCCACCCATGGGCAGTCACCACTGCACCTTCACAGCCCCAAAGGTGGCTGTGCTGGGAGCTGAGTCACAGAGCGAGGCTGACTCTCTAATCATGACACATGGCCCTTGAGCTGGCATAGAAGATCATCAACCTGCTGGTCGATCTCTCTATGCACCGCAACCCTGAACTGGTGAAGAGTAGCAGGTACCTGTCCGCGCCCACTCCCGCGGGGGGCCCATCCCCTGAGGCAGTTCCACCCAAAGGTGGTGCAGGTTCAACGGACAGGGAGGTATGGGGTTGGGCCCCAGACATGCTGGTGTGCAGTGCCATGGCCAGCTGAGGTGGGACAGGTGGGTCTGCTGGCACTGGCCTTCCCAAGCATGCTATAGTGTTTAGATTTCATCATCATATATGGGTTAGTAATAGTCAATACATTCCTGGGTTAGGTATAACAGCATGCATAGATATTCCCATTAACCCAGACACCAGATACGGAACAGTTGTATAGCAAACAGAACACATGCATATATGGAACCACAGTGGTAATAAGAACAGCATGCAGGTACATTGATGGCACCATGCCACCAATGTTGGAATAATTCAATATAGCAAATGCATGTGAACCATTAATATATTTATCAAACAACTGGACATTATCAGAGTCAGTACATACCAGTTGGAGTGGGTATGTTGGTTATTGTTGGAGATATGGTGGTGGCAGAGAAAATAGTCAATTAACAACTAGTATATTCCTGTACTCCACATTACTTTCCTAGTCAGTGCTGTTATCTGTACCTTACAAGTCTTACTACACTACCCTATTGCCTTACTTTGGACAGTGATATGGCAGTCGTCACCATTAAACATAAACCGGTATTACCTGCAGTATACACCTCTTACCTGGTATACTTGCAGAGGGAATGTTATTCACTCTAGAGCAGCTCTTTTGAGTGTGCACCTTTAACCCCTAGTGGGCGTGGCTTAAGCCTTTAAAAACTAAGTTATCACCTTAGAGTTCTAGAAAACTCTCATTGAAAGAGGTCAAATATCAATAGAGTTGAGTTTGCCATCATATATGGCTCAAGACAAAATATCCTGGTACCTTGTAAGTAACATGGTTTGGGAATTATTAATGCAAATATGAACAATCCATATTTGACACCTAGAGGAGCAGTAGGGGTTAACTGCAGAAGACGCCTGGAGGAGCACTCAGCTTTAATACTCCCAGATTCTAGGCTGCTGTTTTGCACATAGCTATCCAACTCTTTCTGCACAGACTCTGGCCATGTGTTGACCACATGCTCGTGTGCTGGGACATATCTAGAATATTGCCCTCCTCCACCTTTAGTGACCTGACACACACATATACATGCTTTCCTAGACAGTTATGTTATGTAGCACAGTGTGGGTGACAATGACCAGTGATACTTTATTATTCAGAGAAACTGCAACACTCACAATTCCCTACAATACCAGAGTGAACAATACCAGTACAGGTTATAATGGTCTGTATTTCTCAGCACAGTTTTCGTATCCAACACAGCTGTGGGAGCAATGTTTGTTAGCACTACCTGACTGTTGTCACACTAAGTTCCGGATTACACATTAGTTATATGCACATACATCACACTCTGTTACTGTACACACTCTAGTCACAGCTTGACAACATGGGAGTGTAAATAGGACATACTTGAAATATTACTCTCCTAACAGTTTCGGGGGTTGCTACAGTGACTGGTGTGTTATCATGAGGTTTGACAATCACTTGTATTCTCTGTTTGCTAGCTAAACATCTGGGATCATCCCACACACTTACCAGGAGGACAGGGGGACAGGCAGCAGATATGGGCCCATATACTGGACATTCTGGACTCATCTGTACAGTTGTGGGGTACGAATCTTTATGCAGCCTAATTCCACTCGCAGGATTCAGACCATGGCTGTGTCTGCAACAATTTAAACACTGTCCATCACAGTTGTGTCTGCTATATAGATATTGCTGTGTATCTCCTATCTGCTTTCTGTTTTATTAATCCCCTGTGCTTTTGCATTCTGACCTTGTATTACAACACTCATATACAGATTTCCTAGACAGTTATATGTTGTAGGGCAGTGTGGGCGACAGTGATGTGTAATACCTTATTATTTAAAGCAACTGCATATCATTCTTGTATTTCTGGGCACAGTGCTGGTATCTGACAGACCTGTGGGAGGAATGTTTATTAGCACTACCTGAATGTTCCCACACACAGTACTAGATTCCACATTACTATTATGCACATGCATCTCACTCTGTTACTGTACACACTATGACCACAGATTGACAAGTTGGGTTGTAAATGGGGCATATGTGGCTTCCTAGTCACACAAGGTATTGGGGTGTTGCTAGTGTGCCAGCTTTGTTCTCATAGCTGTGTGTCAATCAGTTGTATTTCTTGTTTGCTGCCTATATGTCTGGGATCATCCCACTAATTTCCCAGGGGGACAGGTTGATAGGCAACAGATATGGGCCACTTTACTAGACATTCTGGACATATCTGTACTGTTTTGGGGTATGATTCTGTATGCAGACTACTACCACTGGCAGGATTCCAACTGTGGCTGTGTGTGCTAAAATAACAACAGTTCACATATCAGTTGCATGTGCTATTCAGTTATTGTTGTTTGCATTTTCCCTGTTTACTGTCTATGTGTCTCTCAGTTGTACCAAATGGCCTCTGGGGTTTACACCTGTCATATACAGGCATTCCTACACATTCAATTTATGGTGCACAGTGTGAGTAACAGTGCTTAATACTACAGTACTATTACATGATTGCATATCTACATTACCATATGTTAAAAGGATATACACATGCAGTCCAGCAGTTAGACCTGTTTTGTCAGGCTGTTACACTTATATTGACTTACAAACAATATGAGACTCTTACTGCCATATTATCTAGTGTATGCAGTACGTGCATTGAACAATGCAGGTTTTATGCCAGCAATTAATTTACTACTATTATTTTTATTTCATATGACAGTAAATGCATCAGTATTACTGACCTGCCTCGTGTCACAACCTCACCAGGTGACTGATGTGGGCCTCCTAGTTCACGGCCCACTCCATTGCAGCTGTGGGACATAAGAAGAATATTTAGCCATACATATCCATGATATACCTGAGCTGGCAATTATTACACACATACTGGGGTGATACTTACACACATCTGGAACATCCCCTGATGCTCTAGTCTCTTGCAGCCATTCCTCCAAGAGGTCTCCTTTATGTGGTTTCAAGTCGGCATAGTGGTGCCTGATCTGCTCACCAGTTCGGGGTATGCAAGTGGTACTGGTGAGGTCAGGGGCGAGACAGTCCCAGGCCTCTGCCTTATATTGGGAGTACTGTTACCAGCCCTGCAGCAGTCTTTGAGCATGGTCTTTAACTAGGAGTCCTGCCATGACCTTGGACTCCTGGATGCACCAGCACTGCACCCGGAAGTGCACACCTTATCCCTTCACTGCCATAGTGCCTGTAAGGGGAAGCTACAACCAGTTATGATATGTATTCCCACCTCTTGGGTTTAAGTAGGGTTGATTTCCCACACTTTTCCATGATTAGCTTGTTTTGAAAAGGCTAAGCTATGGGTAAACCTGCTTACCTAAGGTTGGCATTGTTTAAAGGGGTATACCACTGGGCACAATGACTTAACTGGTCTACACATTGCTTACACCTCCTAAGCTGGCCTGTACAATGCTTATCATTGCTTACATTAGACTTTGCATTATATTTCCTTTTGGGCATTGATTTCTTATTCATTGCATCTTATATATCTGCCTGGTATCCACAATTAATGTGTACGTACACTCTTTGGGGTCCTTGTGTTTCATTGGGGACTTCAACACTCTGTTACAATTACACCTCAATTCTGGGCTTACTGCTATACTCCGGTTCACATATTTATGTTATGTAGTGGGTTAAGGCACATACGTCTGTATACTGATTCCTTTCACAGGTTCAGTTTGGTTTTACTATGGTGAGGACTTGTTTGCTGATACCTCATGCTTCTGTACTTCTGTGATGGCTTGGTAGTTAACTACTGTGACTATGGTGTATAGAGTCTTGGGTTCGAGACCTGCATGGTTTATTTTGTTGATGGATAGAACAAGGCCCATTGAATACAGAGTGATTAAGGCACTTCTGAGCAGTTGTAAGTGGGTTTGCATGGCGGTAAGCACTGCTAACCTGCCGTTACATCTGTCTACAGAGAGTTAGCCTTAGAATTGCTTAGCCAGTGTAAGCATTGCTTACCATTGCACAAACAGGCTTAAGCCTGCTTACTAGTGTGCTTACTACTGCTTATTTGTGGTTAAACCTGTTTACTAGTGCTTTATTCATTATGACACTGACACCTCACAAGTGCATTTACTGCAGTACTTCATTTCATAAAAATATGTTATTTAGTGGGTTTTGCAACATAAATATTGATCATAACATGCTTTGTCATGGAAAATGGAATGTGCTGCAGTGGGACAAGAACTGGGAATGCCTGTTCATAAGGTGAATGCTCTGCCCACTACACTATTGCTATGCTGCTTCATTTGCATATATCTTCCTTGTTATCCTCTTCAGCCATTTAAGCTGCTTTAACCATAGCTAAGTGATGGACACACCTGTGCACCTACGCTTAGCTTTAATCGGCATTTTAAAAACAGTTAAAGGGTTTCTTCCTTTTATTTATATATGTTGTTGCTGTTGTACATAAGGGGACTATTGGCGGGGATATGCAGTGACCTGTGAGTGGTCTCACTCATTGCATACCCCTTTCTGCTGTTCTTCATTGCGGGGGCATGTTTATTCTGAGAGCTCTGCTCTCAGACATGCCCCCTGCAATCTTACATGCTCCATGTAAGATTAGGAGCTCAGGCAGCATGCTTCATTAATATGCATGGTGCGCTGCTGACCTACTCCTAAATGGTCACTTCCGTGCAGGACTAAGCGAGTCATGCACAAAAGATTAGTAAATCCGGGGGCAAATCACTTAAACAGACTATATTCATAGTTTAACTTGCTTTTTTGGCTTCAGAGTAAATACAGTAATCCAGTGGATCACCTGATTCTTAGTGAGGAGTAACAAAGAAAAATATTATATTACTACTGGGTAAATTATCAATATATCAGATGAGGATTATATTACAAAATAGTTGTAGCACTGAAATCAGTGACCTCATTTTGAATGTTTATGCTACTGTCTACATAATACAGCAAAGCTTAGGCTGGAAATGAAAACTGTGAAAAATAGGGTGGCCTAATATTTAGATGTTAATAAGTAGGCTTGTAAAGATTAAAATTAGTTGTCAACTACACATAAAAATATGTGGAACTACAGTTTCCAAACAAAATAATAATGTTTTATATCATTATTAGTTAAATATTTTCCTTATGTAATGCTTCCATAATAAATTCCAGTTTGAATTAAATTAAATTAGATTGAGAACTGATTTTATGTTAAAGTTCTGTTATATATGTTAGACATAATAAATCATCATAGAAATAATAAATCATCTTTAAAAGTTATCTCAGAAATCTTGAAAATTGCCAGGAGTCCTTCAGTCCTTCAGCATACAGCCCTTGAGTATCTACTTTTTTATTATTATATCCACAAGCAGCAGAATACAGTATCAACAAAAACAGGGTTGTATAAAAGATTTACACACGTTCAGAATACTCATAATGTCTGGGATCACAGGTTTCCGACCTTCAAAAATCTAAAAATGCTGTTGTTGTCTCTAAGACCTTGAAATAATAAACCATTCAATATAGCATCGCAATTGCCATAACATAATAACACAATTCTTAAATGCACTTTCATAATAGTCTTTGTCTGATATTGTCAACAACATCTGATCAGAATAGTTACCACTATTTATATAAACAATCCTGTTTCCCTTTTCTGGTTTTATAATTCTAACACTTTTATTATATCTCAAGTTATTAATAATATCCCAATCATGTTTGGTAAAATTAAGAAAAAAATGTATTTGTCTGTGAATCCTTAAATGACTTTCTTATTTCCATCTCACAATGCCGCTTAAATGCCAACAGCACTGAATCCACCATTGCACCCAATGCTAACAGCATTGGATGCAATGGTAGATTAGCAATACTACATCTTTTAAATTCATTAACACATGTACCTGAAATACAAACCAGATTAAACTTCAACTTATGGGTTAATTTGTGAGCAAATAACTTCCAATAGTGTGTCCATAATTTCAAGGTCACTAAAACTGAACACCTTAAAGCCATTTCTTTATATAAAAAATCAAGCTTGTTTGCTCAAACAAGTTTATTCAAGAGAAATTGGTTGTGACTATGGTTGAGATTCCACCTGTGCTCTCTTCCTCTGTTGATCTTCTGATGCCCTTTTGCACATAAAACATATTATATGTTTCACCTGAAATTGTTCTCTTTGCTGCCAGCCTCTTAGACTACCTAAGTACCAGGAAGTTATAAAAGTATCCTTCATCATAATGGAATTCCTTGTTTCTCTGTCATTCCACAAACTGTTAACCATTCTTTCTTTGGCAACCATTTTCATAGTGTCTTTGCAAATTATTACAGGAGGTGCTTTAGACAAAGTTTGTGACTGATGTCCATATTCCTTTTTATCCTCCACTATGTTTTTATTTTTACAGGCAAGAATAAGTTCAAACTTATCACTTATCCTAGAAAGGATTGCTTTATAAACACATTGTTTTACAGGAAAAAAAGGGATCTGCATAAATCTGGGCACTGAGTTTCCTAATATCCTCATTTAATCTATCCAGCTCTCTCTTTTGTTAACACAAGACAAAATTTCTATCATCTCAATCAAGTGAAATTAAATAATTCCAATAAATCTTGATGAAAAATTGAATTTTCATTCAAGCTATTAAGGACCATTCAAAATAGAAGTCATTTAGAGACACTCTTCCATGTTATACATTCCCTAGAAAATAGACTGTTAAACTGTAGTACCCTGAACTTAATAATTTTGTTTCTCCACTAAAGTCAATTAATCAAAATGTAATAGTCTGAGTTGTATTACCATTGTTAAAAATATTATCCTTATTAAAGGATTTATTAAACTAAGAGTCCAAACCTTTCCACCAATATATTCAATACATAGATCATTTGCATTGCATTGTTATTAACTGGGAATTTACTTTGGGTATTGGTTTTGTCCTGCTCTTTAGAGCTGCTGCGTGCCTATCAGAAGAAGGAGCCATAAAACTTCTATTAAAAATAATGGTGTATTGCAAAAGTTTCACAAATAATTTAATAGGGTCATCCTATATTTCCTGGACAATACCATCAAATCTGTTATACTTTTCATTATATTCAGTGATGTTCTCAGTGAAATACATCTCCTTTGATGACCAAAAAGAAATATAGAAGCAAAAAACATTCCAAATGATTAGTATACGAATAGTGAACAAATAACCAACAAAATATGTGCAGCTTTCAATTGTGGACTACCAAGAATTTATTAAGTTAACTGCTTTTGTATGTATACCTTTTGAAACCTCCTCAGAACAAATATACATTTTAAGACACTGCCAATTGAAAAGCTCTCCAAACATCATGTGAAACAATAATCTCCAGCAACACTTTTTTTAAAGATATATTATTTTGAATCGCCCTTGCAATTTTTTTGAATAATTCTCAAAAGTAATAGTTGTAATATATTCTCACAAGTTACAGTAGTAATATAAATATTTTCAATTTAAACTGGACATGTACTGAAACAGGAAACATTTATCTAATCATAAAACAGACATATATATATATATATATATATATATATATATATATATATATATATATATATATATATAAGCCTTCATATTAAAAAAATGAAGTCCTAAAACCACAATAAAAACACAAATAACTATAGATGTTTACCTATTTCTTCTTAAATAAACAAAGTAAATGTATATATTAGCATTTGATTGACCTCTTCTATAAAACTCTCTTAATGCTGGATTGGGGGTGTTGAACAGTTGGAATAAATGGCAGCTGTGTTGTTTACACTTGGTAAATATGGTTATAAAGCCACAGATAATGAGAAAAAGACATAGGAAAAACATAGTTACTGCAGCAAGACTACCTACAAGGACCTACCATTAACTTTCTCCCTTCCCCCTGCTAGGTTTTATAAAGCTAACTTTGTGAGGGTAAAACAAAATAGATCATGCAAAAACAAAAAATCTACAAGAATGTATGTGTGGTGTACATGTGTGTGTGTGTGGGGGGGCACATCCTTGTGCTTATATGCACATTTGTGCGTGTGTGTGTGTGTGTGTGTGTGTGTGTGTGTGTGTGTGTGTGTGTGTGTGTGTGTGTGTGTGTATGTTTGTGTGTAGATGCATGTATGTGTGCACATGCATGTTTTAGTATACATGTGACAAACTGACTTTTTCTACCTCTGAATCTGAGTGTATTAATATAACATATATTTTGAGTTTAAAATACTTCCTCCAACAATTATTACATATCCTATTTTGAAACATTTGGCAGAGGAACTATTTTCAACAATATATATCTATAAATCTATATCTATGCATGGGTCTCGTCTCTCTCTGCCTATATATATATATATATATATATATATATATATATATAAATATATATATATATATATATATATATATATATATATATATTTGCTATCAAAATGTGCAGCAACACTTACACAAAACTGGGATGGTTGACTGTATCTTTTCCAGTTTCTGTAATGCCGTTCTGAAAATGTTCCAATGCACATTAGCAAATGCTAGTGAACATTCAGTAATGTGCATTTTATGTTCTGATAACAGATTGCACTACAGTGTGGATTGGGAAATGTACCCCTTTCCTCACAGTAGTGCGATCTTGAAGTTGAAATATATAATATGGAGGGGGGGTCCAGGGAGGCTTGTCCCCTGTAAAAAGTTTACCAGTAACACGGAGTTTTGACACTGGAACCTTCAATGTTCAAATGTAGATTCTGTGGTTACCATTTACGACATTTTTTTAATTCTGTATTACCAAATTCAGAACATGAATTTGATCAAAATGTGGAAAATTATATATATATATATATATATATATATATATATATATATATATATCTGTGTGTGTGTGTGTGTGTGTGTGTGTGTGTGTGTGTGTGTGTGTGTGTGTGTGTGATAAGCTCAAAAGACTGAAAACCAAAATGTCTACAACTCTAAGTATTGAACAAATTATTAATGCTGAGGGGACTGCAGCCCTAACACTGCAGCTAATTATGTATACCAACCCCAAGATTGAAAAAGTGGACAAGGGGCAAATTCCCATTTTTGATCTTTTCAGATTTAGTTATTTTGGTTTTCTGAACATTACATCTTATAACATAGACCCATATAGCTATCTATATATATGTATACACATAAATATATGTATATACCACAACTCATAAGTGGTGCATGTACCTACTATGGTGCAAGGATTCAAAGTACAATACCAACAACAAAAAGAAGTATCCAGCACTCATATAAATATCTATAAAGTCTGTTGAAGTGCAGGATAATGCAAAGAGAGTCCATTTCCATTATGAATAGTCTCAAAATGCTAACTGTTTTCAAACAGAAAATCTGCATGAAAAATGTAGCCTGGAAGTTCCTTTTAAACATTGGCATACAGTCATATAAATCCCTCACTCAGTGTTACAAGTAATGAGAGAATGAACTTCAAAAACTTTGCTAGTATTCACAGCAGTATGACTTTGTCTTTGAGAAAATCTTAGAGTTACCACAAAAAGTATTACTTTTAGATATATATTCACCAATTCACATCCACCAAAATGACCCTTTTTGAACCCAGATAAATGTTCATCTATATTCTTACTCCTTCTATCCCCAAATGGGCAACGTTCACAAAATATATGTTCAAAAAAAGTACCAGCCTTAAGAATATGCCAGTTCTGTTGAATTATTTCCTTGATTTTAAATTTATTCGAGCCATATGTGATAATAAATCTTATAACATCAGAAATATTCCATCTCTTACTGTGCTCATTGCTCAAAAGAAAATTCCTAGATTGTCTCATGGCAAAGTCTTGTGCTCTTTTTACCAGGATGATGTTATAACCATGCCTAAAAAATCTATTCTGCATCTTAGCATCTTCCACATTAAAAGTACAATCATCACTTCAAATACTTCTAAGTCTTAAAAACTGAGATTTTGTTTTATTCTTAACCACATGACTAGGACGGCAACTGTCAGCTTCCAATATTGAATTTTTTTGTGAAAGCTTTGTGGTATTCACTAGGGACCATCATGCCATCTATCATTTTAGTTATATTGGGACCTTAGTTACATTGGGATCTAAAATACTGATGTTAAACATCTGTATCCTGCCAACAAACTTAACATGATATTCATTGCCATTTAAATATTGCAAAAACTGTTGCCAAGAATCCAAAGAATCAGTACACACACACACACACACACACACACACACTAACAAACATCCAGATAACATCTCCACATATTCAGCCTTTTCTTAAAAGCGTTATTGTCAGTATAGATCAACTTCTATTCTAAAAAACTCATAAATAAAGCCTTATAAATCGGTGGTAAATGTGGCACCCATAGCATTCCCTTTAATCTGGAGATGTCAGTCCTTCTTACAGCAGAATGCATTATGTTCTAGAACCAGTTTCAGTAATTTCAACAAATGCTCAATTTTACCATCCCTAAACTCTTGAGAAAACTCAAGCCAAAATTTCACAGTACCTGTGCCACAATCATGTGGTATGCTGATATACAGGGGCTGAACATCTAAAGTAAAAAATGAATTTACAAGAACCTGTGCATCCTCATCAATTCTAAAAACTGTGTTGTATCTCAGAAAAGGCCTGGCACAAAATTCAACAAAAACTTTAATTTAAACTCCAAATATAGAGAAAGGGGTTCTGTTACAGACACCTGTCCAGTTACAGTAGGTCTACCAGGGGATTGATAATATTTTTATGACTCTTTGGCAAGATATAAAAATAAGGAGGTTAGGTTCATTACATGTTAGTTGTTGGAACAGATTATAACTAATAACACCCTCATTTTTACAGTCATTAAGAAATTTGTCTATAATAGTTTTAAGTGTAGATAATGTGTTAAAAGACAATTTAACATAAGAATTCACTTCATTCAGTTGTCTGAATACCTCCTTGTCATAATCATTAGAATCCCAAACAATTGCTCCCAAAGAACAACTGCACGCCTTGTCTGATTTTACTACTACCATATTTTATTCTTTTTCAAATTAGTCAAAGAAACCTTCTCTAGCTTGTTTAAATTATAAGAAAAAAAATTAAAAATGTGGTTCTGACTTGCATGCAAGTTTCACATCGCACAATATTGAGACATATGAACTGGTGGATGATATGGAGGTTGAATTGAAGACTTTCTAAACTTAAATGTTTCACTACAGGCATCACCAATATCCCTTTGACTGTAAAAAAAAATTAAGATTTAGGTTACGTCAAAATCTTTTCAAATCTATTACAACAGAATACTGAGAGAGAAAAAATGCAGGAAGGGTTTATTGATGGTTTAAACACTGGTGATACTTTTTCAGAATTGTCCGTCATCTTCATATATGTGCTCTCTCTCTCTATATATATATATATATATATATATATATATATATATATATATATATATATATATATATATATATATATATATATATATATATATATATATATACACATAGATAGGCATATATGTATTTATTTTATTTTACATTTGTTGACCGGGATTGTCCGAATGAGCTGAAGAGCCCTTTTTCAGCGGAGGCCCAGGGAGAAAAACTCCAACATATATAATTTTCATTATAAATTAGCATTAAATAACAATGTTGCTAGATTATTACAAGGCATTCAGTAGCAATACAATGTTATACAGTGTCAGTAATCAGGAGTATAGCATAACTATTTCAAGATGTATTAAAAGAAATATGTCATTAATATGAGTATCATTTTTGGGGTAAGTGGTTACAAAAACCCAGTTTTAACATGATGTGGTAGCATGAAGGCAAGACAATTACAACAGAATGTTTCTATATGGCAGTTTGCTTAATAGATTTTAGAAGACAGTAGAAAGAGTAGTCAAGGAAGATTAGAGAGTGCTAGTGAGAAGAGCGAGTTAAGCGCAGAAAGTAGATTAAGGTATGGGAAGTAGGGGATGTTAAGGAGGGGGAGTGCAGTTGCAGGACCAGTGACTTTTAAAGTGCTGTTTGCTGACAGTCTTAAATGGTTTAGGATGTGTAAGGGTCCAGATTTCTAGTGGGAACCTATCCCAGGCAATAGTGGGTTGGTAGCTGTACATGTTGTGTCCAAATTTAGACATGGGTTTGTAGATTTGTAGTAGGTCTTAGAGCTTCCGAGAGGTCTGAAGGGACAATAATGGGAGATGAGAGAGGATAGTGCTGGGCAGTAGGAAGGCTGGTAGAGGATAGAACTGATAATCTGGAGCTGAGAGTGAAGAAGCTGGTGGGGTAAATAAAGCCAGTTTAGGTGTTTTGGAGAGAGAGACAGTGATGGGATTTGTAGGTTTGTTGGGCAGCAAATCTAGCTACCTTGTTGTAAGTAGATTTGGGATTGACCAGGAGTGTTGAGTTAACATTTGTGAGAATTTGAGAATTGTACATTAGATGAAGGTAGGTAAGAAAGAGAGTAATCTTGGCTTCAGAGGTAAAGATTTTCTTGTTACGGTAAATTAGCCCTAGTTTTGAATGAGTCTTTTTGATACAGTTATTAACATGCAAGTCAAATTTAAGCTGATCGTCGATGGTTACGCATAAGAGCTTATACATTAAAAGTGGAAGCTCTACTTAGTTGTGCAATTTTTAGGCCCATAGCTATCTTATCCCCACTTGCTAAAATTTTGGAAAAATGCATCCAAAAACAACTTTGGTCCCATCTAATTCAGCGTAACAGCTTATACCTTAAAGGTGGAAGATCTACTTGAGTTGCTATCTTATCCCCACTTGCTAAAATTATGGAAAAATGTATCCAAAAACAATTTCTGTCCCATCTAATTCAGAATAATATACTGGCCAACTCTCAGCATGGCTTTAGGCCACACCATAGTACCACCACAGCCCTACTCTCCTTCTCTAATACTATCAACCACAACAGGAGCAATAGCAAATTATCCTCTGCCCTCTTCTTGGATCTATCAAAGGCTTTTGATATGGTCAACTACCATCTACTTATCAAGACCCTGAAAACAATGTCACTGGGAGAACACTCTCCCCAGTGGTTTCAATCATACCTGCATAATAGGCAACAGGCCGTCCTATGGCATAACAAACTATCTAATATCCTGCCCAACACATTGGGTGTTCCCCAGGGTTCTATTCTGGGACCTCTTCTGTTTTCAGTATTTATTAATGACCTTCACGCTGTTATTCCAAAGGTAAATTGCATCCAATACGCGGATGACTCCAGGTTGGTCTGCACTGCCATCTCCCGACTAGAGCTGCAGGCAATCACGCAGAGTTCCTTTAACCAAGTAGAAAACTGGTTTGCTGACCGCTGTCTTATTTTAAATCCGAGCAAAACAAAGCTCCTAGTCTTCTCCCTCACCCACAGGTTCCCACTGTTATCCTTTTCCATCATGTCCAATAATGGAACCATAATCTCCCCAGACTTTCATACTAAACTCCTAGGAGTTATTATCAACAACACTCTTAAATTTGATGTGCATATCAATAAAACTGTCAAAACCATTAACAAAAAACTTGGACCCCTATATAGGATAAAGCCTTTCCTTACCCCATCTACCAGAACTGCCATTGCCAGCTCCAATCTACTCTCTACCCTACTCTTTGCCTCCCCTGTACTTACCAACTTAAATAAAACTGAATTTAACAAGCTCTCTAGCTGCTACAATCACATAGCCAGATTTGCCACTGGCTTGCCCTATAGAACACACCACTGTATTAACCTAAGTAATCTTGGATGGCTAGAGCTACCCAGACTGTTTCAGTATAACCAACTTATACTGGCTTATAAAGTACTCAAACAACCTGAAAAGACTCTGGCATTAAAATATATTATCTATCCCCACCTTAATCTTAGAACACTACGCTCTTCTAATAGACTAGTAGTTCAAACTATCAAATCCAATAACTCTGCCGGAGACTCCCTGTTTGCCAATTATGTTGGCAAAATTTGGAACTCTTTACCTGCCGACATTACCCTAGATACATCTTTATCTCGCTTCAAGAAATTTCTCAAGAAGTATTTCAAGTCTCAGTGGTTATGTCCATGCTCCAAGCCTGACTGATTGTTAGGCTTCAATTGTATACTTATATTATTTTTTGGAACCCCTTTGTTTTGTTGTTCTTTAATAAGTGCTTCATGTATGACTTATATCTATCCACAGACTTTGTAAACTGAGTTAATGTGTACTTTGTAAAGATGTTTGTGTAACTTCCTTTGGAGTTTTTCTCCCAGGGCCTCTGCTGAAAATGGACATGTATCCAGTCGTACATTCCCGGTCAACAAATATAAAATAAAAAATGAATAAATAAAAAATAAAAAAGAGCTTAGTACTGGATTCTACCTCAATGGGAGTGTTATTAGGGGACTGCATGGAGAAGGAGGGTTTAATATTGTTGAATTTTGTAGGTAGGAAGAGTAACAGCTTTTTTTATGGTTAAGGATGAACTGTTTGTTGGAGAGCCATGTTTCAACTAAGTTAAAAGATGTCTGAGTAGCTGAGAAGAGCTTAGAGGAAGAGTTGGCTGTGGTGAAGACTGTAGAGTCATCTGCGTATTGCACTAAAGATGACTGAGAACAGGAGGTATAGAGCTGATTAGTAAAGATATTAAAACGTAAAGGCCCTAGGATAGACCCTTGAGGTACACCCAGTTTGACAGGGAGAGGAGGGGAGAGTGCAGAGTGCCATCTCACTGATTGAGATCTAGCACTAAGGTAGCTGGAGAAACATGCAACAGTATCAGAGGAGAAGTTGAGGTTATACAGTATGTGCAGCAGAAGAGAGTGTGAGACAGAGTCAAAGCTTTTGAGAGGTCCAAGAATAGGCAAGAAATAAGTTTATGGTCATCCATGGCTATAGACACACTGTTGAGGAAGGATAATAAAAATAAAATCCCACTCTCACCTTATTAACAAAAAAAAAAAAGGGCAATCCGTTTCCCCCAAAAAATGTTGCCCCATACATAGCTGTCCATTTTGCACACATATTCACTGGACACATGTAATCTGGTCTAATAGGCTTAATAACACATTACTGGTGTCCTCACCCCTCTTTCAGGGGTTTGAGTGTCCAAATTCACATCCAAATTCTGTACAATACACAGCTGTTGCTGTATCAGAAATGGACAGTTATGGACCTTCCCTACACCCATCCTGAACATTCCTAGCTATCTTTCATATTGTTTTTCCCTCTTTGTGCCCCCTTTTTCTATCCTATCACCCCTATTTTCTTTTCTTTTAAAGAAATCAGCACAGGGGTAAGTGTGAGTAAGCAGCAGTAAGCGGCAGTAAGTGAGTTTGCATGATGCTAAGCAATGCCTAGACAGATTAAGCAGTATCCCATTTAACTGTGTTGGCACCACTTACCATCATGCAAACCCACGCCAACCCGCTTACAACTGCTTAAAAGTGCCTCAATCACTCTGTATCCATCAGCTACTGTTCTGCCCAGCAATAAAATCATCACCCTGCCAAGTGTCGAACCAGGACCCTGTACACCATAGTCAGAGCAATGTACCAGTACACCATTTGAGATGTAATAATGAATGGTGCTTTTTCAAATATATCATTCAGTTTGTTTGTGTCTTTCAGCTTTTTCCCGGTTAGGGGTCGCCACAGCGGAACTCCGGTCCGCTAATGATTGGCAGTAGACTTTTACGTGCTGACTTGCCGGGCCTAATGCACAACCTTCTATGAAGGAACACCCATTCACGCATGTCATCACACAGAAGACGCTCTAACTGATGATCGAACGGGCAACGTCGAAGTGGGAGGCGACAACGCTATATATCATTCAGTACAGGTATAAAATAGTAGGGTACAAACACTGTGAAATTAGTCATGTTTAATATATATAAATATACACATATAGATGTGTATGGTGATAGATAAATATGAAAAAGTATATACATCAGATACATGGAGCTATACACATAAAACAAATACATATAGAATATATACATATATATTGTTATATAAATATATGTATAGAAATCAATACTGTATGTGTATATATATATATATATATATATATATATATATATATATATATATATATATATATATATATATATATATATATATATATATATATATATATATATATATATATATATATATATATATATATATATATATATATTGTGTATATTTTATATATATATATATATATATATATATATATATATATTGTGTATATTTTATATATATATATATATATATATATATATATATATATATATACTGTATATCTATATCTATACTATATATATATATATATATATATATATATATATATATATATATATATATATATATATATATATATATTTATGTATATTTATATATACACATAACATGTAGTGGAGTCATACCCAACACCATACCTCTCCATCTCTTAGTGTAAGAAGAATTCTGGACAAAAGCTGTCAAAATGGGGGGACAATGGGCCAAGACTAGGGACATAATATACATACTGCAGTTATAAATGTAGAATGTTCCTACAGTAACAGAGTTTGTGTCAGCATACATGTTCGGAAGGATGTGAGTTCTGAAACTGAAATTTATGTCATCATTTGCTGATAGAAATCCTCACATCATCACACTGATTTACCACAGAAATAAAAATAATGATTCTGTGAAACAGACCAGAAATATGAGCAATAATCCTGAACAGTCTGGAACAATCTGGACAGTCGAGAGGTATGCTCAGAACCCCTTAGTGCAACAAATCTGGACCAAGCTTTACAAAGGGGGGAGGGTAAAGCCATGAAACTGGGAACATATCCAAAACAGGAGAGTAGATAAGATGACACAGTTGATGCAGTAACACCCTCCTGTTTGTTGTAACATATACTGAATGAAATAGCCCAAGTCCAAAACCAAATTACTTCCCAGTAGTTACTGACATAAATCTTCACATCATCCAACTGATGTGTGAAAAATACACAGCATGTATGGGGGAGGTCAATTGGTGCCCTAGGCAAAAGGGCTCCATGGCACCCCCCATGACACCACCCGGTGCCCCCATCCTGGTCTACCTACACCAGATAAATACTGGAAAAGCACCCCTGCTACAGTGGCGCCCTAGGCAGCTGCCTAGTTGGCCTATGCATAAGGCCGGCTATGGGCCAGGCAACGGTACAGCTGATAAATATCTGCACATAACATCACATTAGGGAAACTACAGTGAGCTGCTAGGCATGTCACCATGCACTGTCTAAACTACAGGCAGACTTACACAACACTAACTCAATTCTGCTATGTTGGAATACACATGTAATTGCAAATATATCAGGCAATACAGGGATATAACAGCACTGACAGACACTAGTGTGAAAGTGCATACCCATAACCAATCTCACCACATTCTAAGTGACATACTGGTAAGCCACATGAACAGTAGAGTATATGGACTGTGTGAACAAATCATCAGCATGTTTGCCACTCACATACTAACCCTACATATACTGGCCTGACTCACAGTGTAGTCTGATTCCTGACTGTGGTATGGGACATGTCTCAGTCTGCCCCTACAAACATATACAGCTGACAGAGTGCCAGAAACTGGAGCAGCATGCAAAGTCAGATAGAAAAGGACCCATAACATTTACATCTACCCCCTACCTCCACAGGCCAAATAACACATTCACAATACACAGCTACACAATCCTGACAGTCTGTCAACAATTGCCAGAAATACACAGACCTCTCAACTGTACAGAGTCCACAGAATGTCCAGGCTGTCCCCTCATATATTAGGCCTCCTACACATAACATGTCTGGCAGTCTGATACATCAGTGGGATTATCAGGAATGAAGTCACAATATAATGATATACTATACCTGTTCACCTCTTACTGCATGACATCTGGACAAAGCCTGGCATACTTGGGGGGCAGAGGCTCAAACACAGGGGCATTATTGACATATTGCTGTTCTAAACTGAGAAAGTTGCTGACGTAACAGGGTTGTTGTAACATATCTGTTCTGAGGGATATGAAGTCAGAAACACACATAGATGTTACCATTTACTGACTGCAATCCTCAGAGTATGCTACTGAATTTCCAAGGCCAAAAAATGTGTGAGTAGCACACCGAATATAAGAGTCCAAACTCTGGCCAGTCTGCGAATAGCCCTACAGTTGAGAGTTATGTCAATCACATAACACTATCAGACTTAAATTCATGCAGCCATATCCACACAAACCCTGTCAAACTAGTATTACTTCAACTGTATAACAGCAATACTTACATTCTGTCCCATGTAGGGAAATATATAGTATGGGAAGAAATAGCCAGGGAATTGTTATGGCTAGACTAGTATAGACCCTAGGGCCGATAGCCTAGTACCAACCTATGAACCTATGAACCTATGTCTGGAACATTCTCCCCCGGTTTGTTGGGCTGTCTCCACAGTGTTTGTTGTAAAAGGTATTTCTAACTAACCTCTGCGATGCTATTTGTCAAACACCTATATGAAGTCCTCCTAACAGGCAAGGAAAAGGGGCAACACCCACATGAAGTACTCAGTTACAGGAGTGTGTTTCCATGCTATTGGGAATGGGAATGATACTACAGCTGTTCTACATGCAATTAGCAAGTGGGAGACTCCAGTAGGTGCACAGGACATCAGCTGCACATGAGCATTACCTTCAAAAGGCAAGTTTCTGCCTATACAGAACAGACGTATATCCTACATCTGTCTCAGAGAGGGAGAGAGAGAGAAAGACAAACAAACAAACAGACAGAGAGACTCACACACTGAAACTGAATGATTATACCAATTGAACCAAAAGAAAAAACACATTTATGTCAAACAATTAAGCATGTAATGGAATGTAGTAGGGGGGTATGTCAATGAGGAAAACTGGAAGTTCAAAAAATATATCTCAACAAGACATGCTGTACTGATATATTGCTGAGCAGAACCTATGGCCATAGAAACTGTGTCTGTCTGCAGTGACATAGAACACAGCCCAGGGCCCTGAGTCAGCTCAGGAAATGATGGCTCACATATGACCACTACTAGAGTGTGTGTTGCACAATACTGACTGTGAGACTGCTAGGCCAGCTACTGGGATGTCGCAGATATCTCTATGTTAATTGTGAATACAAATATGATATACATGTTTGTCTCAGACATGTGATGGACCTATACAGGGTATTTGCATACTGAAATACTGTTGCAGCTTTGTGTGTTGAACTGAATGTGATATACTGAGCTCATACCATTCAACTGTCCAGTGTTATGCACACTGTCATCAAGAGTTGTGTTATCTTTTTACAATGTAGATTCATACTGGAATTATTTCACCTCTATTAATGGGGACCCACCAACTCAACAAGATAAACAATATATATTGGAATCTGCTTATAGAACTACATCTTCCATTGTCTGGAGACTTTATACATGGAAATTTTTACATAGATCTTTTTATACACCTTTGATGATGAATAAAATTAATAATAAAGATAATCTATGTAAGAGATGTAATGTAGAAATTAATGCTGACTGGGCTCATATGTTTTATGACTGTATGAAGTTGAAAGAATACTGGAAGTCAATTAATGAATTTTGCAGGCTCTTTTTACAGATAATTTCATTATTTCTAAGTCTCTTATATTATTCAACACACCTGTACCTCAATGTGTTAAAAAGATTAAGCTTCCCTTGTTATGGTCTATCCTAGCAGTGGCTAGGAAAATAATAACTAGAAATTGGATTTCAGATACACCTCCTTCGTTCAATGAATTTAAAAATGTTATGAATATAATGTGTCATATGGAAATAAGCACAATTAGAATGAGAACAACTAGAAAAACATCACATTTTATTGTATGGGATAATTTACAAAATTTGTTAAAAAAATTCTAATTTCAATAGCACAATATTTTAGTTTAATTAATTGATTTGATTGTAGTGGATGTCTTTGTAAATACTTTAGTTGTTTTGTTGAATATTATAATAATACCTATTTTTAATTATTTGTATAAAATTGTTATGATATTTCTCTTATATGTTAAAACAATAAACTTGTTTTGAAGAAAAAAAGAGTTGTGTTATATCTGGCAAATAATTGTAAGCCTGTGAACACTGACATTGCAACATCACCTTCTCTTTCTTTTGGCCGTAACTGTTAGAGGTCATCATAGCAGATCGTCTGTCTCCATGTCTTCCAGTTCTCAGCATCTTGCTCTGTCACACCAACCACCTGCATGTCTGCTATCACCACATGCATACAACTTATCTCAGGCCTTCCTCTTTTCCTCTTACCTGGCAGCCTCATCCTTTCCCAAATATACTCAGCATTCCTCCTCATCACATGTCCAAACCAAAATAATCCTGCCACTCTCTGGCTTTGTCCCCAAGCTGTCCAACATGTACTGACCCCCTAGCATACATATTCCTAATCCTGTCCACCCTCAACACACCCAGTGCAAATCTTAACATCATTAACTTTGCTACATCCAGCTCTGACTCAAGCCTTTTTTTCATTGCTAATGTCTTCAACTCATATTACATAGCTGGTCTCACTACCTTCTTGTAGATCTTCCCTATCACTCTTAATGGTACTCGTCTGTCACAAATCACTCCTGACACTCTTCTCTACCACCCACATCCTGCCTGTACTCTCATCTTCACCTCTCCTCCACACTCACCATTACATTGAACTGTTGTTCCCAAGTATTTACACCTGTCTACCTTTGCAAACTCTACTCCCTGCATCCTCACCATTCCTCCATCCTCCCTCCCATTCGCACACATATATTCTATCTTAGTCCTGCTGACCATCATTCCTCCCTTCTCTAGACCATACCACCACCTCTTGAGGGTCTCCTCAACCTGTTTCCTACTCTCACTACAGACCACAATGTCATCTGCAAACAGCACAGTCTATGGGGCTCCTGTCTTATCATGTCTGTCAACCTGTCCACCACTGCAAATAAGAAAGGGCTCATAGCTGATCTCTGATGTACTCCCACCTCCACCTTAAACACACCTGTCACTCCCAATGCAGAACTCACTGTTGTCACACTAGCTTTGTACATATCCTGTAGCATTCTTACAAATTCCTCTGCCACTTCTGACTTCCTCATACAATACCACAACTCCTCTCTAGGCATCCTGTCATATGCTGTCGCCAAGTCCACAAAGACACAACGTAGCTACTTCTGACCTTCTTTGTACATCTCCATCAAAATTCTCAGAGCAAAAATTGCATCTGTACTGCTCTTTCCTGGCATGAAACCATCCTGCTGATCAGTACTCCTCAACTCCCTTCTTAACCTAGCTTCCACAACCCTTTACAATTACCTCATGCTGTGAGTGATCAGTGTTATCTCTCTGTAGTTACTACAGCTCTGCACACAACCCTTATTTTCATAATCAGTACCCAAACACATTTATCCACTCCTCACGCATCCTCTTACTTTACAAGATTACAGTAAACAATCCAGTTAAAAAGACCACTGCCATTTGTCCTAAACACCTCCATGCTTCCACAGGTATGCCATGTTGACCAATAGCCTTTCCATTCTTAAACCTCTTCATAGCTATCCTTACTTCCTCCCTGATAATCTGTAGCATGTCCTGATTCACCATACCCACATCATCCAACCCTCTCTCTCTAATTCTCTTAATTCAACAGCCTGTAAAAGTACTGTTTCCCCCTGCTCAACACACTCTCCTCGCTTGTGAGTACACTTCTTCCATTATCCTTTATCAGCCTTATTTGCTGCAAATCCTTCCTAGCTATGTGCCTCTGTCTAGTCAATTATTACAGGTTCTATTCTCCATCCTTGGTATCCAACCTTACATACAACCTTTCAGATGCCCCATCCTCAGCCTTTGTCACCACTCTCTTTGCCATGCATCCTATCTCCCTAGACACCTGTCTACTTTGTTCATCTGTCTCACAATCCCACTTCTCCTTGGCCAACCTCTTTCTCTGTATACTCCCCTGTACTTCCTCATTCCACCACCAGGTCTCCTTGTCCTCCAAGATCTGCTCTACTCATCTCACTTATTAGCTCGGATGTAGTTACCCAGATATTTGCTAATTCTTTACTGCCATCCACTGCCTGTCTTAACTCTTCCCTGAACTCAACCTCAAAATCACCCTTTCTCAGTATCCATCATTTGATCCATAGTGCTGCCCTCACACTCATCCCCCTCTTCTTGATCACCAACGTCATCCCACAGACCAACATTCCATGTTGCCTACCTACACTTTCACTATCACCACTTTGCAGTTACCAATCCCCTTCAAACGGGCCCACCTGCATAGGAGATAATCCACCTGTGTGCATCTTCCTCCACTCTTGTATGCCACCCTATGCCCCTCGGTCTTGTAAAACTACATATTCACCACAGCTATGTCTTTTGCTAACTCCACCACCATCTCACCTTCTGCATTACTTTGCTTAACACCATACCTACCCATCACTTCTGCATCCCCTCTGTCCCCTTCACCAACATGCCCATTGAAATCTGCTCCAATCACCACCCTCTTACCCTTGGGTATACTCATCACCCCTTCATCCAACCAAACCAAAGTACATCTGTCCCATCCATCACACACGCAATTAGTAGAGCATATGCAATAATAACTGTCATCATTACATCATGAATTCCAAGCCTCTTAAACATCACTCTACCCAACACTTTTATCACTTCAACAAACACTCTTGGCATAATGTTTATTCAGGTTAACCCCTACACCAGTTCCCATACACACCATGATAGAACTATTTGTACCCGACTCCAATACACACAGCTATACACCCCTTCCATCTGGTCTCTGACACACACAATATATCCACCTTTCCTCTGTCCATCATATCAGTTAGCTCTGTACCTAAACCAGTCATACTCACAACACTAACAGTTCCTACCCTCACTACCACACTCCTAGCCTTTCTCCTCTCTGCCTGCCATATGAGTGTCAGACATCCTCCAGGGTGTGTCTGTGAATGCAAAGACTACTGCCCTATCAAATGTCATATGTGTGTTACAACAATATGAAAAAAGTGTCACTAATTTTGGCCCATAGTCCACCATGTATGTGTGGTGTCCTCCAGATGTCCTGCCCTAACTGGTTGACATGACTGACTAAGCAGCAAGACTGTACTTACAGTGTGCCATACTGACATAGAACAGAAATGTATAGCAGGTATTACCTGTGCATATGTATGTATGGGTAGGTGTACCTGGCTGCCTCATAACAACTGACATGGGATGCAAAGCATCAGGTAAATAAACTGTACATGCTGTACATTTGTGTAATCTTAGTTTCTGTGCATCCAGCAGAGTTACACTTCTACAGCTAATGTTTGTTGCATTGCCCTGACACAGACATGGGTACTAGAATATGTATGAGTACCACGTTGAAAGTGGAGAGGTTTCAAACAGTGTTATGACCTTGTGTCCATGCATACAACAAACAGATATATGACCACCCACATAGCTGTATGGCCTCAGCAATACCTGACTTGAAAAACCTGTCTCCACCAAAGTAGAGTAATCCCCTTTGCTGGACAGCAGCAATGCACAAAGCACATAATGGGATGCTATATTGGCTGTACAGGGCAAAGTAAGATCCTGTACCAACTGGCAAGCATGTCAACCTTTGTCTGAACAAGCATATTAGGTCACAGGTGGATTATTGTAAGGTTAACTGTGAGTACAAATTTGATACATCCACTAAAGGCAATCACAGGGCCATCTTCACATATGTCTGCAGTCTCAGAGGCAACAACCCAACCCACCCTGTAATGGTGGTGAATTACACCACATGCACACAGACCATAGCTACAGCCAACCTGCTGCAGACAGGTTTAGGGCAAACATCACCCCCATGGCTCACCATCAATATAGGTGGATATGCACAGCACACACACCCCTCCCCTCATCGTCATGGATCAGCTGCAAAGTGCCTAATCAAAGTTAACAAAAGCAAGTCCCTTGGGGCCTGATAACATTCCTGTCTGCATCCTACATGAACCCAGGCATATGCTTCCAGCTTCATTGCACACTGTATGCAAGCAAAGCCTGAGCACCATTGACATCCCATCTGCAAGGAATATGATCACTGTCATCCCTCTACACAAACGTGAATGATGAATGGTGGTTTATGCAATGTACTGGCCCTCATTGGGGGGGGGGGCATGACACATCAGAACCAGGAGTACAATGCATGTTCATACAGTGCTGCTACGTACAGGGGTATGATGTGTTAAGTGGTGGCTAATGATAGTCAATATTCATGTGCTGGCTCTGTAAAGAAATCTGGGCAATGTCTGTATGTCTTCCAGGTGCCATGCAGCAGCAACAGCCTTACTCCGATGTGGAGGCAGCAGCCATCACAGAAACTGTAATCTTAAACTATGCCATCCTTTTTGCCCATAGCCAGCAAAATCTGTGGGAGCAGACTGCCCTGTGGGATGAGATCATCCACAGAGTGAACATCTTGGGCCACCATGGACGCACATACAATCAGGTCAGGCATAAAGCAAATTACCTGATACATCATGCCAGGCAAAGGGCTGCTGCTGTAGTGAGGGACAATACTGCTGCCGGTGGGGGCCAGCCACACAGGCCCCACTTACGGTGACAGAGGAGCTCCTTGCCAACCTTGGGGTAGCCCCCACACAACCTCAAACACGGGAAACAGCAGTCATGGAGGGGTGGCACCCAGACAACCAGTGAGGAGTGTCAAGGCAAGGCCAAAGTGCACATCAATGAAATGAGGTAGGATTTAAACTGTCTTCTATAGAGTACAATACCACCATCACACTTGATTTCGATAGATGAACAACCAGGATCCAAATGAAGCACACATCTTCCAGTAAAACTGTTTTAATTCTAGTGCCTTGGTGAAAACAGGCAGCCACGGTGGTGCAGTGGTTAGCATTGCCACCTCACAGCAAGAAGTTCTTCGGTTCAATCCTTGGCTGGAGTGCCTTCTGTGAGTAGTCTGCATGTCCTCCCTGTGGTCACGTGGGTTTCCTCTGGGTGCTCCGGTTTCCTCCTACATCCCAAAGACATGCTGTAGGTGGATTGGACACTCTAAATTGGCCCTAGGTGTGAGTGTGTGTATGCCTTCTGTGGAAGGTTGGGCACCGGGCTGGCAACTCAACACCGTAATATGCTACTGCCAATCATGAGCAGACAAGGTGATCCGCTGTGGCAACGCATAACCGGGAAAAGCCAAAAGAAGACGAAGAAGGTGAAAGCACCTTCTTGGAATACAAATCTCATCAGACATCAAGCTTATATACACATTATACATCAATTAAATAAATAAATAAAATAGTTTAATTAGTTAATTATTTATTTAATTGATGTATAATGTGTATATAAGCTTGATGTTTGGTGAGATTTGTATTCCAAGAAGGTGTTTTCAATGATGCGCTAGAATTAAAACAGTTTTACTGGAAGATTTGTGTTTCATTTGGATCTTGGTTATTCATCTGTCTTCTATAGAGTGTCTAGATGTATATGTCAGTGCAAAATGCATTAGTGGATGGGGTTTAGTAATGCACAAAAGTGCACATCTATGGTGAAGGACAGCAAATTGTCTAATATCATAGTGTGTACTGTATCTGTGCTGAAATGTAGGATTCATCTTGTACCAATGCTTAATGTGAATCTGCTGACAACAGCTCTCCCTCACAACTACATAGGTCCCTCTGATCTGCACATGGGGCAGCAGCCTGTAGCTGGTAAATATGGGATTTTCCTGTTCTGGCTCACCAGCATCCCAGGACATGCTAAAGTTAATGCATGTGATCACGCACGCTACTGTTACACTCAGCCATTTGGCAATATCTGCATGTTCACTCGTGGTGTTTACTGCATTGCATCACAGTGGTCATCACGGGGGCCTAGTTGCAGGAGATGTCACATATCTGTAGCATACCTCACAACCTGTCATTGCAGGACATCTGGACAAAGACTGACAAAATGGGGGGACAGAGGCCCAAAACTAGGGTCATATTTTATAAATTAGTGGTATACAGTGCATATAAATGGTGTACACTCCTGTTAGAATGCCAGGTATTTGTGAAATACAAAAATGAGAGCATAATAGACAATTTCAAATAATAAACAGACAACAGACAATAAACAATTTCAAAAAACTGCCAACCTTTCTTGTGACCTATAACCTGTACAATTCAATTGTAAAGCAAACAAATCTGTTAGGGGAACAATAGTGACATATAGCAATAGTACAACAACCTAGATGCATATGTGTGCACAGGCTGAAGCTACTTCTGTGCTGAGGCAGCTTTTGATATAACTATAGCAGTACATCTTATTAGGTACATACCTGCCATCAAGTATAGAGACTCTTTGATTAACAGGAAATAACGGTTAGCTGTCCTACCAGGATTATCCTAACTTAGGTTCATTGGTGTACTAGGCTAATGGCCCTGGAGCCTTTACAAGCTTAGCCCATAGGAATACCTTGGCATCGTGCCACATAACCTTAGTTCTCAGTGCCTCTGTCGACTAGAGCCACTGGAGTGATCCCCGGGGTGAATTTTCTATTTCCCATCCACTCATCAAGATTTCTCTTGAAGAGGGTCAGTGAGGTGCTCTGTTTGACATGTATGGGAAGTCTATTCCATAGCATGGGCAGTCCCTGGGTTATGAACCTGTCCCTCAAGCACGTTCTGTTGATTGTGGTAATGAGATTGAGGTCTCTGAGGTTGAGGTCTCTGGAGCGTATGGTGCAGAGGGATTGGGATGTCTTTAGATGTAGCATTTCTAACAGAGCTGGGTCAGACATGGCTTTGTAAGTCAAGCAGAGATCACCTCTAAGTGGGCGGTATGAGACAGAGAATAGTTGGAGTTTTTGGAGTCTGTCCATATAGGACAAGTTTACTCGATGACTGGCCTAATGAGGGAAGAATAGAGGGAGACAATGACCTCTTTCTTCCTGGATGCAAAACCTTTAGTAATAAGATGTGCCACATAGAAGAACTTTCTGACCAGAGAGGCAATGTAGTGGTTAAAAGAGAGGTTGCTGTCAGTGGACTACCATCGATGTGGTAATTTATGGGAACTGGGTTTTTCCCAAAGGGGATGATGATACATTTTTTGGCATTGAGCTTAAGGCCATGGTTCTGACACCAGTTGGTCTCAGTGAGGCCTTTCTGTAGGATGTCAACATCACTTGGGGAGTTAATAATAGCTCCCAACTTGAACTTGTCTGAGAAATTTGTTAGCCAGAGTCCCTTCGTGTTGTCCTGGACTTCAGAGAAGTAGATACCAAACAGGAGGGGACCCAGGACCGAACCTTGTGGGACTCCACTCATGATTGTTCGGCAGTCTAACTTTGAGTCAGCTACTTTCACACTGGGTTCTATTTGTGGGCCAGTTTGCAACCCACCTAGTGATATAGGGGTTGATGCCTAGCTTAGTGAGTTTTTCTGATTACTGAGTGGGGAATGGTATCAAAGGCCTTGGTCAGATCAGGGTAGGCTGTATGAACCACCTTGCCTTAATCCACAGCTTTGGTGACTGACTCAAAGAAGCCAACCAAGTTGAGCAGGCATGATCTACTCTTCACAATTCCAAACTGTGTGGGATCCAGAGTTTGGAGATTCCCTATATATCCTTGTTTATAAGGTCCATGATGATGCATTTTATAGCTTTGCATATCAGACTCATCAGGCTAATGGGGCGATAGTTCTCAGGGTCTGTAGTCGCTCCTCCTTTGTGGAGAGGGATGACTGTAGCTTTGCACCATTCAGTAGGGACAAAGCCTGAGGTGAGGCTGTGATTCAACAGGGCACACAGGTGAGGTGCCATTTCATTCCATAGTTCATGTAGAACACAGACAGGGATATTATCAGGTCCCATAGAAGCTGTATTCTTGCATACCCAGTTACATATACCCAGTTGCCTGATATAGCAACAGCCATGGTTCACATAGAGCTGATGAAGCAGCTAAGGAACCACATGTTTGAGATGTATCAGCCTGGAGAAGGGTATCAAAACATTTCCACAGCATTGCACATACCATCGAACACAGTGCAGACAGTCATCAAAAGGTGGTAAAAATATGGGGCTACAGTGGCATTGTGAAGGAGTGGATATCCTACCAAATTCTATGAGAATACAAGACCAACACTGGCCAGGGAGGCTGCCAGGAGCCCTACAGCAACAGTGATGGAGTAGCAAGAATCTTCAGCAAGTACTGGGTATGCACTACATGTCACAACAATCTTCTGTGGACTCCATATGTCTTGCCTATATGGTAGGGTTGGAAAATGGCAGCAGTTCCTCACACCAAGCAACATCCAGGCCTGGAGAAAGTTTGAAAACAATACATCAGGTCTCCAAAAACAAGTGGGAAAATATGTTCTGGTAATATGGGACCATGGTTGAACTATCTGGCCACAATTCTGATAGGTTTGTTTGGCGCAATAACACCACTGCCCATCACCACAACAACACTACCCCCATGGTGAAGCATGGTGATGGCAGTGTCCTGCTTTGGGGTTGCTATTCACAAGCTGGAACTGGGGCTGTAGCCAAGTTGGAGGGGGTTATGAACAGTTACAAACACCAGTCCCTTACAGGTTCATAGGTTCATACTAGGCTATCTGCCCTAGGGCATTTATAAGCCTAGCCAGAATGTGTTTGGCTTTCGCCACTCATTTTAAATTAATTTTGCTATGCCCTTTTTCGAGGTTAGTATACTGTGCCTCTGTCTAACAGTGACACAGAAGTGATACCCGGGGTAAACCTACGATCTCCCATCCACTCATCAATGGATTCATTCATCAGTTGTGGCTCCAATCCTTCTGGTGTCTGCCACATAGCTGTGGCTGGCGAGGAATTCCACCTTTCCACTCAACAATGGCCCAAACCATACATCCAAACCACACAAAAAGATGGCTTCACTAGAACACATGCAACGTTCTGCACTGGCCAGTCAGAGCCTACACCTACGTCTAATAGGATATCTGCAGGGTGACCTGAAGAGGGCAGTGCAGAGGGGATGCCCTTGCAATCTGACATAGTTGGAGGTGTTTTGCAAGGGAGAGTATGCAATCACTGGCAAGTCAAGATGTGTCATGCTGATAGACACCTTCCCAAGAGGACTGCATGCTGTGATTACATCAAAAGGCACTTTAACAGAGTATTACTTTCAGGGTGTGCACACTCATACAACTAGCCTTTTGTACCTATTTCTTTTACCATATTTTACCTGTAACTGATGTGTATGTTTTTCAGTTGGATTGCACAGGTTTATGTCATATGAAATGATGGCAATGTTATGACATGTTTTCTGAGGTCTCATGTGATATATCTCAAAAACCTGGCATGCTAACAGGTGTGTATACACTTACTATATCTACTATAAACTTGGGAGGTTGTTTGAGTAACTGGCTTTGTTTTAACATACATGTACTGCAGGTTATGCAGTCTGCACCTCACATTAGGACATTAATTAGTAGCACCAATCCACAGGTAAACCCAGTAATGTATCAGACAAACACAGGAGTTATGAGGAACAGACCGAACACATGAGCCACACAACTAGACATTCAGAAAAACCTGTACAGTTGGGCGGTATGTTCTGTAGGAGTTGCCACAGTGCTATACAGGTGAATGGCAATAATTTTCATTGGTGCATGTGCTAGATGAAGGGCCATCATCTACTAACATCACTCATGTATCCCAGAGGTGTATATTAGTAGTAACAATAATTGGAAAGGGCTGCAGTGCATGATGCTGAGGGTCTGTCCAGAGTGGGTATGTTATTGTCTGACTGTGTGTTCTGAATGCCCCCAGTTGGCTAATGTGAGGTCTGTGTAATGCCTTTGAAGCACCTGACCTGCATGTGTGTGTCAGTGTGTGTGTGTGTGTGTGTGTGTGTGTGTGTGTGTGTGTGTGTGTGTGTGTGTGTGTGTGTGTGTGTGTACCAGCAAACTTTATAGTGCCAGTAGTAATTTACATATGTTGTTTTTCCCTCAGAGGTGGAGATGGTGGCCGTGGTCTCTCCTGCTCTGATACTGATGTCAGTAACTCTGCAGACTCTGACCATGATGATGCTCATATTGAGGCACAGGTGGAGTTGTCAGGGGCTGAATCTGTGTCATCAGTTGTCATCCCACTATTGTCAACCCCATCCCTGCACACAGTCACAATGCCCACACATATCCCGTCACCAGTGGCCACAGATAATGGACAGTTGGTGGGTGGTGGCATGGAACAGGCTACTGTGGTGACTATAGCAAAGTGAGGGTGCAGGAACTAGCCATAGCCAGAGTGCTGGCAAGGTCCCACACAGGCAGAATGGCAGGGGTGCAGGGAGGATGATTGCAGCCCGTCATGCCCCTGTTGCATGTGCCACAGCAGCAGTCACCAGACACATGTTTCAGTCCATCATGGAGGCAAAGGCATGTAATGAATGTAACACCAGACATATACACAGGGTCATGTGTACCCATTACAAATGCCAGATGACAGCACCTTACACAGCATTAAATACCTACACTCTACTAAAGTCACCCTGTGCGTCAGACCCATATTAGCATGTCCCTGCATTGATGGTATGGATGGCAGGGATGTGGCACAGGTATTGTCATATGCACAGAGTGTTCTGTGGGTTTGCCAGAAACCTAGGCTGGGCCATACGGTTGACATCATGTGTGTGTGTTTGGGGTGTGTTCATTAAATGGGCTGCATGTGTGTGTGTGTGTGTGTGTGTGTGTGTGTGTGTGTGTGTGTGTGTGTGTGTGTGTGTGTGTGTGTGTGTGTGTGTGTGTGTGTGTGTGTGTGTGTGTGTGTGTGTGTGTGTGTGTGTGTACATGTGGAGGTGGCTTGTCTGATGTGCATGTGCTTGTATGCACACCGTCATGCCATGTGGGTGCCCAACACAGGGGTATTTTGGACAGCTGTGGGCTGTACATGGCAGGATGTACAGTTCACTGTCTCTGGCCACAGACACAGGAACTAGACCTGCCAAGGGTATCACCGGCACCACCAGGGCTGAGTCCAAATGCAGAACTACTCCCTGATGGTGATTGCTGCCTGCTGGATCCACACCCCTGTTGGGACCAGCCATGATCACATGCCCATGGCTTGCTGCATCATGGCATGGACAGCACACCCCCTTCACTAGTGCTGGTAGAACTGCCAGTATGGGAACGTGATGGTGCACAGCCACATAGACCCTCAGCTGAATGTGGTGCTGCCCTACATCCACGTGGCTGCTGGCCTTCATCCACCAAACCCTCAAGCACAGATATTCCACGGTTGAGGAGTGCCAAGGTCCCCCCCCCCACTGTCTATCCATGACCTCAGTACACTCATGGATGGCTGCAGTGATATCACGAATACAGCCACAGACACCAGGGATGAGCTCATCCATGACCCTGTGTATATGTCTGGTGTTACATGCATTACATGCCTTTGCCATACCTCTCAACCTGTTGGTCCAGGATATCTGGAGATTGCCTATCAAAATGGGGAGACAATGGGCCATATGGTAATTGTTACTATTTCTCTTAGTAATGTATGGGTTGCTAGGGTTACAGGGTTTGTTTTAACAGACATCTGACATATATGACATTTGACACTGTCATGTATTGTTTCAGTACCTAGTGACATATCTCCTCACATCATCACAGTGATTTACCAGAGGAATACAGGATGGATGGTGCACACACCAATATTATGGGCCAAATGCTAGGCATTTTTGCACAATCCAGCCTGTTGAGAGGTGGGCCTACAACCATTCGACTGCTGGAGCTGTGGAAGCAGTCCAGCACCTAGGTGATATATTACAATGGTGGAATCTCTGTGCATTTCTGTTCTGGCATGGTCTGACTTCCAGTCCATGGTTGGGTAATATACCTTAGGCAGGATCAGGGTAACAGGCAGACTCCAGATAGATTTGTAGGGGATGAGATATGTGAGGGGGTGTCCTGGGTCAGATATGTTGGCCTATAGCTACCCGTACTTTGCACAGGGTTCTTCTCAAAGGTTGACTGCACTTGGAGGGTCTTGTGTCAGACTGTTTGATCAGCCTTCAGGTGAGCATGTGTGCATGTGTGTGTCTTACATATATGTATGCTCCACCTCATTTGCCTTGGCTGGCCACATTTTGGGGTTGGGGTGTTGCATAGCATGAGTGATCAGGAAAGAGTTTGTTACTCCCCATGGCTGTGGGCCAGGATTCAGTGGGTGCAGACATGTCACCATCTTCCAGGGTTAGGACTGCCTGCAATGAGTGCATTCCCATGTTTAGACTCCTAGCCCTGCCTGTCAACTGTACATAGTATCACAGAATGTCCAGATTCATGACTCATATATCTGATTGGTTACCCAAATTAGTGTGGTTTCAAGGAAAAGTGTTTTGCAAGTCACACAGGGTTGAAGTCAGATTTTACTGACAGTTGACATTGCAGTTTCAGACTTCATACCCTTTAGACATTCCATGCTAATACAATCATTCCATCAACTTTCTAACAATATTAGAACAGTATTTCAAAGGTGTCCTTCTCTTTGGACCTTTATCACTCTATTATTCATGGCTTTGTCCAGATTTCTGGCTCTCTGAGGTTGGCATGTTTGCTCCTAGCAGTTAGCAGCATGACCTTGTTGCATTTTGTAGACTGTGTTATGTTGGTGTTATGGACCCCATGACACTCCCTAACAGGGCATTGTGGGTGAGGCATGGGCATTTGCCAGAGGCCTGCAGTCCAGGTGTGACAGATGCAGGTCATCTGTAGTAAGGCAGTGCAATCTGATGATCATATATCCCCAGGCTGCCGGCAGTGGACAAGCCTGGGATGGCACCAGTAA
Source organism: Protopterus annectens (assembly GCF_019279795.1). Taxonomy (NCBI): domain Eukaryota; kingdom Metazoa; phylum Chordata; order Ceratodontiformes; family Protopteridae; genus Protopterus; species Protopterus annectens. The sequence goes on along the minus strand of NC_056726.1, from coordinate 1,178,155,249 downwards.
GGTGACTGTGGGTATTACCAATAATTGCTCTCTGTTTGTGTTGAGTCATCACTCTAGTTGACAGCTGGCTGCTCCTTAAGGCTAGGGGCATGTTACTGCATTTCTATAGGACTATGGGTGGGGGGTGACACATCTGTACACAATATACATTTGCACAGACTGTGCTAATATTTGCTTAACATTTTGGTCCCATTTGAATAGTGGTGTGGCCTATTTTTGAGACTACAGGCATAACAGTATTAACCACAGGTCAGATTGTTCTGGCATAAACATGTTTGATTTCAGACATTTTACCTTTGAGAGCCATACTGCCACTGCCAGACCTGCTGTGATATCACTGTGTAAGTCTTTATGTGGGTATTTCTTGGATGTCACCATGTGGGGGCCTTTGCCAGACATTTGGGTATGGTTTTCTATAGCTGATCTCCTGAGTGAGGATAGGGGTGAGTATGAGACCCCCATTTTGAAATCCATGCATGTGACCTATGACCCCCCAATTATTTGGCTCACTACATATACTGCAGTGGTAATTGTCAACTAGGGTGGTACTGCATAGTGTGGGTAAGCCAGTAATGGGAATACACTTCCTGCTATCCCACATAGCTGTCAGTTGTCTGCTGCTATCCCAGTAAGCCACCCCATTCCCTTGCATGCATGCATCAATACTATAGATATACTATCAGGACATTCTACTCCATTTGTTTATTGTTAAGAAGACTGATTTACCTTGTGCCTGAGGCAGTTGTGAGGACGGTGCTTGAGGGTTGACTATGTTGGATGCATGCAGTACATTGCCTATACATGGTATGGTATAAGTGGTGTGATGTTTGCCTTCCATTTTACTGTGTGTGTGAGTCAGACAGAGATAGTCCTCGGGTCCAACAGTGTCAGTGTATGTGCTATGCATTGCCTCTTTGCCAAGGACAGGGCATACTGGGCACTCCTCCATCTGCTTACAGAGGCAGGCTCAGGATGTTTCTCCAAGTCCCTCTGTGCCTGTGGAGACCTTGGCAATTTTGGGGGACTGTGTGGTCCTTCCCTGTTTTGTTCCTGCTGCAGCTGTTTCCACGGGATCATATTATGTAGCATGGCAGATACTATGAAGATGTGTGCACATGTGGCTGAAGAGTACTGCAAGGCTCCACTGGATATATCAAGGCAGCAGAACCATAACTTGAGCATCCCAAACACACACTCTATAATGATCCTGGTTTGTGCATGTGCCTCATTATGGCATTCTAGTGTGGGTGTGTGTGCATTTCAGATGGATGTCATCAGCCACGGCTCCAGTGCATAGCCAGCATCCCCCACCAGATGACCATATGGGATGTTCCCACTGGCAAATGCTTGGTACAGCTGTGATGAATGCCAGATGTGGGAGTCGTGTTAGCTTCCAGGGCTGCCAGCACACACATTCATGATAATGCCCTGGGCATTGCACACGACCTGGCAGTTGGAGTGGAACTCCTTGCAGTTTAGGTAGATCCTACCCTGGTCACTGGATGGTGCTTTGTTGTGGATGTTCGTGCAATCTATGGCACCCAGTACCTCAGAGTATTCTGCTACATGGTGGAGGAGATGCATATTGCTGGTCCTCTCCTCACAGGTGCTGGGGAAGTAAATGTGCTCAGCAGCATTTGGTCACATGGCATCCAGGAACTGGTGGAGTATCCTGGACATAGATGCATGTGAGACCCCCCCCCCCATGATATCCCGAGTTGGTCTTTGGAAAGTACCTGTAGCTAGTATTCTTAAGTCTACACATACCTTGTTATCCACTGGGTGGGTTCCCCTCTGTTGGTTCTGGGTCTGATGCAAGGCTGGCACAGCTCAATGAGCTGCTGATGTATTTCCCTGTCCACCCTGAATCTCCAGATCATGTAGCCCCTGGTAGGTTACCCTGGGTCTGAACACTCTTCTCCTCCTCCTCGGTTTGAGTCATTTGTCAGCATTATCTTCCTCAGTGCCCTCAGCCTCTTGCACATACTGATAGATCAAACCAAAAGCGGTCACTAACATCTTTTGCTAGTTTTGTCAGTTAAATTTCCCTTGTATGTGTACACCTATGGTGCAGAGTTTGTGAGAAAAAACTGACTGGAAGGTGTTTGCATAGTTTGTAGTGGTGTGTGTTTTTTATTTTTAGTTCCCATTTCCACCCCCTTTTATGTCCCAAGGCATGGCACACAAACCCGCTGTCTAAATGTAAACAGTGCTGCTATTTCCATTTTTTTTTTTTGGTTAAGTCCCAGTGTGTGCTGGCTACACCCGTTTAACCAAGGTAAACACATTTTAGCAGAAATGGCCCTCACCTGGATGTGAACAAGGTCTTCATTTCATGGATCAAGACATTACAGCCTCAGACACACACCCTTGCTTAGCTGTGCTTAGCTAAGCACAAACCTGGGCAACGGAGCTCCAATGTGCTTACATCAAGCATGACACACACCCTTTTTCATGTTAGCTGTTCCTCCTGCCTACACTATCCTGTTTTAGCACCTAAATGATTAGGTGCAGTGTGTGGATGTAGAATATTTTCTGCTTCAGTAAATCTCCCCTTTTTTTATTTTTGGCACAATCCTGTTTGCATGCCGCTGCCCAATGCTTAAACGACCGAGATCGGCCAAACACTTTCCCATGCCATTGGCAATATATTTGGCCATTGGCATGCCTAAAGTTTATAATACATGCCTTTATTTGAGCTGTTATGCCTCTGTTTTATTTGCAGAAATGTGTTCAGTTAGTAACCAAACACATTTCTGCAACTAGCACTGTTCCTGCATGGACGCCTGCCTGCTTCCTGAATATTTATGTGTTTACTAGGAAGTTGAAAAAAGGGATAAGTGAGTTTGGTTTAAAGTATAATTATCCATCTAAGCTATGTGGCGTTCTGCCTACATTCTATCACTTCATAAAGGAGGTAAAAACAACTCCATTTCTAACTTTCGCCCTATAGCCCTTCTCTCTCCAATATCAAAAATTCTAGAGAAATGTGTCCACCACCAACTTTTACCCTACTTAACAGAGAATCAGTTACTTACACCCACCCAACACGGTTTCCGTCCAGGCCACAGCACCATAACTGCCCTACTTTCCTTCTTAGAAGCAGTTAATCAAGCCCGAGATTCTGGACTTCTTGTATCCACTGTTCTGCTAGACCTATCTAAAGCCTTTGACACCATCTCCCATACTCACCTTCTCTATCACCTCTCCAACCTCAATCTTTCCTCTAATACTCTTTCCTGGTTCTCCAGTTACCTCTCTGACAGATCTCAGGCTGTCAGATGGAAGACCGCTACCTCCCCCCTCTTACCTACTCCTACCGGCGTTCCTCAGGGATCCATCCTCGGTCCCATACTTTTCAACATCTTCATAAACAACCTTCACACTGCTCTCCCTGACTCAACAGTCATCCAATATGCTGATGACTCTACCTTAGTCTGTGCTGCCCCCAATTATTCTGAACTTCTCTCCAAAACACAAACAGCTTTTTCTACTACAGAAAACTGGATGCACCAAAACCATCTCTCCCTCAACTCCAGTAAATCCAAAATACTAATTTTACTCCCTACCAAGGCTTCCTCCTTTGACAAAAACTTTCAACATCCTCAGCCAAACCAACACCCCTATAGAAGTGGTACCCTACGCTAAACTCCTTGGCATAACCATTGACGAACGCCTTAAATTCGACCTCCACATTCAACAAAACATAAAAAAACCCACCAAAAGTTAGGTATGCTCTACAGAAATAATCTATTTCTTTCAAAATCCTCTAGGCAAACCTTAGCTACTTCCTACCTCCTTCCCTCTCTACTTTATGGAGCCCCTCTCCTAACTAATCTTTCTGCCTCCCTCTCATCCAAACTTGAAGCTTGTTATAATAAAATCTCTAAATTTGCCACTAAATCCAAAAACTCAACCCACCACTGCCTCTCCCTTCAATCTCTAAACTGGCTAGAACTCCCAAACCACCTTGACTATCTCCAACTAACAACCACTCATAAATTAATATTCTACCCAGAAAAATGCCCTGCTCTATCCAACATCCTTCCCCCTTACATTCCCAACCAATCATTAAGATCCGAACACCAAAATCTAATCTCCATCCCCAGACCTAAACATCCTGCTGGCCAGCAACTACTATCCTTCTCTCTAAGTAGGAAATGGAACTCTCTCCCTCCGTCTCTTAGAACCATACCTAACACAGAATACTTTAAAACCCAACTTTTCTTATACCTATCTTCAAAATGTAAATGTTCTTGCTTTCACCCTACGTAATTCCAAGGTTCTCATAAACTAAGCTTCTGTACTCTTGCACCTTATTCACTCTAATTCTAGCTAAATACTTTTAGCTGACTCTAACTTCACTATAAGGATGAAAACATTGAAAAATTTGCAAATTTTGTTCACAAAAAAAAAAAAAAAAAAATTTTGTTTTTTAGCATTTGCTGTGTTCTTCTCTGTATTTTTTGCTGTGTGTACATTCTATTGTAAATTTGCATTTGCAGTGATCTTACTATGTATTCTTGCTGTGTGGACATTCTTTTGTATTCTTCTCATGCATTATATTCCTTTGTACTGCCTTTGGAGCTTTTCTCCCCGGGCCTCCACTGAAAATGGGTTCTTCTTGGCCCAGTGGACTTCCCCGGTAATCAAACTGAAATAAATAAAAATAAATAAAATCTTTTAATAACAAACCTGAAAATTGAATTTGGGAGGTAGCTGTGGATGAAAAAAAATGTTGAAGCTTGATGCTGTATTATTTATGACTATATATTCTCTTATTGCTTGTTCTGTTCCTTGGGCTAATAACACTTATTGTCAAAAGAAGCATAAAGAATGGCAGACTGGTAAACACAATATGCTAGGGAGAACAGTGAAAGCCCATTTTCAGAGGTTGAAGATAATTCCTAATAGTAAAAACAGAGCAAAATATCAGAAAATTAAAAAATAGATTTAGGTGTTTGATCTACTAGAAGTTAATATGAATAAAATTAGTAGCATACAGCACTGATAAAAAAGCTCTTTAGCTACGTAAGGGGTTATAAGATATATTGTCAGTCAAATATTAGTGCTATCAAGGTTGGTGTAATATTTACAGATGCATCTCAGTTTGTAGAAATATTTGCAGATAAGTTTTCTTGCTTGTCAAACAGCTTCACATTCTCTCATTTTTATTTCAGCCACACCTGTATCTGCTTAATTATAAAGCATAGTCTAGTAGTTTCTGCATTTGAGCAATTGAATTGTATTTAGCACCAGTCTTTACTGAGCAGTATACTCATTTTTTATCTAAAATTGCTACAGCTTTTGTATTTTCCTTTTCAGAGGCAGTAAAACTTATACATTAAATTTCACCACCTTATTAGTTGTACAGGTATTATCAGCAAATGTTTTGAAATAATTTTATTCTCCTTTATAAAAGAATAGATATGTTCAACCCTGGTATTTTTCAACATGGGCTTATCCACTTGAGAGCTTGTCTAACTAACCTAGTTATCACAAAACACCAGAGGCCAGCATGTGCAGCTAATAAATCTTTTATTGAAAAATAACTATAAATAAGGCATGAAATGCCACAAAACACTTAGTAATCAGTTCAAACCGGTTTCGGCTTTTCAGCCTTCCTCAGTGAAAAAAGCATTTGTCATGCAGAAAAACTCACGAATATTTATACATACCACCAACCAATGGAGAAATGGTATAGTCCAACCCTTAGGCTGGTTTATCAATGCTATTTGTATATTGGTATATAACCATAGATATCATCATCAGAAAACTGTAAACATTACAAACAGTATAAAGCAATATTGAAAATAACATGTGTTATAAGTAATATACATAGACCATAACCCACAAAGATAGAAATATATAAATTGTATACATGAAAAGTAATAAACAAGAATGTAAATAGACTTTCCGTAATATACTATACTGGGGACATACTGTGAAAAAACCATAAGGTCCCCAGTGACATGAAAATGAGTATAATGTAATACTTTTAACAAATAACCAATAAAAATCGGAATATAGTACATATTGATAGTCTTCACAATAGAAGGATATTGTCAACAGTATATTGCATATATATGTATATATATATATATATATATATATATATATATATATATATATATATATATAAGAACAGCCAAGCAAGCCCAAGATAAATAGCAGCCAAATAATGAACCTTCTTTACGCGTTTCGTTCACATTTAATGACAAATGAACTTCATCAGAGAAGGTTATCACAAGACAAAACATATATAAATACCCACAAATTAAATCACATGGTCTAACTCCAACCAATCAATAGAACACAACAATAAAAACTTCATTAAATTGCATAATAATTTAAGTGAAAAAAGTAAAACTATATGATTTTTCCATATCAATGTTAAAAATACATATAACCATTTATATTCTATTTAGTTGTAGGAAACATTTGATGTTGATAACATCGTTCAACCCAGGTGGCTGATCTGCATTCAGCAGAATTTGCCAAAATGCTTCCCTACACTCTAAATACACCTTAAAATTCCCAGCAAATGAATGGAATTCCACCCTTTCCAAAACAGAAAACCTAAACTTTTTAAACACGCTACATACTGAGGCATGTCTGGCAAGAGCATTAGATAAATCCTTCTTCCTAATGGCCAACACATGTTCATAAATGCGTTTATGTAAAGCCCTTATAGTTTTGCCTACATAAAATTCTCCACAGGAATCACACACGGCCACATAAACTACAAATTGTGTGTTACAAGTGTAGTGTCCTTTGCTATAAATGGTCTTTCTGAGATGTTTAAAGAAAATAGTACTGTTACCTGATATATATCTACATTGCTTACAATTATTGCATGGAAAAGTGCCATAACAGCCTACCTCATTCTCTACATGCTTAACTGTTTCAACAATAGTTTTGATGCTCATAGTTTTTTTATATGTAAATAATGGCATTTTCCCAATCACTGAACATAATTCCGTATTACCAAGTATAACCTTCCAATTATTAGAAATGATACCCCTAATCCAACCCATCTGATTAGATATTGGAATAGGAAAAGCTAACCTATAATTGTCAACACTAGTAGATGTTTTATTGTAATAGGTTTCACTTCTAAAATTATTTCCACCTCCAAAACCAGAATTAGAATTAGAATTCAAAGTGGAGAAATACAAAATCGGACGTGCAACGCTAGATCTCAAAACCTCTACCTCCTTGGATATTTTGTTTAACCAAACACTATCATAACCTCTATTTATAAAAAAATAGAGAAAGTTTGTCTTTTTCTCTATGAAACTCACTATCACTGCTTGTCAATCTACTTAATCGAATGAACTGTCCTTTAACCACTCCACTTTTCATAAAGGTTGGATGCAAGCTATCATGATGTAAATATTGGTTGACAAAGTTAGATTTTCTATAGATGTTACTTACAAATTTGCAAGTTTCAATATTTATAGACAAATGTAAATCCAAAAAATTAATACTTTCTCCAAAATGACCAATAGTGAATTTAAGAAATTGTGTTGAAACATTTAAATCTTTCACAAAATCATGAAATGACACCTCATCACCACTCCATAGAAAGAATAAATCATCTATATATATTTTGTAAAATACAATATAATTAGCTAAATGGTGAGGAAATAAATATTTAATTTCCCACATGGCCATTACTAAGTTGGCAAAACTAGGAGCAACACGTGAACCCATTGCAACTCCAGAAATCTGTTGAAAATACATGTCATCAAACTGAAAAAAAATATTGTCTAAGATGACATCCATCAAACTACATATAGTATTGACTAAAGTATTCTCCATATTTGTATGACCAGTAAGATAATCTCTTAAATATTCTACACCCACTTCTTGATTAATACTTGTATATAGTGATACAACATCCAAAGAAGCAAAGTGAAAAATGTTTCCATCTAATCTAATTTCACTTAACTGTTCCAACAAATGCCAAGAATCTCTAAGAAATGACTTAGTTTGTTGTACTATTGGATTCAACCATTTGTCCAACCACATTGAAATAAATTCTGTTTTTGACTCTCCAGCTGAAACTATCGGTCTAAACGGAATACTCTCACCTGATTTATGAAGCTTAGGTATGCCAAATATTTTTGCTAATCTTGGAAACTCATTATTCATGAATTCATAAGCTGTGTTATTTATATTCCCCTGTGTAAACAAGTCGAATAAATTCTTATTACCAGTGGAAACCACACTAGCAAAAGGACTCACTCATTTCCCAAGTACTCACTCAGTTCCCGAGTTGGGGAGTATGTTGCAAGAATTGATTGAATTTACAGTGGCTGAAGCTGTTCGTGACGCTCTGGCCCGGCAGATGGGAGCTGTTAATTCCAACGTGAAAACAAATGATACTTTGGTTTGCCCAGGAACCAAAGGAGTTGTTTCCAATCATCTTTCATGTAATTCCAACGATGTGACACACGCTCATACTGAGAATTCATCAAGTTTGGTTACACCTTTAGTCGGCACTGCAGTCGGTGAGATGCGGGACTTTTCTGCTTGCAAAGAGAAAGTTTTTGAACAAACTTTCAAAACTATGGATAATCCATTCAGTTCACTGTGTGAAGTTAACAACAAGCAAGTAAGTTCAAACGCTAGCATTTCTAGTGCGGACATGACTTTGACATGTAAACGAGACATTTTTTCTTTAGAAAAGTTATGTTCCAAATGTGTGTCGTTACAACTAGAGATTTTTTATCTTGAAGAAAATGTTCGCTTAAAGTATGTACCATTTGGGCTGAGATGCTTTAAGTTTCCGAACTGTGTTGTACAGGGCGACCAACTTTATTTGCAGTTGGTCGAGTTATTCAACAACACCGGGTTGGCGTTTATGAAGCTCTTAATTGAACACTATAAAACTGAATTGGTGTCGTTTAAGAAACAAAGTGAAGTTTTAGACGCTAAAATTAGGGCTTCTCAAGTATTTAACCAACTGGCAACTTTATATTATGGTATCAACGCCAAACTAGAAAGAATTCGAGCTTCCATTGTAGACAGGAAGCAAAAGAAGCTAAAACGAGACATGTTAGCTTACAACAACACGGCGTACTCCATCAAGAAAAAGTCTGTTGATGGTAGTACGTCTAATGGACAAAACAAAAACATTTCTTCTAATATTGATATTTCAGTTACAAATAACGTGCCTATTATGGAAGAATGTGATGTAACTGAAAACAATTGTTTAAACGACACTGCGGTTACTAATAACAACACGTCTTTTGCTAGTGTGGTCTCCACTGGTAATAAGAATGTTCCTTTTTTAATGGACAAAGCAGGGAACACCAAAGTCCCAAAATGGTCAGGGAAAGTGCAAACAAGGAACAAAGGAAAGGGGAAGAACCGGAAAAGGAACTGAATTTCAACATTAATGTTTTAAATTTGACTCAAGGAAGTTTACCAGACAATGTTGTTTCTGTTTTACAGAAAGGGTTTACCTTTGTTCCTTCAAATGATGTTAATATTCCTAGACTTATTGTTGAGTTCAAATTATATCTTAGGAAGTTAAATTTGAAGTACATATTTGATGGAATAGTACAGTCTGAGTCTAATGAATGTCATTTGAAGAAAAAAAGTACCTTTAATCCCTTACTGAATTCCACCTTGTCAGTGTTTAGTAAGATTTGTGAGCAAGAGTTCAGAACTTTGAGTTCGCACCATGGCAATTGTGTCCATAACCTAGTTTCTGAAGAACTAGAAGCTTTAAATTACGTTGCAAATAACAACGATTGGCGTATTATGAAAGCTGATAAGGGGGGCACAATTGTAGTAATGGAGGCCAAGGATTATAGTATAGCAATGAAGTCTATGCTCTGTGATTATAGTTGTTACAAAACAGTTACTAAACAATTTATTTTGGCAAGTTTTCGAAATGTTGATGTCATCTTATTTGACTTGTTTACACAGGGGAACATAGACAATACAGCTTATGAATTCATGAATAACGAGTTTCCAAGATTAGCAAAAATATTTGGCATACCTAAGCTTCATAAATCAGGTGAGAGTATTCCGTTTAGACCGATAGTTTCAGCTAGAGAGTCAAAAACAGAATTTATTTCAATGTGGTTGGACAAATGGTTGAATCCAATAGTACAACAAACTAAGTAATTTCTTAGAGATTCTTGGCATTTGTTGGAACAGTTAAGTGAAATTAGATTAGATGGAAACATTTTTCACTTTGCTTCTTTGGATGTTGTATCACTATATACAAGTATTAATCAAGAAGTGGGTGTAGAATATTTAAGAGATTATCTTACTGGTCATACAAATATGGAGAATACTTTAGTCAATACTATATGTAGTTTGATGGATGTCATCTTAGACAATAATTTTTTTCAGTTTGATGACATGTATTTTCAACAGATTTCTGGAGTTGCAATGGGTTCACGTGTTGCTCCTAGTTTTGCCAACTTAGTAATGGCCATGTGGGAAATTAAATATTTATTTCCTCACCATTTAGCTAATTATATTGTATTTTACAAAAGATATATAGATGATTTATTCTTTCTATGGAGTGGTGATGAGGAGTCATTTCATGATTTTGTGAAAGATTTAAATGTTTCAACACAATTTCTTAAATTCACTATTGGTCATTTTGGAGAAAGTATTAATTTTTTGGATTTACATTTGTCTATAAATATTGAAACTTGCAAATTTGTAAGCAACATCTATAGAAAATCTAATTTTGTCAACCAATATTTACATCATGACAGCTTGCATCCAACCTTTATGAAAAGAGGAGTGGTTAAAGGACAGTTCATTCGATTAAGTAGATTGACAAGCAATGATGGTGAGTTTCACAGAGAGAAAGACAAACTTTCTCTATTTTTTATAAATAGAGGTTATGATAGTGTTTGGTTAAACAAAATATCCAAGGAGGTAGAGGTTTTGAGATCTAGCGTTGCACGTCCGATTTTGTATTTCTCCACTTTGAATTCTAATTCTAATTCTGGTTTTGGAGGTGGAAATAATTTTAGAAGTGAAACCTATTACAATAAAACATCTACTAGTGTTGACAATTATAGGTTAGCTTTTCCTATTCCAATATCTAATCAGATGGGTTGGATTAGGGGTATCATTTCTAATAATTGGAAGGTTATACTTGGTAATACGGAATTATGTTCAGTGATTGGGAAAATGCCATTATTTACATATAAAAAAACTATGAGCATCAAAACTATTGTTGAAACAGTTAAGCATGTAGAGAATAAGGTAGGCTGTTATGGCACTTTTCCATGCAATAATTGTAAGCAATGTAGATATATATCAGGTAACAGTACTATTTTCTTTAAACATCTCAGAAAGACCATTTATAGCAAAGGACACTACACTTGTAACACACAATTTGTAGTTTATGTGGCCGTGTGTGATTCCTGTGGAGAATTTTATGTAGGCAAAACTATAAGGGCTTTACATAAACGCATTTATGAACATGTGTTGGCCATTAGGAAGAAGGATTTATCTAATGCTCTTGCCAGACATGCCTCAGTATGTAGCGTGTTTAAAAAGTTTAGGTTTTCTGTTTTGGAAAGGGTGGAATTCCATTCATTTGCTGGGAATTTTAAGGTGTATTTAGAGTGTAGGGAAGCATTTTGGCAAATTCTGCTGAATGCAGATCAGCCACCTGGGTTGAACGATGTTATCAACATCAAATGTTTCCTACAACTAAATAGAATATAAATGGTTATATGTATTTTTAACATTGATATGGAAAAATCATATAGTTTTACTTTTTTCACTTAAATTATTATGCAATTTAATGAAGTTTTTATTGTTGTGTTCTATTGATTGGTTGGAGTTAGACCATGTGATTTAATTTGTGGGTATTTATATATGTTTTGTCTTGTGATAACCTTCTCTGATGAAGTTCATTTGTCATTAAATGTGAACGAAACGCGTAAAGAAGGTTCATTATTTGGCTGCTATTTATCTTGGGCTTGCTTGGCTGTTCTTATTTGGTTTGGTGTGCTTTTCGTGTTACAAATATATATATATATATATATATATATATATATATATATATATATATATATATATATATATGTGTGTCTATACATTAACTATAAATGACAGTGTTGTACGATATGGATCATATTGGTTTATTAACCATGAATCCAATCAAAGATATGACATAGTCTATGTTGTATATTTTTAAATTGTTATAGGCTATAATGTCCAGCTACATATTACAGAACTTTTTTTCATTTAGTGTTTATAAACATATCATTGCCAGCTCAGGTGATCAATATTTGTTATAAAATGGCTCTATATACCAGCCCATTCCTATGTTTTGGGTGTTCAATTTAATTTATGACTCTTACATCTAACACTGTCATTTATAGTTAATGTATAGATACATATTATAAATATTGATATGGTGCACCATGAATATATAAGGGTATCTATACAAGTTACCCTAATGACACCATTCATGGTACTGGATACTTTGTGATTTGCCCACAGCATGTCCTAATACACAATATACTGTTGACAATATCCTTCTATTGTGTAGACTATTATTATGTACTATATTCCGATTTTTATGGATTATTTGTTAAAAGTATCACATTATACTAATTTTCATGTCACTGGGGACCTTATGGTTTTTTCACAGTATGTCCCCAGTTTAGTATATTTTGGAAAGTCTATTTACATTCTTGTTTATTACTTTTCATGTATACAATTTATATATTTCTATCTTTGTGGGTTATGGTCTATGTATATTACTTATAACACGTTATTTTCAATATTGCTTTATATTGTTTGTAATATGTTTACAGTTTTCTGATGATATCTATGGTTATATACCAATATACAAATAGCATTGATAAACCAGCCTAAGGGTTGGACTATACCATTTCTCAATTGGTTGGTGGTATGTGTAAATATTCATGAGTTTTTCTGCATGACAAATGCTTTTTTCACTGAGGAAAGCTGAAAAGCCGAAACCGGTTTGAACGGATTACTAAGTGTTTTGTGGCATTTCATGCCTTATTTATAGTTATTTTTCAATAAAAGATTTATTAGCTGCACATGCTGGCCTCTGGTGTTTTATCGATTTGTGGTTTGGCCGGGCATTCCATACTGGCGAGGCGTTGAGTTCTTCATTATTTATCACAAAAATCTGGAAATCAGCTGTTGTTTATCTTTTGATGTGAACTTCTTGGATCTGGCCAGGACACTTGATTATATTTCCCTTGCAGAAAATAAGATATCATAGGTTCATAGGTTCATAGGCTGATACTAGGCTATCTGCCGTAGGGCATTTATAAGCCTAGCCAGAGTGTGTTTGGCTTTCACCACCCTTTTAAATTAGTTGACTGTGCCTCTGTATAGTAGGTCACAGAAGATAGCCCTTTTAAGGTTAGTTTACTGTGCCTCTGTCTACTAGGGACACAGAAGAGATCCCAGGGGTAAACCTACGATCTTCCATCCACTCGTCAAGATTTCTCTTGAAGAGGGTCATTGAGGGGCTCTGCCTAACATGGATGAGGATTTTGTTCCAGAGTGAGGGGAGGCTCTTGGATATGAATCTGTCCCTCCAGCATGGCCTATTTATTTCTGTGCTGAGGTTTAAGTCCCTGGAGCATGTAGCTCTGAGGTATTTGGATTTCCTGAGGTGGAGCATGTCCATTAATTCTGGGTTGGACATGGTTTTATACGTCAGGCACAAATCACCTCTGAGTAGGTGGTAAGCAACTGAGTAGAGCTGGAGTTTCTTTAGCCTAACTGCGTAGAGCATCTGGTTGAGTCCCTTGATCCTCTTGGTGAGGTACTTTTGGGGTCTTTCCAGTTGCTGCAAGTGTCGGGTAAGGTACATCCCAAATGGGGCATTGTATTCAATTATGGGCCTGATGAGTGATGAGTAAAGGGGCACAATGACCTCTCTTGATCTAGATGTGAACCCTTTCGTGATAAGGTGGGCTATATAGAAGGTCTTTCTAACCACTTTGGCAACGTGATTGTCAAAGGAGAGATTGCTATCTACTTGGGTCCCCAAATCCCTAATTACTTCTTCCGTACTTAATGGATTACCACCTATGTGGTAATTTGTGGGCATTTTGTTTTTCCCAAAGGGGATGACAATGCACTTTTTGGCATTTAGCTTTAGGCCATGGTTCTGGCACCAGTTATCCGTCTCTGTGAGACCCTTTTGAAGGATGCTTGTGTCAGTCGGTGAGTCGATTATGGCACCCAGTTTGCAGTCATCTGCGAACTTGGTCAGAAATAGTCCTCGTTTGTTAGCCTGTACCTTAGAGAAATATATACCAAACAAGAGAGGTCCCAGGACTAAGCCTTGTGGGACACCACTTGTAACTGGTTTAGACTCTGACATGGCAACTCCAATTCTGACCATGTGGGTTCTATCCCTGAGCCAGGTTGCAACCCATTTTGTGACATAGGGGTGGATATTTAAGTTGGTGAGCTTATCTATGATGCCCGAATGGGGTATTGTGTCGAAGGCTTTTGCGAGGTCCATGTAGGCTGTGTGGACTACCTTCCCTTCATCTATGGCCTTGGTGACCATTTCAAAGAAGTCAACCAGGTTCAAGAGGCAAGATCTGCCCTTAACAAAGCCGAATTGGGTAGGATCCAGTGTTTGGAGGTTCCCAATGTCTTTGTTTATGAGTTCCATAATGATACGCTCCATAGCTTTGCAGACCAGGCTAGTCAGGTTTATAGGGTGATAGTTTCCGGGGTCCATTCTGGCATCACCTTTGTGGAGTGAGACCACTGTTGCTGTATGCCATTCCTTGGGTACATATCCTGTAGTAAGGCTGAGATTGAACAGTGACTTTATATGAGGGTTCAGTTCTTCTTGGAGCTCATGTGAGACGCAGCCCGGGACACCTTCCGGTCCCATTGATGCTGTGTTTTTTGCTTTGGAGAGGGCAGCTCTCACCTGTGCATCTGTGATGTCAGGGAGGCTACACTCTGTCGGGATAGACATTTGCTCTTTTGGGGGGGAAGGGGGAGAAGTTTGCACTGAACCTGTCTGCCAGGATGTTGGCAATGTCTGTGGGTTCAGTGTATTTTTTGTCATTTTGCACTAACTCAGAGCATATCTGGGAGTTGCCACCCAGGTTTCTGACATATCTAAAGAAGGCCTTGTGATTATCTTTAGCGTCTTGTGCAATTTTTTTTCGAAGCTGGCCTTAGATGATTTTATGAGGGATCGTAGTTTCTTGCTAGTACTGATCAGAGATGCCTTTCCTTTTTGGGATTTTGCTCTATCATGTAGTAGCTTCCTCCTTCTGTTGTATAGCTTATTTATGGCTGGGGTCCACCAGACAGGTCTCCTGCCTTTGGAGGAGAGAGTCTTGGTTTTATTTGGGATAGCAAGATCCATGCATTCCTGTAGGTGTCCATAGAATGCGTTTGTAAAGGATTCTGTGGTTTAGGCCATATTTTCCACTGGCCTGAGGGCTTTGAAGGATTCCACCTCGGTTTTGAGAAGTGTGAAGTTTGCTTTTGAGAAGTTCTTCACCATGGTTTCCTTGGCTGGGGGTGGAGACAGGATATGGATGTCCAGTGAATTAATTTATGATCAGATCTTACCAATGAGGGGTATACCTCTGGTATGGAACTTACCCGGTCTGTACTATATTCCGATTTTTATTGGTTATTTGTTAAAAGTATCACATTATACTCATTTTCATGTCACTGGGGACCTTATGGTTTTTTCACAGTATGCCCCAGTATAGTATATTACGGAAAGTCTATTTACATTCTTGTTTATTACTTTTCATGTATACAATTTATATATTTCTATCTTTGTGGGTTATGGTCTATGTATATTACTTATAACACATGTTATTTTCAATATTGCTTTATACTGTTTGTAATGTTTACAGTTTTCTGATGATGATATCTATGGTTATATACCAATATACAAATAGCATTGATAAACCAGCCTGAGGGTTGGACTATACCATTTCTCCATTGGTTGGTGGTATGTATAAATATTCATGAGTTTTTCTGCATGACAAATGCTTTTTTCACTGAGGAAGGCTGAAAAGCCGAAACCGGTTTGAACTGATTACTAAGTGTTTTGTGGTATTTCATGCCTTATTTATAGTTATTTTTCAATAAAAGATTTATTAGCTGCACATGCTGGCCTCTGGTGTTTTGTGATAAATAGGTTAGTTAGACAAGATCTCAAGTGGATAAGCCCATGTTGAAAAATACCAGGGTTGAACATATCTATTCTTTTATAAAGGAGAATAAAATTATTTCAAAACATTTGCTGATAATACCTGTACAACTAATAAGGTGGTGAAATTTAATGTATAAGTTTTACTGCCTCTGAAAAGGAAAATACAAAAGCTGTAGCAATTTTAGATAAAAAATAAGTATACTGCTCATTAAAGACTGGTGCTAAATACAATTCAATTGCTCAAATGCAGAAACTACTAGACTATGCTTTATAATTAAGCAGATACAGGTGTGGCTGAAATAAAAATTAGAGAATGTGAAGCTATTTGACAAGCAAGAAAACTTATCTGCAAATATTTCTACAAACTGAGATGCATCTGTAAATATTACACCAACCTTGATAGCACTAATATTTGACTGACAATATAGCTTATAACCCCTTACGTAGCTAAAGAGCTTTTTTATCAGTGCTGTATGCTACTAATTTTATTCATATTTCCTTCTAGTAGATCAAACACCAAACTCTATTTTTAATTTTCTGATATTTTGTTCTGTTTTTACTATTAGGAATTATCTTCAGCCTCTGAAAATAGGCTTTCACTGTTCTCCCTAGCATATTGTGTTTACCTGTCTACCATTCTTTATGCTTCTTTTGACAGTAGGTGGTATTATCCCAAGGAACAAAATGATCAACAAGAGAATATATATTCATAAAAGTGCAGCATCAGGCTTCAACATTTTTATCAACCATACCTACCTTCCAAATTCAGTTTTCAGGTTCGTTATTAAAAGATTTTATTTATTTTTATTTATTTCAGTTTGATTACCGGGGAAGTCCACAGAACATGTTGGTGATGATCAGCTCCAATATGTTTTCCCCTCTTGTGGGAGTGCTGACCAGTTGTTCCATAGCATTTGAGTTTATAAATTCTAGGAACCATTGGGCGAGGGTGATGGGCTTGAGTAGTTCTCCCAGTCTATGTTTGGGTAGTTGAAGTCACCCAATATAATGGTGTTTGGAGAGACCATCACATTCTCCAGTGTTCTCAGGAAAGCTGAGTGGGGTTCCTGAGTTTGGGAGGGTAGTCTGTAGCAGGCTACAAACTGAAAGGCAGTTTTGCCCACTGTTAGTTGCCCATGGATGGTCTCCGATGCTTCGTGCAGTGCCACTAACCTGGAGGTGTGGGTAACAACTGGTGGGATTTGGCCTCATTTATTGACTAGAATCAAGCCAACAATACAATAGCTGGTATTGCTCTGTTTGATATCCATGAAGAATTTGATTCACTTAGCCTGCAATATTTGTGGGAAGTTCTAGCCAGATGTAATATCAGTGAAACTTTTATCAGCTGTGAGAAAATTCTACGCATTCCATGGACATTTACCTTATTTATAACTCTAACAGAGCTTGCTGAAATAAACTTCCCTTCTTCGTAAAACAAACCCTGTACCTCACTCGATTCAAAAATAAATTGGATAAATGGATGGGGAAATGTAATTTCATTCCTGGGGTACTGTCCACATCCCTTATGGACAGAGACAGCCTGTAAAATGACACAGGGCTCTAACAGCCAAAGATCCACTCCCCTGGTACTACCCCATCTCATATCTGGGGGAATTAAGATATAATATAGTCATATCATGGGTATTATTAGCTACGTTTGTAAAGGTTCTTGTGCCATCAGCCTAGAAATCACCTATGAACCTATGATAAAAGTGTCACCTTTTGACCTTTTGAGGTCTTGATTAATAGGAGATTCAGAGGTCGGTACTGTCGGTAGGGGCACTAGACAAAGGTGCCTCCTCTCCCTTGGCTTACTTATTTTGGCTGTACAGGAAATAGTGGTGAGAATTAGGAAGGAGTCACAGGTATTTAAATATCAGATTGGGAATGCTTCATTTAATTTCTTTGCAGATAATTGCATTCTATTGGCAGATGATGTTGATAAGATTTTGCTCCTTGTTCTGGATGTGTTTGACAAGTTTACAGTGGTGTCTGATTCAGAATGCACTTTGTGTGAAACTTTTCTTGTTAGAGTAAGGATGGGAAAAGGTAAACAGAGTGTGGCAGGTATTAAGGAGGTTGAAGTCTCCATATATGTGGGATTAGAAATTAGGTCTAGTATATGAAAATATCATTAGTGTAAAGCCTCCTATTCTACAATGAATGGTTGAGATCCTTTTGGATAAAGGGGCCCTGCTTTTTCAAAATATGGCAGAGATAATTAAAGTTATAAAGAGTATGGTCATACCTCAAGAATTGCATGCTATTAGGCACATCCTAATTTCATATAATCACCCCTGTCATCTAAATTTGCAAAAATGTATTGAGGATTATATTAAGGGTAACCATCTTACCTCTCGACCATACTGAATTCCTCAGTATTTACTGTTTTTTGGGGCAAAATAATGGGATGCCACGAATTCCAGAGTGGCCCCCTCAATTCCTGATTTTGTTTTTTATTTTATTTATAATTTTAAAATATAGCTGATGTCTTCACATCATCACCAGATTATCCCACAATGTCAATGTGCAGGTACTTGTGTGATGACATCAGCTTCGTGAGGCAGTGCCTGACTGCCTGTTGCACTCTCAGAGACTTGATGACTGTGGCAGCCAACCAATGGGGACACTGCGTCAATGCAATAATGAACCCGAGCCCTAAGAGTAGTTGTAATAGTTATAATTGAATTCACCTCCTGGCCTGGACTGTTTGTATGCAATTATAACAGCAGCAAGAGAATGCTTGCACAAGTGTATTTTAACATATAAAAGCGAATTTCCTTTAATGTACATATTGTGGTAGTAAGACCAGACTACATAAAAAAGCTGTCAATACACAAACTGTTAAAATCTCTATATCTTGTTAAATGCATGTGGACAACACTGATAACTTATGTTTATTCCCATAACTAGAAGTTGTTTTTTTATTATTGCATGCTGCTAAAGCCCTGATTAATTACTGGATGAAATTATTAGCTGGTAGTTTTAAGTGGGGACTGATTGTATAGCAAATGGTAAAGTTATTGTTTTGAAGGCCTAGCAGATTTGTTTGTAAATCTGTTTATGCAGAGCTAGTGAAGTGTAGGTGTTGTAAGTCTACCTGAATGTGAGTTTGTGTAAGGAATCTGACGTAGACAACTTACATGCAGCACTGTTCTTTGTTGTGTAAATATTATGATTTACTGGAGTCTGTTGAAGATGAAAGGCTATGCTTGTATGAAAATGGTTGCCTGATTGATATTAAAATTAAAGATCTGGTGTATACTTGTAGTTTCCTTCCTCTTTTCTGCATTTTGCTTGGGATTTGAGAAGTATTGTCTGCATGAAATGGTTCAAAGCTCCATGGGAGTGGTAAATTGCTTTAACCAACAAGTGATTTTATTTATACACTTTTTAAGTGTGGTCTACCTATAATAGATGATAACACCCTATGCACAGATGAACGTTGTGTCTGTAATCTTTTGTGTTGTTTAATATAGCTGGTTGTATTTATTTTTGTAAGTACTTCCTGCGTTATGCAGTCAGTCTCTTCTTCCTTTTTGGTTAAAGAGGAACTGCAGGAAGCCCAGGCTGTGTAAAGCTGATCCCAAAGCTCTGCTGAAATGTTTGGTTAAGAAAACAGTGCTACTTAAATGTTTAAATATTTAGTGTGAATGTGCAGTGCCACCACATCTCATATTTACACTAAATGGGGCAGCATCAAACCCACCATGTTGCTAGTTGCAGTCATTATTTATGGTAAATAATTCTTAACCGAGTTTGCTTGTTTATAATACAGAGCTTTTGGATGCACACCCCTTAATGGTGTTGGACAAAGGCAGGCTACTCATTTTCCTGGTTTTATTTTTTTGTCCTGTAAATCATACAATACCAGTTCCAGTCAGGCTGGTATGGAGCTTGACTTGAAGGGTACTTTCCTTTTTTGCTGCAGGCACTGGAAACTGATGTCAGCAGATGTAAAGAACAGTGAAAGGAGACACATCTCCATCCTGAGGATTGCTTTTTGTGGTCAGTGTTTTACATTACAGTGTGCATGGATATTGTTGTACTGACTCACAGTGACTTGTGGTCTTGTTTAAACTGCAGATATGAAATGTACTATGTGCCTCTTATGATTATTGTCCTTTGTTTAGCCTAATTAATTTACTGTTGCATAGCATAAAGTAACTGCTGATAGCATGTATAGTACTTAAGTGACTTATGCAAACTTTGTAGCAGTTCCTTTTTTTGACAAGGGCCTTTTATTGCATACATTGAGTCTCAACTCTACATATTTTTGCAAAATGTCCAGATTTTTGCCTCATATTTTTAGTCCATTTTTCATAAAATGGCGATTTTCGGGCAAATCATTGGCAATGGCAATTCATTACAGATTAAATTCAGAAAATGATGACAGGCATTTCAGTTTCAGACTTCATACTCTTCAGAAAATTCATGCTAACACAAAACCTGCTATTCTGTCAACTTTTTAGCAGATCTACTGAACTTTCAAACTCTAGACCCATAGCTATTCTGTCACCCTTGGCTAAAATTATAGAAAAATGCATCCACAATCAACTCCTGAAATATCTTATCCATAATAATCTTCTAGCCAACACCCAATATGGCTTTAGACCATTCCAGATTACAACCTCAGCCCTCCTCTCCTTCTCTAACGTCATTAACCAACACAGAAACAATAATAAACTTTCCTCTGCTATCTTTCTCGATCTTTCAAAAGCCTTTGATATGGTAAACCACCAAATACTCAAACACTTTGAAATCTATCTCCCTAGAGTAACAGGCCATCCAGTGTTTTCAATCATATCTCAGTGGTAGACAACAGGCTGTCCTATGACAGAGCAAACTATCTACCTTTTACCCATCACCCTCGGAGTACCCCAAGGCTCCATACTAGGTCCACTATTATTTTCCATTTTCATCAATGATTTGTATAAGGTCATCCCAAATGCAACATGCAGACTCCACTTTTAGTATGCACCAAAACACTTCACCTACAGAGTTGCAGATTATATCCCAAAATTAACACAGTTGAAACTTGGCTCCTTAACCATCGTCTCATATTAAATCCTAACAAAACCAAACTGCTGCTTTTCTCTCCCACTCACAGGTCTGCCCCTATAACCTTTACATTAAAATCCAACAACAGCACCATTATTTCCCCAGATTCCTCAACCAAACTGTGAGGAGTTATAATAGATAATAACCTTAAGTTTGATCTGCATAGTTGGGAGGGTGGCCTAATGGTTAAGGTGTTTGCCTTACAAACACAAGGTGCAGGGTTTGAGTCTCTCAAGGGATAATTGGCTAGGCTTAAAATGGCTCGCAAGGGCAGTTAGCTTAGTACTAATCTATGAACCTATATCAATAAAACTATTAAAACAGTTAATAAAAAACTAGTGTCACTATATAAGATCAAGCCCTTCCTAATGCCATTAGCTAGAACTGTAATTGATCGTATACATCTACTCTCTATGCTTCCTCCCTATTTATAAACCTCAGCAAAACTGACCTTAATAAAGTTTTTAGCAGCTACAATCACATTGCTAGATTTGCTACCAATGCAGCCTACAGAACTCATCACTGCCATAACCTAAATCTACTAGGAAGGCTTGAACTGCCTAACCTACTTCAGGTTAACCAACTAACAGTTGCACACAACATCCTGTACCAACCAGATAATACATCCATACTTAAAAACCTCATCACCACCTACAGTAACCTTAGCACACTTCATTCATCTGAAAGACTACTAGTTCAAGCTCTCAAATCCAATAACACAGTTGGTAAATCTCTATTTGCTAACTCTGTTGGCAAAACTTGGAATTCTCTTCCTGCTAATCTTACATCTCAACTCTCTCTACCTCAGTTCAAGAAAAGTCTGATTCAGTACTTAAAAAAATTATGGCTATGTCCTTGTCCTAATCCAGGCTAACTCTAAACATCACTCGTGTGCACATGGATGACTTCTGCCTACACTTTGTTTCTTAACTTATAAATCCTATGATCTTCTTGGATCTACTACCGGGTTAGCCTAATAGGCATTCAATAACTTATCATTCTTAAAAACACTGTCTAGAATTTTCCATCTTTGTAAAAATGTAATAATTTGTTTGGGTATATCTGTTTGTTGTGTTTGTTTACATCTGTGTTTATTTGTATTTTATTTTGTATTTTAAACTGTAAAAATGTAACAGTTTGTTGAATGTCTTTTTGGAGCTTTTCTCCCCCTGGTCTCCGCTGAAAATGGACATGTATCCAGTCGGACTATCCCAGTAAACAAATGTAAAATAAATAAATGAATAAAATTTAAGTTTGTAAGAGCAATAATTAAAAATTGTCCTTACGTTTGGGCTTTTGCCCCCCCCCCCCATTATTTATGGCTTTGTCCAGATTTCTTGCTGTCAGAGGTTGAGAGGTATGGTTTAATAATTTGTTCTTCAATTTACATTTGAATGTTTGGGTGGGTGGGGTTCCATCATTATGTATGCAAATTTTATGTTAACCAGCTTCCAGATTTTTGGGCAGTTGTACCTACTTTTCATGGGCCTTTGTCCAGATTTTTGATGTTTCCAGGTTGAGAGGTAACCATCAGGGAAAATTTTCCATGAGGCAATTATCAAGACCTGTTCCATTTGGATGATGGGGGGGAGCCATATCTGAACAATGGCTTCAGCTTTTCATATAGAATAGCGGCTCATATTCATTGAACTTCAATGCTTTAGCATGAATGTCCACTGAGTAATAAGGGATGTCTATGATGAAGACTATTTTGACAAGTGAACTTTGAACTGCAAGTGGAGAATGGAGTGCTTAGGTGATATAAGTAGTGGTTTCTTTGAAGGAGGGTATATTTGGAAAGATCTAAGAGTATCAGTTTAGTCTATAAGACAGATATACGAATATGGTAGAATGTGGGTGTTTGGTCCTGGTCTCTGCTATGTGAAGGAAGTTTCTTATTGTTGATTCCCCATTAAACTTCTTTATTTTTCTGAATTTAAGGTGCTGTGCAGTCTCTCAAATAATCAATGGTTGTGTATTCTCAACTTTCTTCTTATTGTAATTTGCATATTAAGGTGTTACATAACTTGAAATGTAGAACCATCAGCTGAAAAAAATGATGCATGGTCATTAAAGGCAGGGGAAGAGTCATTTAAAATGATTTGATAGTTAAATCCAGTTGTGCTGCTACGACTTATCTGGCACATCTATGGGAAACTATGAAGGTAGTATCACTTGATCAGAACAAGTGACCTTCATGTGGATGACTACCTCTCATTTTAAAAAAAAATGGCCATGCATATGGGATCATCAGATGCAGCTTTTACATTCATGGTACTTATCTCTAGCAAGGTTACATAGGGAAAGTAGGGTATCTGATTCTATGTGATGGTGATGCAGGCAGGCAAGAGTGGATGTTATGGATATGTTTCGTCCTGAGAGGGTATAAGACAGCTGATGCCAGTGAACAGATGGATGGAGACAAATATTCACTAAGCCCATTGAGTGGATATGGGTGTTTCTGAGGCTGGGTTTGTCATCTAAATATGGAATATGGACTATAAAGGATTATGTTTCTTTGTTAGTTTTAGCACGTGTTCCCAAATTATAGTTGGCCAAAGATTCAACACCCCAACAACATAGCCAGTTTAGGATACTGACACAGTGTTTCTTACCTTAAAATGGAAACAAACTTAAATTCTCATATATTTCCAACTGTCCTCAAGAATGGGACAAAATCATAAAATATAATTTATCTGGTCATTGTGGGTAGGGTTGGTAAGGGCCTACACATAATATTTTTTTAATTTTTTGCTTACAGTCTCTATCTGTCACATATATTACCTTGTCTAAAGTGTTTACTGTGATAATTGGTATTTATTAAAAATATGTGCATATATATATATATATATATATATATATATATATATATATATATATATAAAGGAGAGCTGAGCTATAATATTGTAATTTTGGAAGACACTGTTTTCAGCTGGACTGTCTGTTTAATATAAGATGGACAATTTTTTTCTCCTGGTTAAATGCCAGAGCCCATCTAACTGGTGTGCAACATGCATGAGGTCTGCACATGTGCAATAAATATGATAAATAAATAACATAAAAAACTAAGGTGTTGCACTTTTGGCCAAATAATCATTGTTTTCCTTATGTCTTGGACAGTCCCCCAGATTCTGCAAGCCCTGCATGGTGTGCAGGACTAATGCAGGAGCTCAAGCAGGCTGTATGTCTGCCATGCGATACAGGAATAACCTGTAGGGACGCGCATGAGAGCTCCTGCACTAGTCCTGCACAGACTCAGCCCCTGTATGAAAATTACCCCTTTTGCAGAAGAAATCCATGCAAATGAGGTGAATTTGCCATCCAGGAAGCTGGAAACTGGCTGTGCAGGACTAGTGTAATCTACTGATATGTACTCCGCCAATAACGGAGTACTTTCTGCAAATTACAAAATGGAGCCATGACAGCTCCAAATAAATGGTGGATATCATGTAGAAAGCATGTTAATGGTCAACTATAAGGCCATTGGTATGGAAAACATTTGCAAAAATAAAAAAATCAACTTTTATTTTTTTTTAGCTGATCTTGGCTGTTTAAGCATAGGGCAACGGCGCGCAAATGGGATCGGGCCGAAAATAAGGAAAAAAAACATAAAATAAGCATGTTAACCTAAATCACTATTTTGCCATTATACTCAATGGCAGGCAGAAGACAACATGGCCAGTGAATAGTGGTTGCTAAAGGGGGAGGCTCAGTGTGGGACATGTAACTATGCATCAGCAGGCAATCCTATACAAACGAGGGGAATGATACTGAATCCCAGATTTCCCCTGCATGCTAGTCAGCACCCAGCAATTTAAGAGCAGGAATAGCTGGGTGCAAGCCTAGAAGTTGGCTGACATCATAGCAGGGGTGTTTCAGGCATACTGTAAGCGGATTGGAGCCCTGTGGCTCAAGTTTGCCCTTATCTTAGCAGAGCTAAGCAAGGGTGTGTGTCTGAGGCTGCCTAGCACTCTTTACATTGCCTAAGTGGGTGGGTGCGCCACACATGGGTTTGAAAGGGAAAAAAAAGTAAACCAGGAAATAGCAGCTCTGTGCATATTTGAGCATTGTGTTTGTGCGGCATGCCCCTGGGCTTAAACAGGAAGACAATGGGAAGGGAAAGCAGCAGTAGGAAGGTAATCTAGGAGAACTATCATACCTGGCAGGTGAAATGTATCAGAATCAGACAATTACACAGGCAGCTGACCAGCCCAGCCTAGAACACTACTATAAACTATGCAAACACCTTTCCCTCTTGTTTTTCCCATACTCTACACCACCGGTGTATACAAGCTGAGAACTTTTAACAAAAAAAACAACAAAATGATAGGGGCTGCAATAGCTATCATACAACAACATCTGGAAGAGGCTGAGGGTGGTGAGGATGTGAATGCTGTCGACCAACCCACAGTGAGGAGACAGAGAAGATTCTACAGACCCAGGGTAACATACCAGGGGCTACATGAGCTGGAGAGAGTGGAGCACTATAGGGTGGACAGGGACCTCTTACAGCAAATTGTTGAACTGTGCTGGCCACGCCTGACACACAGAACTAACAGAGGGGAACCCATCCCAGTAGATACCAAGGTATGTGTAGGCCTAAGAATACTAGCTACAAGTACCTTCCAAAGGCCAACTGGGGATACGATGGGGATCTCACAGGCATCAGCATCCAGGGTACTCTACCAGTTCCTGGATGCCATATCAGCACATGCCAGTGAGCACGTATATTTCCCCCCCACCCGTGAGGCATTGGCCAGGAATATGCATCTGTTCCACCAAATAGCAGAATACCCTGAGGTAGTGGGTGCTATAGACTGCACTAATATATGCATCAAAGCACCACCCTGTGAGAGGGGTAGGGTCTACATCAACTGCAAGGGCTTCCCCTCCATCAACTGCCAGGTCGTGTGTGATGCCCAAGGCATAATAATGAATGTGTGTGCTGGATGCCCTGGAAGCTAGCATGATTCCCATATGTGGCATCTGACGCAGCTGTACCAGAGATTTGTAAATGGGGACATCCCTTATAGTCACCTAGTGGGGGATGCTGGTTATGCACTGGAGCCGTGGCAGATGACACCCGTCAGAAATGCACACACACCTGAACAAGAACTCCATAATAAGGCATATGCACAGACCAGAATTATAATAGAGCATGTGTTTGGGATGCCTGGACATGTGGTGGAGCCTTGCAGTACTCACCAGCTGCATGTACCCAAAATGTCATCGTATGTGCCATGCTACACAATATGATCCTGTGGAAACAGCTGCAGCAGGAACAACATGGGGCAGGGCCACACAGCCCCCTACCATTGCCAAGGCCTGCACAGGCACAGAGTGACTCAGAGGAGAAACAACCTGATCCTGCCCCAGTAGGCAGAAGGAGACATGCCCAGTATGCCCTGGCCTTGGCAAAGAGGCAATGCATAGCACATACACTGACACAGGAGGGACCCAGGGAATGACACCTTTCTCTGACTCGTACATACAGTAAAGGGGATGCCAAACATCACACTACCTGTGCTCAACCAGGTGTTGGGAGTGTACTATATGCATCCAACATAGGCAGCCCTTCAGCACCACCCTCAATACTGGCACACCCACTAGGTAGGTCACGCAACCTACCAATTGCCGAATGTAGTAGTATGTGTTGTTACCTGTATCTATGGTATGGATGCGAGCATGCAAGGGAATCGGGTGGCTGACTGGTATGCCAGCAGATAGTAGACACCTATAGTGGCACCATGAGATCTGTAACAAATACTTGGGTCACCACAGTAGCCAGTACTACACAGGGCGACAGAAACCACTGCAGGAAATGTGCTGGGCCACATGTGTGTCCATATGACTCACACATGCCAGTCATGGAGGTTCATATACCCAACAACAGTCTCAGCCAGCAGGACAGGTGTAGACAATCACAAACAAAGGCTGTGCTAAGGCCTCTGAATGATGCCTATGGGTAACCTCCCCACCAGGCCTACACAGACAGACTACATCATGTCAGGCAGTGGGATGTTAGTTCTGGAGGGTAGAAAGTCAGAAACTAATATGTAGGTCAATCAAACCTAAGACCTGTAGTACACTGATATGCCTCTAGTCAGCATGATTGTTTAGAATACAGAATGAAATGGAGTACTTGACATACCAGTACAGTCATAGGAAATATGTACAAGTGTCAGGTGTGCCCCCCATGCTATTTAGAAATGCAGAAACAGTCAGGTGTGCCCCCCAATCCTGTGTAGAGATGTAGAAATATTCAGGTGTGTCCCCCCAATCCTGTGTAGAAATGTAGAAACAGTCAGGTGTGCCCCCCAATCCTGTGTAGAAATGTAGAGACAGTCAGGTCTGCCCCCCATCCTATGTAGAAATGTAGTAACAGTCATATGTGCCCCCAATCCTGTGTAGAAATGTAGAAACAGTCAGGTGTACCCCCCCAATCCTATGTAGACATGTAGAAAGAGTCAGGTGTGCCCCTTCCCCCAATCCAGAGTAGAAATGTAGTAACAGTCAGGTGTGCCCCCTCCCAACCTCTGTGTAGAAATGTAGAAACAGACAGGTGTGCCCCCTCCCCCAACCCTGCTTATAAATGTCGTAACAGTCAGGTGTGACCCCCTCCCCAATCCTGTGTAGAAATGTAGAAACAGTCAGGTGTGCTCCCTTCAACCCTAGTTAGAAATGTAGTAACAGTCAAGTGTGCCCCCCAAACCTATTTAGAAATGTAGTAATGGGTCTGGTGTGCCCCGCAATCCAATGTACACATGTTGTAACAGTCAGGTGTGGCCCCCACAACCCTATGTAGAAGTGTAGTAACATGTATGTGTAGGTATAATACCAGTGGAGCACAGATGCCCAGAGGTGGCTAAGGTAGCAGGATTGATTGTAGCATTTGCACAGTATGCAGGTATGTGTATATTAGGTTGGTGTGCATTTCATATTGTTTGAGAGTGGTCAGTATGTATGCATGGTGAGGTATGACCTGGTGGCCATTGCCCACTACTGCTGATGACAGGGCCAAGTCCTCACAACTGCAGTGCCAAAGAAAATTCCCACCAGTATAACACATGCTAGCAGTAAGCCACTGTAAATGTATGGTGGTAATTGTGTCACCATCTGAAAGATTGACATGGCATGGCTGTTGGGCTAGATATACAACCAGTACACACAAGAAAGTACCCCTGACATACAGTATATATTGTGTAACTGTGAAATGGATACAGCCTTGGAATTGTACATACAGGTATACATCACATTATCTGGTCCTGTAGTAGGGGATACCGGTGTTGTCTGCCTGAACACTTGCAGATCACAAAGGAGGTAGGACTGATGTATTGGGAAACAGCTGATGTACCTACACATGCCAGCATAACTGGAATGCCCCATGCATATATGTGTGTCAGATGCAAGTAGCGTCCATAGCATACATGCACCCAGCTCACCCAAACACCACCCACAGGTACCTTTCTGGTTATATCCCTGCTGTGGGGAGTGGGTATGATATGACCCCACATGTATATGGCAATAGCGAAAGAATGGAGCATGCAGTGCAGGTGTCCCATGCAGGTGTGTCCCTAGACATAGGTGCCACCTTGCCAGCATCCACACCACCTGATCATGACTGATAAAAGGCATTGGCATAAACAACTAGCACACCTAAAAATAACCACAGCAACCAGAAAAATTGCTTCACCACAAAAACGAACCACACAGCAATAGCCACTGAAAAATAATTTATTCCTCTAGCGCCTCGGCAACAGTAAGCCTTCAAGGAGTAACATACAGAAACTAAAAAACATTTTTATACTATCAGCTCTACTCAATAAAACAATCAAACAATTAAACAATTAATCCAATTATTAAAAGAAACACTCATAAATTTAGAGTAAAAATATATTATTTTTACTAAACACTTTTCCAACAGCAATCTGTGTTCAAGCCCTTTGGAATCAGTGTATCATATTTTAAAATGAAAACAGTCTCTTTCTGTAAAAGCATCAACTTATACATTTCTTTATTCAAGTATGGCATATTAATCTGTTCTAAAACAATAGCTTTCAAACCCTTTATATTCCCATCATGACATCTATTAAAATGAAGAGCCAGAGGGCTCTCCATTTTATTTATCCTAATATCTCTGAGATGTTCTAGTAATCTTATTTTAAACAACCTTTTCATCTGTCCTATATAAAACTTATTGCAACTACATTTGATAGCATATATAACACCCTCTGTCCTACAATTAAATATTCCATTTGTTTTAAAGCTAACATTATTAATATACAAAAATGAATTAATAATATAAGGACAACCACTACATTTACCACAAGGTTTCATCCCTCTGAAATAAATTTGCTGACATAATTTGATATCAGGTCTCTGAAACTTAGTATGTACCACCAAATCTTTGATATTCCGTCCCCTTTTATATGAAAACATTAATTTTTTATTATTAAAGAGACCATCAAGTTCTGTAAATTGTTTAAGAAATTCCCAAAAATGAAGAATGCATTGTCTAATACTGTCACTTAAAATATTATATTTAGACACTACAAACAATTTCTCATCTTTGTCACCACTAATCATTCTACTAACATTAATTTTATTATTTCTATTATATCTATTATTCAATACTTTTAGAACACTCTTATCTATTAGTTCTATATCAAAACTTCTATTTTTAAACATTAATTTTGTTTGTTCTAATTCCTTATTAAAAACATCTTCATCATTACAAAGTCTGGAGATTCTCAAAAACTCCCCATAAGGTAAAGATTCTATAGTATGTTTAGGGTGACAACTGTTTCCCATTAGGATTCATTTACTACCCCAAACTTTCTGTGTATACTCGTACTGATATATTATCCCACTTTTCCACATAAAGTAATGTCCAAAAAGGAAACTTTATGGCCAAGCTGTAAGCCATCAAAAGTTATACCAAATCTATTAATTTGAATATTTTCCACAAAATTTTCTACTAATTGATTGCTACCTTCACATAAAAAAATTAAGTCATCAATATATCTAAAGTAATATTTCACATATTGTTTAAAAAATAATTTATCATAAATGCATTCTCTTTCTACCAAACCCATGAAAATATTTGCATACATGGGTGCAAAAGGTGCACCCATGGCCGTACCTTGAATTTGATGACACACTTGATTTTCAAAATAAAAAAAAATTGTTCTCTAAACAAAATTGTACTAAATCCATAACATAATGAGTTAACGGGCTATTGCCCATCTGATACAATGATTCTAGTCCAAAAATATGTTTTATATTAGTATAGAGACTCTTTACATCTAGGGTTATCCAATACATATTTTTACGCCACACAACATTTTTTATTTTGTCTAAGAAGTCAAAAGAATCCTTAATATATGATGGAAGTTGTTTGGCTTCTTTTAATAATATACCATGAAGGACAACCCCCAAATTATGCAAAAAATATCTACTAGCTGAAACTATAGGATGGCCTGGAGGATTAACACTATCTTTATGTATTTTGGGCAGACAGTAAAAATAGGCTGGACTTGTCTGTTTAATTATTAATTTATTTTCCACATATTTTTCCAACCAGTAACCCAGTCTAAGACCCTTATGAATCAATAACATATAGTCATTTTTAGCTTGTTCCATAGCCTCAATATTTACCATTTCATAAACTGTCTTATCCTCTAGAAGTTCAAGACACATTTTCAAATATTGTACATAGTGAAGAATTACTATTTTGTTGCCCTTGTCTGAGGGTTTAATAACTAATTCCCTTTGCTTCGAAAAATCAGTCAAGGACAACCATTCTTGTTTCGATAAATTATAGTTTACATTTTTTTAATTAAAATTTTTAAATAACATTTCCAACTCAAACTGAATCATAGCATGAAACTTTTTTATACCTTCATGTGTGAAAGGTGGCATGAATTGACTCTTAAAAATCACAGCAGAAGTATCAATTAAACAATAAGCATTGACATTGCTATTACAAGAAACAAAAGAGTCAAACAATTCACTGTCAGATGAATTTTCATCTGTACTATCATAACATACTTCAGGAACAACATTAGAGCATGTTCGATGTTCAAAATAATACCACAGATGTAATTTCCTAACAAATTTATACATTTCTAGTTTACATTCGTATAATTGTGGAATAACAGTGGGGACAAATTTCAACCCATGATTTAAAGCACTAAGCAAGACCTCATCAACTGACAAACCAGATATATTCACAATATTGTTATAAAAAACAAGTCCATTAATACCACTTTGTCCTCTTGCTGTCCTGCCATGGTTTGTATTGTTCCCCTCTAGGTTGTTCGCGATCCGCATATCCTCTTTTACGCTGTCGATTGTTCTCGCCTTCATAGGTGGATAATTATGAGGGTCAACAGTCTCACTTTCATATCTTTCATTGTTTTTTGGGAATGCTTCTAAACTGTTATTGCTCACCAGTCTTTCTCTTGAGAAGCCCGCCCCCGGTGGAAAGCGGACCTTAGAGCGTGACCTCTGATTGGTTTGCCCAAAAAACGCTGTTCCTCTTTCAAAATCCCGAATGTCTCTATGAATTTTATAAATTTTCTGTTCAAGGACTTTCTTTTCATAAGCACAAAGTTTATTCTGAATGTCACATAAGCAAGCTTCAAAGCGAACCTTTTCCAACACAGCCATTAAAATAGTGCACACACTTGAAATATCTTTTTTTAATTACAGCCAATTTGATAATGTCTCTTTCTATGAGAATACCAACCCATTCCTTAGAACACGAATGAGCTGCCTTTTCCCATCTTTGTTTAAAAATCTTATCTTCCGAAGAAGTCATATCAAATGGTTGAGAGGGAAATTTTATCGCTCTCAGTCCCCTCGGAACAATGTCTAAATCTAAATATCTCTGTAAACTAGTGTAATTATAATAGTCACTTCCTTATTCATCAAATTAGTCAGCTTGGAAATCAAAGTCTTTACCTCACTAGGATATTCAAGGGAACGTTTGCCAATGTTAGCAAATGGATTCACAAGATGTTTGCTATGAGTTTCTGCTAAGACACGTTCCCAAATGGAAGTAGAAGAGTTGTCATCATTTATTTGTCTCTCCGACCGATCTCTGTCACGTTCCACATTTGAGTTAAGAAAACCATCCATAGTACGCTGAGAGGAACCACCACTTTCCTCTCTAAAAATACGCGGAATATTGAGAGCTGGATCACTGGCCATAAAGTAAAAATAACCACAGCAACCAGAAAAATTGCTTCACCACAAAAACGAACCACACAGCAATAGCCACTGAAAAAGAATTTATTCCTCTAGCGCCTCGGCAACAGTAAGCCTTCAAGGAGTAACATACAGAAACTAAAAAACATTTTTATACTATCAGCTCTACTCAATAAAACAATCAAACAATTAAACAATTAATCCAATTATTAAAAGAAACACTCATATATTTAGAGTAAAAATACATTATTTTTACAAAACACTTTTCCAACAGCACTCTGTGTTCAAGCCCTTTGGAATCAGTGTAACATATTTTAAAATGAAAACAGTCTCTTTCTGTAAAAGCATCAACTTATACATTTCTTTATTCAAGTATGGCATATTAATCTGTTCTAAAACAGTAGCTTTCAAACCCTCTATATTCCCATCATGACATCTATTAAAATGAAGAGCCAGAGGGCTCTCCATTTTATTTATCCTAATATCTCTGAGATGTTCTAGTAATCTTATTTTAAACATCCTTTTCATCTGTCCTATATAAAACTTATTACAACTACATTTGATAGCATATATAACACCCTCTGTCCTACAATTAAACATTCCATTTGTTTTAAAGCTAACATTATTAATATACAAAAAGGAATTAATAATATAAGGATAACCACTACATTTACCACAAGGTTTCGTCCCTCTGAAATAAATTTGCTGACATAATTTGATATCAGGTCTCTGAAACTTAGTATGTACCACCAAATCTTTGATATTCTGTCCCCTTTTATATGAAAATATTATTTTTTATTATTAAAGAGACCATCAAGTTCTGTAAATTGTTTAAGAAATTCCCAAAAATGAAGAATGCATTGTCTAATACTGTCACTTAAAATATTATATTTAGACACTACAAACAATTTCTCATCTTTGTCACCACTAATCATTCTACTAACATTAATTTTATTATTTCTATTATATCTATTATTCAATACTTTTAGAACACTCTTATATATTAGTTCTATATCAAAACTTCTATTTTTAAACATTAATTTTGTTTGTTCTAATTCCTTATTAAAAACATCTTCATCATTACAAAGTCTGGAGATTCTCAAAAACTCCCCATAAGGTAAAGATTCTATAGTATGTTTAGGGTGACAACTGTTTCCCATTAGGAATTCATTTACTACCCCAAACTTTCTGTGTATACTCGTACTGATATATTCTCCCACTTTTCCACATAAAGTAATGTCCAAAAAGGAAACTTTATGGCCAAGCTGTAAGCCATCAAAAGTTATACCAAATCTATTAATTTGAATATTTTCCACAAAATTTTCTACTAATTGATTGCCACCTTCACATAAAAAAATTAAGTCATCAATATATCTAAAGTAATATTTCACATATTGTTTAAAAAATAATTTATAATAAATGCATTCTCTTTCTACCAAACCCATGAAAATATTTGCATACATGGGTGCAAAGGTATAACACATGCTAGCAGTAAGCCACTGTAAATGTATGGTGGTAATTGTGTCACCATCTGAAAAATTGACATGGCATGACTGTTGGGCTAGATATACAAGCAGTACACACAGGAAATTACCCCTGACATACAGTATATATTGTTTAACTGTGAAATGGACACAGCCTTGGAATTGTACATACAGGTATACATCACATTATCTGGTCCTGTAGTAGGGGATACCGGTGTTGTCTGCCTGAACACTTGCAGATCACAAAGGAGGTAGGACTGATGTATTGGGAAACAGCTGATGTACCTACACATGCCAGCATAACTCAAATGCCCCATGTATATATGTGTGTCAGATGCAAGTAGTGTCCATAGCATACATGCACCCAGCTCACCCAAACACCACCCACAGGTACCTTTCTGGTTATATCTCTGCTGTGGGGAATGGGTATGATATGACCCCACCTGTATATGGCAATAGCGAAAGAATGGAGCATGCAGTGTAGGTGTCCTAT
Organism: Protopterus annectens; assembly: GCF_019279795.1. Lineage (NCBI taxonomy): Eukaryota > Metazoa > Chordata > Ceratodontiformes > Protopteridae > Protopterus > Protopterus annectens. The sequence goes on along the minus strand of NC_056726.1, from coordinate 1,178,120,805 downwards.
GCAGGTGTGTCCCTAGACATAGGTGCCACCTTGCCAGCATCCACACCACCTGATCATGACTGATAAAAGGCATTGGCATAAACAACTAGCACACCTACCCTGTCACTCCAGGGGAATATACTGAATGGCGGTCTGAGACTGTAAGACTGACAGAATGCAACGGCCTGACACAGCTGGCCCACATCAACACCAAATGGCCTACAGGCCTCTGCCCAAGGCCTGTGTCTCACATGTACTGCCAATGCATGTTATTTCATGGACACCCAAATAAAAACATAACACTCCACATATGCCATATGCAAAGCCACGTGGGCAAACCACAGTAACATGCCAACCATGTCCCACAGCATGAACTGTGGACCAACACCAAAACACAACTGTGCTGGGGTGATAACCTTAGGGAATGTATCAGAGAATGCATGCATAATGTATGAAAGAGGATAGAATAATATAGGGGGTGGGAGCATGGGCAGCATGGAATGTGCAAGGTCCGACACAAAGCTGTGTGCACACACTATCCCTGGCTGCAAACACATAAATGGGTAGCTACACACCTGCCTGTACACCACAATAGAAGTAATGTCCTGACTCATGGCCCCCTGCCTCTGGGTAAGCTGTGCGAATCTGTACAGCTGTGAGGTACTGCCACAGCAAGATAAGGCCATACTGTCATGTCAATGGATGTACAAGTATGGGATCCACTGCCAGCACAGTACCAAGGTGCTGAACCAGATACACAGACCCAGCAGCAAGTGTCTGCAACTTCCCCTCCGGAATGGCATAACTTACCATGAATAAGTAGGCATTTGCCCACAATACCGGACACAGCTGCAGTTACACTTGTCCCTCAAGACATCATTGTGAGCAGGAATGTCCACCTGACAGTACATGAGGACAGAAAACATCACAGTGTATAACAGTACACGTCTAAATATCTCTGCTAACAGCAGTACCATGTAGCTGAAGCAGCACAGACACAAACACCTACAGTACACACCATCTCCTGCACAGTTTGTCCCTATATTGCCAAATGATCGATGGATACCCTGCAGAAACAGTTTGCTGCCTGTAGGTGTACAACACAAAGGTCTGCACTGGAGTACAAACTACCTGGAAAGGATACACACATTCAATACAGAAGGGCATACTGGGCATGCTTACACACTTAGAGAAATGAAAGTAATGTCAGACAACAACATACTGAAATGTCATACTGGGCATGCTCACACAGTTAATGAATCCTTTGTCTGCAAACAACAGTGGAGTATACATATCTGGCAGTTGCAGATGTTAGTGCATACACTCCTCAGTATGCACCAGTCATGCTTTGCACACACAGTGGATAGGAATATAGACATATATCCAAGGACAACACACTGTAATAAGCCAAATGTAGACATACTTAGATGTGCAGAAGAGAGTGATTGTGATAAGGAGCCATCTCTTATGAGGCCTGTCCAACCCAGCACACAGCCAAATGGCTACAACCACATGAGGTGTAACTGTCACTCACTGCAGACATTCACCACCATCCATCAGCATTACAGACTATGTGGTACAAGTGCTAGCTGTGCAACATGACTGTACAAAAAAGTAGTAATCTAGTAGCTGTATACACGTATCTGCAGAATATAACCCTGCGTGTGCCCGCATGTGGTGTGCCAACCTCTTGATGGATGGGTTATGGACCATGCACACACATTGCCCTCCCCATAGCCCTACTATGACAAGCCTGCAGAGGTCATCCACTTTGAAATACACCTTTGGGAATGGAGTGTCCCAGTAATCTCTGTTGCACATCCTAAAAGTGCATAATGCTGTAGTGTGATGAACTAGTTAGATAGGAGTTCTAATCCCAGACATAGCAACTGTGTGTGTCTTTGTCTGTGTAGGGAGCAGTGCTTTTTAGGCTACTCACCCTCACTACAATTCAAATGCCCCACTTTGGCAAGCCTAGTTATGTGATTCACTGTGAAATACACCTTTGGGAAAGGTGTAGCCCAATAATCTCCTAGCATTTTCTATAACTCCGTACTACTGTAGTGTGATAAACTAGTTAGGTAGGAGTTCTGCATGTGTGTGTGTGTGTGTGTGTGTGTGTGTGTGTGTGTGTGTGTGTGTGTGTGTGTGTGTGTGTGTGTGTGTTTCTGTGTGCTTGTGTGTCTGTGTGTGTATGTTGATGTCTGTGTAGAGGGCAATGATTTAGGCTAGTCACACTCACTACAAATCAAATGCCCTACTGTGGCAAGGCTGCTGATGTCATTCACTGTAAAATATACTTTTGGGAAAGGTATAGCCTAGTAATCTCTGTGGTGTGTCCTTTAACTAAGTACTTCTGTAGTATAATAAACTAGTTAGGTAGGAGTTATAATCCAAGACATGGCAACTGTGTGTGTGTGTTTGTGTGTGTCCCTGTCTGTGTAGGGAGCAATGCATTTTAGGCCAATCATACTCACTACAATTTAAATGCCCTACTTTGGTAAGGTTGCTGATAAGATTCACTCTGAAATACACTTTTGGGAACTGTGTAACCCAGTAACCTCCATGGTGCATCCTATAACTGCATACTGCTGTAGTGTAATAAACTAGTTAGGTAGGAGTTCTAATCCCTGACATGGCAACTGTGTGTATGTGTGTGTGTGTGTGTGTGTGTGTGTGTGTGTGTGTGTGTGTGTGTGTGTGTGTGTGTGTGTGTGTCCCTGTCTGTATAGGGAGCAATGCATTTTAGGCTAATCACACTCACTACAATTCAAATGCGCTACTTTGACAAGGCTGCTGATGTCATTCACTGTGAAATACACCTTTGGGAACAGTGTAACCCAGTAATCTACATGGCACATCCTATAGCTGTGTACTGCTGTAGTGTGATAAACTAGTTAGGTAGGCGTTCTAATCTCAGACTTGACAACTGTGTGTGTGTGTGTGTGTGTGTGTGTGTGTGTGTGTGTGTGTGTGTGTGTGTGTGTGTGTGTGTGTGTGTGTGTGTGTGTGTGCATTTATGTCTGTGTATGGAGCAATGCTTTTTAGGCTAGTCACCTTCATTACAATTTGGATGCCCTATTTTGGCAAGGCTGCTGATATCATCCACTGTGAAATACACCTTTGAGGAAAGAGTACTCCAGTAATCCCTGTGGCACATCTTATAACAGTGTAATGCTGTAGTCTGATATAGAACTCTGGTAGGGATTCTATTCCCACACATGGCAAGCATGGATGTGTGTGTGTTTCTATGTCTGTATAAGGAGCAATGCTCTTTAGGCTAGTCACCCTCACTACAATTCAAATGCCCTACTTTGGTAAGCCTGCTGATGCCATTCACTGTGAAATACACCTTTGGGGAAAGAGTACTCCAGTAATCTCCGTGGCATATCCTATAACAACATAATTCTGTAGTGTGATATAGAACTCTGGTAGGGGTTCTATTCCCACACATGGCAAGTGTGGATGTTTGTGTGTGTGTTTCTATGTATGTGTAGGGAGCAATTCTTTTTAGGCTAGTCACCCTCACTACAATTCAAATGCCCTACTTTGGTAAGCCTGCTGATATCCTTCACTGTGAAATACACCTTTGGGGAAGGAGTACTCCTGTAATCTCCATGGTGTGTCCTATAACTGCATAGTGCTGTAGTGTAGTAAACTAGTTAGGCATGAGTTCTAATCCCAGACATGTCAAGTGTGTGTGTGTGTGTGTGTGTGTGTGTGTGTGTGTGTGTGTGTGTGTGTGTGTGTGTGTGTGTGTGTGTGTGTATGTGTGTGTGTGCGTGTGTGTGTCATTTGTATCCTGTGTGGAGGTGGCTGTGAGTGTGTAACAACTGGACTCATTGTGGAGTGGGTTTTGCAAATTTCTTATATGGTGGCCCTAGCATATGTCGCAATGTCCACCTAACAGGGATAACAGATGTGAAATAGCTGAGAGGCTTTGCTGCAAATCCATACCCCTACATGTGACATCAAGGCCTGACAAACAAAGTTAGCACCCTTGTATTACCCAGAGAACATGCTCAACCCATGTCTTAAACACACACACTTGCTTAGGCAACAACCGCTACATTGATAGTACCCTGCATATTGCCCACTGATAGTACCCATGGTATAATTGCAGTGGGATACAGAGGGCACGGCACCCTGTACATCAGTCCAATAGGCACGTATATGCAGACAGTGCACCTTCCCTATGTTCCCCACTGGACACCTGCAACACCTGTGGTGCCATCAAATGTGACCCACAAAGGACAGAACATGCCTTAAACACATGCCCTATATGGACAGATGCCACTGACACCAGGGAACACGTGTATCATGCTATCAATGTAGGTGCAGGGTCAACCTGCTGTCTATTACCAGTTCACACCACATAAGGCCAGGACTGGCACATCTAATAATAATCTGTGTACACAACATGGGCCAGACACCCTAGGTAGAGTTCCTCATGTCACTATACATGCATATGGGACATGTGCACAACCCAGTCACTGTCCATGTCATGGACTAAGGAACACATATATGGCAAGCAATGCACAGCAATGGCTACACACCATAGTTACCCAGGTGACTGGATGGTGAATACAATACTCACCTGTGTGGGCCAATCCAGACACTATATCCTTGAGCCACACTGCAGACCATTGTCATGTGGCCTGATTCCAAGTTATACCCATCACCTAGCCTTGTGTAGCCATCTGGCACAGTCGACCACTACACATCCGTGAAGCAATGCACCCATGCATGTCAGTACTGGCACCCTGTGTCTGTGTGTATGGTGTATGATGCCTAAGACCACATTCACACTCACTACAACCCCCAATGGCATACTGAATCATGCTGTCTGGTGTCAGACACCTCCACATACCCTTTGCCCATATAACCTTCGGATAACCCCTGTGGTGCATGTAATACCTGCACAGTACTGTATTCTAGCAATCTAACTAGTGAGGAGTTGTATTCCTGACCCTGGCAAGTGTTTCAATGTGTGCGGGTCCCTGAGAGAGTGTGGCTGTGTTGACACTGACACCAGTTCATGTGAACAGGCACGTGTACTACACCTACCGTAGAGCTACCATATCACTGTTGCAGATGTCACTCACCATCGCATGTATGTTTGGAAGGCTCCTCAACATGTAACCTATGTGGTGCATCCAATAACTGCATCGACATATGATAACAATACATAGTCAGGCAGTGGTTTTATACCCTGTACTGGTAGGTGTGTGACACAAACATGCTTAAGTTTTACTCTCCCACCCCTCTCTGACTTATCTTTGCCTCTGTCTGCCTCTCTCACTCCTCTCTGGTGGATGTGGTGACTTACACCTGCTTTGCTTAGGCAGCAGCATGTGTATTGTAAGTGATTCTCATGATCAGCTGATGGCCTCTGCATGAATTGCAGCCCTCTTCTAGCTGACTGCATGAGGAACAGCTGTGGTAACATTCTGAAAGCCAATTGCATGGAAACACACTCTAATATCTAGGAACATCATGTTGGTGTTGTTCTTTTTCATTCACTGTGAGCAGGACCTAGATCTGTTGTTTGGCAAACAGCATCATAGATGGATTGATGATTTACCTCTAACAACATTCGCTGTGGAAACAGGCCAACACACAGGAGAGGGATGTGCCTGGCATGACTACAGAATGTAAGTGCTGCTATACTGCATTTGGAGTAATGTTGGTTTAACAGGGTGTGTGTGGATATGGCTGTTCTACATGTTTTAATACCTGTCATGTCAGTGCTATGTTTATGAGGAAAGCCCCATCTGTAGGGTCATCTGCAGACTGCGCAGTGTGTGGTGCATTTTGTTTCTTGTGTTACCCACAGATCACCAGTCTGTGAACTGCAGAAGCATAGTGTGAGGATTGCAGTCAGTACATGGTGGCAGCCATGAGAGCTACTGACTTCATATCCCTCATAGGACATATGGTGCAACACACCCTGTTACAACAGTAAATGAATGAGGTTATCACAGCAACATGTCAACATTGGCCCTGTGTTTGTGCCTCCAGCCACAACTCTGTCAACCTTTGTACATATGTTATGCAGTAAGAGGTGCATATGTTCTGTACACCATAATGTATTGACATCATATCTGATAACAAGCCAGTGAGATATCAGACTGCTACACATGTTATGTATAGTAGGGGTTATATCTGAGGACATAACATGGGCATTCTGTGGTTGTGTGTACAGTACTGAGGTCTGTGTACTTATGGTGATTGTTGGCAGTGTGTGTATTGGGAATATGTACCTTGGCCTGTGTACAGACTGTGGTAGATGTCATTGTTCTTGGTCCTGTTCAATCTGATGTTACATGCTGCTCCACTGTCTGTTACCCTGTCGGCTTACATGTTTGTAGGGCCAAACACACACATGTCCCATACCACAGACAGGCATTGGACCACACTGTGTAGCAACCCAGTATATGTAGGGTTAGTGTGTGAGTGGCACATATGAGGATGGTGTTGATCAGATAGTCATATACTGTAATATTACGCTAGCTTACCATATGTGGCTGTGGCTGTGTTCACATTGGTTGTGGTTATGTACTTTCACACAGGTGTCAGTTACTCTGTGCTGTGACATCTAGTGCCTGCTATATATGCAGGTACATGTGTATTTCCCCCATAGGAAATGTAGGTCAGTGTTGTAGCAGTCTTCCTGTAGCCCGCACAGTGCTTTGTTACATGCCTAGCAGCTTAGTGTACTTACCCAGTGAGATGTTATGTCCAGATACTTGCCAGATGTACTGCTGCTGGGCCACCATAACAGTCATGTATGTCAGACAAATGAGTGGGATGCTGCACAGATGTATGTCAGTAACTAGTGGGTAGTGTGTGGCCATGGCACGTCCGTATCAGCGGTTGTGTCAGGACAGACAGGAGTGTGTGAATGCATAACCTATGGGGGAAAATGTATACTAGTATTTATGTCATATACCCATCTACATGGCTGTTAACATCCACATTGTCAGGCTTGGTCCACATGTCTTGCTCTAAGGGGTTCTGTGTATACATCTGGACTGACCAGAGTGTGTCAGATTGTCCACATTTATTGGCCATATATCTGCTGAGTCCACAGGATCATTACTGTGCTAGCAGTGGCACTGTACTATGATGTCCTTAGGATGTCTCTCAGTAGCCAATGGTGCACATGTTAAAATCATATGTGACCTCCACACACAACATGTCTGTGAAGACAATCCCTGTTACAGTAGCAATAGTCTAGAAATAAACCTGCAATACATACTTCTTGACATCCCCTTGCACTAAGAGGTTGGAAGCACTAGGGCTGAGGTAGGGCTCCACTCCATGTTCAGGACATATGGTGAACATATATGCATATATAATTATCCATATATCTATATAGATATATACACATATACATATCAACATACATAGATGGATATGTATATGTACATATATATATATATATATATATATATATATATATATATATATAAACACAGATATATAAATATATACAGCAATATATGTCTAAACATATACAGATAGAGATACATATGCACATATACGTATGGATATCTACATATATATTGACAGTAATAGGTATATCTGAATAGATATGTATGCACATATAGTTATAGATATCTTCATATATATCTACATAAATAGGCATGTCTGTACACAGCGGATGTGCACACATATATAGCTATATATATATATATATATATATATATATATATATATATATATATATATATATATATATATATATATATATATACATATATATATATATATATATATATATATATATATATATATATATATATATATATATATATATATATATATATATATATATATGTACATATGAAGAGATGTACTCATGGCTATATATATATATATATATATATATATATATATATATATATATATATATGTTGCACTATACAGATGTGTATACAGACATATGTATGAGTGTACATGTGTATGTACATGTAGACATATATCAACCTATTATATGTATATATCCATATCCCTGTCACATGTAAACCTCACGGTTGTTTTTACCCTCCCAGATGTATCTCACCATATGTATCTGCTATGTGTGCATTATGATAAAACAACATATGTGATGCAACAGTCATATTAATAACAAGTACTACACAATTGAGGAAGTAAAGGCAATTGTTCAATACTACTCAATATGTGTATTGACAAATATACTGGAAAAACAACATCCGTCTTCACAGTGGTCATGGTGCAGGAGTTAAGTGTTGTGATGATAATGTACAGGGTCCTTGCTGCAAGGGCTGTTCATTTTGTTGCTGAGCAGAACAAGGGGCTGTAGGATACAGAGTGGTTAAGGCAGTTTTGAGCAGCTTTAAGCAGGTTTGTGTGAAACTAAGTGGTGCTAAGCTATGGATAAATGTACGGGCACTTACACAGTGTAGGCTTCTCTTACCAGTGCACACATCAGCTTAGCTGTTATATTGCAGCAATGTTGATACTTGCTAAGCATGGCTTAGCCCTGGTAAGCAGTTCACACCACCCAGTCTTATAACATAGCAGGGTAATGACATCTGTAATAAGTGTATGTAATGCCATGTACAATACATGCACCTATGTGCTGTCATTACAGTAGCAAGGGATGTGAATGTCATGTGTGGGACACAGATGTATATAAGGCCTGTACAGGACTGTTATCCATGTGAATGTGTTACATAGCCCAGGGTACATGCTGTCATACTGGCATGTAGTGTATCATGGCAGTACTACTGTTGGCAGTGCTTACCCAGGCAAGAGTAGAGTACTAAATGTAGTACTGACAACAGGCACACCTGCATGCATAGCTTGACTCTGAGGCCTCCCTGTTGTATCCCTGGTGTGTGAGTGGTGTCACAGTATATAACCCCTATTGGGTAATGATCCGACATGTGGAATGTAACTGTAGACTACCATCTGTACAGCTTTTGCTAGTGAGGGCTTCTGACATGTAGTTATGGCATACATATTGTTGTCAAACTTCTATCTGTCAACACAGTAATCCTACTGCATAGCTACTTGCCAAGCAGATGACTGTCAGTCCCTGTACAGATGTGCAGATGACAGGTATCCAGCTGGGATATGAACAGGCAACTTAAGCTTGATTGACACTGACATGTCTGCCCAGCTGGCACATATAGGAGATAACAACGTGTATGCACCACATGCCACGGGTACCTCCACTGCACTACCACAGTTTACAGAACATGCTTGGGTATAGGTCTCCATCACAGACACTAACCATGTGTCGTAATACATGCTGCATACATGTCCACTTGATCACCTCAGTAGCCATGTGCAGTAGGCACCTGCAACATTGGCTGATGCATGTCAACCTCACCCTGAAGGTCACCACAGTAGTGTCTGTCGATAGATTGCCTGCTGCCACATGGCAGGTGGCAGGATACCACTGTACACACAACCCCTATACAACCCATCTCTCCTTGGACAATAGCTAGGTACACAGCTATGATCACCTGCAGCGATGTACCCCAGTACTGACACACGTGTGCATGCGCATGACTGAGTATAGTGGTGTCTGTGTGTTAGCACACCTGTACTTGGGAATTCCATGAAAGCCTTCACAACCACTGCAATACCCATTGCCATAGTTAGTTGTGGCTGCTGCTGTATGGGACATTACGTGTACCCTGTTAAGCTTCTCAGCATACCGGCTACATGAGCCTTACAGTACCAGCACAAAAATGTTGTACAAATGGGTTGATAGGCATGGGATACCCACTGTCTTCTGGTAAGTGTGTGTATGTGTGCATGTCTGTATATCTGTAGGGTACAGCATTCCAAGGCCACATACTCCTATTACAATACTTATTGCCACACAGTAGTACAGATAGTGTTGTTGCTGCCCATAGGTGAGGCATGACAATACATCACCCTACTATGCGTGTGGCATGTGCATTAGATGCGTATCCCTGTAGTACCACTCTTGGGATATACTATGGGTTGTATCGCAGTCATGGTCAATGTTTGATGGTGGGTATGGCAGAGTGTCATCATGGGTTTCAGGGAGTACAATATCCACTGGGGGATGTGGGTGCTGTGTACACTGTCATTACACCAAGGTACACAAGGTATCTGTCCCATGTACCACGTTATGGTTACTACTGTCACCATCAACCATACAGGTAACTGATACCACAATCCAGGCCAGTTATGCATGTGCTATGTGCAGTCTACCTGTAACACATTGGACACATGGTCAAGTTAGTTAGCAGCGATAGGACCTGGTCTCCCAGATTTGTGTCTGCCTGTTATGTGTCTGTTAATGTGTATATGAAGGTATGTCACACTATGTATTGTCCATATGCACCCATTACATCCCCCATTAGCATACTGTATATGTCTGGGGCTGTTCTACATGTAACATGTAACCTGGGACACACCACACCCTAAAAGCTGTGTGATGTGTGCAATTTAAGCCACACACTTCAGTATCACTACATACCTAGGTATGGGTCTAGTTCCAGTGTTGCCAAGTAACAGTGTGCATGTATGTAGATTGGTCTACATCAGGTTGCAGGGTATACACGCCCCAGCGGGTCCCCTTTCCATGTGGCACAGGCAATAACCATTATACTAACCGGTGATATGTGCCCAACTGTACCCCAGATATGTCACAGCAATGGTGTCACCACAGTGCCATACCCCAATGTGGAATACGACTGCAGACCATCCTTGTGCTGACACATGTACACCTACAACACAAATGTATAACATTATAGAGACCACAATCAACCAGTGTTACTAACAGCTATAATGCATCATTGCTGGATGGCTACACTACCTGACATATATGCAATACACTTTCTTCCTCCTTACAACATGGTACACTGCAGTACTGTGGTACACTGTAGTACAGTCACCATGTGCATCAGAACCATATTAGCCTGTCCCTCCATTGATGGTATGGATGACAGGGATGTGGCACAGGTATCATCATATGCACAGGGCATCCTCGTGCTGACACATGTACACCTACAACACAAATGGATAACATTATACAGACCACAATCAACCAGTGTTGCTAACAGCTATAATGCATCATTGCTGGATGGCTACACTACCTGACATATATGCATTACACTTTACTCCTTACAACATGTTTCACTGCAGTACTGTGGTGCACTATAGTACAATCACTGTGTGCATCAGAACCATATTAGCCTGTCACTGCATTGATGGTATGGATGACAGGGATGTGGCACACGTATCATCATATGCACAGGGTGTGTTGTTGGTTTGCCAGAGGCCGAGGGTGGGCCATATATTTGACACCATGTGTATGGGTGAGGGGTGTACTGAAGTGAGCTGGGCGTGGTGATATGGAGTGAGTAGGTATGGGATTGCCCTAGGTGTGTTTGTATAGTATGTGGGTATGCATGCACACAGTTCTGCCATGTGGCTGCCCTACACAGGTGTTTAAGGACTGCTGCAGACCATATCTGGAAGGGTGTGCAGTTCACTGCCTCCAGCCACAGACACGTGGAGTGTGCCTGCCAGGGGTTCATGGACACATCCAGGTACAGGCCTCGATGTGCTACTCTCACCTAACAATGACAAATGTCTACTGGGACTGCCCAGGACCATGTGCACATGGCCTGCTGTAGTGTAGTGTGGACAGTATCCCCACACTGTCGGGGCTGGTACTACCACTACAAGAGCCCCTTGGTGTCCTAGCATGTCCACATTGACTGCCAGCTGTTGGTGTTGCTGGCCTATGTCCATGTGGCCATCGCTGCACCCTCACCACATGTTCAAGCACGGACATACCACGGTCAATGAAGGCTATCATCTCACCAGACCGTTTATCCCCGAGCTCGGTATAAGCACGCATGGCACCAGACAGTTAAAGGAAGCTGTCGCTTGCAGATGTGAGAGCAGCCCTCTGCAGCCTCAGGCCCTGTCTAGTGTAACGATCCATATGTGCCTGCGCTGCCATGACAGTCTGAAAAATACGTCTGCTGGTACCAGCTATGTCACCTCTGCCAAGGGCATGATGTCCAGTGGCCTTACCATGAGCACCCTGGGACATCTGACTATGTGCATCTGGCTATGCCTGCTGTGACCAGACATAGTAGGCATGTTTGCCACACTTTCCTGTGACTGCCACCAAACACCAGCTGTCCCTCCACTATGGCCACCGATGATGGGGTATGTATAGGCACTGAAACTGTGTGCTGGGTTGTGGTGGCTAAAAGGGGGGTGTCAAATGATGGCACAGTGTCGGTCCCTGAAAACCCCACCTGTGCCTCAACAGTACTATTATCATCTTCGGTGTCTGTATGGACACCAGCATCAGATTCCATGCAGCAGGGACCCTGACCCACCTCGCCACCTGTGGGGGAAAACAAATAATACACTTTAAAACCTGTACAGCCTTGCCTAACAGTATACACACACACACACACACACACACACACACACACACACACACACACACACGGACACACAGCACACACATACCACCGTATTACCTGTCTATGACTTTGCAGTCCCACATATATGTCCATGTGTACCCCATCCTGCATCACACTTGGTAACATACACACATTGATACCACTCATAAACATAACAGTCCTCTAAATGCCGACACAAGCAATCACAACACAAGACCTGTTACTACATTACCTGCCTGACCTGTTTGTAGTGGTTTTATATGGCCTCACTGCTGTCATTTGGTGATCACCCTGTGTATGTCTGGACATCATGAGCATTAGCCCTATATGTGTGGGCTACTATGTTCACTCCATAATGTCACACACTAGTGTGCCATGTGTATGTAATGCTCAGTACATGCCAGATATGCTGCTCAATCAGCCTATCATGTGACAACAGTAATATATGGATACATTCCCTGGTGTTGACTAGTACTTCCCCAGTGCATCTGTAGTGCTGCATATGTGGGTTGTAGGTGACCTCTCTGCTGAATGCAATATTAAGGGTGTACCTGGTGTCTATCTTCCCTCTCAATGCCTGTTCCATTCTACAGACCATATTATACTATCAGCTGTCCTGTGATTACATACATGACAAGTATTCCTGGTGTGTAATGTGGCAGTCCATGTCCATGCACTGCACGATCCCAAAGGGAGGTACTGCTGTATGAACACCCCACAATCACAAATGTGCATACATGGCCAGCCACACAAACACACACATGCACACAAGCATCCTACATGCATCAACCTCCCTCCACTTCACCAGAGTGACCCTGCAGACTAATTAACTTCCTACCAGGATGCACACACTCACACATACAGGTGAGGTTGCACAATGATAGTGCATACTGTCCTCCTATTACCCATCTAATAACATGTATAACATATGGTACCCAACAGCAGGCAGCGCAGGTATAGTCAATCCATGCTAGCAACAGTATACATATGTGTGATGCATGTGATGTGTCACTAAGTGATGCCCCTTCCCCTGGATACCACTGCACCCATGTACAAAGTATTGCTGTGGACCTGTTCTGCACCCTGCCATGTACTGTGCACCAAACCTCCCAGGTGTACAGTCCATTTCTGAATGTGTACTACTGTGTTGGTTATGTCAGCTTTAATGCTCACAGATGTAATTTGTGAATGCCTGATGTCTGATTAACAGCTCTCAGCATCAGCGTACCATGTATGACCAATCCAATACTCTTACACTGACAACCATCAGAGCATACCATGGCTATGGGGGGTATACAGATTTTTATTGATATGACGCACCCATCCTTGATTTGCCATGGGACCACATCACCGCATAACTTAACAGTACATGAGCCCGATATGTGACATATGTCCTGTACTTTCACATGCAGTGTCTACGGAATGTGTTAGGTGTGCAGATGCTGACCACAATGCATACACACCGTGTGGGCATATGTGTGCACACCCTTATCATGACGGTTTGTTGCACCTCTTGTTGTGTGTACTACAGTAGTCACTACTCCTGGCAGGGGTATATCAGCAAGGGCCATCTGCATTTGCAAGTGTATGTTCAGTCTGCCCTACACATGTCACATGTGCTCATATATATGTCTACACATGGGTATCTGTATATTTGTGGACATACCTATATATATATATATGTACACATATGCATACCTATATGAGGGGTACATTCAGACATCAGGTCCACAATCTCACTACACCTTCCTGTACAGCTGCACTCTTCTGCCTTGCTACAACACAGACATGTGCCACATATAGACACAACCTGATATGTAGGGTCGGATTGCAGGTAACCCTATTGCACACCTATGGCATTCCTGCATGCTACAATATGGGCTAACCTGACTATCCTGCAAGAGGTGGGCTGTGGAAACCAGGTTTCCATCATTATGCCATTACTTCCATCACCAGCTATTGGCCACATAATATAATAATATACTTTCCATTACACAACACACACTATGATGGCTTACATCTTATCAGTCAGTGCTGCTCTGTACGGTTGATTGGTATGGCCTACTACCCACAGGGATGGACTTTATTGTCCATAGCAGTTGTTTAGCTGAACATCATTACAACAACAACACCTGAAGGCACATATAAATCATTCCACATCATCTATCCCATTATTATGGACCAAGTACTGCGGTCAGTTACATACATATATATATTTCACATACCTTTTCCAGGAATGCAGACTCTTCTGGATGTTTTTTTTTTCTTTGCCTTATACGCGCTCTCTCTCTCTCACACACTCTCAGTCTCTCTCCAGTAAATGGAATGAGCTGCTTTGCATAGATTGCAGCATGGAATTTGTATGTGATGCACAGGATCAGGTGATATCCTCTGCACCAATCAGTGTCCTCCACTTGCTACCTGCATGCAACATGCTGTGTAGTACTTCCAATTACCACTGTCATGGCAACAAAATACTATAAATCCCTACATCATGTGGGCATGGTCCCTTTACCTTTCCTGTATGATGGACATCCTTCCTGTGTGTGGGCAACAGTGTTACAGACAGCAGGTAGCAATACCTCTTACAGGAGAATCTGCACACTCAGGTCAGCTTCATATTTGTAGGAGGTTCCAGAACTACAGACAGAGTGTGAGTAGTGTTGTTGTCTGCATTGTATAGCACTGGTGTTACAGGGTTTGTGTGTACATACTAGTTTGACTTGGAATGCAGCCTGTTTGCATAGTTCTCAACTGTGGGCCTATCCTCTTGATGGCCAGAGGTGTGCCAATTATGTTTTGTCTGTCCACCACACAGGTCTTGTGTCAGATATATCACTGGCAGTGTGTGTGTTGAGTGCTATCAGTACATGGCTACATCCATTTTTGTTACTAACTTCATATTCCTGACTAAGGGTATGTTGCAGACTATCCTGTAACACCAGCGACTTGCTTAGTGTATGACAACAGTTTTACACATATGGGCCTGTGTTCCAGCCTCTGTCCTCCACCTACATACCAGGCTTTGTACATATGACATGCTGTCAAGGGTTGTTATGTAGTGGGCTGTGAGTGTGTCATGCTGCCGTTCCTGCCATCAGTCCACTGCTGTTGTATCCTCCACACATACTATGGGGTTGGGTCCATATATGTGTGGGCTTCACCTGCACAATACATGTGTGTCCTTATGCACTCCAGAGGCCAGTTTATGTAACAGTGGTATATGGCCCTGTAATATTGATTCTAGGGGGGGATGTACCATAACTAACCTAGGCTGTTACAACATGTGGGGGTATCAGGGGTAAGCTGCCTTAAGGTATCTGGATGTACATTACCATAAAATTCAACTTGGGTAAATGCAGGCCTACTGCCTCCTGCCATACAGACTGTTCTGTTTGTCAGTGTGATTGTGATCATGTCAGTTATGCCTTGTTTTGTAACAGATACATCCAATTGTGTCAACTGAGGTCTTTACCCCCTAGGGATTGTGTACAGAGTGTAGATAGAGGCTGCTGGACTATATGTCTGCATTACTTACTGTTGATTGATTGTTATCCTGTGGCGCAGTCTATCTTTACTGTTGTACTACTTGAAGGCCTCAGCCTGGACAGCAAAATATGTAAACCTTTCCAGACTACTGTATTAGTATAACAGTTTCACAGTTGCATTACTCTGTTTATAGGTATGTCAGTGTGTAAACAACTATATGACGTGGGATACACAACTGTAATAGTACACAAAAAAAGCTTTCCCATGTATGCAAACCTGTGTGTGATGTTATATCCTTTGACGTCTCTGTGGGTATATGGTGCAGGCAACAATTGTCATTTGTATGGGTGGCTCATACAGTGTCCAGTTGGTAAGGTGTTAACTGTAGGCATAGTGGCTGTTCCGTGTTGTGTGCACCTTCTACATATGTATCTTTCGATACATATCTCTGTGTGTGTATGTGTAGTTACAGGTCTATATTATAACATCAACATTTTTAAACATTGAAAGTTGTAATATCGAACCCCAAACACCGAAATCTGAAAACATCGAACAGTCAGAATACCGAATTTTTTCCCAGGGAAAAAAAATCGCTATTCCGAGAAACATACACACAACACAAACACACACAAAAAACAACAATCCACACACATACAATTAAATTCCTACACCTAAACCTAAACTAAACTTTACATACACTACTAGCTATCCACTTACCTTAACCCAACCCTAATCCAAAGTTCCGTCACTATCGCACACTCACCTCACCCGCGCCCTAACCCTAACTCACCTAACCCACCCGCTAACCCTAAACTACATACAACCGCACACTTACTTGACATGTGCCCTAACCCTAACTCCCCTAACCTGCCCCCTAACCCTAACCTACACACAATCGCACACTTACCTGACCTGCACCCTAACCCACCCTCTAACCTTAACATCCACACAACCGCAGACTTACCTGACCCACTCCCTAAACCAAACTCACCTAACCCGCACCCTAACCCTAACCTACACACAATTGCACACTTACCTGAGACCGACCTGTAACATTCCAATATATTGAACGCTGAAAACAGCGAAGCCACAGCAATGGCTCACCGAATTCTTTCCCTGGGAAAGAATTTGGTGTCCTGCACCTTCGCTGTTTTCAGCGTTCGACATTATGGGTTTGATATTATAACATTCAATGTTTAAAAACTTTGATGTTATAATATAGACCCTGTAGTTACATATATATATCTACATACATGTATATGTATATATTATATATATATATATATATATATATATATATATATATATATATATATATATATTTGCATATATGTGTCTGTGTATATATGTCCTAGGGATGTCGATTGCTTCCACGTTGTACATTCTCTATGGTAGCCAGACTGTACTGCATGATATGCTACTGATACCAGCCTGACATCATACAGGTGAGTTGGAGTACTGTTAAGATCTTGTGCCCATGTTGTGTCAGGTCCTGGTTATGGGATCTACAACAGTTGGTAGTGTATTGCAGGGCAGACGTGTTTGGCTGTGGGGGGATATCTATACGTACAAGATGTATGTTGTTTGGGCCCCCTCAACCCCATTAATGGTGCATGTGGACATATATAGGTTCATAGGTTCATAGGTAGGTACTAGGCTATCGGCCCTAGGGCCCATACAAGCCTAGCCAAAAAATGTACCCTGGCTTTCGCCACCCAATATTTTATCTACAGATGTATGTCTGTGTATACCTATATAGCTATATATAAATGCTTACGTATATATATATATATATATATATATATATATATATATATATACATATATATCTATAGACCAATGCATATGTATGCATATGTTTTATATATATATATATATATATATATATATATATATATATATATATATATATATCTACATATATAGATATGGATATATCTATTTAGATATAAATATATGTACACACACCCACACACACACACACACACACACACATGCATCTACATGTTTAAATACATTTGCTGTACTGTTGAATAACTGGACTGGATGATATGTTTTTTGAAAACATCAGAGTTATGTGTATCTGACATGGCTTAGTGGTAAATCACTTTGGCTATGGTGTGTAGGGTTCTGGCTTCGAGTCTTGCAGAGGGTGTTTATTGTATTGCTGGGCAGAACATGGGCCATTGGATACAGAGTGATTAAGGCACTTTTAAGCAGTTGTAAGCAGGTCTGCACTGAGGTAAGCACTGCTAACTTCCAGTTACAGTTTCTTATACTCAGCTTCTAAATTGCTTAACCTGTGTAGGCATTGTTTACACCCATGCATACAGTCTTAAACCCACTTACTGCTGCTTAAAAGTGCTTACTATTTTAAGCAGTTGACTTTTAAGCAGGGACTTTTAAGCAGTTGTAAGCAGGTCTGCGCTGAGGTAAGCACTGCTAACTTCCAGTTACAGTTTCTTATACTCAGCTTCTAAATTGCTTAACCTGTGCAGGCATTGTTTATCTCATGCATACAGTCTTAAACCCACTTACTGCTGCTTAAAAGTGCTTACTCCCACTTACCCCCATGCTAATTTCTTTAAAAGAAAAGAAAAAAGGGTTGATAGGAAAGTGATGAAAAAGGGGCACAAAGAGGGAAAGACAGTGGGGAAAATAGCTAGGGATTTGCAGAAGGGTGTAGGGAAGGTCTATAGCTGCCCATTTCTTGTATAGCAACAGCTGTGCATGTACACTGAATTTGGAGGTTGGTTTGGACACTCAAACCCCTGAGAGAGGGGTGAGGACAACAATAATATGTTGTGATGCCAGTTTTACCAGATTACATGTGTCCAGTGGACACGTGTGCAAAATAGACAGCTATGTATGAGGTGATATTTTTTTTTTGGGAACAGATTGCCGTTTTTTTTCAGGTGAGAGTGGAATGTTGGGGAGGGATTGTAGGTATATTCGGGGAGGTAGGTTGGGTAGGTTAACAGAGGAGACAAACAAGACGCATACAGGGGTGGTATATGACGTGGGGGGTAAACACCTTGATGGGAAGGGGTGTTCGGAAATTGGAATCCCATGAAGCCCTAGTGGAAACAGTGGGACTGAGATCCCCACTGCACCTTCACAGCCCCAAAGGTGGCTGTGCTGGGGGCTGAGTAGGAGAGCCAGGCTGACCCTCTAGTCATGACACATGGCCCTTGAGCTGGTGTAGAAGATCTCCAAACTGCTGATTGAGCTCTCTACGCACCATGACCTGGACCTGGCGATGGGTGACAGCTTCCTCTCTGTGCCTGCTCCCGGGGGGATGAGCCCCATCCCCTGAGGCATTTTCACCTGAAGGTGGTGCAGGACCAATGGACATGAAGGTCCCGGGTTGGGCCCCAGATGTGCTGGTGCCCAGTGCCATGGCCAGCTGAGGTGAGACAGGTTGGTCCACTGGGACCCGCATTCCCATACATGCTATGGTGTTTATGGTGTATCAA
This sequence comes from Protopterus annectens, assembly GCF_019279795.1. Lineage (NCBI taxonomy): Eukaryota > Metazoa > Chordata > Ceratodontiformes > Protopteridae > Protopterus > Protopterus annectens. Next base: position 1,178,101,421 of record NC_056726.1, on the reverse strand, counting down.
CATATGTGAGTTAGTAATAGTCAACACATTCCAGGGTTCGGTATAACAGCATGCATAGATTTTCCCATTAACCCAGACAGCAGATACGGAACAGATGCATAGCAAATGGAACACATGCATATATGGGTACACAGTGTTAATAACAGCTAGCAGGTACACTGGTGACACCATGCCACCAGTGTTGAAGTATTTCAACATAGCACATGCATAGAAACAGATTTAAGTATTTATCAACCAATAGGACATATGTCCCAACATAACAATGAAGTCATCACATACCAGTTGAGGTGGGTATTTAGTTTGTTGTTGGAGATATGGTGGAGGGATGTCAATTAACAACTAGTATATTTCTGTAGTTCACATTACTTTCCTAGTCAGTGCTGTTATCTGTACTTTACAAGTATTACTACACTATCCTATTGCCTTAGTTTGGACAGTGATATGGCTGTTGTCATCTTTATACATTAACTGGTTTTACCTGCAGTATACACCTCTTTCCTGGTAGACCTGTGGAGGAAATGTTTGTTAACACTAACTGTTTCTACACATACTTCCAGATTCCAGGTTGATGTTGTGCACATACCTGTCCATCTGTTTCTGCACAGACTCTGGCCATGACTTTACCACATACAGGTGAACCGGGACATATCTAGACTATTGCCCTCTTCAACCTTTAGTGACTTACAACACTCTTATACATGATTTCCTACACAGTTATATTATGTAGCACAGTGTGGGTGACAGTGATACCTTATTAATCAGAGCAATTGCAACACTCACAATTCCATACAATACCAGAGTCAACAGTACCAGTACAGAGTATCAAGCTTTTATTTCTCGGCACAGTATTCGTATCCAGCGTACCTGTGGGATCTCGGCACAGTATTCGTATCCAGCGTACCTGTGGGAGCAATGTTTGTTAGTACTACCTGAATGTTGCCACACAAAGTACCAGATTTCACATTAGTATTATGCACATACATCTCACTCTGTTACTGTACACACTCTGGTCACAGCTTGACAACATGGGGGTGTAGATAGAACATCCTTGGCTTATTACTCTCATAACAGTTTCAGGAATTGCTAGAGTGACAGGTTTGTTCTCATAGATGTGTGACAATCAGTTGTATTTCCTGTTTGCTGCCTAAACTTCTGGGATCATCCCACTGACTTCCCAGGGGACAGGCAGCAGATATGGGCCCATATACCTGACATTCTGGTCTTATCTGTACAGTTGTGGGGTATGATTCTGTATGCAGCCTACTTCCACTCCCAGGATTAAACTATAACACTGTCCATCACAGTTGTGTGTGCTATATAGATATTGCTGTATATCTCCTATCAGCTTTCTGTCTTATAATTCTCCTGTGGTTTTACATTCTGACCTTGTATTATAACACTCTTATACAGGAGTTTCTAGACAGTTATATTATGTAGGACAGTGTGGGTGACATCGATGAGTAATACCTTATTATTCAGAGCAACTACATCAGTCACAATGCCATACATTACCAAAGTAAACAGTACCAGTACAGTGTATCATTCTTTCATTTCTGGACATAGTGTTCGTATCTGACAGACCTGTGGGGGACAATGTTTGTTAGCACTACCTGAATGTTGCCACACTCAGTACCAGATTTCACATTACTATTATGAACATACATCTCACTCTGTTACTGTACACACTCTGGTCACAGGTTGACAACATGTGGGTGTACATGGGACATACATTGCTTATTACTCTCATAAGATTTTGGGGCTAGTGTGTGTGGCTTTGTTCTTCTCATAGTGTGTGTATCCAATCAGTTATTTTCCTGTTCATCTGGGATCATCCCACTAATTTCCCAGGGGGACAGGGTGGCAGGGAGCAGATATGGGCCAATTTACTGGACATTCTAGACATATCTGTACAGATGTGGGGAATGATTCTGTATGCAGACTATCGCTGCCAGGATTCGAACCATGGCTGTGTGTGCTAAAAATACAACAGTTCATGTCTCAGTTGCGTGTGCTATTTGGATTTTGTTTGTCTGCCTTTTCAATGTTTTCTGTCTATGTGTCTTTCAGTTGTACTAAATGACCTCTGGGGATTACACCAGTCATATACAGACATTCCTACACATTTCATTTATGTTGCACAGTGTGGGTAACAGTACTTAATACAATAGTACTATTACATGATTGCAAATCTACATTACCATATGATACCTGGGTATATGCATGCAGTCTAGCAGTTAGATCTTTACTGTCAGGCTATTATACTTTTATTTACATACAAACTATACGAGACTCTTCCTGCCATATTCTCCAGTGTATACAGTACTTGTCTTAAACAATATAGGTTTATACTGGCAATTACCGTACTAATACTTTTAGATTAATTTCATATAACAGTACATGCAAGAGTATTACTAACCTGCCTCATGTCACAACCTAGCCAGGTAACAGCCATGGGCCTCCTGATTTGCGGGCTGCTGACTTCCCGCTGTGAAGGACATAAAAGGAATATTTAGCCATACCTATCCATAATATACATGAGCTGGCAATTATTAAACAGGTAGTGGAGTGATACTTGCACACAGCTGGGACCTCCCCTGTCATCCTATTTTCTTGGATCCACTGATCCAAGAGATCCCCCTTTTGCCACTGCAGGTCTGCATAGTGATGCCTGACCTGCTCACCAGTTTGAGTATGACTGTGGCACTGGTGAGGTCACAGGTGACACTGTCACAGGCTTCCCCCTTATATTGAGAACCCTGGTACTGGCCCTGCAGCAGTCTCTGCTCATGGTCTTTGGCAAGGAGTCCTGCCATGACTCTGGACTTTTGGATGCCCCAGTGCTGCACCCGGAAGCGCACTGCCTCTACCCTTTCTGCCATGGTGCCTGCAAGGGGAAGCTACAACCAGTTATAAGATGTATTCCTGCCTGTTGGGTTTAAGTAGGGCTGAATTCCCACACTTTGCCATGATTGGCCAGTTTTGAAAAGGCTAAGCTATGGGCAAACCTGCTAACCTAAGGTTGGCATGGTTTAAAGGGGTATCCCACTGGGCACATTGAGTTAGCTGGTCTACACATTGCTTACACCTCCTAAGCTGGACTGTGCAATGCTTAGTATTGCTTAAAATTGACTGCATTATATTTGCTTTTTGGCACTGATTTATTATTCATTCCATGTTATATATATATGTGTGGTATCCATGATTCATGTCCTTGTGTTTAGTAGGGGACTTCAACTCTCTATTACATTTACAGCACACATCTGGGCGTACTTTAGTACTCCAGCTCACATATTTCTGTTACGTAGTAGGTTATAGAACATATGAGTGTATACTGATTCCTTTCACATGTTCAGTTTGATTTTAATATAGTGAGGGTTTGTCTGGTGAAACCTCACTGTTATGTACTGCTGTGATGGCTTGGTGGTTAACTCCTGTGACGATAGTGTATAGGGTCCTGGGTTCAAGACCTGCAAGGCTGTTCATTTTGTTGCTGGCAGAACAGTGGCTGTTGGATACAGAGTGATTAAGGCAATTTTAAGCACTTGTAAGCAGGTTTGTGTGGGTTTGCGTGAGGGTAAGCACTGCTAATCTTCTGTTACATATGCTTACAGTGAGTTAGCTTCCATATTGCTTAACCTGTATGCACATTGCTTACCCCTGTGCGAATGGGCTTAAACCCACTTACTAATCCTTACATATGCTTACTTCTGCTTACTACTGCTTATTAGTGCTTACACTTGCTTACTAGTGCTTACTCCCGCTTACCACTGCACTAATTTAGACAGTAATATCTAATGGTACTTGGGAAGGTGGGAGATTTGGAAGCTGTATGGAGTTATCATTCATTACACATTTTACCTTCCATTTATATCCATGATTCCTGTGTGCATAGACTGTATGGGGCACATGTAATTATCTGTGGACTTCGCAACATTATGAAACTGACACCTCACATCTGCATTTAATGCAATACTCCAGTTCACAAATATATGTTATTTAGTAGGTTATGCAATTAAAATATTGGTCATAATGTGATTTGACATGGAATGTGCTGCAGTGGGACTCAAACCAGGAATGCATGCTCATAAGGTCAATGCTCTGCCCAATACACTATTGCTATATTGCTTTACTTGCATATATCATCCTTGTTATCGTCTTCAGCCATTCAAGCTGCATTAACCATAGCTATGCAATGGGCAAACCTGCACAGCTACGGCTAGATTTAATTGGTTTCATAAAAACAATGGTATATTTATATTGTATATTTACTATTGCTGTTGTACACATGGGAGAATGTGGCTGGGGGTATGCAGATACCTATGACCGGTCCTGCTCATTCTTTTGGGCTTTCTGCTGTTCTTCATTGCGGGGGCATGTATATTCTGAGAGCTCTGCTCTCAGACTGCACTCTCCATGCTCTCAGCGTAAGATTAGGAGCTCAGGCAGCGCGCCTTCATTAATATGCATGGCATGCTGCCGTCCTGCTCCTAAATGGCCATTTCCATGCAGGACTAAGCTAGTCCTGCGTATTTTATATGTTGTGAAAGCAAAATCAGGGACTTATTCTGCTGATGGATTGCAGACTGAATATGATGACAATTTAATAGCTGTATTTAAAAAAAAAAGTGCTATTCTCTTATTAGAAACATTCTACATAATATCTCTAGTTGTGATTGAGCTTGGAAATATTTACTATCCCTTTAAAAGGTTGTAGTAAGACTGCATATTGTAGTGCTATCTGTGTTTACAACTGTGCATAAATATTCAGACTCTAAAAGCCAGATTGATGGTTTTAAGAATAATAGTTACAGAAAAGGACTTGGACACCTATCACTGTATCTCTTGCACATTCAAAGTTTTGTATTTGTATATGATTGGATGTATAAATGGATTAATTTGCTGATGTAACATGTAATTTTATACTTATTTTCATCTGGCAAAGTGTGTAAATAGTTTTGACTAAGTCTTTCACCTTTGTGGATGAAAGCACTCAGCATGTTACTTTATTAAAGTGTGAAGTGTGTGCTCTGCATATAGCCTGGTGTCAGTGGCTTCAGCATTATTTTGGTTATGAGGTGATTTCGAATGTTTGGTCATTTGCAATTTTTTTGTTTCTATATTCCTTACAAAATAGATTAGAGGGGGTTTGATTATTGTTTGTAAATGCTTAAAAATGCTGAATTAGTAGAATTATAATTAAACTCAATAAATCAATAGTTTATAATGATTAAATATTAATGTGATATTACATGGATAGCTTCTTAAGCACAGAGGTGTGGCTAAGGTGAGGTGAAGGCAACAATTGCACTGCATGCAAGGTATTTGGGGAGGTGATCAGCAATTGCCAGTGGGGCATTATTGTAGTCCTGGCATTCAAAAATGAATGCAGATAATGTATAGTATTTGTGATCCCAGCTGAAGTGCTGAAGCACTTAGTGTATGGGGTTGTAACAGCAGAAAGCCATTTGCTATATTTGTAGCAGGCTGTTTGATACATTTCAAAGCAGAACACATTTTTGAACCCCAACTTCAAGAAAGGATTTTTTATTTGTTTTGCTTTCCAACTTTTAGTTTGGGGGAGGGGCGGTGCACCATGCCCAAGAACTGCAGTTGGCATTAGATAAGTTAGATGCAACTCGGACTAGATATTTTAAATTTGGGATACATAGCTAAAAGAGGTGGAGTAAAATTTACAAAAGAAAAAAAGAAAAACATTAATTATCCATAAATAAAACAAATGAGAAATATATAAACAAAGTCCAGATAATCCAAACGGCATAGTGTAAACAAAGAAAAACTCAGAGTAAAAGAACTGAGTTCAAACAAAGTTAATAGAGCTATAAAATGTAAAATAAATATGGTAAAACAACATTTCCTTAGTTAAAAAAAGTCAGTAGAATACTTAAACTAGTAGACTATTGATATTTTTAGTCAAAGAGCAGTCATATAAAATGTCAACCAGATTCCTGGCATGCTATTTTAATCAACTTCCAGTAATAATTTAAATCATCAAAAAGTCTAAGCTTCTATGACCCATAAATAACCTGTAGATACCGGAAACTGCAGACTTAGTACACATAAAGGGATTCAGAAAGACTTACTGTGATGCAGAAGCCTTAGCTTCAAAGATTTCTGTATGATACTAAGACTAAATGATTCAGATACTGCTTTCCTGTTATTGCTTCACAATAACAAGGGCAGCAGTCCAGCTAATTAACCACATGCAAACGTGTCAGTGTGGGGAAACAGCTAGAATGCTGACTGTTAAGAGTTAAAGACGTATTGCCAATGATAATCCTTATGACATAGGCAGGACTTGTGAAGGGTAGGTCACGTTTGAGCCATCTTAGGATCTTAACTTAACTTGTAGGGACTGTAGAGAACACCAGAGACAGAGGCTGCAGGTTTACTAGAACTTTTCAAAACATTTGATTCGCTCAAATGGAACTTCATTTGAAGAGTATCTACCCATTCAGAATTCCAAGCACTAGTAAGATCACACAAATGCTCAGACATACCATCTAGTACTGCTGGAAGATTAACAGTGTTCCATAAATAGGGGTTTTCTCCACATATCTCAGGTAGAATTTGTGATCACCCAACCAGTCACCTAGCCTGGATTTTAAGATTGCTGGGGATGTGCTCTGCTTGGGTTAGCTTCCTGTCATACCATCTGGTGTTCAGGTTATATATACAAAAAAAAATCTTTATAGCTAGCATAAGTTGAGTCTTACTGCTTTATGAAGAACTGCAATGAAAATGTGTCTCCATTACCTCATTGTGTGTTTAGGCATATTCTACCTTTGTCTGGGACTACTGGTTGAGTAATATCATAAAATTAGTTCTGCAAAGTGTACCTAAGTGATAAAGAAGAAGGGACCTAGTGTATGTTATGTATAGTCTTATACAGAAACATGTGCAGGTGAATTGTATTGGCACATGTATACGTTAGCCTGTATCATTTATCTGCTACTGCCTTTGCAAAACTTGGAAAATAACATGTGGGGTCAGGTTGAAGCCAAGTTAATAAACAACGACAGTCCATGGGCCCTTCAATAATACAATAAAGGGGTTCCTGTATGGAGATCATAAGGAATGCATTCAAGGTTCATACATATATCCATAATATTACTAGACAGACCATATAGGGGTACCTGGGATGCCCAGAGTTTAGAATAGATAGGATCCCATTATTAGAAGTAGGATAAAAGGAGAAATGTATTATATTGTGATTTGGACCAGAAAATGGAAGGCATGTGGTGTTTGCTTGCTATCAGTTCTTCAATGTGAAATTCAGTATAGAAAATTCAGTTCTGTGTAAATAGTTAAATATTTCATATACAAGAAATATTTATGACATGATATATGACCTCATTACATAGGCAGTTTTTTTACTCATAATGGATGTCTATATATCTAGAGCATAACATAGAGTATGCCCAGAATATATCTATCAGAAATATACAATTAGACAGAACAATTGAAAAGGAAGGTGGAGCTGGGACTACTGGTTGAGTAATACTCAACTATTCAACAGTTAGATAAATCAGAAATATTTCTCTTATTTATGAAACTTAACCACAAGTTTTAGCCATCAGTCTCATATCTATCTATATATGGCTCTACCTCTGTGTCTCTCTCTCTTTCCCTCTCTCTCTCTCTCTATATATATATATATATATATATATATATATAAAACACACACAAACACACATATATATGTGTATATATATATATATATATATATATATATATATATGAGCCTACTTTACATCATCGACTTTTCACAAAGTCAAAATTCATATGGCTGAGACCATATGATCGACTTTTGAAAAGCCGAACATGTAAAGTAAACACAAAAACACAATGAACACTTACCTAAAAGCTGTTAGCAGGGGGTCTATGCCACCCTGCACCCCCCCTGGGGGCCCCCCACCCCCGGTAACTTAAATATACTAACTCTGAGATCGTACTACAGTGCAGAAGAGGGAAATTTTCCCATTCTGCACTGTACGGAGATAGCGGTTCCCCATAGTCAGCTTTTCAAATGTCGATCATGTGGTCTCGGCCATATGAATTCTGACTTTGTGAAAAGTCGATCATGTAAAGTAGACCCATATAGATATATATATATATATATATATATATATATATATATATATATATGTGTGTGTGTGTGTGTGTGTATGTGTGTGTGTGCATGTATGTATCTATCTATCTAACTAGACAGATACATGCATATAGCTGACACTGGCATATACTAAATTGACCACAATCAGTCAAAATTAAATCAACTGACATACCAGTATTCATGTGCCAAGCACAAATATCGATGTATACGAAACTAAAAAAAAAAAAAGCAAAAATGTTGCTTTTTGCAGGGTGGCAAACACCCCTGCACCCCCATACTCCCTTCTAATTTTATATATACCAAGTCCAAGATCGCAAAACAGTAGGGGAAAGTGCAAAAGTGCACTTCTTGATGTATAGTAATCTCACACATAAAGCAGCCATTATCCTGCAATGCTCCAGCAGTTTTATAAAACAACCCTCCAAAAAAAAACTATTCAGTCTAATAAACATATGATCAAACCCACTACATTCATATTTGTATATCTGCACTACACACTCTCTTCAAATAACATTCCCCCTACAGTAGAATTTCTGTGCTGGGTCTCAAATAAAATCCCACAAGAAACGATTCCATTAAGACACCTAAACTTTGACTAGATCATACTAACTCCATACATCCGAATGGTTTCTCCAAGCCTTTTGCCACCCCAACAAGATGTAGTAAAAACATAAGAGAGAATCAGTTCTTGACTGGATTCTCGCCTCTTCACCAAACAACATTCCATCTTCTGGTTCCCTTCAGGATAGGATTAGTTAATATATAGGAACTGCCTGGAAATATAGTCTTAAACTATATAATACCAATGCCAAAAACAAATTAGTAACAGTCATGCCACTAAAATATGATTTTTTGAATTAAATGAAAACTATAAGATTACTGATAAATGACAATAAAGTGTAATATTATATTCATTGTTACGGACACTTCATGATTTAATTAAGTTGTAGTATAGTTAACTGATGCATATAATGCTTAACATTTTTTTTTATATAGAACATTAGAAAAGTTTGATACCTATGAATGCCACTCACACTATAAGGGAGATAAACAGCAAGCATATTACTTTTAAGATGCATAACCGTTATTGCTATACAAAAGATGTATTAAAATAAGATATTTTTCTTTACAATTTAAACAAAGCCAAATAGTTAAGTATTAAATCTAGGTATAGTTGTGCTGCCTTAGTATTTTATAAAATATTAAAAATAGATAAAGACTGTATTTAAGTAATATGTAAATACAACTACATGTATACTTAAAGATATATAAGATACTTTTCATTATAAAACTACCATGTGGCGGGGCTGGGGGAGGATGCTGAAATGCAGATCTAGAGGGATCGCTTGAATGGTTAGATCATTCAAGGATGAGATGTTTTCTTCATGGAGGGGTTTGGTGGTTGTTTATTTTATAATGTTTTCAGTTATGATCTTCTAATGTACTTTTATTGGGTGTCTATAATCAACTGTAATACTGTTGGAAGAAGAAAGAACAAGTCAGTCTCTTCATGTACACACATCTACACATCATTACGAGTATATGAATATAGATAAAAGCAAAGCTAATATAAATCCAATTGCAAAATGTAGATCTATTAATGTAAATGGTTTAAATAATAACTGCAAAAGGGGAAGTTTTTACAGATATTTAAAGCTATGTGTAGCACAACTAGTATTTTTACAGGAAACACACCTTACACAGGAAGACATAAATAAAATAAACAATAAAAATTATACATTACTAGTAAGTTCCACCTATAGTCAAAAGTGAAGGGGAGTAGCAATTTTGTGGAAAAACACTACTTTAATGCCTAAAATCATAAACACGTTTCATGACAACTCAGGAATGTTTTATCTAGTGACAATATCTATCAATGAAATGGTATATACATTAGTGAATATTTATTGGATACCAGGACTAGGAGTTAGAGTGGCCAAACATCACTTAGATGACATAGTGCAATATGCCAAAGGCAATTTAATCGTAGCTGGAGATTTCAATTGCATTATAAAAGAAACTGACACAAATACTAAAACTACACATAAGAGATCACCTTTAACAAAGTTATTATCTGAGTTTGTTGAAACTTTTAATATAGTTGACATAAATGAGTATGCTGTCCCAGATTCACTATTCTTTACACATTTTTCCCATAGGCATAATACATACTCTAGAATAGATAGAGTGTACATAACAAAAGATTTAACCTCTAAATTAAATAAAGTCAAGACAATTTCATGTCCATTTTTGGACCATAACACCATAACGTTTGAGATAGACTTATGTTTCAAGAGAAGGATATCAGTAACAAGAATACCATCTTACATAACAAATCTCAAAGATTTTAAGGAATTTTATATTAAAGAGACACAAACATTCCTAGATATCAATCTTACAAAAGATGTATCTGAAATATATATATGGGATGCATTGAAAGCATACCTATATGGAAGAGCGGTGGGATGGTATAAAATAAACAAAAACAGTGGAATAAGGAATTAATGGAATTACAGTCAAAAGTAGATAATTTAAAGCTTGATATTCAAAATGGAAACACCAACTTAATAAAAGAACTAGAAGATACTAATAAAAAATACTCAGAGACGCTACACCACAAAACAATGATCAACTTAGAAAAATTAAACTATGTTACTATTCAATGAACCCTAAAAACCAATGAAGAATAGCAAATAGGACTAAAAAGATGATTAAAACAAATCAAATCAAGGAAATACATAATATAGAAACTAAAAAGAAAGTGTCTGATTTAGAAGGAATACTAGAAGCATTTAGGCTATTCTTTCATAAACTTAATAATCAAAATGAGAAAATAGAAACACATTCAGTATGGAAAGCTTTTCTTAAAAACAATGTTAAAGTTAGGTTATTAGAGGAGCAGGTACAACTAATAGATATGCAAATAACAATGACAGAACTTAAAGCTGAAGTAAATAAGTTAAAATTAAACAAAGCTCCAGGTATAGATAATATCACCCCAGAAATGTTTAAATTACTATCTAATGAGGCTTTGCTGTTGTTATTGAATGTCTTTACATCAGTTAAAAATGGTAAAGACATCCCTCCTTCTTGGAAGTACACATTAATATCACCGGTTCTGAAACAAAGTAAAGATCTCAGTGAATACATGCTGCTCGAATAAAACAATTACTACCATTTTTGATAGAGGAGGATCAAACAGGTTTTATAAAAGATAGTAACACTTATGATAACATCAAAAGAATTCTTTCCTTAATTGATTATATAAATGACACAAAAAACAAAATGAATGTTATTAGTTTAGACATAAATAGTGCATTTGATTCACTGAACTGGGATTATTTATGGTTAGTTTTAGAAGAATATGGCTTCTCAAACAACTTCACCTTGTTAATAAAATCATTATATGAAAAATCATTGGCTTGTATAAAACTGGGATCTTGTATGTCTAAATCTATTAAAATAACAAAGGGCACAAAACAAGGCTGCCCTCTTTCTCCGTTATTGTTTGCACTAGTCATTGAACCCTTAGCAAATAATATACGTATGGATAAAAATATTGAAGGAATACTATTAGACAACAGCCTAGAGCTTAAAATTCAACTTTTTGCTGATGATATTTTAATTACCTTAAAGAATAATAATAGCTCTTTAAAAGCTTTATGGGACTCAATTCAAAACTTTCAAAATGTTTCGAGTCTTAGTTTCATAGTTTCATAGTTTCATAGTATAGGTTCATAGGTTCATAGGTTCATAGGTTAGTACTAGGCTAACTGCCCCTGTGGGTCATTTTAAGCCTAGCCAATTACCCCATGTGAGAATTGAACCCTGCACCTTGTGTCTGTAAGGTGAACACCTTAACCATTATGCCAGCCCCCTCCCCCTTATGCCAGCCCCCTCCCCAAAAACAGTTCATAGGCTCATAGATTAGTACTAAGCTAACTGCCCTTGTGAGCCATTTAAGCCTAGCCAGTTATCCTTTGTGAGACTCAAACCCTGCACCTTGTGTTTGTAAAGCAAACACCTTAACCATTAGGCCACCCTCCCTACTAGGCTATCTGCCCTGGGGCATTTGCAAGCCTAGCCATAGTGATGTGGCTATTGCCACCCCATGAAATGGTACAAAAATGTACAGAATAAATCTAGAATACTGTGTCTCTGTCTAGTAGTGACACAATGAAGATCCCCTTATATAATAGAATTAGTTTACTGTGCCCCTGTCTAGCAGTGACACAGATGTGACCCCTGGGGTAAACTTACGATCTCCCATCCACTCATCAAGATTTCTCTTGAAGAGAGTCAGTGAGAGGCTCTGCCTAATACGAACTGGGATCCTGTTCCAAAGCATGGGAAGCCTCTGGGTTATGAATCTATCCCTCCAGCATGTCCTATTCATACTTGTGCCGAGGTTTAAGTCTTTAGCTCTCATGGTCCTGATGGATTTGGATTTTTTGAGGTGGAGCATGTCCATCAGATCCTGATTGGACATGGCCTTGTACGTCAGGCAGAGATCACCTCTGAGCAGGCGGTATGCTACTGAATAGAGCTGAAGTTTCTTTAGTCTGGCAGAATAAGACATATGTTGGAGACCATTGATCCTTTTGGTGAGGTACTTTTGTGGTCTCTCCAGCTGTTGCAAATGCCGGGTGAGGTACATACCAAATGGGGCATTGTACTCAATCATGGGTCTGATGAGGGAGGAATACAGGGGTACAATGACATCCTTGGATCTGGATGTGAATCCCTTCATGATGAGGTGTGCAAGGTAGAATGTTTTTCTAACCACTTTGGCAACGTGGGTGTTAAATGAGAGGTCGCTGTCTACTTGGGTCCCTAGGTCTCTGATTACGTTTTCCATACTCAGTGGGTTGCTCTCTATGTGATAATTTGTGGGTACTTTGTTTTTTCCAAAAGGGATGACTATACATTTTTTGGCATTTAGTTTAAGGCCGTGACTACGGCACCAGTTGTCCGTTTCAGTGAGGCCTTTTTGTAGGATGTGTGTCTCTGCTGGTGTATCAACTATGGCGCCTAGTTTTCAGTCATCTGCGAACTTTTTCAGCCACAGCCCTCCCATGTTTGCTTTAACATCTGAGAAATAAATGCCGAACAAGAGGGGTCCCAGGACAGATCCCTGTGGGACACCACTTGTGACTGGCTTTGAGTCTGACATTGCTCCAGCAATTTTAACTTTATGGGTTCTGTCCTTTAGCCAGCTTGCAACCCATCTAGTGACATAAGGGTTTACTTTTAAGCTGTATAGCTTATCTATGATGCTTGAGTGGGGTATTGTGTCGAAGGCCTTAGCCAAGTCCAGGTATGCTGTATGGACTGCTTTGCCCTCATCAATGGCTCTAGTGACTGTTTCGAAAAAGTCAACCAGGTTTAAAAGGCAGGATCTGCCCTTTACAAAGCCGAACTGGGTGGGGTCAAGTGTCTGTAGGTCCCCTATGTCTCTGTTTATGAGTTCCATAATGATTTTTTCCATAGCTTTGCAGACCAGGCTAGTTAAGCTTATGGGGTGGTAGTTTCCAGGGTCTGTAGAGGCACCCCCCTTGTGGAGTGGGACCACTGTTGCTGTACGCCAGTGTTCAGGTACATATACCAAAGTAAGGCTAAGGTTAAATAGCATTTTTATGTGTGGGTTTAGCTCCTCTTGGAGTTCACGTAACACGCACCCCGGGATACCGTCAGGTCCCACTGATGCTGTGTTTTTTGCTTTGTTTAGGGCGGTTCTCAATTGGACATCTGAGATGACAGGGAGATTACATTCAGCTGGGATAAGTATTTCTTCTTTTGGGGGTGAAGGAGGGGAGAAATTTGCACTGAACCTGTCAGCCAGAATGTTGGCAATATCTGTGGGTTCAGTGTATTTTTTGTTGTTGTGAACGAACTCTGAGCATATCTGAGGGTTTCCGCCCAGGTTTCTAACATAGCTGAAGAAGGCTTTGTGGTTATCTTTAGTGTTCTTAGCGATTTTTCTCTCAAAGTTTGCCTTGGATGCTTTTATGAGAGAACGTAGTTTTCTGCTAATGTTGATCAGAGATGTCTTCCCTTCATGGGATTTCGCTCTGACGTGCAGTAGCTTCCTTCTTTTGTTATACAATTTGTTTATGGCTGAGGTCCACCAGACAGGACGCTTACATTTGGTGGAGAGGGACTTGGATTTGTTTGGGATTGCATGATCCATGCATTCTTGGAGATGTCCATAGAAAGCATTTGTGAAGGATTCGGCATTGTGGGATGTGGTATCCACTGGCACAGTGGGCTTAAAGGATACCATCTCAGTCTTAAGAAGAGTGAAGTCTGCTTTTGAAAAGTTTTTCACTGTGGTCTTTTGTGCTGGGGTGGAGGTGGGATATGTATATCCAGGGTGATTAGTTTGTGGTCAGATCTCACTAGTGAGGGGTATACTTCCGGTGTGGAGCATTTTGTCCCCATGTTTGTGATGATCAGGTCTAGTATATTATCTCCCCTAGTGGGAGAGGTGACCTGTTGTTCCAGTGCATTTGAATTTATGAATTCCAGGAACCTTTGGGCTAAGATATTAGGGCTAGAATAATGTACCCAGTCTATGTTTGGGTAGTTGAAGTCTCCCAGTATGATGGTATTTTGTGATACATTCATATCCTCCAATGTCTTCAGGAAGGCTGAGTGGGGTTCTTGAGATTGGGAGGGTGGTCTGTAACATGCTACCAGTTGTATAGCAGTTTTGCCTATGGTTAGTTGCACCTGTATGGTCTCTGATGCTTCATGTGTTGCTACTAACCTGGAGGTGTGGGTGTCCTTTATGAATATGGACACTCCCCTTTGTGGTTTGGCCTGGGTTTTGGGGCCGAAAAGCATGATACGGGGTATAGCCTGGTAGTGCTGGGGTGCTCTCAGGAGCCTTGAACCAGGTTTCAGTTACTGCACAGATGTCGATGTTCTCCATGCTGAGGAGTGCATCAAGTGCCTGCATCTTGAGATTTAGACTTCTGGCGTTGAGCAGCATTACCCTTAGTTTTTTTTTCCATTTTTGTTTTCTAAGGAGGTGGGTTTGTCTTTTGAGCCTTGCCTAAAAAAGGCACTATGGGGGTGGCAAGAGCCTTAGCCAATATCCGGAAGCCCAGTGGTGACAGGTGTAAGCCATCCCTTGCGAAGCAGCGTGGCTTGTCCAACATATCATCCCAGGCAGACAGACATTGGATCCCCTTAGAATGACACCAGTACTTGAGCCAATTGTTAAAGCTGATCATCTTGTCTTTGTATTGTGGTATCATTCTTGGTGAGGGCAAGATGCTGCTCAGGGTCAGGGTCATACCAGCCTGGGCTACATAATCGGAGAGCTCCTCTATGTCTCTTTTCATGTAGTCCAGGGAGGTACGTCTCAGGTCATTCACACCAGCATGGACAATGACGGAGTCATATTTGTACTTGCTTTGGAGTGACCTGAGTGCATGTGTTATGTGGCGGATCCTAGCTCCCGATAGACAGCTCACAGTCACCTTCTCCTTGTTCAGCCTGGTCAGTGGGACATCAGTGTGTCTGACTATGGAGTCACCTATTACTAGTTACTTAAATTTAATGAGAACAAAACAAATGTATTGCTTATAAATACTAATAAAAACGATCTAAATAAAAAATACCATAAATATATCCCCACCGATAATACAATTAAATACTTGGGAATTATAATAACTAACAACCTAGATACTACAATTGAAACAAATTATAAAGAGACCTTAAATAATATTAAAAATCTAATACAAAGATGGAATAAGTTCTTCTTTTCAATGGAAGAAAGGCTCTATATAATTAAAGTTATCATATTTCCAAAAATTCTTTATCTTATACAAGCTTGTTCTTTGCCACCAGCTAAATCGCACCTAAAACAATTAAATGATTTATTGGTAAGATTCCTATGGTATCCAAAAAAAACAAGGATAGCTATGAAATATCATCTAGATGATTGGGCTATGGGTGGCATAGGTTTACCAGACATAGAAGTATATTTGCATTCATCTGTTATTAAAACAATATCATTATGGCTAAATACAAAATATACATCAAAATGGAAGCTAGTTCATGAGAGAATCTGGTTAAAATCAGGATTTGTAGTAGCAAATAAGTATACCAATTTCATACCAAACAATTTCTATGGCTGATGAAGGAATATATGATGATACATAAGTGTAAAAATATAAGTTCCAAATACATTACTTATACATTAAAAATTTTCCAAATCTTATTAATAGCAATCCTGATATTAAAGCATGGTCATTTTTATTATATCCAGTAGCGTACACACAAGGTAATATAATAACATTTGATATAGAAGTAGTCAGCATGCTTAAAGAAAAGGGATTAATATATTGGCATCAATTGGTAAACTCTGGAAAACTTCTGACAATAGACCAAATTAAATGGAAATTAAATATGGAAAATAGTTCTTGTCTACATGTACAAGAATTAAGACAGTATATATTAAGCAAACAAGAAACAATGCAACCATCAATAAGACAGAATGTTTTTAATCTTATAGAACATATAATATTACTAATGAATCAACCCATTACTGGAAAGGGATACTTATCATCTATTTATAAAACAAACAAAAAAATAAAAACTTATAATAATGACAAAATATGGAATTATTATAGATCAATTAATGGACATGTGCCAAATGACAGAGACAAAACATTAATTCTTCTCTCTCTAAAGCAGACATCACTTTCACTACATTGGAGACTTTACATGGCAATTCATATACAGATCTTATGTAACCCCTCATAAAATGGAACTTATGTTTAAGAAAAATATTGGCTGCTGGAGATGTGATTTATCAATAAAAGCAGACTGGCAACATATGTTCTACGAATGCCTTTTGATTAAACCATATTGGGATAAAATAAATTATTTTCTGCAAATGGTATTCAATGACAAATTCCAGATTTCCAAATCTATTATTTTGTTTAATGCACCTGTACCTGACTGTGTACCAAGAACAAAATATGTAATATTGTGGACTCTCCTAGCCATTGCAAGGAAGAACATTACATCAAACTGGAACTCCAAAGGTTCTCCAACTTTTAAGCAATTCATGAATATGGTGTCAGCAGTATCGCAATTGGAAGTGAACACTATTAAAGGAAGAACTGAAAGAACTACATCATTATATATAGCATGGCAACAATGTAACTACATCATTTTATATATATAGCATGGCAACAATGTAACTACATCATTATATATAACATGGCAAAAAGTAACTGAAATACTGGAGAGTAATGACTGTAGCAGATTATAATCAGGAAACAGTTGTATAGAAAGTCAATGATATGCCAACAATAGGCACCCTTGTAAATACTTTATTTTGGTTTTAATGTTTGATATCTGTTTAGAGGTTTTAGCCAACCTTTTTAAATAATTTGTAAATACTTCACTGTCATAAATAACCTGCATTCATGTTTTCTTGTTTTTGGAAATGAATAAAAATATTTACAAAAAAAAAAAAAAAAAAAAAGGATAGTATTAGTGATCCATATGCCTGTTTGTGCAATCAGACAGGCAAACTACCCCCATAAATCACACCATTGGAACATGTAAAAAATCTCACAAAGTTCCTGCCTTAGAATGTTAATCTCATAAAGTTCATTAACTGGGATAAACTAAAACATATATCATTAGATGATACAAAATCTGAACTCAGTAAAGTCTCAACAACCATGCTCCACTCAGAACCAAAAAAAAAAAGTAAAACAAACCCTTCTCCATTATTACCTACCCAAACAAAACAACTCTTGAATGGCAGGGACAAGGCTTGGCTAGCCTGGTCACAAAATAACAGGGGAAAAACTACAACTTGGTAGATGTCTTGGAAGCAAGTGAAATATTGTACCAGAGCATATAAAAAAGTCCTTCTATCCATCTTTTCAGAATACATATAAATATAACCCCAGGAAATTCCAGACTTCAGCAAATAACCTCCTAAGTACAGGTCAAACTGGCATTCCTACCACATTCACATCTGGTCTCATCAATAGCATTTCCAACCAGTTCCTCTGCCACTTCATACAAAAAGTTGAATCATTATTTAACAACATCAATTCACATGACCCATCTCAAACAGCCATTGTCCATATACCTACTTTGGAACCAGTCCCCATGACCACTATCAAGATATTCCAAAAATTAAAACCCACCACATTATCTCCAGATAATCTGCCGGCTGAGTATGTAAGCTAGCCTATTGAGTTATTATACTAACCTTTCTACTTAGGTAAAACGCTAACCATCTTAAATAAGTTCCTTACCATTAAATCCACAGAAAGAGGAAATTTAGACTCTGCTGTTGGGTACTTTAACAACACATTCCTCAGTATTCTCAATAAGCTTGTATCCCCAAGAACCATTCAAGGTAAAACAAACTATACCTCATGGCTAACCAAAGAAACAAGAGCTCTCCTTAAACTCAAAGACAAGCCATGGGAATGTTGGTATACAAATAAATCACAACTAAATCATCTGATATGTCAAGAACTTAAAAACAAAGCCAAAAAACAAATTAGACTAGAAAAAAAAATATTATATCAATATACAAATGAAACATCAGAACTTTCAGATTATAGACCTATTGCCATTCTACCCCCAGTTTCAAAAATCCTTGAAACATGCATTCATTCTCAAATAATACACTACCTTCTAACTAATTACCTCTTAGCCAACTCTCAAAATGGATTTCAGCCCAGTCACAGTACCACAGCTGCTCTCCCGAGTTTCACTATTACCCTGAATCAGCATAGGAATAAAAGAAAAAATAGCTTTATCTGTTTTTCTAGATATGTCCTAATCCTTCAATACAATTTATCTCTTGCTAGCAACATTTGGTTTCTGTAAGCTGAAAAGCTGTAACATAGTGTATTGTCTTACTTACATTTCCTGGCTCCTTGTTTTTTTTTTTTTCTTTTTGGACTCCCTCCTGCTGGGGTTTCTCTGCAATCAGTTCTAACAACCCAATCTCACATTGATAATTGCTACCCCTCTCCCCCGAGCCATTCACATAGGAGGCTATATCAATACCCACTCCTCTGGGAGCCATCTTTAAAATGTAATATAGACCCAAAATGCAGGAGCCTCCTTTAGTCTGCTGTCTGTACTCACGGTAAGTCTTTTTTTTCTTTTTATGTGCATATGCCTTTTTAGCATTGTCTGTTTGCTGTCATAATTTACAGGGGGTTTTATGATGTTCTATATTAGTGCTGCATTTATTATTGCTATTTAGAGTGTATAGTCTGACAAAACTGTGATGCTTTTTTTGAATGCTCATTGTATATGCCTACTTACATATCTAAACTTACCTAGGAACCTAGAGTGGCTTCATAGACAATTCCTTTATTGATATCTGCTTCACTGTATTCTGCATTTAGTATTAGTAAGCAGAAACATACAATTGCTATTTATTTTGTACAAAAACAACAGAAACACATTTGTTACAAATTCTACCCAAAATCTTACCTAACTACAGTTCTAATTGGTATTGGTTAGCAGAAACGTACCTGCTATCATTAAGGAGAAACATACAGTTTGCTTATTTGGTATCTGGTGTTTGAAAAGCAGAAACAGTGTTTGCTACCTAACTACAGTTTCCATTGCATTACTTAGCAGAAACATATCTGCTATTGGTAAGGAGAAACATACAATTTGTTTATTTGGTATCTGAAAAGCAGTAACAGTGTTTGTTGCAAACTCTAACTTGCATCTCATCTAACTACAGTTCTAACTGGGTTTGTAAGCAGAAACATACTTGGTACTTGTAAGCAGAAATATACAGTTGTTTGTTTATTTGGAATTTGAAACGCAGAAACACAGCATTTGTAACACATTCTAACCAGTGTCTTACCTAACTATGGTGCTACTTTAACCTATTAGACTTAGTACATTATTATATTTGTCTATTAAGATCTGCCTAGACACTGGTTCCTATTCTTTGTGATTCTTTAGTCTTCACAGGGCATTTATTTGTGTACCTACTTATTGTATCATTTCTTGTACCCACTCTCTGTCTTCTGATAATCCTTCCATCACTCTCTGACTAATATCATCTACTCTCCCAGTTGTTTCCATTTCTCCTAGAACTGTACTATTCACGTTCTGCTCACACTCTGTCTATTTTTTCTCTTTGTAGTTTGCTCGGGCCATCCACAAGCCTCGGGATCATGCACTCCCCCACCTTCGGTTCTGAAGCAAATTTTCAGCAAAAGCTCAAATCAGCCCTGGAAAATCTCAACTTTTATACACAAGCTTTCCAGTAGAATTAATTATTAGGTGAATGTCATTGAATTGTTTTTAACAATTTTCTCTTACTTTGTGACTATCATTGTGAGGTGAGCACAGCTGCATTGAGCTCCATTCAGCTTCCAACTTGGAGAGCTTTAATGATGTGGGCCACTAAGTAGGAACATACTCTACTAATTGTACAAGTTCTTATTCCCTCTGTATGCAAACAGGTAAGCTCCAGAGTCTAAAGTTAAAACTATTCTAAAACAAACCTTTAGTTTGGTCCCAATTCCATTAGCTCTACTTATCCTTAAAGAGCTTGCTAGTAACATTTGGTTTCTGTAAGCGGAAAAGCTATAACATAGTGTATTGTCTTACTTACATTTCCTGGCTCCTGATTGTTTTTTTATCTTTTCTTTTCTTTTTGGACTCCCTCCTGCTGGGGTTGCTTTGCAACCAGTTCTAACCACCCAATCTCATACTGATAATTGCTACCCCCCTCCCCCAAGCCATTCTCATAGGAGGCTATATCAATACCCACTCCTCTGGGAGCCATCTTTAAAATGTAGTAAGGCAAATAACTTATATCCCCATTATAAACTTACATTTTACTTAATTGTTGTATAAATCTTGTGGTCTGGTTTAGCCCCACTCTGCCATGCCCCCATTCCCAACTGACCCCAGTACTGTTAAATTTATACTATCCTAGCCACTCTCCCTGCTTCTTCCTCCCAAGTAGCATCTCACACATCACCCAGTGGCCCTCCATCTCTGCAACTCAACTTTTCTCCTTCCTTTCCTACCAAATCCTGGTTGAAAACTGTGCCCTATAATGGCCAGGCCCCTTGCTATGCTAGCATCAACAAAAACAATAGTATTTACTCTACTCCCCCTGATGCTCATCCTTTATCTCTTCACTGCCTATGAAAACCAGTACCACCACGGATTCCACTATCCAAAATGTCAAACTTCCACCACAGACTTCTCTTACAAGTTAACTCACCTAACTATCTCCCACACATCCAAACCCTCATCCCCTTTACCTCATCACCCAATTAACACCTTAAAATCTAATCCAAGGGACAAGCGCTAAGACTTATTCATAAGTTTCTAAAGCTCATAATCAGATTTCATATAACATCGTTACAGAAAGGGACATCCATCCCAACCCAGGCTCGTCTATACCTGGTGACAATAGCACCTACACCACCAACCCCAGCAGCGCGGCCTTGTAGGTCGCTGGTGCCCTGAAACAAAATGGCTCCATGGCCCCCCCCCACCCCCAGGTGCCCCATCCTGGTCTACCTCACAAATAAAAAATGTAAGGCACCCTTCTACAATCTAAGCCCGCGGCGGGCCACCACCTTGGCCTATGCCTAAGGCCGGCTATGACCCCATCAATAAACTACCCCTTAACAGTCCCACAAACGCTCTCCTGCCATTTCACTTGAACATTCGAAGTATAAATAATAAAATCCCCAGCCTGCATTTCCTCTTAGCAATTCACTCCCCAGACATATTATGTCTTACAGAAACCTGGCTTAAACCTACTACTGCCGATAATGAGGTATTACCCCTGGGCTACAACATACACCGACTAGACTGAACAGCTAAGAATGGAGAAGGGATAGCAGTTCTTTACAAAAATACATTAAGTGTTAATAGAGATCCAGTTCAACTGCCCTCATTTAATATGCAGAAAACCTCATTACCAAACTGCAAATTAACAATAATAAGAGTATAATTATTGTGTGTCTACATTCCCCCAAGCAATAAAATAAGCACTCTGGAAGATACCCCCCAATGGTTATCCACTACCTACCCCCAAGAAACCATTGTTCTTGGTGACTTTAACACCGTCACCGACTGGTGCACCTGCTCAGCTGAATTCCTTGCCACCCATATAAGTCTGCTTGGGTAACCTCTCCCACTAGGATTAGTAAACCCACCAGCAGGGAAAGTATCTTAGATCAGGTGCTTATCAATAGCCACCCAAGCTTATATAAAGCTGGGACTCTCCCTGATGCCTAAGTGATCATTCACTAACTTATTAAGCATTAGGCAGAAACCCACCACAAGACTATGTACAAAACAATCAGAAATAATAAAAAACTTCGATCCTACTAACTTCCAAAATGAACTTAAATTGGTCAACTGGTCAGTCTTAAAAAATCTAGCACTAGATGAAGCTGTAACGTACTTTAACAATAAATTCCTGAGCATCCTTGACTCCAATGCTCCTGCACATACTATAAAGACTAAATCTAATACTGCTCCATGGCTCACAAAGGAAACTAAGATAAAAATCACACTTAGAAATATAGCTTGGACCAAATTGTGAACAACTAAAAACCCCTCTAACAAGTGGGATATTGTCAACTTAGAAATGATAAAAAAAGCTCATTTTGCTAAAAAAAAAAACTACTACCAGAACCTGCATTTTAAACACCAAAACAATCCCCAAAAGTTTTGGGCAGGTATTAAATGACTTCTTCATCCAGGACAATCTACTACCCCAACCCCATCAAACTACACCCATGAATCCCCAGAAATGGTTGCCACTGCCTTTAATAACTTTTTCACTGAAACTATTCAGTCCGTAGCCAACCAACTTACTCCCACCCACTCTAACTCTACCATTAACACACCCACTTCTCACCCCCCCCCTTTATTTATTTTACATTATTTTTATTTTACATTTGTTTACCGGGCTGGTCTGACTGGATATATTTCCATTTTCAGCAGAGGCCCAGGGAGAAAAGCTCCACATAGAGACAAACACAGTTACGTTATACATAAAAAAAATAAGTAGCAGGTTAAACATGATTCAAGACTACATTACAGAATTCTACATACATACCCTGTAGAGGACACAATTAAGTTGTAGTTATAGAAATACAAAATAGAAAGGTTCTGTAACAGTAAAATATTTGTGGCAAGTGTAGAGCACATTCAGGAAATTTCTTTTACATTCAAAATTCTTTAATGGATTGTAATAGATGCTACTTGTAAAAGAAGTAGATTGTTAGGGGAAACTTCTCAAAGTGTAGGTAGAAGAGAGCGAATAGAAAGAAGATGTTAAAGAGAGAGAGAAAAAAATTGTGGAAGTCATCCAGAACTTCCAACCTGTCTCTACCACTTTTATCCAATCCCTTATCAAAAAACTAAAACCAACCATCCTTTCTACTGACCTCCTTCCTGCAGAGGACCTACAAAAAGCTGCAGACACCATAGCATTCCCCATCTCTATCCTAATCAATAGAACACTAACTGATGGTCTATCCCCTCAATTTGGAAAATATCCCATGTTATCCCACTCCACAAAGGTGAAACTTCAACAGAACTGTCCAACTACAGACCCATTGTCATTCTCTCACCACTAGCCAGATTAATGGAGAAGTGCATTCATAAGCAGCTTATGGACTATCTCATTCAGAATAGTCTGCTTGCCAACTCTCAGCATGGCTTTAGGCCACAACAGCACAACCTCCACCGTCCTTTCTTTTACAAATACCATATTCCAAAATAAGAACAACAACAGGCTACCTTCAGCCCTATTTCTAGATCAGTCGAAGGCCTTTGATATGGTTAACCACAAATTACTCATCCATTCCCTAAAATCCATCTCCCTAGATAACCATGCAATTCAGTGGTTTCTATCCTATCTGAATGGCAGACAACAGGCTGTATTATGGCAGGGCAAACTGTCCACCCTGCTACCTCTCACTCTTGGTGTCACTCAGCGCTCTATTCTTGGTCCTCTACTCTTTTCTATCTTCATCAACAACCTTCATACTGCCATCCCTGATGCAATCTGCATTCAATATGCAGACGATTCTACCCTAATCTGTACAGCCTCCTCCCCTTTAGTCCTGCAAACCTTAACACAAAACACATTTAACACAGTTGAAAATTGGCTCTCTAATCACTGTCTGTTGTTAAATCCTAACAAAACTAAACTGCTCCTCTTTACCCCCCCCCAGTAGACCCACCCCATTTTCCTTCTAAATAACATCCAACAATGGTACCCCTATCTCTCCAGATGACCATACTAAGCTTTAGGAGTAATAGTGGACAATAATCTTAAATTTGATCTGCATATCAATAAAACTATAAAAACCATTAATAAGAAGCTTGGCTCATTATATAGAAGCAAATCTTTTCTAACTCCATTAGCTAGGACTCCAATCGCCCACTCACACCTACTCTCTACCCTTCTATATGCCTCCCCATACTCTCCAGTTTGAACAAAACTGAACTTAGTAAGTTCTCTCACTGTTACAAATATATTGCCAGATTTGCCATTGGCTCATCTTATAGGACACATCACTGTCAAAACCTCAGTCTTCTCAGGTGGCTAGAACTGCCTAGTCTACTTCTGATCAATCACCTTATAGTAGCACACAAAATTCTGTACCACCCTAAAAATACTCCAGCACTCAAAAATATCATAAAGCCATACAGTAATTCAGGGAGGCTACGATCATACAATAAACTGTTGGTATAAACCCACAAGGCCATTAACTCAGCCGGAGTCTCCCTGTTTGTCAACATCACTGGTAAAATTTGGAATTCATTTCCATCTAACCTTACCCTCGAACCTTCTTTAAGTCTCTTCAGAAAAGGCCTCAAACAGTGTTTTAAAGGGCACTAGCTTTGTCCCTGTACTAACCCTGATTAATCACTACTTATTCAATGCCTTATTTAAATTAATATTGTACGCATCTTTTGCTCAAAATAGCTTGCTGTGACCTGTTGTTTTTGTATACTATTACACACTGTGTATATTGTGAGTACCTACTAGAGGGCTTTGTAAATATGTTTGACTCATATCTGTTATGTTATGTCTGTGTTATCTGGAGCTTTTCCGCCGGGCATTCACTGGAAATGGACATATATCCAGTAGGACTATCCCAATCAACAAATGTAAAATAAAAAAATAAAATAAACACCATAAACTCCTAACTGAACTTTCAAAACTAAACTTCAGCTCCTCCACCCTCACATGCTTTCAAAGCTATCTAACAGGTCACCAAAAAGCAGTAAAATTGCAGCAAGACCTCTCACCTCTATTCCCAGTCACACTCTGTGTACCACAAGGCTCCATTCTTAGTCCCCTTATCTTCAATATCTTCACAAACAATCTCAACACAGGCACACCTCTTTCTTCCCTGGTCCAATATACAGATTATTCTACAATCATCTGTGCTGCCCAGACTATATAATAACTACAAGATGGAATGTAGAGTCCTTTTTCCACCAGTGAAGCTTGGCTCTCTGACACTCAGCTTATACTCAACCTTAGTAAAACCAAATGTATGCTCTTACAAACAACTAGAACCAGTACCCCTCCTCCCACCTTCCATATTTCTGCCTCAGGTAATACAATTATTACACCTGTAACTCACACAAAACTTCTATGTGTTATTATTAATAATAACCTCAGATTTAAACCACACATAGCACAATCAATAAAGAAAGTACACAAAGTATTAGGAAGCCTGTATAGAAATAAGCAATTCCTAACTACTATTTCTATGAGAGCAATTGCAAGGACCCATCTTCTCTCACCCAGTTTTTCTGCATGCTTCTCCCATACTCACCAACCTCAGGAAAACAAACTTAGGAAAATGAGAAATATGTTATAATAAAATTGCAAAATCCGCCACTGATTCATCATACAGATCACTAAGTACTAAGACAACTTTCCTGGTTAGAGTTACCCACCTCCTATCCTACAATCAGCTGACAATGGCCCTAAAGTACTCAACCAGGAAAAAAAAAACACCAGTCCTCCAAAACTTACTCCAACCCTATTCCAGTCATTGTGACTTACACTCCAACAAAAAAGATGAAGTTTAATTTTGAAAGTAACCAAAACTAGGAACACTGCAGGGTATTCTCTTTATCCTAGCTCGGTAGCCAAAATCTGAAATTTACTTCCTGAAAATATAAGATCTACACCCAATATTACTCGCGTTAAAAATCACTCAAAAAGTCACTGGCTTAAAACATGGCTTTGATCCTGCAACAGTCCAGGTTAAATACCAGTTCTTATGACTTGCCTCCTATCAAGCAGAACAATTCTCTTTATAACTGTCATGTACAACTACTCGATGAACCCTCCCCAACCTTTTATCTGCCTCCTCTCTTTACTCTTTCTTTCTCCTCTGTACATAAATACTTAGGCACTAATACTTATGTTACTTTAACCACCTCTATATGACACGTCAGGAATTCTTGGGAGTCATTGTTGCATTTTTCCGTAGCTGTATTACTTGTCAACAGTTTTTACTGTCAGAAATATGTTACGTCCTCTTGTTATTCCATTATATAAATTATTATATCTCTGTCCATAAATATAAATTTAAATATCTTATATGTGGAGCTCTCAGCAGTTCTTTACTGCCAAAATATGATGGTACTTGTACATGTTTTACTATTGTATAAACTGTAACACGTCTATGTTTAAATGTATTACATGTGGAGCTTTTCTCCCTGGGCCTCTGCTGAAAATGGGCAGTTGCCTAGTTGGACTTTCCTGGTAAACAAATCTAAAATAAACAAAAATAAATTATTATGATCAACAGCTCCATTGACAAAAACTATGTTCCTACACTATGAAAAAAGTGCTGTATCTTGCCACTACATAAGGTGGATAATCCACTAAATTCTCAAATTATAGGCCCATAGAAATCCTATTTCCAGTATCTCAGATTTTACATAAACTGCATTCACTGTCATGTACTAAAATACTTGACTATTAATAGATTTTTCACATTCAAACATCACATTTTTGTCCTAACCATTGCACTACTACTGGTCTACTGAGCTTTAATAATTCATTTAACTGCAGCAGGAATGTTATTACGTTTATCTCCTCACTCTTTCTAAATCTATCAGTGGCACTCAATATTGCGTAGCACAATAAACTACTTCTTACACTCTCTTCATTAGACATCACATCATCATTAATTCTCTGGTTTCAAAATGACCTAACAAATAGGGCATAGGCAGTAAAATAGAAACAGAATTACTTATCCTTTCTACTGTTGCCTGTAGAGGATCTCCAAGGACCAGTTATTGGACTGTTGTAATTAACCCTACTGACAAATTACCTTCACACTGCTGTAAAACAGTCCAATATAGTTTAGCATGTAGACAACTCAACTCTTATCTGTACAGCTGAAATCTCAACGATCTTCAGAAAGTCACATGAAAATCTTTTTTCAGCCAGTGAAACATTTTTATTTATTTATTTATTTTACATTTGTTAACTGGACTAGTCCAACTGGATATATTTCCACTTTCAGCAGAGGCCCGGGGAGAAAAGCTCCACAGTAGCATTAAAAAGAAAAAATTATAATGCACACTTGTAAGAGAAAAAAGTAAAAATATAAGAAATGTAAAACAAAAAATAAATGAGAGAGCAGTAGTTATAAGGTCATACTATATACATAAACACCATATTCGAAAAAAAAGAAATTACAGAAATAAAAAAAAAACTTTGAAAAGGAGATTAGGTACTCTTACAATGAAATATATGAGGTTGTTTACAGTATGTTAACAGTTATTTCATATCCCATTTACAACAATAATTTAAAACAGTTTCTGCTACCCAGGGGTTGATAGTGTTAAAAAAAAGGTGAGGGGAGACAGGATAGACAAAATGAGAAAAGAGAATGCAGACAGTTAATCAGGGTAACAGCAAGGGCATAACCAGTGTGTTTTAAGATGTTGCTTTAGCCTTTGCTTAAAGAGTAGGAAGGAGGGAAGTACCGTTAGATCTGATGGCAACATGTTCCAATATTTTCCAGCTGTATTAGAAAACAAGGAGTCGCCTGCTAAATTATTTGACTTAGTAGTTCTAGCCAGTAGTTTAGTAGAAGAGCGTAAGGAATTGAGGTTAGCATAGGGGGTAATAAGGTCGGAGAGTATCGGTGTGTTGTTGGCTTGGTAGATGGTGAACATGGTGAAATTATGCTCACCTTCTCCTAAATCCCATTTTTTACTAATCAGCTCTCTCTGCTCAAAATGCTCACTTAACTATACATTCATCTGACCGTCATCATTATCATCATAATAATGCAACAAAATGGAACAGGTGGCAGACACAAAACTTTATAATGAATGATACAATGAAATTTGATCAGCTTAACTCATCAAAACCTGGGTTTAATATAGAGAGTTAACGCTACCTTACAGCTAGAGCAAGGGAGCTACAGCCTTCCTTCCATCAACCATCATATATACCTCTTCAATATTTATCATTATGCAAACAACACACAGTCCATAATGTTACAACAAGGTTACTAAATGTGCTGCTAACCATGACATAAACTCACTGCTGTCTAGCACTAAAGCAACTTAACTGGTTGGAGCTCCAACAACAAATAACTATAGCTTAACTTCTAATAATCCACAAATATCTTTATCAACCAGAGAGATGTTTTTTTTAGTACCAGTTAGACTATCCCAATAAACAAATGCCAATATGTTAATAAATAAATAGTAATCACATCTAAGGTGCTTGTTCTTAAAATCTTATCTTAGATGACCATAGGTGTGCCCTGTCTGCAATGATCATCTAACATCAATTTGCTGGAGACTCAGGGAGGGAAATCAGTAATCTAACAAAACTGATTTCAATGTGTGATGATCCTAAAGAAAGAACTTCATATCTTCAAACTAAGAAAGGATTTTCTTAACCAGCTAATGCTAAACAGAAGTAAAAGACTTCTCAATTGTTCAGAATTTTACAGAAGGCCCATATTTTGGTCTGATGTAGATCTGTCCCTTGTACAATTTGTGGCATTTTTAGCAAATCATTGAGGATTACAGTAACTAAAGAATGCAGCCACTTGAGTTCCAGACTTCATATTCTTCAAAAAAACATGTTAACTCAAAACCTGGTATTCTAGCAACCTTTAAGTTTATAAGATCATTTTTTTAAATTTGTCCCAATTTTTGGGATTTGTCCACACATTATTTTGACTTTGCCCCTGATTCTTGTGCTAAGAGGTTAAGAGATATTGGGGATTTCAATACTTTTAAAAGCAAGTGGTTAAACTTAGACGCCATCTTCAGAGAAGGATTTCAAACATATCACCACTAGTTCAAATTGGTGGAAGTGGAACGTGTACCAGGTACATAAATTCTGGTCAGTTCAGTGCTGTTATGTGGATACGGGAACACATACCTAAGCAATTAATGGATATTTTTAGTGAAAAGGTACCTTGTGTAATAATCCACTGTTTTGCAGCTGTGAGTCCCTAGGAAAACAAGTCAGTGATCAGCAATGATATGGTTCTTTCAACTAGTGACTATAGTAAGGTCATTTATTTCCATTAAATGGAAGTCAGCAGAAGTTCTTGGAAAGAGCACATAATGAGTACTGCTACACTTCTCATGCATCTTTGTTTTTCAATTAATTTACTTTTCCATTGTACTCCTGATGTTACAGCTTCAAGTGGTTTAAAAAAGTAAAGATTATAACTTTTTTGATGTTTTAGCCATGCTACCTTCTTTTTCTCATATATCACCAATGATTTATTTACAGTAGCAGTTCATTCTAAGTAATCTCAACCAAAATACTTTGATAGAAAGTCAGCTACGTATGTATATTATGGTTTCACAAATAAATTATTTATGTGTTCTGCCTGTATGACACAGTTGGCAGCTTGTCTTACCAGTAAAAAAGGCTCTCCTGTTACTGTAATTAGCATGGAAATCAAGCTTACACACTGATGTAGGTAGTGAGGCATTGAAGTTTAGTCTTTCATGACATGATAGGAGGAGTTCAGGGGCTATGCTTATCATCAAAATTAAAAACAAAATATATTTTTTGCATGAAAAGGTGTATAATGTTGTTTTGTGTATGGAGAGAAAATTTACAATGGTGTGGTAGGCTATATATTCCCATCTTCCTATATGTATAACTCCCATAACTGTAGCAATGATAACAACTTTCTACATGTATGACTATGTTGTTTCTACATATGTTATATTACCAGATATAACTTAGGGAACATGGTTGTCCACAGTATTAGCTCAGCTTGTCTAGGTAGATTCCTGTGGTGTCACAGAAGGTGTACTTCCTGGGTATAATTCATCCATACCCTGCAACTACATCCCATCACTCAGTATCAAAATAAGCCCTGCACCACGCATTAGATATAGAGGTAGAAAAATAATGTAGCGACCATGGCCCTGAGCTGTGTCAGTGCCTGCCATACTCAGGCATGCATGACACCTGCAGGCATTACTCCAACCAAGCTTCTAGCATCCATGCTGCCAGATATATCTCTGCTGGTGTACGATACCTTAGATATACTATCATGGCACACATGTCCACATGTATGCTACACCCATGATTAGTGTGGTATGCATTCCAACATACATGTCTTGTGTCCAACATGATAGGTAAAATTCAGATGCAGGAAAATGTTCCTCAAGTCCTGCTGCATTAAATCAGAACTCATGGGCAGTACCTTTTCTGGGAAGGGTATACTCACCAGTGCTTATGAGACCAGGGGTAGGAAACATTGGTCTACAATATCAATGATGTAGCTGGGTCTAACTGCTCTATCAATCAGTTCCATAAGCTTGTCAGTGGCATGCTTTGCCATGGAAGGGACATGACCACAGTCAGCCAGTGGTAAGCTAAATGAAACACAGGATTCTTTGGATTTGCTGAACGATGATATGGATTTCAGAACAATCACTTGCCGCATGAACACTAGGCAAAGAAGACACTTTATGAATATCAATAGGAGAGACATGACAGCAGTAGCATGTCCAGATGTACTATTATACACCACAGCTATGCATAGACTAATAGACGATAGAGAGGATACTGCTAAATGCATTTTATAGCATTGTAGGAACATATGGTGTCACGGTGGTGCAGTGGTTAGCTTTGTCACCTCACAGCAACAGGTTCTCTGGTTTGATCCTCGGCTGGGGTGCCTTCTGTGCGGAGTCTGCATGTCCTCCCTGTGGTTGCGTGGGATTCCTCTGGGTGCTCTGGTTTCCTCCCACATCCCAAAGACGTGATTGATTGGACATGCTAAATTTGCCCTAGGTGTGTGTGTGTGTGTGTGTGTGTGTGTGTGTGTGTGTGTGTGTGTGTGTGTGTGTGTGTGTGTGTGTGTGTGTGTGTGTGTGCCTTCTGTGGAAGGTTGGGCACCAGGCTGGCAACTCGACACCGTAAAACTCCACTGCCAATCATGAGTGCACAGTTGATCTGCTGTGGCGACCTCTAACTGGGAAAAGCCGGAAGAAGAAGAAGAAACATACGGTGTCAACTAACACCAATAGGACAGTGGAAGTTTTCACATCTTGCTTGGTTTGCTACTCAAGGACAGTATGCAGGGGAGAAGGATAAAGTTGTAACATGAATATTGGTGTACAGAGAGGTACTTGTTCTGTTCTGTATTCACAAGAGCTAATCATAGCAATGCAGGCAGGCACAAGTGATGAGACTGGACAAGGGTCTAAAGTCAGTATCCATGCTGGGGGTAATAATGACTAAGAGACACAGATCCTGGAGTGACTTCCATGGACACAATGCCACTGTCTGTCTTCATACTCTGGGGGCATTTTCCCATTTTATTGGGTGAAGTTGTGGGCTTCCTAAAAGATGTGGTGCTGCCCATACAATCTGTGCACTCACTATCCGAGTGCAGTAGCGATCTCCTATCACTATGCACATACTATTCTAGTGCAGTAATGATCCCCTGTTATTATGCATGTACCATTCTAGTGCAGTAGTGATCCCCTATCACTGTGCACATAACATTCTAGTGCAGTAGCGATCCCCTATCACTATGCACATACCATTCTAGTGCAGCAGAGATCCCACTAGCACTGTGATGCTCCCTCATTGTCTGTAGCAGCTGAGGAGCACACTGCATCTGACATGACTGTACCTGAATATACAGCAAACCCAAGGGACATTTGATGTGTTACCTGTCACAATATGACCTTAGCCTATGGGTGAAATTCAGGACCACCCAGCTGTTGTGAATGATGGTTATACAGGTGCAACCTGCTGTTGTAGAGCCCACACTGACTTTCTGCATGGTTTCTATGAGTCTTTCACCCAGAGCTGGTAGCATCTGTATTAGGGTCTGGAGTCTAAGAAACCTGTACAATCCACACACCATAAACAAACTAATGAAAAAATGGAACACATTGGTCATTACTTAAACTGTTCATTGCATAAAATAAAGATAAGTGTTTTCATCTTATATTATTCAAGACTCATAAAATAAAGATAAGAGACAAATGGCTTAACCAACTCATACTGCTTTTTTATTAAGAAACCTGTCCTGATAAGCTCAGAGAGGGCTACTGGCTAACTGGTGCCATGCCCACCTCCCTACTGGGGTCTGCCAATGCTGCTATCATTGTCCATGTAAGACATATGTCCTTGACCATGGTATAGTGTGTACCTGAAATGACCATTGTAGGGGGCCAACCAAAGGATCACAGTCATCACCTGCAGTAAGGAAGAGACAACACCTGAATACCTCACATCACTGATAGCAGTGCTACCCAGTCGTGATTGGCTGGATCCTCATCTAGAGACTCAAGCATGGTTTTCAACCCTCAGCCATTCCCGATCAATAAGGGAGGGGCCG
Source organism: Protopterus annectens (assembly GCF_019279795.1). Classification (NCBI taxonomy): domain Eukaryota; kingdom Metazoa; phylum Chordata; order Ceratodontiformes; family Protopteridae; genus Protopterus; species Protopterus annectens. The sequence continues at coordinate 1,178,068,388 of NC_056726.1, read as the reverse complement.
TTGTCTAGAATGATCTCAAAGCTGTAGATGGATATTTTTCTTTCCAGCAGGGGACCCTGATCCATCAATAGAATACTGCCAAAGTGACCAAAGGTCCATGTCAATTACTGTTACCTCTGCACTTCATCACAGAATGAAATCACATATGACACAGAGTACTCATCTCCCAGAGACTCATGTGTCCACCTCCATTGATGCTTAATCCTCCAACTGGGCCGCCTGTCACCTAGTCATATGATAAAGTGATTACAAGTAAGAACTGCATCATAATCCCTTTATTGTGTTAAGTGTGGAGAGGGCTGATACACAGGGTAATCTGAAAATGCACCTCACAACATATTCTACTGAACACAGAGTATTTATTTTCTGTGTGACACTGCACTATCACTGTGTTCTTGATAAGGACCATAGCTCTGGAATGGATGCTATTGCTTTGGCTGCACAACCATGTAGCTGTTGTGGAGTGTTGTATGGCCTTTGCACTGTCATCATCCTCAGCACTGTCTTCCAGATTATGTTGTTTCTATAGCACTTGTACTGGCTATGGGTAACTGTTCTCTCTCTCTCTCTCTCTGTCTTACCCCATAGTGTCAATGCAGCTTGGTACATCATCATCATTCCCTTTTTCCCATTTACATGGGGTCGGGGTATCGTATTAACTGTCGCCATCTCTCTCGATTCAGTGCCACTCTCCTGCCTTCTCTCATGCCTGCTTGTCACAGATCTTCTTTCACACAATCCATCCACCTCTTTGCTGGATGCCCAAGCTTCCTCTTACCTTCTTCCTGTCTGTCCCAAATCTCCCTCACCAGATTGTCTTCTGCTTTTCTACACATGTGCCCAAACCACCGTAATCTGTTCTCTTTGATCTTTTCTACAATTGGAGCTACTTTGGCTTCTGCTCTTATGTCCTCATTTATTCACCTGTCCCGCAGTGTACATCCTACCACCTTTCTCAGGCACTTCATTTCTATCACCTCTAGCTTCTTCAACTGTTCTGCCTTTACTGCCCAGGTTTCTGTACCATACAGTAGTACTGGTCACACCACTGTCTCATGCACCTTACTTTTCAGCTTTTTTGGCATTCTTCTGTCATAGACTACACCTGATACTCTATGCCAAATGGCTGCAGCCCCTCTGATTCTAGCTTTGACCTCTTCATTCAGACTACCCTTCTCCTCAACCACCCCTCCCAGATACTTGAAGCTGTTTACCTGTTCCACTATCTTCCCATCTGCCTCTATTCTCAGCTTTTTCTGATTTCCCTAATCTGCTGCCATTACCACTGTCTTATCTGTGCTTAGTTTCATCCCATGTGCCTTCAGATTTGCATTCCATTCTCCTATCCTTTGCTGAAGTTCTAGATCAGAGTCTGCCTGTACATCATCGGCATACAGCAGCTTTGTTGCCCTGACCCCTCCAACCTGTTTGCTGATGTAGTTCATTACCAGTATGAACAGCAGTGGGCTCAGAGCTGAACCCTGGTGTACACCCACTCCCACTAGGAACCTCTCAGTGAGGCCAAACACTGTTCGTACTTCAGTCACTGGGTCCTTGTACATAGTCTGCACTAATTCTACCAATGTTTCTGGGACTTCAAACCACCGCAGTACTGCCCAGGTCAGCTTTCTTGGGACCTTGTCATATGCTTTCTCCAAGTCTAGGAAAGCCCAGTTTGACTCTCTCCTCTTCTCTAGTTTCTTCTCAAGTATCTATCTCAATGCAAACATCGGGTCAATTGTGCTGCATCCTGATCTGAATCTGAACTGTTCATCTCCCATCTTACATTCTACTATTCTGCGTATCCGTTTATCAATCACCCTATCCAGAACTTTCATGCAATGTGGTAGGAGTATGATGCCTCTGTACTGTCCACAGTTGTGGATGTCCCCTTTGTTCTTGTACACTGGCACGAGTATGCTTATTCTCCAGTCATCTGGAATATGCCTTTCTCTCCACACTGCAATTAGTACCCTCAGGAGCCATTTCTCCTCTAGCTCACCCAGCGTCTTTATCGTATCTGCTGTGACCTCATCTGAGCCTGCTGCTTTCCCTGAATTCATTTTCCTTAGTGCTGCTCTTACTTCTTCTAAGCTGGGCTCCTCTTCTACTCTCATTGTAGGCTGTTTCTGGGGCAGTACCGCTTCTGTGGGGTTTTCTTCATTCAGAAGCTGCTGGAAATACTCCTTCCATCTGCCTTTGATGTCCTGTGGGCTGGTAAGCAGGTTGTTGCTGGAATCCCTTATGAAGGGTGTCTGACTATCTTCTTTATCTTTCTGTCTTTGCCTTGCAACCTGGTACAGTTTCTTTGTGCCTTACTGAGTCACTTTCAGAAGTTGATAGAGTGCCTCTGATGCCCTATTCTTTGCTATTGCAACTTCTTTCTTAGTTTCTTTGTTAGCCAACCAGTAGTCCTTCCTAGCTTGGTCAGTCTTTTCAATCTCCCACTTCTTCCTGCACTCCTTCTTTCTTTTGATTACTTCCTGCACTTCTGCATTCCACCACCAGCTTTCCTTATGTACCTTATTTCCATACCTGGCTCGGTCACATATCTTTTCTGTAGTCCTAACACATGCTGTTTTTAGGCGCTGCCACTCTTCTTCAACTCCACCTATTTCCTCCTCTTCTTGGGGGACCCCTGAGTAATTCCTTGAACTGCTGTACTTTCTCTCCAGTCAACTTCCAGGTCTTCAGCCTGGTCTCTGTTGACCTTAGAGCTTTCTCTGACCTCTGCTTGCAGCTGATTGTGGCAACTACTGGTTTATGCTGTGAACTGACTGTTTCACTGGGGATGACTTTGCAATCATGGATTCTACCCCAGTGCCTTTTCCTTACTAGGAGGAAGTCTACCTGAATTGCATGTTGGCTACTCTTGTATGTGATCTTGTGACTGTCTCTCTTTCTAAACCATGTGTTGGCTACTATCAAGCCATTTGCCAGACAGAAGTCTAGAATGGCTTCTCCTTCTTTATTCCTATTGCTCCACCAATGTGGACCCAGGCAGTCCTCATATCCTGTTCTGTCTGTCCCGATATGTGCATTTAAGTCACTCATTATCAACACCAATTCATGTTGTCCTGCTTTATCTAGTAGGTTCTGCAACTGTTGTCTGAATGCACTCTTTTCCTCACTATCACAACCCTGCGGTGGGGCATAGGCTGAGATTATGAATACTGTCCTATCATTACACTGGAGTCTGATTGCCATGAGTCTGTCATTAATTCTGATGATATCCCTCACTGACTTCTGAAGCCACTGTCTCACCACAATTCCTACACCATTTCTAGCCTGTCCATCACCTGAGTAGTAGTGTCTGGATCCCAAGCCAAGTGGCTTTGTTGCACTGCCCTTCCATCTCGTCTCTTGGATACATAGGATGTCCAGCCTCCTCCGTATCATCATGTTATCCACTTCTAAGCTGCGTCCTGTCAGTGAACCTACATTAAGTGTAGCAATTCTCAGTTCATGTTTGGCAGGTTGGTTGGTTTTATGTCCAGCTTTCACTCAACAGAGCTATCCCAGGTAACCTAGGCTGGGCAACTAGACACCGGCCAGCCAGTAGCCTATTGACCCACGGCTGCTGGGCTTTTATGGCGGGCATACACTGGCCAATAGGGGCACATATACCCCTCCCACCGTTAGCATGGGTCCCTGGCGTGGGTCAGAGAGTAGGCCGGGTCCTCAACCCACTTATCACCGGTAACTACCCATGCCCATTTTTTGGCAACAGTCAACATGACCAAATCACCTAGAGCCATATTTTACACCATCGAGTGGCTAGCCCTGCCATGGTATGCAGTTAGTGATCCATGTTCTCCTATCTTGAGGATACTGCACACCACAATAGATGCCCAAAGCGGTTGGTCTTTTTACAACTCTTCCCCCCACTGGGCACCATGTAGAGTCTGTGCTGCTGCCCACAGCTCCATTCATTGATGAGTTTGAGATGGAAACACTCAGCACATTTTTTGAACATGGGAGAAACCCCACGGAGACACAGAGAGAACATGCAAACTTCAAACAGGCATTAGTCGGAGGTCAGGATCGAACCTTGTACCTTGTGCATTGGAGGCGAAGACCTTAACCACTAAGCCATATAGTACATCATATGCTATGATAATCCTGCAGGCCATTTCCATTTATAATGTAATTTAATGGCCCATAGGTGTTGCTGTAATGGAATCATGCTGTCAGGAGCTGAAATACTTGCTTTACTACATTCCATGGACTTCACTGTAATTGTGTTTGTGATATTGCCAGGGCTTTGTTGGAGTTGTCATTAGCCATGACTGTAGTGGATATTTGCTTTCACCCCTAACATAGTTTGGGGAGCTTACTACATCAACCTACTGATTTTCTAGTATATAGCTGTACAGTAGCCACAGTGCCTGCACTTGCCTGCAAGATGGCCTTGTGTAATGTCACCTAAATAGAAGCAGTGGTATATCTAACATTTATACCATATACTGGAATCATGTGCACTGCCAAAGTGCTGTGCAGGCATATTAGAAACATGCATCTTGCAATCTATATTACACACAAGGTTGCAGTGGAAAGAATGGCAGACTTTCCTATTCACACACCTTTGAGCCAGTGGGCCAGGGGGTGCCTATGTTGCTTCATGTATGCTATCTATGGCACCTTGTACCTTAAGGAGGAGAACAATATTGTAAAAGCCACATATTGTGATAGCAGGTGATGGCTGCCTTCTGGGAAATGATGGTGAACCACATATGCTCCACCAAATGTAAACAAAACTATTTTAATTAAACTTGTGCAGCAATTGAGAGGCCTAGGTTTCAGAAGTACAGAATATGTCCCTTGTTTGTCTCCAAAAGGTTCCAGGAAAAAATGTAGTTAGAGCTTTACATACTTTGATCGGGTCTATATTATATTTTCGAAAGTTTCAAACATCGAACACCATATGGTCGACACCATATGACCGATGTTTGAAATTTCGAAAATATAATAAAAAAATAAAAATAAAAAACTATACTTGCCTAAATGCTGTAGGCAGGGGGGCTGCACCCCTCACACCCCCACTACTTAAATATTCCTACTCCGAGATTGCACTGCATTGAAATAAAGGGAAAATATTCCCTTTGACAATTTCCGTGTTACGCGCACAACGTTTTGACCAATCGGATTCACTCAATACGCGTTCACTGTTTACAATTTTCGATCAAGCGATAGGAACCCCTTTGATCAGTACAGTTAGGGATTGGTTGATCCCACCGTTAGTTCATGAATGTGGATGATTTGTACCCCTTTTTTTTAATTTCTCCAAGCCATTTGGGTTTCTACCACGATGGGAATGGATCCCATTCTAAAGTCAAAGTATAATTACAGTTCATGAAATTAGTTTGTTTCAATCTTTGATGTCAGCCAGAATTTCTATTTGCAGCACGCACAATGTGCCCAGTAATTACTCCTTCTGCAATTCGTATGGCGTTGCATGTATCAATAACATATCTGAGTACGATTGCAAATTCTTTTTTTATAACACCCATTTCTCCTACTACTACTGAGACTGTCTGGGTATCTTTCTTCCATATTGCCCTCGTTTCTGCCTGCAAATTCTGGTATTTTATGACTTTGTGTCACTCTCTGTATGTAAGACACTGTATTCACTAGGTGTAGCGATTTCAATAATCAGTGCTACTTTTCTCTTCTTTTCATGGACTACCATATCTGGTTTTCTTGCATCTTTTGTATGAAATGGTGGTAATGGATGATCCCTTGTGATATAAACAGATCTAATTAAATTAATTAAATAATTGCTAAGAGTGGAAATAGACAATAAACTAAAATTTGACATTCACATATCCATGACCATAAAAAAGTCCACAAAAAAATAGGAGCGTTACACAGAAATAAGCAACTTCTCACCAAAGCAGCAAAGATTTCAATAGCAAATTCCCACCTTATCTCCACCCTACTTTATGGCTCTCCAATATATATACCAACCTAAGGCAATGCGATTTAAACAAGCTAGAGACCTGCTACAACAACATCGCCAAATTCGCCACAGGGGCATCATACCGGAGTCACCACTGTCTCTCACTTGCTGAACTGGGCTGGCTTGAACTCCCTCATCTCCTTCAATGGTATCAACTATCACTCACCCACAAACTAGTAAACCATCCACTAAATGTCCCATCCCTCCAGAATCTACTCCAACCCTATTGCACCACCAGACCACTAAGATCCAGCAACAAAAATCACTTGCAGATCACTAAAGCCAATAACTCTGCTGGTGAAGCACTATTCTCTTGCGCCATAGCCAAATTATGGAACTCCCTCCCACCCACAATTACCTCCGTACCATCATGCACCCACTTCAAAACTTTACTAAAGGTGCACCTAAAAACATGCTGGCTATGCCCTTGCAACTCCCGCTCTAATATCACCCACCCCATCCAACGACTACCTTTCTTTCCACCCCACTAACTACTTTGATTATAGCAAGCTCAGATGCTCATAAGCCTAGTACTTATTATACAGCAGGAACTTCTTATTGTAACATTTGTTAATGTCTGTTATGTACTTTGCAGATAAGGATTCTAGTTGTCTACTGATGTACTATGTTCTTCATCTGTAAATATGTTTGTAATTAATTGCTATGTTAAATTGTTAATCGCTATGAAATCCAATGTAACTACTGTCTGTTTATTTTAACTGTGTAGCTTTTCTCCCCGGGCCTCCACTGAAAATGGACCTACGTCCAGTCAGACACTCCCGGTCAACAAATGTAAATAAATAAAAATAAATAAAATCTATATTATTTAGTCGAAATACATTTCCATTGAACACCTCTTCATCGACACCAAACTGACAAAAGTCACTTCTGCGAATAGAGGAATTTTTCCCAGGGCAAAGGAGCAACTGACCCATAGCACAACAGAACACATAACACACTAAATCACAACCACCAAAGTGGGGGGATTTGTCCCCTACAACCCGTATGTGGAGGCTGCTTCCCTATACCCCCTAACTATATATACCAAGTCTGAGATTGCACTACAGTGGGGAAAAGGCGAAGTTGTGGAGTTGGCCGACTACTTCATTACCATGGGAAAAATTCTGCAATTCACAGGAGTGACTTTAGATAGTTTGGTGTCAATGAAGAGGTAATCGGTGGAAATGTATTTTGACAAACTAATATAGAGCTGTTATAAAGTTCATCATTTTCTATGAATCTTTGTGGCTCATGTTTCCCCTGCAGACCTCTCAACCATCCTGAATTACTTGCTTTTTTACTGAGTTTTGGGATCCCAATAATGGGGTGCCACAATTCCCGAGTGACACCCCTTCATTTCATGTTTTTACATCTATTTTCATACTTTTTCATTTTTGCTGCTTTTGCAGCTGACATCATCATGTGCTCCATGACGTCAGCTCCACCAGCCTGTGGGAATTAAGCTCAAGGGACGTGTGTGGGAGCGCACGTCTGTTTGAATACTATGATTGCAACTGCAGAGTGAGCCATGTCAAGGAAGCTCAACGGACTGCCATTATATTATTGGAACTTATTAAAGCTCAATGGACTGCAGTTATGGAACTGCAAGCAAATGGACTGCAGTGGAACTGCAAGCTCAGTCAACACACCTTTTCGCGGAGTTGCCGCTTTTGCTGTATATTATGGATTATTGGAACTGGAAGCTCACTCATCACTGGCGCTGCTTTGTTTTAAGGTACTGGACTGGTTGGTGAGTGAGTGAGCCATTTCAAGGGTGTTTGTGCGTGCAACTGTTATCAAGATAGTGAGAAGAAACTGTTTAAAAATTGAAGTTTATTGTTCCATGTGCAAGATAAATTGTTAAAGTTTTAATCTGCACATAGGAAGCACACTTGATCCTCTGAACAAAGAGAAAATAAATAATTTAATAAACTTTTATTAAACTTTATGTCAGATGCGGAGACTGTTCATAAAAAGGATGCCATATATATTATTAACAGATGTTTTTTGAAGCAGCACAAGATGATGTTTATCTCAGGGAAATGTTTGGAAGGTTAAATTTATGCACAGTTGCACACATATTTTGTTAAATTTTATTCCACTGACAGGCTAGTTTCAGTGTATGATACCTTATATGGCATGTGCGGTTTACTCAATTCCGTCAGAGTAAATCACATTTAAATATGACTACCAGACGTTTATTTGTGTGTAAGAAATTCAGACTACCTGTAATACCAGACATCTCTATTCCTGTGAATCATTTTACTGTGAATATTAAATAATGTCTTGTGTAAAATAATTCATAAGACAATTTATACTTTAACTCTGGACCAGTATTAAAAAGTAAACAACAGAGCATCAACTTAATACGTTTAAAGAAACCTAACACTTCTTTATTTGTAAGACTTACACATCACTTACCAACAACCCTTTGTATTACAAGAGTTTCACAATTTCATATGCCCAAAGTAGGGCATTAGCTGCTGAAACATAATATGTTGTAGGTCAGTCCACATGCAAACTAAATGCAGGTTACATGTGTAGTTTGCTAGCAAATGTAATACAAACTATTGAAGAATATATGTACTATTTTATACCACATTAAAGGTTTCTAGATGTGATCCTTCATTTTTTTTCTATTTTGTGATTATTAGAACATTAAGAATTCCTTTGACAAAGACAACATGATAATTACCATTATCTTTGCAACAAATAATGGCTGAATCAGGACTGTCCTCAGAAAAGGGGTTCATTGTCAACATTAAAACATTAACTAGAAATAATTCATGCAGTAATGGTATGAATATCTTTATTTATTTATTATCTAGTAAATTTACTTAGCACATGTGCTAATTTTCAGTGACAATGCAAGAACACTGGTTATTTGGCTTAATTAGGGGTCCCTGTTGTAAACTCAAACTACCATAACATCAAATTCAAATGGCAGAATATCGCTGCATAAAACATTGAACCAGCTTTTAATAGACAAACTGGTATTTGTCATTTTCCCAATGTAGATCGATGTCAAAGTTGGTAAATATAAAATTCAGGGATAGCGGGGGATGCAGCAGGCTTGCCCACTGCAAAAAAAAAGTTTTTATGTTAGCAACTTTTTGACCAATATCCAGCTCAAAATTTTTTTTGGCGATATTTTGTCATTCAATAGTATTGCAGTTCAATATTACAACACAGCTCTTATTGCTTAGAGCCATACAGGAAGCAAACAATGGTTGGAGAAATCAATTTCAAGAGTACAAAATGAGGACTGATACCAACCTCTAGCTGTAATAATCTGTGCTGTCAAATGAGGTTTGGCTGTATTTATTTTTATTTATTTTTATTTTTATTTTATTTTACATTTGTTGACCGGGCTAGTCCAGCTGGATATATGTACATTTTCAGTGGAAGCCCGGGGAGAAAAGCTCCAGAAATTTCAGCATTATAAAAGGTCAAGACAAAGACATTGACATTTTTTTTTTTTTTTTTACAATATTACAAGGAAAAGAAAAAAATATATCAATGAAATAGATGAGCAAGACTGAATCATTTGCATTAGAAATTTTGAATTACAAATCTTTATAACATATTACAAGCTTACAACTGAAACACGCAGAATGGACCAAGATAAATCTCCTAAAACGTCCGGCAGCCCAAAAACCAATCTGCTAACTGCCAGCTCACAGAAAAACAGCTGAAAACAGGAGCCGATAATGATAAAAAGCCAAAGCTTTAATAAACCAAGCAAGACTGTTGAGCGCTTTCACTCGCACAATAGCGAGTTTCATCAGAACATTTTCACATACAAAATTTGTTAATTAAATAGTAAAAAAGGCGCCAAAACGCTTCTGACCAAATAACATAAATATTCAATACTAATCAATTAGTCAATTCATACACATGCCACAAACTAAAACAACAATACTGTTGTAACAGACTAAATACATTATAAAGAACGTCTAAATATAAAAATGCAAGAATGCAAATATAAGAAGACAGTAAAAAAAGACAGTAAATCGGCTCATTCCATCATAAGTAATGGCTTTATAGTCAGATTGTCATTTAGTCCAGGCTCAGTGGTGGCATCTGTAAAAACCTGCCACCATAGTTCTCTATAAGCCAAGTAGTTTTTAAAATTTCCACCTCTTGGATTTCTGGTAATTGTTTCCAATATACCAAATTTAAAAGTGTGATCGGGCCCAGCATTTACAATATGCCTATATAAAGCATTCTTCGTGTCTGACTTCCTAATAGAATATAAATGGGAATAAATCCTCTGTCTAAGTTGCCTCTCAGTCTTGCCTATGTAAAAATACTGGCAGACCGAACAGATGGCTATATAGACAAGCATAGTGGATCTACAGTTTCCTTTTGCAAAATTTATTATTGTATTGCATACATTATTAAGACTCACACTATATGAATCCAAAATATTGCTGCACTGATTACAAGTGCCGCATCTGGTGGTGTGAGAATTCTCTCGACGCTTATCTCTGCTGGCATTCTCAAAAAAACATTTTAAATTTTTGCCCATTTTATTTACAAACAGGGGTTCAGATCCCACAATGTTTCCCACATCTTGTGTGAGAAATAACATGTGCCAGTTTTTCCGTACAATGTTTTTCACCAATTGACTAACCGGATTATGTTCCACTATTAGTGCCTTGTTGTAACACCTAGAGGGAGGTTCCTTCACTATATTAGGGACTAGTATATCAGTATGTGTTTGTCTATTAGATCCCAACAATGGGGAAAAATTGGTCCCCCTTAATCCTAGAACATAGGAACATACATCCGTCAACATGTCAAGATCATATCCCCGCTCCAAAAAGAGACTAGTGACAAATTTCAATTCATCTATAGTGTCCTGTAATCTGGAAGTCATACGTATAGCCCTGATGCACTGACCCTTGAAGATGTTTTTTTTAAGCTTATGTGGATGGTAGCTGTTATAATCCAAATAGGAGTTGGAAAAAGTGGCTTTTCTGTATACAGAGGATTTAAAGCCTTCGCCATCGATGGAAATAAAGGTATCTAAGTATGGAACCCCATGTGTACTACTTGTATGCGTAAACCTTAAAAAATGACAGCTGTTATTAATATACTCCATGAAGGACTCAAAAGTGTTACTATTGCCCTTCCATAAAATGTATATATCATCTAGGTAACGTGAGTAGTAGAGTATGTTACCGAAGTGTGCACTATTAAAAATAAAATTCTCCTCCCAATCCAGCATAACCAAATTGGCAAAGATGGGTGCACATGCAGCACCCATCGCAACGCCTTTGGTTTGCCGGAAAATTTCTCCTTCAAAGTAAATATAGTTATATTCAAGAACTATACTCATTAGTTCTGCCAATATTGATATTTTGTCCCAACTAAATTCAGTGTGTTTTCTCAGGCTTCTACTAAAGGCCTCAATACCATCCTCTATAGGGATGCTACTGAACAAGTCAATCACATCTATAGAACAAAATAATAAATTGTTAGTTTCAATATCTGTAGGGAAGTTTTTCAAAAATTCCCAGGAGTCTTTGACTAAGTGTCTCACTTTTCCATATATGAATTTTAACATTGTGTCAATAACAACTCCAATTTGAAAAGTTTTTGATTTACTTCCAGATATTATTGGTCTTAAAGGGGGATTGAGATGATCCTTGTGCACCTTCGGTATGCCTACTATTGTGGCTAACACTGGGAATTCAACTAACATGAATTTGTACTGTTCCTCTGTAATTCTATTTTCCAACATGTATTCTTCTAAGAACATATCAATCCTACGATACATAATGTTTAATTCATTCACAGATGCCTCTGTGTAATTGCCAGACGTGTGGAGAATGTTGTTAATTTTAGCACTGTACATCAATGTATCAAAAATGACAATGCCTCCACCCTTGTCTGGCTTCATTATTCTATGACTATGATCCAAACATAAATCTCTCAAAATCCACGCTTCCTCCTCAGTTAAATTGGAAAATATTTTACTTTTCTTCCTAGTAATCTTATTAAGCCTATAAAGTTCATTAATCACTTTATTTTCAAATACTGTAATACTAGGGATATTATGGGGGATGAACGTACTTTTCTTTCTAAACCTGGTATAACCTGGTTCAGTGCTTGTTTCAATCAAATTAGTAGTATCATTCATACATGAGGGTGGATTGTTAAATGCAATGGCAAGACTCAATTTTCTAGTGTATTTTTTCAACTCAAAAATAGAGTCCACCACCCTGAATGCAGGGGTGGGGATGAATTTAAGACCCTTGGAAAAAAGGCTGAAATGGGATGTATTCAAATTGACATTACTGTAGTTGTATATCTTAAAATTCATATATTCATTAACCACATTGTCAGTTGTCACAATCTTTGATTTACCAGAAGGTATGGCCTGTTCACAAGGGGCATGCTCATAAAGTGTGCAATCAACTATCTCTTTCTCCAGTTGCCCCCTTGTCCCCATTTCCTCTGGGATCTGTTTGTCTGATGGGATAAAAAAATCCTGCTCTTGATTGTCATAAAGAGAATCATACTCAAACCCACCATTCAGATGTGTATTCACTTTATTTAACCTGTTGTTCCCCCACTTGTAAACCATTTGTCTGTTATATTGTTCCTTGTCCCTCTGTATCTTCTTAACTTTACGTTCATATGCTTTCCTCGCTCTATCCTCAGCCATAGTGAATTGCTTATGGTACAATTTTATTACAAGCTTAGGATTTTATATTATGAATTCTGAATTGAAATTTGATTCAGCCATTATGTCTTGCAAAAATAATGGTAATTATCATGTTGTCTTTGACAAAGGAATTCTTGAAATGAATTTTATATTCTGTATTATACAAGGAATATAATTTAATAAAGTCAGGAAGGTGTATCAAAGAATGCATGTATGTTTCTTGTTTTGTGTGCAAGGGGCCTATGATTTGAAAACAGCCCTAAGGAAATCTTTATCCATCACTGGCCAGATACATTTTCTTTGGATGTGGTGTGGGTTTCAATGCTGTTTCAATGAATGTGAGTTTCAAGGGCAGAGGGGTTTTAATGCCAAGTTTATTTTTATTGTGAGACAGTATTGCTTTGTTTAGCAGGTACCTATTCGTGTTTGTGCATTGTGCTATAAAATGTAAAAATAAAATCCAAATAATCATTGTAGAAGTAAAGCAGTATGCACACATTAGTGTTTATGGTAAATGGGGTAAAATAACCATGTGATGGGACATTGGAATGGCTGCAGGAGGGCTCTGGTGCCATATTTTGGTTGTCTGTTCTTCAGTTTGCATTTGAAAGTTGTTATCCCACAATTCCATTGGAGTGGGTGGGGTTATGTAATTATGTATGCAAATTGTACGTTAATCAGCGTACAGATTTGTACCTGTTTTTCATGGGCCTTGTCCAAATTTTTGATGATTCCAGGTTGAGAGGTATGTTCCACTGTAAGGACCTTACTATGTCTCTGTACATTCAGAAACTGTCAATAACTTCCTTGACAGTGAGATTATGGCATGTTACATCTGGTAGTAGCACTTCTGTTAGTACTAAAAGTAAACTCCCTCACTCAGGCGTCTCCTGCTGTTGCTCACAGACAGAATATGATGTTACACCTATATGGCTCCTGCTGCTGTTCTAAGCATTCTGTCAATCTGCAACTATGATTATGTTGTGCTTTGTACTTCTCTGGCACTAGCGGTGCATCCATGCTAAGGCCCACATCTGTGAGTCATGACAATTTTAACCTTGTATATATTTGCATATCATTATCCCCTCATTTCCCTGCACTGGGTCATTAACATGCCATTATGTACTCTTTGCATAAATCTGAGGCTACATCCAAAATGTATTTAATAATCTGCAAAACCATAAACACATCATAAGTAAATATGAAACAGCACTTCTGTTGTTCTGAATCAAAACTAAAATCACATGCTTATTAATACCACTTGCTACATTTACTACATTTTCTAAACAGATTTGTTACATAGGAAAAAAGAAGTGGTTCAAGCACACCAGGAGATGGCTCACAGCTAATTTATTAAGATAAAAGTCACACACAAGCGCTTTCACCCTGCCACAATGCAGGGCTGTATCAAGTGACTTTATTGGCCTGAAATTGTCCATAAATAGACTTAACAGAAAAAAGTCATGGACATTCAGAATTGCCATTTAGTTGAAACGTCTGATGTCCTTAAAGGGTTATTTGCATATATCCCATGTCACTTCTAATACAAGAGGTTTAAAGAATCACTAATTGGAAAGTCTAGCCTTGCTAGATTTTACTTTTATGAATTTTAGGTAAACCGTTGATTGTCGAAATAATAGAATTTTCCACCTTAAAATATTGGTGCATTTCTTGAGTCATTATCCCACTCTGTAGAAAATCAAGTAATTTTTTAACACGAACAACTATCTTTTTTGACCTCTGATTTTTTAATAACCTTGTAGGTTGAAGAGCTTCGTAACATGTCATTCATTTGCATGTTATACCAATCCAATCAAAACGACAACTGTGTTTCCTTTGTCTGCTGGTCTAACTACAATTTCCTCACCATCCATTAACTCATACAAAGCATGCTTCTCATTGTTAGTTAAATTATAAAAACTGTTCTTATGCTTCATATTGATATAACTGGCTATCTCTGTCTCACAGACATTGAGAAAAACATCAACCATTGGGTGTGATGGGGGTATATAGTCACTAAGTTTCTTGAACTCATTAGAAGCATTCACATTGTTGTCACCATATACATTCTTTAAAAGTACATTCTTTGCAAATAACTTCAAATAAAAAACAACATCATGTAACTTGGAGAGCATTGCAGGAACAAAAGTGAGACCTTTATTCAGAAGAGTAAGCTGGCGATTAGTTAAAATCACACTCCAGAGATTATAAATCAAACTTGTGTCTTCAGAGTCTAAACGGAGGTTTTTCTCCATTTTTGCAATCTACTGGGAGATCACTGTCTTTTGTTGCTTGAATTCACCTTGACAAAAACTAGTAGAATTGGAAAATCTGATGTTACACAATTAGAGTCCTTCAGTTTAGCACCCAGTACATCATAGTCTGGTACATGTATTTCAGCTCGCGTAATGCTTATATTGGAAGCATTTGAAAGTTGTATCTCAGTTCACTGTTGCACCAAGCCCTGCATATCATTCTCTAACTGGTTTGAAATACCTTTCACTGGTCTATGTGTCTCTTTCTCATTCAGCACTTCTCTATCTGAAGCACTAACTCTGAGTGGCAGTTTCTCATCACTGCAAAGGTCCTTCAGAAGGTGTTCCCAGTACTTGGACATACATGAGAAGAGCCCATCTACTGGACCTGTCAGGCCCCCATGTCCTCAGTCAGATACTGGGTATAAACTCAATTAATTGTTCAGCCTCAGCATTATTCCCACAGACACCCAGATGGAAAACAACAACCCAGACAAGTCCTGACGATGAGTTCAATTTTTTGTCAGGATTAATGAGGAATGCATGTGTCTTTCATTAAATGGTCTAGCACAGGAAACTTTTTTAAGCATGTTCTGTAGCACTGCAGCATAAAAATCTGTAACTTTTTTTTTATAAAAGTCAAATTCTATAACAGTGCCAGCAATATCCTCCTCATGGCTATTCATGTACTGTTTGACCTCATAGGCAATACTCAGGTCACTGTTTGGCAGACTATAGTCAACACCAAAATATCACAGTGTTTGAGAAGTCAGACAGCAGCTACAGGTCTCAGGAGCCTGCCAGCATACTACTGCAGGAGTTTATGCAAAGTGGAGTGCAGTGTCAGCAGCTGCAGGTCTCAGGAGTCTGCCAGCATACTGCTGCAGGAGTTAATGCACAGTGACATGCAGTGTCAGCAGCTGCAGGTCTCAGGAGTCTGCCAGCATACTGCTGCAGGAGTTTATGCACAGGGGCATGCAGTGTCAGCAGCTGCACGTCTCAGGAGTCTGCCAGCATACTGCTGCAGGAGTTTATGCACAGTGACGTGAAGTGTCAGCAGCTGCAGGTCTCAGGAATCTGCCAGCATACTGCTGCAGGGGGTTATGCACAGTGGCATGCAGTGCCAGCAGTTGCAGGTCTCAGGAGTCTGCCAGCATACTGCTGCAGGAGTTTATGCACAGTGGCGTGCAGTGTCAGCAGCTACAGGTCTCAGGAGTCTGCCAGCATACTGCTGCAGTAGTTTATGAACAATGGCATGCAGTGTCAGTAGTTGCTTTTTCTCTCCTCTGAAGTGGTGTGTTGAACAACATTAAAGGTTCAAGCACATACTTGCAAAACATAAAATCATACACAGTTCCTAACTCTGCAGGTAATCAAAAATTAAGTTATTTTATGAGACCATGACTATGAAGATAAAAAATATGAATTTAGTCCTGGCCACACATCCAGCGTTCTGATAATCGCCTTCCCAAGACTCAACCATCTAGTAGGTGCATGCCTAATAATCTAGAGGGGGTCAGTGTCTGTGAACAAAGAAAATGTTTGTGGTTTTTGTTGTCTTTGTGCACTTAATGACAGCACACATCTGATATAACTTCTTCAGCTGCTGAATGTAGTGCTTTTACACCATCTTATTACATAGATCTGCCAGGTGGCACAGGCACTTCACATTAATAATGGTGGGCTTCACCTCTTTTAATCTAGATAACACAGAATTATTTTCCAGTCATTCAGGCAACATTGTCCAAAGAAAAGCCCACAACATTGGAAACTGGCTTGTTAAATTTGAAAGAGTGGACATTAAAGCATCCAACAAAATGCTTGCTCATTTTCTGACTCACATTCTGGCATATGAAGGATCCTTATGACATTTTTGCCTCCCTTTTCATCAAGGTAACTGGGTAGTTCCCCATACTAAAGGGGTGGCGTAAGCCACAAAACTATGGGCTAGGCTTGTAAATGCCCTCGGGCAGATAGCCTAGTATGAACCTATGAACCTATGAACCTATGAACAAGGATCACCATGTCTATACTTTGGTCTATATACACACAAAATGGTGATTTCTAGCAATTGACAGGAGTGCCATTCTGTATAATGCAGTCTGTCTTTGTTGCTCCACATGTCATTTTCCCTGAGAGAACCTTGATCCTATTCACATTCCAGAACATTCTATCACTCCAGTGGTTCTACTTGATTGAGGCACCAGGAACTAATGGCAGCATGATGCCAGGACACTTCTATGGGCTAGGCTTGTAAAGGCTCCAGGGCCATTGGCCTACTACATACCTATCAACCTATAAACAATGCAGGCTTCCTTCATTGCTTCACATGTAATTTTCCTGAGAACACCTTGATCCTCTCCACATTCCGGAACATTCCATACAATGCAGGCTGTCTTCCTTGCCAAAAGTACAGTTTTGTACCTACCATAAATGCAGATGTTCGAGTGTATATACTGCTGCAATCATCACACTTGGGTTATCCTGTCATCAGGCAGTCCCGCAGTCAGCCGAATCCCAAAGTCTTGATCCTGTGTCGGTTGTCGTCACTTCTTCCCTGACGTTAGTGCGACAGGGGTATAAAAGAGGCAGCCAACGCCATTTTCTTCAGTTTTTCTTGCCCCAGATGTCAGGTGCCCCCAACTAGGAAGGCAATATAATAACTATGCAAAAATACCTTGGTAGATAAACCATAGTACTAGCTGTTAGCAAATACACCATATAGACATGCATCCAATTGATTTATGTACATGAAGTTATAAGAAAACACCCTGGTATGTAGAGGGGATGGTGGGAGGGTAACCTGGACTGTAGCAGTATATACACTCAAACATCTACATTTATGGTAGGTACAAAACTGTACTATGTTCATCGTATTATACTGCTGCAGTCATCACACTTGGGTTGAATCCCAAAGCTTTGGATGGGTGGCTGGTGCTAAACTGGGTTAGGCGAAGCTAGGATGCCCTGCAGAACTGCAGTGGCAAAACCAGCTCTGTTTTTTGAGTATAATGGAAGGTGGTAGTGCTTGGTAAAGTTGTGCGCTGAACTCCAAGTAGCTGCCTCCAGAATGTCCTTGGTTGGAACCCCCATGAGAAAGGCTGCTGAGGTTGCTGTAGCCCTGGTAGAATGGGACCTAATATTAACTGGCACTGCTTTCCCATAGTGCGAGTAGCAAAAGCGGATACAATGTGCTATCCATTTGGAGATGGTCTGTTTTGAAATAGCCTTTCCTTGTGAAGCTGCAGCATAGAATACAAAGAGTTGGTCAGTTTTTCTGAAGGTCTCTGTCTTATCTAAATAGTAACGTAGCTGTCTATGAATGTCCAAAGAGTAAAGGAGTCTTTCTCCTTTATTCTGGGGGTTTGGATAAAAGGTGGGCAAATGAATGGTCTGATTCAAATCCACACTGGATACTACCTTTGGCATAAAGGTAGGGTTAGTTCATAAAGAGACTCTGTCCTGATGGAAAATGATGAAAGGTTCCACTGCCATAAGTGCCTGTAGTTCTGAGACCTTGCGTGCTGAGGTGATAGCCAGCAACAGAGCTGTTTTCCATGACAAGTATTGTATTTCTGCTGAGAAGGTTGGCTCGAAAGGAGGCAGTGTTAATTTTTCCAAAACGAAGTTGAGGTCCCAAGCTGGCGTTGGGGGTTTTTGGGGGGGGTCTTATATTCTTAGCCCCTCTTAGAAACTGCCTTAGTAAAGGGTGTGAGAAAATGGGAGGATCTGTATTATATTGAGCTGAAATGGCTGAAGCATGGATCTTAATGGATGAGAAAGAAAGGCCTTTGTGTAGCATCTCAGTTAAGTATTGCAGTATTTGAGGAATGTTTGGTATCCCAGGATTTTGGCATTTAGCCTGGTTCCATGCACAAAATCTTTTCCATTTGTCTGAGTAAGTTTTTCTGGTGATGGGCCTCCTGGCCTCCAAAATGACATTCAGGACATCCTTTGAGAGAAGTGTTGATTGATAATTCAAGGTATTCTCAATGCAGCTAAATTTAAAGTTCTGAGCTGGCTGTGAAGGATCTGAGAGTTTTTCTGAGTCAACAGAAGTGGGAATTGAGGCAAGATCCATGGAGGGCTGTGAGTCAAGTTCCTTAGTAATGGGTACCAGTGCTGGCGTGGCCAGTCCGGAGCAATGAGGATCATTTGTGGTCTCTCTGATCTGACTTTCAATAATACCTTGGTCAATAGAGGTAGTGGTGGGAAGGCATAGACTGTCAATGCTGTCCAACTGAATGATAGGGCATCCACTTTCCAGGCTAGGGAGTGATAAGTCCTTGTGCAAAATTTCTGTCATTGGCAATTGTTGGGGGAGGCAAATAGATCTATGTCTGGGCGTCCCCACCTTTGAGATATCATTGAAAATACTTGTGGGTGTAGTCTCCACTCGTGAGGATCTGCCGTATTTCTGCTTAATTCGTCCACCAATATGTTTTCCTTTTCTGGCAGGAATTGTGCTTGCAGTTGTACTTGATAAGTCAATGCTGTGTTCCACAAGGTCATTGCCTGTCTGCATAAAGGGTAGGAGTGTGTTCCTCCCTGTTTGTTTATGTACCACATAACTGTGGTGTTGTCCGTCCTTATTAGTAGTTGTCCTGAATGCAAGAGGTCCTTGAAGGCTGTCAGTGCATTTTGCACAGCTAGCATCTCCTTTTGGTTGATGTGAAGATGCATTTGTTTTGCAGACCATTTGCCCTGTATGCACTGTCCTGCCATGTGTGCTCCCCAGGCATAGTCTGAAGAATCTGTTGTCATAGTTTAGTTTGCTGGAGGTAAGACAAAAGGAAGACCCTTGTTTATTTGACATGCTTGAGCCCACCATAGG
This sequence comes from Protopterus annectens, assembly GCF_019279795.1. Taxonomy (NCBI): domain Eukaryota; kingdom Metazoa; phylum Chordata; order Ceratodontiformes; family Protopteridae; genus Protopterus; species Protopterus annectens. The sequence continues at coordinate 1,178,048,664 of NC_056726.1, read as the reverse complement.
AACTCTTTTTGAAGGCAGGGAATGATAGGTATACTTGATTCGAGGCTGTGCCTGTGTTGAGTCCATACATTTTTCAGGTACCATTGTAATTTCCTCATATGCAGCTTTGCATATGGGATTAGTTGAATGCAGGATGCCATGAACCCCAATGTCTGCAGGATTTTCCTTGCAGAGATGGGTAAAAGTTGACATCTTTTTGAAGTATTGAGTCAATTGTTTTTGTTTGTCTGGTGTGAGATAAGCCATCTGCCTTTGTATTTAAGCTAGCACCCTGGAATATTATCTGTTGCAAGGGTATTAGCTTTGACTTCTTTTTGTTTACTGTGTACCGTAGGCAACTTTGCAGCTTTGTTACAAATGCCAGATGCTGAAATAGAATGTCCTTGCTGTCCGCTTGGATTAGGCAGTCGACCAGGTATGGATAAATTTATATTCCTTGTTGTCTGCAGAATGCAATTACTGATGCCAGGCATTTCGTAAATACTCTGGGTGCAGTAGATAAGCCAAGGGGCAATGCAGAAAATTGATAATGCATTGTACCTACCAAAAATCTGAGGTATCTTCTGCAATCTTGTCTGATAAGGACATGCAGGTATGCCTCTTTGAGGTCCAACGTTACCAGCCAAGACTCCTTGCCCAGCATGGGAAGAAGCTGCTGTAGTGTGAGCATTTTGAATTTGGGTACCTCCAGGTATGTGTTTAGAATTGAGAGGTCTAAAATGGGTCTCCATGCTTTATCCTTTCTTGGGACTAGAAATAGTCTTGAGTAAAAACCTTGACCTTGCTCCTTTGTAGGTACTTTTGAATTGCTTTCATATCCATGAGAGCTGAAATTTGTGTTTGTGCCTCTGCCCATTGGTTTGGTGGCAGATTTGGCATGCCTCTCATCCGTGGTAAAGTGTGAAAATGAAATCTGTAGCCTCAGGTAATGATATCCAGAATCCATTTGTCCTGTTTTATGATGTGCCAATTTTGTGGAAATAGAGCCAGTTTTCCTCCCAGACGTGCTGCCAGGGCAATTTTGCTTGGCAGACGAAGACGGACGTCATTGTGTTTGTTTGCTGAAGGGTTGAGATCTTTCGTCTCCACCTCTTTGAGTTGTTGTATGCCATTGTCTAGGCCTGAAAGAACCTTGTGGCTGGCCTGTACCTACCTCTTTGGGGTCTGTCTGATGCAGGAAAGGACCAGTTTTTTGATGGCCAGTTTCTGCTGAAACGAGGAGGTTTTACCTGTAAAAAATCTTTAACTGTTTGCATAAATTTTGCCTTTCCTTCCATTTTCTTTAAAACTTCCTCTGCCTTGACACCAACTAACACATTCTTCTGCAATGGAGCATCCAATAACCTTGCTTTGACATGTTCTAGTAAGGCCTGTTCTTTAAGCCAAGCATGCCTACGTATTACAGATCCTGTGACAGCTGCTCTACATGAGGCTTCCAATGAATCAAAACCACACTGTAAGGTATGCTTTCCCACCTGTTCTGCTGCATGCAGCAAATCCTGCATCTCTTTGACATCAGGTTGATCTGTCTGAGGGATCATTTTCTGCTTTAACTGTGTAATCAAGTACTGCTGGTATTTTAGCATGTGGAATTGGCAGTTTAAGGCCCTCATGGCCAAAGTGGCAGACGTATACACTTTCTTCCCCCATCTTCCTAATGCTCTGGAATCCCTTTCAGAAGGTAGTGGATTCATAGCAGTAGAGGCCTTAACCCATTTGGGACCCTGGGAAATGGTTTCTGGGTCTGCAGCAGGACTTTTATATAGAAACTTATGAGTATCAGGAACTTGGTAGTATCTGTCTGGTTTAGCTGGTGCAGGAGGTAAGGAATCTGGGTTTAGACTAGATTCAGTGTAAACGTCATCCAGATTGTCTAAAACTGGAGGAATTGCCAGGGGTCTATGCTGTGGAAGAAGGAGAAGCTTACAGAGTCTTTTTTTAGAGTCAGAGTAATCTTGGCCTTCCCAGTGGAAGTGTTCCCTCATGGTTTGTAAAGTTTCCCCAAAAGAGTAGCCTTCAGGGGGGGAAACAGAGGGAATGGACTCTTCAGAATCTGAGTCTTCATAAGGAGGGAAGGAATAATCCTGGTCCTCAGAGTTGCCTGAGGAAATGGATGCTTGGTCCGAGGAAGGATAATCTTCCTCCAGTCTTGGCCTTTTCAAGGGGGCTTTAAGTTTAGCATAAGACTTAGTAGAGATAGTTGTCGGTTTGAAGACACCTTCAGAAACCGAAGGGGGGGAAACAGAGGGACTGGACTCTTCAGAATCTGAGTCTTCATAAGGAGGGAAGGAATAATCCTGGTCCTCAGAGTTGCCTGAGGAAATGGATGCTTGGTCCGAGGAAGGATAATCTCCCTCCAGTCTTGGCCTTTTCAAGGGGGTTTTAAGTTTAGCATAAGACTTAGTAGAGATAGTTGTCGGTTTGAAGACACCTTCAGAAACCGAAGGTCTATCCAAAATTTCCTGATCACCATCAGGGCTGGCGTCCGAGGGGTGAGATGGAACCGGCTCCTGAGGCCCAGCTGATTCGGTCTGGGAGGGCATCAGAATTTCTGAATTAGCGGTAGTCAGGGGCTGCGTAGGCGCCTCGCTGAAAACTGGAGAACCGGCATCAGGCCTTGCTGAGGCCTCAGTATCTGGTCTTGGCCTTGGCTGCCTGTCCTTATCCTTGTGTTTTTTAAACATTGTTGATGTCAGTTGCTCCAATGGCATGCTATAGTTAAATTTTCTGCCAAAATAATGTTGGATGAATTCTGCCCGACGCTTAATTGTACGTTTGTTGAACCTAGCACAAAACCGACAACCAGAGACGTCGTGGTCTGGGACTAGGCAAGGAATACAATAAGAATGAAAATCCTTATGAGGTATTTGCTTCCCACAAGAAATGCAATTATTAACTTTGTCTGACATCGGTCTGAGGCAAAAAAAGTTTCCCCAATGGGGTACTTAGCTTTAGAGAAGACTTCGGGTTGAAATTTGATTCAGAAATCTCAGGAGCTGGCCGACCGGCACTTGCAAACTGCTTCTGCTTCGGGCACCGTACGGCAAGAAAGACTGAAGAAAATGGCATTGGCTGCCTCTTTTATACCCCTGTCACACTGACGTCAGGGAAGAAGCAACGACAACCGACGCCGGACCAAGACTTTGGGATTCGGCCGACTGCGGGACCGCCTGACGACAGGATAACCCAAGTGTGATGACTGAAGCAGTATAACACGATGAACATCATGTCATTTTCCTGAAAACAGTTGATCCTTTCCACATTTCTTCATGAATTTCATAATCTGTTCTCCTGCTGCAAATAAGTTGTGTTTAGCAAGGAGTGACACAAAACCAACCTCTTTCTCAACAACCTGTGTATGTGCTAAACACTGAGGTCCAAAGAAATATGCCTTTGTCCTTCCAGCTGTATGCTAAGAATTCTGTTTGTGTTTCTGACTGTTGTCGTGTCACTGCAGATGATGTCATCCACCATGATGGACTGTGAAATCGGTGCCACAGATCTTGCATAAAGCATATTTTACTCCACATCAACTTACAGAAAGCCAGTCAAAGACACTTGCCCAACTTGATGAAAAATTGTATTTCGCCTCCTCTTCTTTGGAGTCCTATCTGTATGCATATCCCTGTCCTCACCATGATCTGGGCAGACTGTACCTAACATGTTTGTAAAATCATGTTACTGAACAAAGACAAAGAAATGAGGCTATAATGCAGATAGAAGAAGCTCAAAACAGTCTCCTGCAAGTCAAACAAATGGGGCAATAGGTCCACAATCTGCCCACATCACTGGAAAATTCCTGCCCCTGCACAATCTCCTCCTGCTTGTCACTGCTTCTTTTGTTCACTATAAAGGTCTGCATAGGTTCATAGGTTCATAGGTTTATATTAGTCTATCTGCCCTAAGGCATTTATAAGCCTAGCCCAAAGTTTTGTGGCTTACACCACCCCTTATATGAAAAAATACTGTGCCCATTAGTTTGTTGTGCCTCTGTCCAGCAGTGACACAGAGATGATTCCCGGGGTAAACCTACGATCTCCCATCCACAGGTCAAGATTTCTCTTGAACAGAGCCAGCGAGGTGCTCTGCCTCACATGGACCGGGATTTTATTCTACAGCATAGGGAGTCTGAGTGATAAATCTATCCCTCCAGCACATCCTATTTATATCCGTGCTAAGGTTTAAGTCGCTTGCTCTAGTGGTTCTGGTGGATTTGGATTTTTTGAGGTGGAGCATGTCCATTAATTCCGGGTTCGACATGGCCTTGTATGTCAGGCACATGTCACCTCTGAGCAGATGGTATGCGACTGAATAGAGCTGGAGTTTCTTCAATCTGGCAGCATATGACAGATTTTGGAGTCCCTTTATCCTTTTGGTGAGGAACTTTTGGGGTCTCTCCAATTGCTGAAGATGTCAGGTGAGATACATCCCGAATGGGGCATTGTACTCGATCATTGGTCTGATAAGAGAAGAGTACAGGGGAACAATGACCTCACTAGATCTGGATGTGAATCTCTTCATGATCAGGTGGGCAATGTAGAAGGTCTTTCTAACCACTTTAGCAATGTGAGTGTCAAAAGAAAGGCCACTGTCAACCTGGGTCCCCAGGTCCCAGATAACCTCTTCTGTGCTTAGTGGATTGCCACCTATATGGTAGCTTGGGGTTACCTTGTTTTTCCCAAAGGGTATGGCTATACATTTTTTGGCGTTTAACTTCAGGCCATGGCTCTGGCACCAGCTATCAGTTTCCGTGAGTCCCCTCTGAAGGATATCCGTGTCTGATGCACTTTCCACTATGGCGCCCAGTTTGCAGTCATCTGCAAACTTTGTCAGCCAAAGTCCTCCCATGTTGACCTGTACTTCTGAGAAGTAGATGCCGAACAATAGGGGGCCAAGGACCGAGCCCTGTGGGACACCACTTGTGACCGGCTTGGAGTCTGACATAGCGCCAGCAACTCTAACCCTGTGGGTTCTGTCCTTAAGCCAGTTTGCAACCCATCTTGTGACATATAGGTTTACATTTAAACTGGTAAGTTTTTCTACAATACCCGAGTGGGGTATTGTGTTGAAAGCCTTTGCAAGGTCAAGGTAGGCTGTATGGACTGCCTTTCCCTCATCAATGGCCTTGGTGACTGTTTTGAAGAAGTCGACCAAGTTCAAAAGGCATGATCTGCCCTTGACAAAGCCAAACTGGGTCGGGTCCAATGTCTGCAAGTCCCCTATATCTTTGTTTATGAGATCCATTATGATCCTCTCCATAGCTTTGCAGACTAGACTTGTTAAGCTTATGGAGCGGTAATTACCAGAGTCCGTAGAGGCACCACCTTTGTGGAGTGGGACCACAATTGCAGTACGCCACTCCTTGGGCACGTATCCTGTGGTAAGGCTGCGATTAAACAGCTGCCTTATGTGCGGGTTTAGTTCCTCATTGAGCTTGTGTAGCACACAGCCGGGGACACCATCCGGTCCCATTGATGCTGTGTTTTTAGTTTTAGAGAGAGCAGCTTTCACCTGCGCATTTGAGATGTCTGGGAGGCTACACTCCGCTGGGATAGTTATCTCTCCTTTGGGGGAGGGGGGTGAAGTTTGCTCTGAACCTGTCTGCCAGTATGTTGGCAATGTCTGTGGGTTCAGTGATTTTTGTATCATTTTGGACTAATTCTGAGCATATCTGAGAGTTTCCACCCAGGTTCCTAACATAGCTGAAAAATGCCTTATGATTGTCTTTTGAATCCATGGCAATTTTTCTCTCAAAATTGGCCTTAGTTGATTTTATGAGTGCTCGTATTTTTTTACTAATAATGATCAGGGGTGACTTTCCTTTTATGGCTTTTGTTCTATCATGTAATAGTTTTCTCCTCTTATTGTAGAGTTTGTTAATGGCTGGGGTCCACCAGAGTGGACGTTTGCCCTTGGTGGAAAGAGTCTTAGTTTTATTTTGGATTGCCTGATCCATGCAGTCCTGGAGGTGTTCATAGAAGGCATTTGTAAGGGCTTCCGCAGCTTGGGTTGTGGTTTCCACTGGCTCAGGGGCCTTGAAGGATACCACACCAGTCTTGAGTAGTGTGAAATTTGCTTTAGAGACGTTCTTCACTGTGGTCTTTTTTGTTTGGGGTGGGGGCGGGATGTGGATTTCCAGTGAGATTAGTTTATGATCAGATCTCACCAATGAGGGATATACTTCTGGTGTGGAGCATTTTGTCCCCATGTTTGTGATAATGAGATCTAGTATATTTTCTCCTCTCGTGGGAACATTGACTAGTTGTTCCATGGCATTTGAATTTATGAACTCCAGGAACCATTGGGCTAGAAAGTTAGGGCTTGAGTAATGTTCCCAGTCTATATTCGGATAGTTGAAGTCACCCAATATGATGGTGTTTGGAGATACATTTATACCCTCCAGTGTCTTCAGGAAGGCTGTGTGGGGTTCCTGAGCTTGAGAGGGTGGCCTGTAGCATGCTACAAATTGTAGAGCAGTTTTGCCTATGGTTAGTTGCACCTGGATGGTTTCCGAAGCTTCTTGCATTGCCACCAACCTGGAGGAGTGGGTATCCTTTATGAATATGGATACACCCCCTCCTTTTGTGGTGTGGTCCGGGTTTTGGGGCCGGAACGCATGATATGAGGTAAAACCTGATAGTGCCGGGGTGCTCTCAGGAGCCTTGAACCAGGTGTCAGTTACAGCACAGACATCGTTGTTCTCCATACTGAGAAGGGCCTTGAGTGCGTGCATTTTGAGATTTAGACTTCTGGCATTGAGCAGCATTACCCTCAGTTTCTTCCCATTTTTGTTTTCTAGGGTGGTAGGTTTAGAATTTGAGCCTTGCCTAAAAAAGGCACTATGGGGGTGGCAAGAGCCTTAGCCAATATCCGAATCCCAGGGTGACAGGTGCAAGCCGCCTTCGAAGCAGCGTGGCTTGTCAAGCATGTCATCCCAGGCAGACAGACACTGGATCCCCTTTGAATGACACCAGAAATTAAGCCAATTGTTAAAGTTGATCATCTTGTCTCTATATTGGTGAAGGAAGGATACTGCTCAGGGTCAGGGTCATACCTGCCTGGGCTACATAATCAGAGAGCTCCTCTATGTCTCTTTTCATGTAGTCCAGGGAGGTATGTCTCAGGTCGTTCACACCAGTATGGACAATGACTGTGTCATATTTGTACTTGCCGTGGAGTGACCAGAGTGCTTGTGTTATGTGGCGGATTTTAGCGCCCGATAGGCAGCTTACTGTGACCCTCTCCTTGTTCAGCCTGGTGAGTGGGACGTCAGTGTGTCTGACTATGGAGTCACCTATGACAAGTATGTTTGGTGTTGTATTTGGCCTTAAGGGCTGTGACTGCTTTGCACACTGATTTTGTGGTTTATGTGTTGCTTGTGTGGTGTCTTGAGGTAGCAGTTGCTTGGGTGTCTGCTTTGGAGGCCTCTGCTGCTTCGGTAAATTTTTACTCAGAGCCTCCGAGTATGTCTTTGTGTGTTTATGTGTTTGATTCAGTGGTGTGGTAGCATTATGTGAGGCTGGTTTTGTGGTGTGTGTAGTTGCCTTCTCCTCCTGTCTGGTCTTGCCAGTCCTGAGTTGAGAGAGCTCAGCCTCCAGTTTGGCTAAATAGCTGCATCTCTCGCAAGTATTTGTGTTATGTGGGAGGAGGAGAGGGTTGTCTGTGTACATGAAGCAATTGTAACATTGCCTCAGTATTCCCAGATTCACCAACTGGGCAGGAGAGGATGCCAGCATCTGGCCCTTCGACATGCTAGAAAAATTTAGAAGTTAGGTATGAGACTGAATAAGAGAGGACTTAGTAAGGAAGTGGGTACTCCTGGGGGGGTTTCGCAAGTGAGGGACTTTGTATAATATAAAAGTGCTTAACCTGCAAGGAAGGTGCTTTTAAGACAAGTGCTGAGCTTTTTTTTTTTTTGAAAAAAACTTTTAGGAACAAGTGCTGAGCTTTTTAGTTAAGGGATATACTGTTTAGGTTACTAGTAGAGCAGTTCTAAGGGAAAAAATGAAGAACAGACTTTATGGAGCTAGAAAAAGTTTAACCTTGTAAAACCGGTGCTGCCCGATGCTGCTCTAGTGGCAACTCCGCGCTAAATCGTGCTAAAGCGTGCTTTATAGCAGGGGGCTGGAAAAGGCAGGAAATTACCCAAAATGGCCAATGAACTACAAGTTACTGTCTTAAACCACTCCTCTGAGGACAAACAGGCAGCTCAGTACTCCCCACTCCCACTGGTGAGTAAAGAAACTTCCCCTGACCAAACAAAGAAAATGGAGAAGTACAGGAACCAAGACAAAGCCCAGGGATCAGCAAAATCTGATCACTGGAACAAACTGGCCAGGAAAGTTAGGAAAACAAGAATTTTTTTTTGTTTTTTTTCAAATTTTTTTCACAGACAGAACAGAAAACACAATAAATGCTTTGCTTTTCGATTAAATGCTATCAAAAGCTAGTACACTTGAGTGTATTAGCCTGTAGTTTAACTTTTAAGCAAACTTAAACTAAGAAGTGCAACCAACAATTAAAGCTTATAAAAACAGGAAAAACAGGTAATACCACTATAAAATAGACAGAAACAGTCGTCAAATAACACAAATGCATGAGCATATTAAGTGCACTTCTGCTTGCTTAATCTGTGTTACTCCCTTGCTTCTTTGACAACACTTGCAATCCCCCAGTCCTCGCTTGACCACCTAACTAGTGCTGCAGAAGGGAGCGTGATTTTCATTGCAAAGACTTAATTTGCAATTTGCTCTAGATACCCTTGATATGACCTGTACTGCACTCCACTATCACCACTTCAGATGTGTTCTAGTCATGCCTTACTCGCGGGCCTGTAATTGGCAAAGCTGTCTTGTTTAGGGACTAAACGTTAATATAACCTGCAACCCTAGTACTTTTACAGAGAATGTGAAATTAAAATATAAAACATAAGAATGTGGGCATTAATGTGAACATACGCAAAACTTTTACTTGTCAGGTCTGACTTAGTACTGTTGTGATCAAAAGAATGCAACATCTCACATCTTTCAGTAAAGCATGCATACCATATTCCAAAAAGGATATTTGTAGAACAAGAAAACCTACTATCCTACTTTAAAATTCAAATATCACACTTTGCCTGCAACAGAAATAGCCATTATAAAGAGTATACAGGTAGCTAGTAAATCTGCAGTAAAACTAGCATGAATGTGCTTTGTTTCCATTTTTTGAAACACTACTACAAAATAATGCCACTTTGTAATACAGTATAAATCATCAAAAATATTACATTGCAACCTCTCACCAGAGAAGCCCATAGTTCATATAGTAGATCATTGAATATAATAGATTTTGCATCAAAATACAATAGCTAAGCAACACTCAGCATAAGGCATTATTACCTGTGTTGTAGCTATTAAACACATCTTACAGAAACCTATGTTTCACGATTATTAAATTAGTAATTGTGACAAGTCTTATTCGTTTAAAGTCTTATTAACAGGTTTGCCTCAACTTACATTTTCTTCACAAAAGTGCATGAAGCTCCTCACGTCTCCCCTTTTGAAAAGCCCCACACTTCATGTACAAAGTTAAGAATGAACCACTATCCAGCCAAACTGCTACTACAGTGGAATTTCTAACTGCACTATAACTCCATTAAAAAGCTTTTGGAATATAAATATCAGCCGACATTTGCTATACAATAAGCATAACATTTAAGTGGGATATTACTGATCAGTGTACATCTTAAAAGAAATTACATTGAGCTCAAAGTTAAAACCACAGTCCACAACATTCACACTCAATCGGACACCACAGTAATAAAATGTCAATAAATAAAATCTGCAGAAACCATTGATTAGACATTTTGTGCCAAGTATATTGCAGTTCAACACTATTCAACTACAATTAAAATTTACAGGTAGACCCAACTACTAAAATAAAAAGAAATATTTAGCTCCAGCTTTTCCAACCTCTCCACATCTTCTCCCAACAATCAAGGATAAACCAGATCCGGATGAAGCGTAAATCCAGAATTAATCAAGGACACAACATATTGCTACTATTAACTTGAGGTTTTGACAAAATGAGACTGTGAACTAATAAATGTTTTCTGAAGTAGAAGTCTGTAACTGTCGCTATTATAGGAAATGTTCAACCTTTTCTCCAAAAGTCAACAACAAAACCTCTCAATGAATCGGAGGAGAAATCCAGAAATAATCAGGGACAATCATAGACACTTAAATATTAGTTAAGACACTGACAGAATAAGAAACTGAATCAATAAGCAGTTTCTGAAAAAAGGTTATAATTCGCCACTGTTTCTCCAAAAATCACCAGTTTTAAGAGGCGGTAAAAGGGACACAGCTAACACTGCAGTCAAAAGCAGGGACTAGTCAATAAATAAAAGCATTACTATTAATTTGAGACATTGATGGAATAACAGACTGAATTCATGAATATTTTCTGTGTCAACAAGGATATAATTCACCAAGTCTACCTGACAACACCGACGGGCTAAAACACAGACAATGAAATTACCGACACCACAAAACCGAAAGTTCAGAAACACAAAACGTCACATACCCGACAAACCACAACCCCGACAATCAACAAACAAAACAAATCCCCTGTCCAAAAAACACAAGCACAACACAAGCACACCAGAAACCTTACAAACCTACACTGAACCTTACATACACAACTATCTATGCACTAACCTCAACCCAAACCTTAACCCTAACCCTAAGGTCCATCACTATCGCACACTTACCTAAACTGTGCTCTAACCCTAACTCACTTAACTTGCCCCTATACCTAATGTCTTTCACTATCGTACACTCACCTGACCCGCACCCTAACCCTAACTCATTTAACCCACCCCTAACCTTACAGACCGTCGCTATTGCACACTTACCTTACCCACACCCTGACCCTAACATCCATCCCTATTGCGCACTTACCTTTTCATGTCAGTGTTCTCAGCATTGGGATTCTCAACTGTCGGTCTTCTCCGTTGTCGATCTTCTGGTGTCGGTGTTTTCGTCATTGGCATTTTGAAATTTCAGCATTTACAGGTAGACCCAATTCACTACATTTTCTCCAAAAATCTCTAGTTATAGGAGGTAGTAAAAGGAACAGAGTTAACATTTTGTCGTCAAAAGCAGGGATTAGTGATACAGAAATGCTAAATACTGACTTTTCCACGCCCTACTCCTGCTGATTATACAGCGTGGGTATCTTTAAAAAAATAAGGTTAACCAAATTAACAAAAATAAACAGAGTTACAACAGTATTCAACCCAGGAAGCTGCCATATAAAATGCATTATTAGTGCTCAACAAATCAGGGATAGAAATACTTATTACTATTAACCTAAGACATTGATGGAATAAGGGAACGTAAATTAATAAAAATTTTCTGAGACAAGAAGGTTATAACTCACCACATTTTCCACACCAGATAGACAGTAAAAGGGGCAGAGCTAACTTTTTTGGAGTCAAAAGCAGGGATTAGTAAATACACAAATGCCAAGTACTGACTCTTGTAATTCCTACTCCTGTGGAGCTAACAGTCTCACAGCTCCACAAATCCAGAAATAATCAGAGACAGAGACACTTACATTACTATTAACTAGAGACATTGACAGAATAAGAGAATGCAAACTAAATATTTTCTGAAACAAAGTTCTACTTCACCACCCCTTCTTCAAAAATCACCAGTCTTAGGAGGGTGTAAAAGAGGCAGACCTATCACTGTAATCAAAAGTAGGGACTAGTCAATACACTGATAAAAGAAAACATGAAGAAATAACCAAATACTGTAAACCTTGCTCCTGTCTGAACAATACAGTAGACATATTTAGCTACTTACCTCTGTCCAGTACAGAGCAAACAGCTGCTGCACAGTCCACAGTAAAATTCAGAAATCAGGAATAAATAATACAGGGTTAGCATGAGATTTCCAGGAAGCAACCACAGTCAACAGCCCAGCAACGGCAACAGCTGGAGTGTTCCTTTTAACCAAAATAAGACAGCACACACAAGCAAATAGACTTTTGATATGGTTGTTTTTTGGATGCCTGGTCTCAGTTTCCAATGTGCTGCAGACATTAGACTCCTGAATGACACTGCCTGGCCCTTCAGTTGCTGTATGGATGTGGCTCCTGCTCTCCAGTCTGATTCTGCAATCATCATCTCACCAAAGATGAATCCAGTTGCTCCACTCCACTAACAATCTGACATGGAACACAACAGATATCCTCCTCACACTGGGTAAAGAAAGGTGATTTTAATGTGCCCTGTATGGCATTTTTGAAAGCATTGCTGTCACACAAAAGATATGGCTGGCATGTGATTGGATGCATTGCAGAGTTTGTCATTGGCTCCCTTTGCCTCAGGAACAGATATTTCATTGGTTCATTTGCCACAATGCTGGTTGGCTATAATTGTGATATATGAACCAATCAAAACTCATGCAGTGGAGCCACAAATGTTCAATGTAGAACAGCAGAACAGTGGGTGATTTCAATGTTAAATACGAAATGTTGCACATAGTCAGGAGCACTTGGCTAATCAGGTCTCAGCATTATTTTCCACACAAAGTTTAACAATGAATGCAGGTTTTGAGAGTGGGTAACAGCTTAGGGCAGTTTTACTAGCTTCTTGGATGAGCTCATCTACAGATAGAAAACCATGAGATACAAGTATTGCACTTTTACCAATTAATTTCCCCTCTGCTTGAATGTAATATTTCATGGCCACAGTCCATAAAGCAGTTTAAATGGTTAGTTGAAGTATTATAAAAGTGGTGAGAGACATGTAGCACATACTGATCTTTTAGTTCTATCTTAAAAAAAATAAGAGTATATCTTAAAACATTTTGTTGAATGAAACTGTGTTCATTTTATTGACTATACTGGTTTATCGCAAAAAGCTGAAGACATATCTCAATTTTTGGCTGTTTAGTGCTCCTCTTACTAACGGGGAATATACAATTCTTTCTGAATTGGGGCAGAGTTTTGTGAACAATGGTATCAAATTATTTCATGGACATGCTTGGAGAAATAGATATGTCTCTCAGAGAATGCCCCTTCTTTTGAACAGACTTCATATTCCCTGGCCCTGTTCAAATGCATTCTGGATCAATGGATGGAAAATTGCAAATTCACACCTGGGACAGTGCCTATGTACCTTATGGATAGGGGCAGTCTGTAAGATGCTCAATGCACAGACACAAACTCATGCCATTTTCTTGCCCTAGAGGCCATATATTGGGGAAAATCAGGTTATAATGACTAGGCTTGTAAGCATCCTTAAGCCATTAGTCTACTAATATCCTATGAACCAATGAACATGTGGAGGTTGTCTAACTAATCTCTGACAAATTGTACTGCAACCTCTCTTTGGAATGTATGTTAGTAACATTTCTTGCTATCCAAGGGCAGTATAGATTTCCGGTCTCTTTCCTCAATATTTGGTGATCCTAGTGGTGGTTATAAATAGCACACAGAATTATCGGTGGGAACTGTTACCTTCTCCACCTCCTTGATGAACACAGGCGATATGTACCAGTAATTCCTCCCCATCTCATGATCTTGCGTCTATAACACAGTGTCATTCAAGTATATGAATTTCAACAAAGCAAACCATGGCCACATTATCCAACTATGTCAATATTGCCAATTGCCAAAATAATAATTCCTACCTTTAATACACTCATCAGGATTCTCCCATGTTTACAATGGGTTGACGTCACCTATCAGTTTTCCTCTCATCTCTTGATTAAGCACCACACTCCTATTTTTTTCAACAATCAGGCCTGTTGCAGGTTTTCCTTAATGCAGCTCCTCCATCTCTTGGCAAGATGCCTCCATCTGCTCTAGCCATCTTCCTGTCTCTCCCAAATCAGCCTTACCAAATCATATTCTGATTTCTTGCTTTTTTGCCTGAGTGGTCAAAGCACCATAAACTGATCCCCTCCATTTATCTGCAAGTCTGGGGTAAATTTGGCCTTAACACTGATGTTCTTAACATTTTTCTGTCTAACCAACAGTGTGCATCTTGCTGTATATCTCAGGTATTTCATCTCCATCAACTCAATGTCTGCCATCACTTCCCAGTTTGGATCACTCTTTTTTACATCTTACATGTCAGTTTCTTTGGAATTCTTCAGTCTCACACTACCCATGAATCCTTGTGCCTATTGGCTGCTCCTCAGTCAAATTTTCCTTCTCCTCAACTGCAGCAAAAGATACCTGAAGCTGCTAGCCTGTTCCTGTTTTTCTCTTCTGTTTCACTTTTTAGGTTTTCCTGATTGTTCCCTTTACTGCCGTGACCACTGTATTGTTAGAACTCATATTTGTGCCATGGGCCTTCAATTTTGCATTTCACTCCCCTATCGTTTTATGAACTTCCTGTTTACAATTTCTTTATACTGCTGCATCATCTACATACAGAAGCTTTGCTGATCTGTCCCTTATGATTTATTTGCTTTTGACTGCATCACTGGTAAGATCAGCTGTGGGCTAAGAACAAAGCCATAATGCACACCCACTGCAACTGTGATCCCTCTCATTGAATCTGAGCACTGTTCATACTTGTGTCATTAGGTGTTATAGAAAGGCTGCCCTAATTCTACAAATGTTTCTAGGATACTGAGCCATCATAGGACTGTCCAAGTCAACTTTCTGTAGACATTACTATCTGCTTTTTGGTGTCTAGGAATGTCCAACTGGATTATTTCCTCATCTCCAACATTCCCCTACAGGTTGTCTCATTAAATCATCAAGATGTTTGTAGTGCACCCTGATCTGAATCCAAAATGCTCATCTGCCTTCTTACTTTCTACTATTTTGTTTATTTGTTTATTAATATTACTGTACAATGCTATGAAGCAGTGTATCAGGATTCTTATTCCTCTGTACCTCCTGCAGTTGTAAATGTCTCCGTTCTTCTTGTACACTTTACTATTCTAGTGCAACAGCTAAAGTGCAAAAAAGTGTACTTTACTGATCCATAAGTTGTACTCCTAATTACAGTTCTGTCTTATGGTTTAGAATGGTTTAGAATCCTTTAGTTATTGTTGCACTCCACTCTTTTACTACAAAAACATAGCTTTCTTCTGTGACTATTTTGAGTTTGTGAAAACAGTTGACAGTTTAGATGTGCATGTATAAAAATAATGTAACACGTGCTAAGTAATCCAATTGACTTGGCCAGGTCATTGGATTAGAACCAAAAGTCGTTACATGTTTATAATCATCATGGTATGACTTTTCCACCTGATGAGTCTACCAAGGCTATGCAATGAAACAAAATTATTAAATGTTTGCAAACAGTTCCTAGGGTACTATATATGTACTTATGCTGGAAAGAATATGTAATAATCTAATCTAGAGACTGTTGCAATAAAGAAAATATAACAGAAGGCATGTTGTATTATTAATGAACTGCAAATATGTGGGGTTCTTTTAAAACCTAATTTTATGATGATATACCATACTAACTTTTAACTTATTAAGACTTGACACATGTTTATCAGGCTTTTCTGTATTGTAAATCTACTTAGCAGAGGCTCTAATTATGACAATTCATTCTGTAGTGCTGATATTCATAGTACTAGTCAAAATAACTCCTGTTATGTGTATTAATTCATGTAGCATTTTACCATGCATCTTTAATTTATAGTATAAAATGTTGAATATTTTCTGTACTGTCAGAATTTCTTTTCATCAGAAAATATTCTGTTAAAGTCTGGTGTCTTGCAGGCTTCATAACATGCAATTAAATATCTAATTGTGCTATTAAGAATGTGGGTTCATTCCTGGCATCAGTTTTGGAAAGCACATTTTGGTTAATACACCTTCATTTACCATGAAGGCGTAAACCTCATTACTGCTATAAGTGCTAGAAGGATAGATTGTAGCACAGACTTATCAGGTAAAACATCATTATTATACCATGACCCCCCCATTAATATTCTAAAACGTGCACGCTGATTGGCCAGCATGCACATTGTAAATCGACTTATACTAATGGAAAAAGGTCCGTTCACCCGGACTTTTTCCATTAGTATAAGTCTTTTTTAAAACACTGTCTCGCTATGTTAAAGGAGTTTAACATAGCGACACAGGTTTAAATAAATCAACGGAGATGTCCCTTGCTTTTTCTAAAGCTGTCTCGGTATGTTAAACTCCTTTAACATAGTGACACTGTGTGTAAAAAGCAACAGAGATCTTGCTTTCTCCGTTGCTTTTTTTTTAAACCTGTCTCGTTATGTTAAATGGGTTTAAAATAGCGAGACAGCTTTAAAATAAGCAATGGAGATCTCCGTTGCTTATTTTAAAGCTGTCTCGCTATGTTAAACCCATTTAACATAGCAAAACAGTTTGTAAAAAGCAATGGAGATCTTGCTTTCTCCGTTGCTTTTTTCAAAACTGTCTCGCTATGTTAAATGTGTTTAACATAGCGAGACAGCTTTAAAATAAGCAACAGAGATTCTCTGTTGCTTTTTTAAAAGCTGTCTCACTATGTTAAACCCATTTAACATAGCGAAACAGTAAAAAGCAATGGAGATGATTTCCCTTGCTTTTGCCCACAGCTCTGATGTACTGCATAGGCTTACGCATGCGCAGTACATCAGAACTGCCGCGGATAACAGACAGCGGCGGAAGGGCAGCAAGGAGGCATTATACAATGCCATTATTTAAGAAAAGTAATTATTATTTTTCTTAAATAATGTCATTGTATAATAGCAATAACCCACTTCTGGGTGTGGGTAATGCTGGATTTACCCACAGTTGGCTTTGTTTGGTCCCTCGGGCTTCGCCCTTGGGACCAAACCACACCAACTGTGGGTAAATCCAGCATTACCCACACCCAGGTGTGGGTTATTATTATAATTACTCCCAAGCAGGGAGTATAATGATGGATTATGGCACAGTGCAGAAAATATGCACTCAA
Organism: Protopterus annectens; assembly: GCF_019279795.1. Taxonomy (NCBI): domain Eukaryota; kingdom Metazoa; phylum Chordata; order Ceratodontiformes; family Protopteridae; genus Protopterus; species Protopterus annectens. The sequence continues at coordinate 1,178,031,722 of NC_056726.1, read as the reverse complement.
GGCTTAGACTGAGGACACTGTTTTTGAGATGCCAGAAGCAGATGCCCTTGATGTCCATCTATGCACAAACTATGCAGAAATATCCTTTGCTTTCTCAGTATGCTTACAAGATAAGAAGGCAGTGAGATTAGTGTTATTTACAGAAAAACAATGTATTTCTTTTCATTTTGGAGATTGCAGAGTACCAAGCTGACATGTCTTCCTCCTTCTATGAAAATGTTCCATGTTGGGGCACTTGAAACCATATCAAAATACTATGTATGCCTAATACAAGGTAGTCAAAAAAATGACATAGAACAGAAACAGCACTGTGGAAATGCTGGTGTCATTTAGATCAGCAGATTTTCAGTCCAGAAATGGTGACTAGCAACATGTACAGTTTGTGCTTATAAAAATTAAATGCTTGGAGTGCCTTTAACAAAATCCTTGAATATGCTACAAATTAAATGGAGGAAGAAAAACACATGAGATTGTGTATGCAGTAGATGTTGATTTGACAAAAGAAGTGTATTCTGATAGCCAACTATATACTCACCAAATTTGGCTGTGGGCAGGACATCTATTAGAAGAAGAGAAAATATTTCTGTTAGTTTTGACATGAATTGACGAAAAATATTTATGCATTTCAAACAGCAAATAACAGAACAGGAAATTCAAAACAACATATGAAGCTGCAGCTAAGAACATGGTGTGATACAGATAAAGTAGTAATTATGCTCTTTCTCAATCAAAATGGTGACTTCAGATTCAGTTTCATAGACCTTGTATATGTCTACATTGAATAAATTCTGAGTTAAGAGTAGCTTACCTATAATCTCTAGAAAATCTTTTTCAATAATACTTCTGTTGAAAATATGTAAGTATCATTCAGTATACATCAAAATTAATTTATTTTCATCCAAATTATTTCTAACAATGCAGAAATATAGTTTAATCAGAGGATGATGAAGTATGATACAGAATATTTGCTCCAGGTATCCCCTACACAGCAGGTAGAGCTTTCCTTTTTTTCACCTTAAAGGCAGGACTTGGTCTTAAAGCTGACACTGAAGAACGATACATACAGAAGTAATCTTTAAACAAGTAGGATGTCAACATAGATAATTACATCAGTTCATCAAAATGTTCCTGTTATAATGAAAGATAGATTTTATGGATGGTGCAGTGGTTTGTGTTGTCACCTCACAGCAAACAGTTGTCTGGTTTGATTCTCAGCTGGGGTGCCTTCTGTGTGGAGTTTGCATGTACGCCCTGCAGTGGTTTATCTCCAGGTGCTCTGGTTTCCTCCCACATTACAAAGACATGCAAAGCATTTCTCCCCGGGCCTCAACTGAAAATTGGCTTGTTCCAAGTTGGACTTTCCAGGTAAACAAACGCAGTGGTGGCTGGTCACTTCAAATAAAAAGGGGGCTGCAGAAGATAGCTGAATGGGTGGGGGCCCAATGGGAAGGGGGTGTGGCCAACTAGAAAGGGACAGAGCTATTCTCAAAACCACAACAACTGGAAGTTTAATTAAATATGCTGTCCTGGGTGCCAAACCGCTATTACAAGAGTCCAGTCAAGACAAATTAAAGATTCTGAACCAGCAGGTGTAAAACTCCAAAGGTTTATTAGGAAATGTTAAAGTGCTTTTCGTCTCCCTTAGTAGGAAGACTTCTTCAGACAAAGGAAAAAATCATCAAACACAATTTAAAACCCAAAGAAAGGGGTGTGTGTTACAAAATTACAAACAGCTGCCTTTATTGAACCCACTGACATACCTTCACATTTAAAGTTGTATTACATTAAAAGCATAAATAAATGTCCACTTAGTGTAGACAGGGTGTCAAACATAAGTTTTCAAAAAAGAAACATGAACTTGATAAAAGTAACCAAGAATGTCTTAGTGAATATTCATGAACCTAATCAAGTGTAAAATACTGTTTGTTTCCCTTAAAATACATTTTAGCAAACAACTTTTCATAGGGTAAAACAAAACTCATACAGAATCTTGTGATTAAAAAGAAAATAAAATGAAGTAATGCTTGCAACTAAGTATATACAAATATAATATCCATTCCTTAACAGAAAAGGTAGTAAGGAGTACACATCTCTAATGCATAATGAAGAATAAATAATAAATGAATAAATAAACAGTGCAACTCAACCAGGAGTCTGTAATCAGCGGAATTTCAAAGGCGTTTCTTTTTTTTTTCCATAATAAATTTTTATTGAAATATATTTTCCAAAAACATTACAAAAATACAATAAACATCACACACATAATACACTATAACTACTACAAACCATTTATACAATATCTACATGAAATGCTTCCTATTTTTAATATATTCCTAAAATCAGTATCATGCTAATATAATACTGAAGACCTTTTCCCATATTTTTGGGTTATTAATATTTTTGTTAGTTTGTTTCAGAAGTAATTTATGTGCTAGTATATGTTTTATAGCCACAAGCTTAAAATTATTCCATGATGTCTTATGTGGTTCTAGCCAATTTGTGGCTATATAGAGTTTCATCAGCAAAAAAATATTCATACAAATAATAGTTTGCGATCTGGAAAGCTCTCTTGAAGGAATGTGTAGAATCATAAATTCCCATGACAGTGTAGAACTTTGATAACCCATCTTTTGCAGTTGTACTTTAAGAGAGTTCCAAAGTTTATATACGCATTTACAACTCCAGAACATATGGAATTTCAAAGGCGTTTCTAATAAAAGAAATGTTATTTCTAATGTTAAATAACCAAATATGTTTATTTCTGTGTTAAAAATCTAACACAGAAATTGCTTGCCATTTCAACGCCAACAGAATGCAACAACAGTATATGAAAAATAATTTTTTTAAAATGTTCCTTGAGCAATGGGTAAAGCACCACGCTGCAATGAGAACACTTTCTAAGCTTTAGTATGCACAGTTGTAGCATCCAAAACAAGTCAAAATGCAGCTGTTTCAGAAAAAATATGACAAGGCATTACGTGGAAGACACGTCTAAATCAAAACAAACAAACCGCCGGATTCACAAGACGGTACTTCATTCATGAACCGTGCAGGTACTAAGCATGCGAAAAAGGCGGCTAGCCAAACAAATGAAAAATCTGTTCACAATCGTGCCCATGAATACTGCACATTGTTCTGCAAATGAGTTTGTACTGTGTGCAAAAAAGGTAATAAATAAAGTAGCAGAAGACAAAAGAAAGAAAGAAACGCACACCTAAGTAAATCCACAGCTGTTGGTGTTCAATGACATTGACAATAGGTAAACATAGCACTTCAAAATACCGTGGGTCTAAACATTAAGATCTCATTGTTGCTTACACAAAAAGGTGTATGTGTCTAGAAGTAAGCAAAAATCAAGTCAGACCACAATGCAGAACCTGACAAAAATAAAACATACAAATCCTGAACGAAACTATGCAAAATGAAAATAAAAATGAAAATAAAATAAAATAAGGTATGGGTCAAAGTACAACGAAGCGCTGCAGAGGTCAGAAAACCAATGTTTCTCAAGTTAAATATTTGTGAATTAAGGTTTAAAAACCAGACTTGAGGTTTAAGTAATGAAGAAAGACGTCTTATCTTAGCAGGTTTCTTAACTTTAAAACACAAGTCAAAGAAGTAACTTCGTTCAACCCTGGTGACGTGTAAGAGTTCATTTTAAGTTGCCAAATGAGTTCCTTTTTTTCTAATAAGAATTGTTGGGGTCCTCCTCTTTCATCTGTACGTACCTGGTCTATAACATTAAAAAGGAAAGCGTGAGAAGGGTAGTTATTACAATGTCTTGCAAGGGCATTAGTGTTGCTCTTCTTCCTAATGTGGTACGTATGTTCATAAATTCTCTCTTTAAGTTTTCTGTCAGTCTTCCCTATTTAAAAGGCAGGGCATGACTGGCACATAGCTAAATACACCACTGATTTTGAGTTACAGTTGTAACTACCCTTTGCTTTAAACAGACGTTGCTTCACTATACAAGTGGACCCTGTAGATATAAATTTAAAATAGTTGCATGTCTCACATTTGTATGTGCCTTCAGATCTAGTATGCTTTATTGAAGGTCTCTCCATAATGTTTTTGAGGTTTCTGCCCTTTCTAAAAATGATAACAGGTTTGTCCCCTATTTTCTCCGTGAGTTCTTTTTCAAAAGATAACAACTGCAAATTCTTTCCAAGTACATTGCTAATATATTTAGCTTCTAATGAAAAAGAAGTAATTAAACTTTTTTTATTGTACTTTTCTTGGGAAAAAATGGTTTGACCCATGCTAGAAGAGTGGACACCAAGAATCTGTAATGTGACTTCATCTGACTCTGCCAGGTTAACGTTGGTTTGTTTCAAAATCAGAATGGGATTGAAAGAACCCAAACCCCTTTTCCTACAAACTTCTCCTATTGTGTCATCCACCAGTGATTCGGGGTACCCACAACTCATAAACATGCATTTCAACAAGGTACATTCCTCGTTGAAGGCGGAGTCTTCAGTAGTCATTCTTGCCACTCTAACTAGTTGGCCCTTTAAAACAGATTTTTTCTGGTGTAGCGGGTGGCAACTAGAAAAATGTAACATAGTGTTAGAGTGAGTGGGTTTCCTGTAAGTTTTAGCAACATAACCCCTGTGGATGTCGTCTCTCTTCAATTCAACATACAAATAGTTAATGGTGTCTTCACCAAAGGTAAATGTGAATTTAAAAAATGGAGTGATGTTAACTAAAACCTCAACAAAGTTGCTTGCATCCCCTATGTTACCTTGAAACATAATGAAAATGTCATCCAAAAACCTGTTATATAGTTTGACTTTCTGAAAATTGTTGTCCTTAAATACATAGTTGTGTTCCCACTGGGCCAGTACTAAATTGGCGTAGCTGGCTCCACAAGGGGAACCCATAGCTACCCCAATTATTTGTTTATGTATGCCCCCATTAATTCCAACATAATTATTGTTCAGGATCACGTCTAATAGTTCTTGAATTAGACGGATCTCATCACTCTCCGCTCCATGTCCTATTAGGTTTCTGGTGACATATTCAATCCCTATGTCATGGGGTATGGAGAAGTAAAGGTCGACTACATCTATTGTAAGAAAATTAATGTTGTCACAGTATTCAAATTTGTCTACATTTTCTAAAAAAACCCAGGAGTCCTTAACTATTTGTAACTCTTGGGACACATACTTCTTTAATAACTCATCAACGAACTTGGCACAAGCATAAGTAATAGAAGACCTAGTATTGACTAAAGCCCTCATAGGGGGGTTTTGAAGATTTTTATGAATTTTGGGTAAACCAAATGTTAGGTGTTTTTGGGTTAGGAACCACTATATAGTTGTAAATATCAATGCTGATCAAGCCTTCAATCAATAAGTCCCCAAAGAAGGAAACATTTTTTTATATGCAATATTCATTTCATTGATACTTGATCTAACATAGGTGTTACTGTTCAAAATGTCCAACATTTTCTTATCATATTCCTCTTTGTCCATGATCACCAAACCACCTCCTTTGTCTGGTTTCAAAACTCTGACCGGTAAAGTTCTGACTAGGTTCAAGGCTTTTACTTCATTGTCTGAAACATTCCTAATGGTATTCCTCTTTCTAGTCATGTAGAGAGCACTGAAATCGGCCTCACACGTGTTCAAACAAAAATAAAGGGGGGTAAATTGGTGGATTGTAAGTACTAGATACCCTCAAAGGGTCTTCTACCAAAGGCTTGTCTCCGAAAATCAAGGACAGGTTAAGTTTTTGGATGTATAACTTCAAGTCTATCAAAGTTGCTGGTAGGTCAAAGTGCTCATCAGGTACAAAGGTCAGTCCTTTGCTAAAAAGGTTACAAAGTCCATGTCTACTGTTAAAATTAGAGTAATTGTACACTTTGAAGTCTCCAGTATTGTTTGATAAAATGACAGGTGCTGAAGTTATCTGTTGTAATTGATGTTCTCTTTCCTGCCCCTCATATTGTATCTCCGTTGATGGTTCTGGCCCCTGTTGGAAAAAGAATCATTACTGTCATTAGTGTTAAAGTGGTTGTTATTAGCCAAATTGTTGGCTGGGTGCAAGTCAGAGTCATCATTTCTCCAATCTCCCTCAAATGCATCTAATTCTCCAACACCTGTTCCTACTCTTATTGCAGGCTCAGGGTCTTTACTACCATAAGGACTCACAAAGTTATTGCGTTGGGTTTGATGGCCAAAAATGCCTTTACCCTGAGAGGGAGGTGGTTTAGGTTAAGCAGATCCATTTTTGTAGTCATTAATGTCCCTTCTTAGTTTCTTTAATTTTGCCTCAGAATTCTTAACTAACTGTTGGTCAATTGATGAAAACACTCTCTTGTAATCGTAATGGTACCTCATAAAGTCTGGTTGTGTCCTTATGTCATTATTCAACCCAGTGACCTCATTTGTCAATTTTTCTATGGATATGGCATAATGCTTACACATCATGTCCATAAGTTCGGTACCATGTCTGTCAAATAAAGAAAGAAGTTCATTGTAAAATTCTGTTCCAGCTTCCAAACATGATGGGTACTGCCAAGATCGTAAACCTTTTGGTACTACTCCCTGTTTCTTATATTCTGCAAAGTAACTCACTTCCAGTTGTAGTTTTTTAAGTTTCAACATTTTCTTGTCAACTTCCTTTAATTTAAACGGTAAGGACTCACCTCCTCCAGCTGAGCCTCTACCAACCCTTTAGTTGTGGTTGGAACCAAAAACTGGTTGTAACTTTAACCATTCAGTCATGTTAGGAAGCCCTATAAGCCCCAAGGAGGCTTCATTTGTAGAATTAAAAAAAGTGGAAACTTCACCACTAGTTTCATTCTGTCATGGGTGTAGTACACCAGTGTGGTTCACTCCTTCATTAGTAGCTCCATTTCCAGAACAATTACAGGTAGTCGAACACCCTTGTAGTTGAGTGCTGGGAGCACAGTTAGCCATGATTTTAGGTCTCACTGAAGTGTTTGTTTGTGACAAGCTATCCACCCTTGTAGAAAGATTTTCAAGTTTTTCATTCATAAGCTGGATTAATTGGGTTAAGTTCATCATTTCATTCCATCCAGAGTCAGGCAGCAAAGAAGGTTGAGTGATAATATCTCCAGAACAACCCAAGCTGGGTTTGGTAGCCATGAGAACAACTAACAATTCCAAAACTGAATAAAAACAAACTGTCAAAAAACAAACCAAAAGGTTCCGAACCAGCAGGTGTAAAACTCCAAAGGTTTATTAGGAAATGTAAAAGTAAAGCACTTTTCGTCTCCCTTAGTAGGAAGACTTCTTCAGACAAAGGAAAAAAATCATCAAACACAATTTAAAACACAAAAAAAGGGGTGTGTGTTACAAAATTACAAGCAGCTGCCTTAATTGAACCCACTGACATACCTTCACATTTAAAGTTGTATTGCATTAAAAGCATAAATAAATGTCCACTTAGTGTAGACAGGGTGTCAAACAAAGTTTTCAAAAAAGAAACATGAACTTGATTGATAAAAGTAACCAAGTTCATGTTTTTTTTTTGAAAACTTTTTTTATGTTTGATACCCTGTCTACACTGTCTAACCACATAGACTTCTGGGGGATCCCCTTCTGTCATGCTGTCTTCTGAATGCAGACTGCTGTTTAGCCAGTCTGGATTCCTGCACGTATTCATGCACTTCTGTTTGACTTGGAATGCTCCTTCACACATGCACATGGTTCGTTCTGAGACTCTTTATCAACTGGGGGGGGGGGGCTGCAGTCCTGCAGTCCCATAGTATGAGCTTCCCCTGGTTAAATCTTCATGTAAAGTTGTTAATATTTTTCACCAGAAGTTAGCTACTGCATCTGGGCCTGGGGGTTTCCAATTAGGAGCTTTTCTTACCTTTGTTTGAATCTCTCTGGTTATTACTTCATCCCATTTCATATCCTGTACATTTGAACTTCTTGTTTTCTCTTTTACTTCTTCTCTCCATTCAGCATCATTGTTATGCTTTATAGGACCTTCATAGATATTTCTGGGGAATTTATGTATTTCTTCTTTTTTGGTGGTGTTTTTATTCCTTTTGCCTTGTTTCCCAATTCTATATAAAACTTTTTTGGGTGATCAGTAAATTGCCATTTTGCACTTTTCCTCTATATTTATCTGCATATCTTCTAAGTTTTTATGCCTGATCTTTTCTGATATTGTGCATTGCTTTTATCACACCTATCTTTCTGAGTATTTGCTGATCTTTTACCTCCTCTATACTCTTCTAACAGTGACACTTCTTGTTTTAATTGCGTATAGTTTTCTCTATTCAATACTTCAGTGATGGCATTCAATTTCACCCTTTCCTTTCCCTTACTACCTTATGTTTTTATGGTAAGACTTTATCTGTTATTAATTTACCTGAGCAGTAGCATATTCTATTTACTTCTGTAATTCCAGAAAAATGCCTAGCTGTATCACCGTAGAGGCCTCTAGAGGCATCTACGGCGATACACCTTGGCTTTTTTCTGGAATTTGCTTTGTTTACCAAGGATATCTTAGGCGAGTGCTCTCTATTGTTTCTTGTGTATTTACTTCTGTAATATCACATGAATCTCTATGAACAGTCTTAATTACTTATCAAATTTCTAATTTTTTGGTTTTTTTTTTTACTTTCTGTAATCTGTTTCTTTCATTGATCATAATATACATGTCCATCTCTAGTAAATCAAACAACTCTTCTCTTGGATCATTTTCTTCTAAACTGAGGGCACATTGTTTATTATCCATTTCCTGCAAGAATTCTACAGAAAGTTACAAAGCATCTTCCTGTGCCACATTTTCTTCAATTTCATCCTGTGTCATCCATTGCTCTTCATATTGGGACACACTGGCCAATCACTCCACAACATTAACAGCATCAGAGTTGCCACAGTTTCTTGTTCCTTCCCTTGCTGTGCAACTCCATCTAAACATTTGTTCTGATTTCTTATGGAAGGCTCCAAAATATCTTCATAAGGCAACCAGTCAGATGTTTCCTGCTTCATTGGTTTCTCCTTATTTTGGGGACCTATTGCTCTGTCTGGCTATGATGTTCATAGGGTTTAGTTTACTGTGCCTCTGTTTAGTAGTGACACAGAGATGACCCCCAGGGTAAACCTACGATCTCCCATTCACTCATCAAGATTTCTCTTGAAGAGAGCTAGTGAGGGGCTCTGCCTAACGTAGACTGGGATTCTGTTCCAGAGTGTAGGGAGCCTCTGGGTTATGAATCTGTCCCTCCAGCATGTCCTATTTATTTCTGACTTGAGGTTCAAATCTCTTGCTCTCGTGGCTCTGATGGATTTGGATTTTCTGAGGTGGAGCATGTCCATTAATTCCGGATTGGACATGGCCTTGTACATCAGGCATAAATCACCTCTGAGTAGGCGGTATGCGACTGAATAGAGCTGGAGTTTCTTCAGCTGGGCAGCATATGACATATGTTTGAGACCCTTTATCCTCTTGGTGAGGAACGTTTGGGGTCTTTCCAGCTGCTGCAGGTGTCGGGTAAGATACATCCCAAATGGAGCATTGTACTCAATCATGGGCCTGATAAGAGAAGAGTACAGGGGCACAATGACCTCGCTTGATCTGGATGTGAATCCCTTCATGATAAGGTGGGCAATATAGAAGGTCTTCCTAACCACCTTGGCAATGTGAGTGTCAAATGAGAGATTACTGTCAACTTGGGTCCCTAGGTCCCTGATTACCTCTTCTGTACTTAATGGATTACCACCTATGTGGTAATTTGTGGGTACCTTGTTTTTCCCGAAGGGTATGACTATACATTTTTTGGCGTTCAGTTTAAGGCCATGGCTCTGGCACCAATTATCCATTTCTTTGAGGCCTCTCTGAAGGATGCTTGTGTCCACTGGAGTATCAATTATGGCGCCCAGTTTGCAGTCATCTGCGAATTTTGTCAGCCACAATCCTGTTATGTTTGCTTGCACCTCTGAAAAATAAATGCCGAATAAGAGGGGTCCCAGGACTGAGCCCTGTGGGATACCGCTTGTGACTGGCTTAGAGTCTGACATGGCTCCAGCAATTCTGACCTTGTGGGTTCTGTCCTTGAGCCAGTTTGCAACCTATCTTGTGACAAGTGGGTTTACATTTAAGCTGGTGAGTTTGTCTATGATGCCCGAGTGGGGTATTGTGTCGAAGGCTTTTGCAAGGTCAAGGTAGGCTGTGTGAACTGCCTTACCCTCATCAATGGCCTTAGTGACTGTTTCAAAAAAGTTGACCAAGTTCAAAAGGCAGGATCTGCCCTTGACAAAGCCAAATTGGGTAGGATCTAATGTCTGTAGGTCCCAAATGTCTTTGTTTATGAGTTCCATAATGATCCTTTTCATAGCTTTGCAGACCAGGTTCGTCAAGCTTATGGGGTGGTAATCTCCAGGGTCTGTAGAAGCACCGCCTTTGTGGAGTGGGACCACTGTTGCTGTACACCACTCTTTGGGTACATATCCCGTAGTAAGGCTAAGATTAAACAGCAGCCTTATGTGCGGATTTAGTTCATCTTGGAGTTCATGTAGCACGCAGCCCGGGACACCGTCCGGTCCCACTGATGCTGTGTTTTTAGCTTTGGAGAGGGCGGCTCTCACCTGGGCATCTGAGATGTTAGGGTGGCTACACTCTGCTGGGATAGATATTTCTCCTTTTGGGGGGGAGGGGGCGGAGAAATTTGCACTGAACCTGTCTGCCAAAATGTGGGCAATGTCTGTGGGTTCAGTGTATTCTGTGTCATTTTTGACTAACTCTGAGCATATATTTGAGTTTCCAGCCAGGTTTCTAACATAGCTAAAGAAGGCCTTGTGATTGTCTTTTGTGCCTTTTGTGATTTTTGTCTCAAAGTTGGCCTTGGATGATTTTATGAGTGATCGTAGTTTTTTGCTAGTACTGATCAGAGATGCCTTCCCTTTTAAGGATTTTGCTCTGTCATGTAGTAGCTTCCTCCTCCTGTTGTAAAGTTTGTTAATGGCTGGGGTCCACCAGACAGGGCGCCTGCCTTTGGGGGAAAGGGTCTTGGTTTTATTAGGGATTGCATGATTCATGCATTATTGCATAGGTGCCCGTAGAAGGCATTTAAAAAAGGATTCAGCAGTGTGGGTTGTGGTTTCCACTGGCCCAGGGGCCTTGAAGGATACCACTTCAGTCTTAAGAAGTGTGAAGTCAGCTTTTGAGAAGTTCTTCACTGTGGTCTTTTGTGCAGGGTTTGGGGGCAGGATGTAGATTTCCAGGGAGATTAATTTATGGTCTGATCTCACCAATGAGGGGTATACTTCTGGTGTGGAGCATTTTGTCCCCATGTTTGTGATGATCAGGTCTAGTATTTTATCTCCTCTTGTGGGAGTGGTGACTAGTTGTTCCATTGCATTTGAGTTTATGAATTCTAGGAACCTTTGGGCTAGGGTGTTGGGGCTTGAGTAATGTTCCCAGTCTATGTTTGGGTAGTTGAAGTCTCCCAATATGATGGTATTTGGTGAGACATTCATACTCTCCAGTGTCTTTAGGAAGGCTGAGTGGGGTTCCTGAGTTTGAGAGGGTGGTCTGTAGCATGCTACAACCTGTAGGGCAGTTTTGCCTATGGTTAGTTGCACCTGGATGGTCTCCGATGCTTCGTGCATTGCCACTAACCTGGAGGTGTGGGTATCTTTGATGAATATAGATACTCCCCCTCCTTTTGTGGTTCGGTCCAAGTTTTGGGGCCGGAAAGCATGATATGAGGTAAAACCTGGTAGTGCTGGGGTGCTCTCAGGAACCTTGAACCAGGTTTCCGTCACTGCACAGACATCAATGTTCTCCATACTGAGGAGGGCTTTGAGAGCATGCATCTTGAGGTTTAGACTTCTGGCATTGAGCAGCATTACCCTTAGTTTTCTTTTCACTTGTGTTTTCTAGGGAGGTGGGTTTGTCTTTTGAGCCTTGCCTAAAAAATAAACTATGGGGATGGCAAGAGCCTTGGCCAATATCCGGAAGCCCAGGGGTGACAGGTGCAAGCCATCCCTTGCGAAGCAGCGTGGCTGGTCAAGCATGTCATCCCAAGCAGACAGACATTGGATCCCCTTAGAATGACACCAGTAATTAAGCCAATTGTTAAAGCTGATTATTTTGTCTTTGTACTGTGTCATCATTCTTGGTGAGGGTAAGATGCTGCTCTGGGTCAGGGTCATACCAGCCTGGGCTACATAATCAGAGAGCTCCTCTGTCTCTTTTCATGCAGTGCAGGGAGGTACTTCTCAGGTCATTCACACCAGCATGGACAATGACTGAGTCATATTTGTACTTGCTTTGGAGTGACCTGAGTGCTTGTGTTATGTGGCGGATTCTAGCACCCGACAGACAGCTTACTGTAACCTTTTCCTTGTTCAGTTTGGTGAGCGGGACGTCAGTGTGTCTGACTATGGAGTCACCTATTACAAGTGTATCTGGCATGGTGTTTGGCCTTAAGGGCTGTGACTGTTTAGCACACTGACTTTGTGAACTATGTGTTGCATGTGGTATGTCTTGAGGTAGTGGTCGCCTGGGTGTCTGCTTTGGAGGCCTCTGTTGTTTTGGTAGATTTTTAATCAGAGCCTCCGAGTATGTTTTTGTATGTTTATGTGTTTGGTTTGCAGTTGTGATAGGTCTATGTGAGACTGGGTTTGTGGTGTGTGTGTGGTTACATTCTCCTCCTGACTGGTTTTGTCAGTACTTAGTTGAGAGAGCTCAGCCTCCAGTTTGGCTATATAGTTGCATCTCTCATATATATTTGTATTTGTTGGGAGGAGGAGAGGGTTGTCTGTGTACATGAGGCAATTGTAACATAGCCTCAAGATTCCCAGATTCACGGGCTGAACAGGAGAGGACACCAGCAACTGACCCTTCGACATGCTAGAATAGTGTAAAGGATTGCTGTGTAACTGAGTCAGAAAGGACCTATAGGGAAATGGGTACTGAGGGGAATTTAGGTGAATGAAGTACTTTCTTTTTGTTTAAGAGTGCTTTACCTGTAGAAAAATGCTTTAGGAGCAAGTGCTAGGCTTTTCAGAGAGAGAATAGACTGTTTAGATTGCAAGTAGAGCAGTTCTAAGGGAAAAATTGAAGAGCAGACTTTGCGGAGCCAGAAATAGTTTAAACTTCATTAACCAGCACTGCCCGATGCTGCTCTATGATCAACTTCGCGCAAATTTGCGCAAAATCGGGCTTTATAGCAGGGGATTGAAAAGAGCTAGGAATCGACCCAAAATGGCCAATAAACTACAAGTTGCTGGGCTGGAACCACTCCTCTAGGGACAAATAGGTTGCTCAGTGCTCCCCACTCTCACTGGTGAACAAAGAAGCTTCCTCTTATCCAAATAAGGATATGGATAGCACAGGAACTATGACAAAGCCCAGAGATCAGCAAAATATGAAGACTGGACTATTCTAGTTCAGTAAGGCAGGAAAACAAGGATATTTTTTTGTTTTTTTTCTTTTATTTTCAGAGACAGAAGAAAGAGATACAGTAACAAACAGTAAATGCTTTAAAACGGCTAGCACACTTGAGTGTGTTAGCCTAACAGTTAAATTAAACAAAAACTAACTTTTAAAGTGCAAACAGTTTAGAAGCAACACAAATACAGTATAAACAATATGCAGAGCTGATTTCAAAGGTTTTTAGGCAAAATGCAGTCGAGATACAGTAGTCAAAAAGAAAACCAGAAAAAAATACTTATAAATCAAGGAAAGTCACTCCTTCACTCTCTGCTGCTTGTAGAACTCTGCAGGACACCACAAGGAGCTGTGCTGAGTCGTATACAAGCGCAAAAGTGCGCTAAAGTGGGCTTTATAGCAGGGGGTTGAAAAGAGCTAGGAATTGACCCAAAATGACCAATAAACTAGAAGTTGCTGGGCTGGAACCACTCCTCTAGGGACAATTAGGTTGCTCAGTGCTCCCCACTCTCACTGGTGAACAAAGAAGCTTCCTCTTATCCAAATAAGGATATGGATAGCACAGGAACTATGACAAAGCCCAGAGATCAGCAAAATATGAAGACTGGACTATTCTAGTTCAGTAAGGCGGGAAAACAAGGATTTTTTTTTTTTTTTTTCAGAGACAGAAGAAAAAGATACAGTAACAAACAGTAAATGCTTTAAAATGGCTAGCGCACTTAAGTGTGTTAGCCTAAAAGTTAAATTAAACAAAAACTAACTTTTAAAGTGCAAACAGTTTAGAAGCAACACAAATACAGTATAAACAATATGCAGAGCTGATTTCAAGGGTTTTTAGGCGAAATGCAGTCGAGATACAGTAGTCAAAAAGAAAGCCAGAGAAAAATACTTATAAATCAAGGAAAGTCACTCTTTCACTCTCTGCTACTTGTGGAACTCTACAGGATGCCATGAGGAGCTGTGCTGAGTTGTATACAAGTGCAAAAGCATGCTAAATTGGGCTTTATATTAGGGGGTTGAAAAGAGCTAGGAATTGACCCAAAATGGCCAATAAACTACAAGTTGCTGGGCTGGAACCACTCCCCTAGGGACAAATAGGTTGCTCAGTGCTCCTCACTCCCACTGGTGAACAAAAAAGCTTCCTCTTATCCAAATAAGGATATGGATAGCACAGGAACTATGACAAAGCCCAGAGATCAGCAAAATCTGAAGACTGGACTATTCTAGATCAGTAAGGTGGGAAAACAAGGATATTTTTTTTGTTTTTTTTTTCTTTTTTTTTTCAGAGACAGAAGAAAAAGATACAGTAACAAACAGTAAATGCTTAAAAATGGCTAGCACACTTGAATGTGTTAGCCTAACAGTTAAATTAAACAAAAACTAACTTTTAAAGTGCAAACAGTTTAGAAGCAACACAAATACAGTATAAACAATATGCAGAGCTGATTTCAAGGGTTTCTAGGCAAAATGCAGTGGAGATACTATAGTCAAAAAGAAAGCCAGAAAAAATACTTATAAATCAAGGAAAGTCACTCTTTCACTCTCTGCCGCTTGTAGAACTCTGCAGGGCACCACAAGGAGCTGTGCTGAGTTGTATACAAGTGCAAAAGCGCACTAAAGTGGGATTTATAGCAGGGGGTTGAAAAGAGCTAGTAATTGATCCAAAATGGCCAATAAGCTACAAGTTGCTGGGCTGGAACCACTCCTCTAGGGACAAATAGGTTGCTCAGTGCTCCCCACCCCCACTGGTGAACAAAGAAGCTTCCTCTTATCCAAATAAGGATATGGATAGCACAGGAACTATGACAAAGACCAGAGATCAGCAAAATCTGTAGACTGGACTATTCTAGTTCAGTAAGGCGGGAAAACAAGGATATTTTTTTTTTTTTTTTTTTGAGAGACAGAAGAAAAAGATACAGTAACAAACAGTAAATGCTTTAAAATGGCTAGCGCACTTGAGTGTGTTAGCCTAACAGTTAAATTAAACAAAAACTAACTTTTAAAGTGCAAACAGTTTATAAGCAACACAAATACAGTATAAACAATATGCAGAGCTTATTTCAAGGTTTTTTAGGCAAAATGCAGTCGAGATACAGTAGTCAAAAAGAAAGCCAGAAAAAAATACTTATAAATCAAGGAAAGTCACTCTTTCACTCTCTGCTGCTTGTAGAACTCTGCAGGACACCACGAGGAGCTGTGCTGAGTCATATACAAGCGCAAAAGTGCGCTAAAGCGGGCTTTATAGCAGGGAGTTGAAAAGAGCTAGAAATTGACCCAAAATGGCAAATAAACTACAAGTTGCTTGGCTGGAACCAATCCTTTAGGGACAAATAGGTTGCTCAGTGCTCCGCACTCCCACTGGTGAACAAAGAAGCTTCCTTTTATCCAAATAAGGATATGGATAGCACAGGAACTAAGACAAAGCCCAGAGATCAGCGAAATCTGAAGACTGGACTATTCTAGTTCAGTAAGGCGGAAAAACAAGGATTTTTTTGTTTTTTGTTTTCTTTTTTTTTTCAGAGACAAAAGAAAGATACAGTAACAAACAGTAAATGCTTTAAAACGGCTAGCGCACTTGAGTGTGTTAGCCTAACAGTTAAATTAAACAAAAACTAACTTTTAAAGTGCAAACAGTTTAGAAGCAACACAAATACAGTATAAACAATATGCAGAGCTGATTTCAAGGGTTTCTAGGTGAAATGCAGTGGAGATACAGTAGTCAAAAAGAAAGCCAGAAAAAATACTTATAAATCAAGGAAAGTCACTCTTTCACTCTCTGCTGCTTGTAGAACTCTGCAGGACACCACGAGGAGCTGTGCTGAGTCATATACAAGTGCAAAAGTGCGCTAAAGCAGGCTTTATAGCAGGGAGTTGAAAAGAGCTAGGAATTGACCCATAATGTCCAATAAACTACAAGTTGCTTGGCTGGAACCAATCCTTTAGGGACAAATAGGTTGCTCAGTGCTCCGCACTCCCACTGGTGAACAAAGAAGCTTCCTTTTATCCAAATAAGGATATGGATAGCACAGGAACTATGACAAAGCCCAGAGATCAGCAAAATCTGAAGACTGGACTATTCTAATTCAGTAAGGCGAGAAAACAAGGATTTTTTTTTGTTTTTTTTTTTCTTTTTTTCAGAGACAGAAGAAAAAGATACAGTAACAAACAGTAAATGCTTTAAAATGGCTAGCGCACTTGAGTGTGTTAGCCTAACAGGTAAATTAAACAAAAACTAACTTTTAAAGTGCAAACAGTTTAGAAGCAACACAAATACAGTATAAACAATATGCAGAGCTGATTTCAAGGGTTTTTAGGCGAAATGCAGTTGAGATACAGGAGTCAAAAAGAAAGCCAGAAAAAAATACTTATAAATCAAGGAAAGTCACTCTTTCACTCTCTGCTGCTTGTAGAACTCTGCAGGACACCACTAGAAGCTGTGCTGAGTCATATTTGGATTTTCTACACTAATTCCTTCACTTCACAGGTTTGCCTCCATTTTGATTTCCTTAACTGCTCCATTACTAATCCTTTTTTCTACTTCTTTTTTGTTTTCTTGTTGTTCTATATTGTAACATTTTCCATAACTAAATGCTTTTGCCTGTATTTCTCTTCAAATATCAGCATTAGCAAATTTGGGTATTAGAAGTTCAGCATTATTAACTTTAGGTATTTCTCACTGTTTTAATTGCTTTACATCTCGTGGGTTTCTAATACCATGACAGGAATGGTCCCCATTCCTAACTCAAAGTATGATTAAATTTCATGAAATTAGTATTGTTTCACTCTTTGATGTCAGGCAAAAGTGCTCTTTGCAACACCTGCAATGTGCCCAGTAAGGACTCCCTCTGCAATTCATATGAAGTTACATGTATTGATAGTGTATTTAAATAGGATTGTAGACTCTTTTTTATAAGACCCATTGCTCCTACTACAACTGGAACTATCTAGGTATCTTTCTTCCACATTGATCTCATTTCTGCTTGCAAATCCTGATATTTTATGACTTTGTGTTCTCTCTGTATGCAGGACACTGTAGTCACTGGGTGTGGTGATTTTAATGATCAATGCTACTTTTGTCTTCTTTTCTTGGACCACTATATCTGTTTTTCTATCATCCATCTTTTGAAATGTTGGTAAAGGGTGATCTCATGTGATGTAGGCTTCATCATTTTCTATGATGCTTTGTGGCTCATATTTTCAATGTTTTTCAGCCACTTCAGTACCATAATGTTTGCACAATCCCCTGTGCAACAGTCTCGCCACATTATTATGCTTTTCAATATATAGTCCTTCTGCCATTAGTATGTCACAACCAGCAATGAGGTGTGCAACTGTTTCCAGTTCTGTTTTACAAAACCTAAATTTGTCTGTTTCTCCCACATGTTCAATGGATTTTGTAAATCAACGGGTATGTAGCCCACTAGCCGCCAATATTAACCTTTCATCTCTTGGCCTAAATTCACCTCTCCTTAACCATTCCTGCATTTGTTCCTGATCAACATAAGGTTCTTCCAGAAGTTTACTACATTTGTAACTATATTTATGCTTTTTCCACAATTCCTGGCTTCTCATCTAGTCCTTCACCTTATATTCTTTCTTTTATTTTTTGGCACATTCAGTTGCTGCATGATTTTTTATCTACTTGTGGTTTGATTTCCATTCCTGATTGATGCTGATATTCTTCTGCTAGCCTAAGCTGGGAAGTCATGTTTCAAAACTTTCACTATGTTTGGGTCTTGTGAGGTCAGCAGATATGTGTGGAGTCCCATTATTACAGATCTATACATGCAATCAATTTTAAAGTGACCCAACTCTCCTTCAGAATGGGAAATATATAATCTTGGTATGCAATGATTTTTATAAATCCTTAGTGAGCATGAAACATCCTTCTTGTTTTCTTATCTAATCTATCAAGCACATTTTGGGTCCAGTCAATCACTCCAAAACTGTAAGTTAGGATAGGAAGAGCAAATTGGTTTATAGCTTGGATTTTGTTCCTAGATGTCAAAGCTATTTCAGGATTAATTTAAGTCTTCTGAAGTATTCCTTACTAAGTTTTATTCACATTTGTTCATGTTTTATTGCTGATCCTTCATCAGTTCCCAAATATTTATACAGTCCTTCTTGCTCAAGTTCTTTTATATCACATTCTTGTCCCAAACTGATGTTTTCTTGGTGCTGCAGTTTTCCTGCTTTAAAGGTTGCTATTGCACATTTATCAAGACCAAATTACTTTCTTAAATGTCATACTTAAATTCTTCCTTTTTTTACAACTCTCTACTATGACTTTCTTTAACAACAAATGATCCTTTGTTCCATATGACTTTCTTTTATTGCCATTTTGTTCTGTTGCCATAATTGAGTTTTCTTCTAAATGACTATAAACTGTCAGCATCAATTCCAGTGTATAGTTTATACGTTGCTGGAAGGCAAGTTATTGGTCTATAATTTTTAGGGGAGCTTGCAGTTTCATTCTTAAGTAGGAACATCATTTTTCCTGTTGTTAGCCAGGTTGGTGTCTATTCAGGATGTGCATATAAATAATTCTCTCTCATGGCTAAATCTTCGTGCAAAGATGTTAATACTTTTAACCAGAAGTTCGGTACTGCATCTGGGCCTGGGACTTTCCAATTAGAGACTTTTCTTAAATTTGTTTCAGTCTCTCTCTGGTTGTTCCTCTCTCCCATTCCATATCCTATACCTTTAAACTTGTTAGTCTTTCTTTCACTTTCTTATATCCATTTAGCATATTTGCTATGTTCCACAGGATCGTCATAGATACTTCTCCAAAATGTATCTATTTCTTCTTTTTTTTTTGATAGTCTTTCAATTCCTGTTATCTTATTTCCCAATTCTCTATAAAACATTTTTTGGTCATCAATAAATTGATTATTTTGTACCTTTCTTTTATATTTGTCTATGTATCTTCTAAATTTTTCTACCTGTGCTGAGATTTTTAGTTTATGTGATAGTGCATGGTAGATCCAGATCTGTTCTAATACTGCACACTGCTTTTATCATATCTATCTTTCTGAGTATTTTTGTTGACCTGTTCCCTCTTCTATACTCTTCAAATAGTGACACTTCTTGTCTTAGTTGCTTTATAGTTTTCTCTATTCGATACTTCCATGATGGTATTTGAGTTCTCCCCTTTCTCTCCTTTACTGTCCTGTGTTCTTTGGTAGAACTTTATCAGTTATTCATTTACCTGCCAGTAATTTATCCTGTTTACTTCTGTTATATCACATGAATCTCTATGGACAGTCTTAATTACTGTATTTATTTGTTTTATCAAATGTCTGACTTTTTGGGTTTTATTGACCTTCTGCAGTCTATTTATTGTATTGATCTTACTATGTCTATCTATCTCTATTAAGGGAAGCAACTCTTTTCTTAGCATGGTTTCTTCTAGACTGAGGGCATTTTTTTTGTTTTCCATTAACTGTGGGCATTCTATAGAAAGTTACATCTTTGGGGTGTGACCAAGATGCCAGACTGTTAGCAGCACTGAACATTAACTCTGCTTATAACATTTTTATTCTGACAGGAAATTTAATCTAATTTTTGGAAATACTAATCCAAAAGTATATCAGAGGATTTGTGAATATAGGTCCTTTATTATTTTTCAAAAATTAGTACTAAAACATAAGTTTTTATTATTTTTTCCTGTCAAGAAGTTTTTCCTCAAGAAATCCAAGTATGAGTAACTCAAGGAGTTTTCATCAGCACAGTGTGGTAAAGAAGGAGCTGCAAACATTAATAACTACTATCTAATAACTATCTATAAAAATGGACAAACTAGAGAATAAAATAGATACTATTAAACAAGACTGTAGTAAGCAGCTGGACATTCTTAGTGAAATGGCTAAAAAGCATTCTGAACAATTTGCTTCTATCGAGGAATCTGTAACAGATATTGATGGCAGACTGATGGAATATGAAAGTCAAAATGAGTTTCTTTTGAAACAGAATACAAAACAAACAGTAAAGCTGGAAGACCTAGAAAGTAGGTCACAGAGAAACAACATTAGAATCTGTGAAGTACAAGAAAAGGAAGAGGGAACTGATATGATATACTTTCTTAATAACTGACTTCCAACAGCACTAAATCTTCCTGAAGCCCTTTCCTTCGGTATAGAGAGGGCTCACCGGTGTCTAGGAAAACCTGCTTCAACAACAGTTTCTCCTAACCCCAGATCCATCATTGTAAGATTTTTGTCCTCCCAAGATAGGGATTTGGTTCTGAAGTCAG